>NC_141058.1:24312914-25023747 GCF_041138505.1 Cibotium barometz
TCCTACTACTCGAGCTCAACTCCACACATTGTACTCCAAGTAAGATCCCAAATCTCTATGTAAAGATATCAGCCTTCTATTCCTCTATGTTGATATATACTAAATCTACATCACCTGTTAGAACCTTCTTCCTCACAAAGTGATAGTGTACATCAATTGTTCTAGCATGATAGACTGGGTTACTGTTGTATGCTACTCATGTTGCCACAATCTATGACAAGTGTCCTATCTTTGAGCTCACCCATATCACCAAGTAGCGTTCTGAAACCAAGCTACCTCATAAGCTGCCATAGTAGCACCCCTGTATTCTGCCTCTGTACTCGACAAGGTAATTGTCATCGAATGTTTCTTGTCTCTATAATAAAAAAGATAATTTTTGTCGAATGTTTCTTCTTGCTCTAACTCACAAATAACACTCCCAAAAGAAAACATAAATCCACTCGTAAATCTCATGTCTACGACATAACTAGCCCAATCAATATGTGTACCCATGTAGCTATATCTTTGTGCCGGCCTCATAAAAAAGTTCATAATCGACTGTGCACTTTATGTACCTCTAGCCACATCCAAGTGTGGATTCCTAGGGGCCTTAGACATAAACTGACTCATAAGTCCAACAACATAGCTCAAATCTAGCCTAGTAATGGTCATGTAGGTCAAGCTAACTTCTATATGCACCTGTGCATAGTGGGATCTGATGAAAAACAGGTAGAGGGAGAGGAGACACACACATAGGAGCAAACCCTAATGTATATTGCAAACCCTAATCATAGAGGGAAGCCATCTCCCTTCTCACACAATGCATAAAGCCATAATCCCTAATACACAACACACACTATGTGTTGTGTCCACACACAACTAACCCTAGCTAATGTCCACACACTATGACTAGCTGGACGCGGTCATTTATGTCTCACACATGTTCCTACCTAATATGCCAGCACATAGCGCAGCTGGCACAAGCTGACATCGAGCTTGAATCTCAATAGCCCCTCTCAAGCTCATGATGTACTGCCATAGATGAAGATGTAGATGAGCTTGGGCTATCAAAGCTCTCAACACTCCCCCTCAAGCTCATCCCATGTACTCCCAACATAGTACGGAAGTACTCAAACTTCTCACTACTAAGTGGCTTTGTAAAGATGTTGGCCACCTGCTCTTCAGTCTTCACATACTGCAAATCCACTGTACCATCCAACACTTTCTCTCTGACAAAGTGATAGTGGACCTCTATGTGTTTGGTCCGCGCATGAAAAACTAGATTCTTGGCCAACTGTATGCTACTCATGTTGTCACAATGAATGACAACCTTGCCATCAATAGGCTCACCCAAATCAGCCCAAGAGACTCTTTAACCATACTCCTTCACATATAGCAATGGCTGCACCCCTGTATTCAGCCTCTGTACTAGATAAAGCAACAGTAGGTTACTTTTTGTTACTCCAACTCACCACTGCACTTCCAAATGTAAAGGCATAACCACTAGTAGACCTCCTGTCATACAAGCTACCTACCCAATCTGCGTCTGTGTAGCCATGTATATCCAAGCCTTTACCATGCTCATAAAGAAGACCATAATGTGAAGTGGTCTTTACATATCGCATAATGCGTCTCACTGCATCCAAATGAGGTGTTCTGGGGCTCTGCATAAATTGGCTTACTAGCCCCACAGCATAACTGAGATCCGGGCGTGTGATAGTCATGTAAATAAGACTGCCAACTATCTTTCTATACATAGATGGATCATCCAACTCTTCACCAAAATCAGCGCACAGCTTCACATTCTGCTCCAAAGGTGTACTCATTGGCTTACACCCTGTCATCCCATATTTTGCCAACATATCCAATGCTATTGGTGTTGCACTAACCATGTCCCTGCATGGTCTTTGATCACTTCAATCCCAAGAAAATATCTCAATTCACCTAAGTCTTTTATGTCAAACTGCCCACTTAATGCCTTCTTGACATGCATAACATCTGTAGCATGATCTCCTGTGACAATCAAGTCATCCACATAGATGACAAGTAAAACAATCCCATGATCCGTTTCTTTCACATAGAGTGAAGAATCTGCTGAAGAAACCTGAAATCCAAGGGAGATAAGATATCGGCTTATCTTATCACTCCAAGCACACGAGGTGCTTGCTTCAAACCATATAATGCTTTCTTTAATCTGCATACATGAGTGGGATACCTCGGGTGTACATATCCTTTTGGCTATGCCATATAAACCTCCTCTTGTAAATCATCATTTAGAAATGTATTTTTCTTATCCATTTGATGCATTTCCCAACCATTTGCTGCAACCATAGCAATGAGTGCTCTCACTATTCCCATCTTTGCAAACTGGACTAAATGTTTCATCATAGTCCAAGCCTTGGGTTTGTGCATAATCCTTAGCTACCAATCGTGCTTTATAGTGCTCAATAGAACCATCTGACTTGCATTTCACCTTGTAAACCCATTTGCAACCAATGACATTTTTGCCTTGTGGTAAGGCAACTAAATCCCATGTTTCATTATGAACCAATTCGTCCATCTCAACATCCATTGCCTTCTCATACATGCTTTCCAATAGCTTCTGTATAGCATGTAGATTCCACATGCTTCACCAAAGAGGTTATATATGCGTAATGCATAGCAAAGTCACGATATGTCAACCTGTCAACTAGATACCTGACCCTTTGGGATCTCCGCAATGCATGCGGATCACTCTGAGCACGTGTCACTCTAGCATGTGGGGGCACATATCTATCCTGCCTTGCACACCAGGTGTGCGTAAAATTGGTATGCCAAGTTCCTCATCCAAACTGGTATGCCAAGTTCCTCATCCAAACTTTCTGAACTTGACGACTCATAACCTGTAATGCCAATTCCTTCAACTTTCTTTTTCCCTTTATCCACAGTACTACTCCCAGTGCTCACACTGTCATGGCTCAAGCATCCTGACCATGGACGTATAGTGCTACTCTCAGACTTTGCTAGCCCAGACATAGAAATAGAACTTGCTTGTGGCAAGTTCACATGCACATCAGCATTAAGGGAATCAATGACACCCTCATCCTTTGCCTTGTACCAACTAGCAAGTTCATCAAACACCACATCTCGTGAGATAACCACTTGCCTAGTTTGTGGATTATAACATTTATATGCCTTGCGATCCTGTGAATATCCAACAAACACACTTTTCTGCCTTAGGATCCAACTTCCTCCTCTCATTAGGCACATGTACATTGTTGAAATATACAACAAGTGAATAGGGTCTGTGCGGGAACAAGCCCTTGGTTAGAGGCTGTAAAAGAGAATGTGTAAATGTGAAAGAACCTGTGAAAAGGTGAGAAGAATCTACTGGGAGGGAATAAAGGGTAGCATGAGAAGATTTAGGAAGTGTGGAGATATTCTGGGAAAAGTGAAGAGGTGGAGAGAATCAAGCAAAAGAGGTGGAGATATTCTGGGAGAGGTGGAGTGAATCAAGGAGAAATCAGTGAGATTAGATGCTTTGATGTAAACTCTATAAATTGAGGCATTGGCCTAATGAGGATTTGCTGGTTTTTTATTATCCATGCCTACATTAAGCTATTTGCTAATTTCACTAATTATGTCTTAATTATTTGCTAATCACTTTGTTAATGATGTTGATTCTAGTATTTGATCCACCATAGCTCATCACATTGCTCTAATTTCAACATGGTATCAAAGCCATGCCTAGAATCCATTAGGTTTATGAGCCCATTATCTAATTAAATAGGATTAGTAGATAATTAAAAATTAATCAAAAAATTTAGTTATTTTCAACTAGCCTCTCTACCCCCAGCTGGCCCAGCTGGTGGAGGAGCTCTAGCTCTTTGCACACTCAACCATTGCCCAAACCCTTCTAGCCCAACTTAGCTAACCCATTGCTACTCCAGCCTATCGAAACAGAAGCACGAACCCGCCGGCGGAGCTGGGAGAAATCGTGTTTTTCAGTGCATTTTTTTTCTGAGAAAATTTGACATTGCAGCTGCTCCAAATCAAATTGGTCTAATTCCTCATAGCTCTACAAGCTGGTGAAGTCAGAATTCAATTTAATCAAGTCTACAGTGAGATCCAAGCTCTTCATCAAATCTGCAGGTGACTGGTAAAACAGAGATTAAGCATTCAATATTTTGGTCAAATCTTGTGTTTATTGGCTTAATCCTCTACTAGACTCATTGCTATTGATGGCTTTGAAAGCATTTGAGCTCATTTGAAGTCTAAGGCACCAGATTTGGACTCCCTGCATACTCTATTTTCTGCACACAAAATAGTGGATTGATTTGCTAATCAGTGATTAATCAATGCTGCTAATCATTGTATTTTGGTGCAATTGAGGGTTCAAATTAGCCATTAGGTATCTGATATAGATCCCTATAACTATAAATTACAATTCGGAGTTGGTACACCTACATCATTCACAAAGGGCTTAACACTTCACCGACACACCTTGCACATGAAAAGGCACTCACATATGCATAAACACATGTACCATAGCTTCATCATCGACAGCTATCTCGCAACGTTCTAGATACATATGTGGATGGTGGGGCGTGATGAGCATAAGCATAGTCCATGGTATGACCCATCGCTAAATGAGAACCACCGTGAAGAAAACCGTCTTCTTGCCTCTATCAAGGCAGTTAAGCTCTTCCCTCTTCACACCCCATTTGTATGGAGAGCTCTACTGTGTCTTTGGTGTGAAAATAGAGAGAGGATTTGTGTAAAGCGACTAGCACACCCACATTGATGGGAAGTTGCATTTTGCAGCTCTTCTTCGCGACCAAGTTCCCAATGATGCATGTTTCAACAAAGGCAAGGTAAGCCATACTCCAACCATTCCGTACAAATTGGTTATCCTTGATTTAATGTAATTTCTGGTGATTTTATGCTGATAAATTTGTTTGTAATCATCTCTTAAACACCAGATTGAGTTGTAAAAGTGTAGACACTGCCCTTGAATCTTGAAATTGGATCAAGAGGTAAGACCCCCTTCACATCATCATGAGTACAGCACAAGAAATAGCTAAATTTAATGGGGAGCAGTTTTACACATGGCAGACAAAAATCATGTATTTGCTCATGAGGAAAAATATGTGGGGGCTAGTTGAGGGAAGAGATGAATGCCTAGAGACGAGAGGGAAAAATGAGTGGAAGAGCAAGAATGAAAAAGCATTGGGACTTATTGCAATCAGTTTAAATGATGAAATCATTCATCACATCACAGGGATACAATGGGCAAAAGATGCACGGGATGAACTCAATAAATTATTTGGCACACAAGATAAAAATTCAAAGATAAATCTGTTAATGCAATTCTACAAATTGGACATGAAGGAAAGTGAACCTTTAATCACACACTTGAACAAATATAAAAGCATTAAGCAACAGTTGGCAGCTATTGGCAAAAAGGTAGAAGCACTAGTAGTGCTTCTGAAGAGTGTGGACAAAGGTGAATATTAAAATATTGTAGCAACACTAAAGAATGTACCTGAATTGAAGCTACACGAGATAGAAGCAGCTCTTCTAGAGCAAGAGAGCAGAGGCAAAGAGAAGAAATGGCTCGACTCAATAGCAGGAGAAGAAAAAGCATTCTTCACCCGAGGAGGATTCTCTCGAGGACGAGGACGAGGAAGAGGCAGAGTAGGAGGAAGGACCTTCACTTGCACAACTGTGGAAAGCCAAGACACATGGCAAGAGACTGCTACAGTGCAGACCCAGTGCGCAAACCCCCAGTGGTGGTGGAGAAAGAACGACATCGGCAAACTTCATGGAGGCTCCAAAGGAAGTGGAGTCGGATCATCTTTTCTGAGAGAGAGAGAGAGAGAGAGAGAGAGAGAGAGAGAGAGAGAGAGAGAGAGAGAGAGAGAGAGAGAGAGACCCCACAACCCAATGTAACCTGCCCCAACAAAGTAAAACCACCTCTGAGCCACCGATGATGTAGGCCACGTGGTAGATGTATGTGTGAGCACTTTAGTCAAGGTCACGGGCACTTGTAGTAGCCTTGGACACATAGAGAGAGAGAGTGTCAAGGGCTATGAGTTTAGGGACTTGAGGCACTGGTCGCAGACTATCAAGTAAGAGGGAAACTTGGTATAGGGTCCAGGTGTGCTAGGAGTATTCACTTGAGGGGAGGTGTTGAAATATACAAGTGAATAGGGTGTGTGCAGGAACAAGCCCTTGGTTAGAGGCTGTAAAAGAGAATGTGTAAATGTGAAAGAACCTGTGAAAAGGTGAGAAGAATCTACTGGGAGAGAATAAAGGATAGCATGAGAAGATTTATGAAGTGTGGAGATATTCTGGGAAAAGTGAAGAGGTGGAGAGAATCAAGCAAAAGAGGTGGAGATATTCTAGGAGAGGTGGAGTGAATCAAGGAGAAATTAGTGGGATTAGATGCTTTGATGTAAACTCTATAAATTGAGGCATTGGCCTAATGAGAATTTGCTAGTTTTTTATTTTCCATGTCTACATTAAGCTATTTGCTAATTATGTCTTAATTATTTACTAATCACTTTGTTAATGATGTTGATTCTAGTATTTGATCCACCATAGCTCATCACATTGCTGTAATTTCAACATACATAAGCTATGCAACCAAACACTTTGAAGTGTCCAATGTCTGGCCTAAAACCTGTAAGCTGTATCTGTGAGGTGGCATACTTCCATGTATGGCTGCTGTGGGTGTCTTATTAAGTACATACACCGCGGTGGCACACGCTTTTGTCCAATAATAGTCTAGCATGCTCTTTTCATTGAGCATCGCCGTGGCCACATCACAAATGACTCTATTCTTTCTCTCAGCAACACCATTTTGCTGAGGTGTGTACCTGCAAGTTAACTGCCTTCTTATGCCATGCTTTCTCAAGAAATTCTCAAAAGCATGTGAGGTGTATTCACTACCTCTATTTTTCCTCAAATATTTTATCCAAGAGCCATATTGCTTCTCTGCAAAAGCTTTGAAGTCCATAAACTTTCCCAACACTTCACTTTTCTCTCTGAGAAAGTAAATCCAAGTCATTCTGCTGAAATCATCAATGAATGTCACATAATACAAGCTGCCTTTAATGGATGAGTTTTGTGCTGCAAGACCCCATACATCGCTATGAACTATCTCAAGTGGCCTGCTACTCATGTTGCCTTCTTTAGGAAATGGCAACCTCATCTGCTTTCCAAACTGGCAGGCATCACAAACATGCATATTCCCATCATACTTGAATCTAGGCAGCCCACTAACAATGCCTCTTGCCTGCATGTTCTTTAACCTTTGTATGTTCACATGTCCAATCCTTTTATGCCACATGTTAATGTCCTGTACCACATTTCAGCTTTTAGAGAACATGGCTGATTTCAACTCAGGAATCCCAGCATCATCCAACTTAAATAACTTGCCTTCTTTCTTGCCTTTGGCAATGACTCTACATCCATTTTTGAAATCCTCAACGAAGCAACCATGCTCGTTGAAACGAACCTGTAAACCCTGTTCCACCATTTGACCAACTGAGGCCAAACTTTTTGTAATAGAAGGCACATACAAGACATCTGCCACCATAGACTTTGTTTCACCATTGTGCATAACCAATGGTACACTTCCAACATGTGTAATAGCATGTTGGGTATCATCTACTATCTCCACATAGCCTTTCACATCCATAGGCTTCATATGCTCAAACCATTCGCCATGACAAGTCATATGGTTTGATGCTCCAGAGTCCATATACCAAGTGTCATCACTTTCACCATTTGTCATCATAGATCCCACAACATGTTTCGTGGCAAACAAGTGATTTGCGCTGCCATCATTATTGCTTGATGCATAATTTCCACCACTTGCATGATTTCCACCATGTTGTGCATAATTTCCACCACTTGCATGATTTCCACTATGTTGTGCATAATGTCCACCATGTTGTGCTCTACCCCCTCTCAAATCATTTTGTTTGCGGAAACAATCACGTGCCATATGACCAAATTTCCCACAGTAATGGCATTCCACATTTTGCATAGATGTTTGTTGGCCTTGCCAACGTCCTCTACCACGAGGATTACCTTTGCCTCTCTGAGGTGTATATCCACGACCACCTCTAGCACCATATGTAGGCTGAAAATTCTGTTATGGTGGTGACCTGTCTTGCCATCCACAACCATTACCACAGCCACGTGATGCAAATCTCCCCTTGCCTCTAAATCCCCTTTGTGAATAGAAAGCCTGATTTCTGCCATTATCATCATGGCCAGTAGATGCATCATGAAAAGAGTCACTGAGTTTGATTTCCTCAACAAGCAAGAGTGAAACCAACTCATCAAAATCTGGTAAACCTGTACTCTGAACCGAGATAGATGTATCAAAAGACTTATACTCCTTACCAAGACCAGGCAAGGTAATGTCTACCAAATCATCATCAGGCATGGGGGCATTGATTGTTGCCAATGCATCTGCATACTTCTTTATCTCTTGTACATAATCATGGATGCTCCTTCCTTTTTGTTTCACAGTATGAATTTGTTGTCTCAACTAAGACTTGCGAGCACTAGTGTCTATATCAAACAGCTACTACCAATGTATCCCCCATGCATCCTTGGGATTCTTAGCATCATGCATATGTATGAGTACAGCATCCGAGATACATATAGACACGTAATGCAAAACTTTGTATGCTCTTTTTGACCATTGCTTATTATGAGCTACAACCTGTTGTTGCTGTGTGTGTAGGTTGTCGGGGTAGTTCAGGCTCTGGCTCTGCACCTGTAACAAGGTTCCAAAAAGCTTTTCCCTTCAGAAAGCTTTTAATCTTGTACTTCCATGCCTTGAAGTTCTTCCTATCCAACTTTTCACCCACAATTTTTATTGGGTTGTCTCTGACATATTTGCTCAATGCAAATGCACCTTCCGCACACGTCCAAATATGTAAACGAGCCTTCCTCAGCTCAACCACACTCTAATAAGTTTTCCAGATACTCCAAAGTACTCAATAAACTTCACTTTTGATGTAGAGAATCAAACTGATTGCATCCAAAATGAACTGGCATATGCAGTCCAAGGTACCCTATTTTGGCGCGCCTTCCAAGGCTTCAAATTGCAATGTAGTGGTTCAATCAAGTGTGGATAACTTGCATTGACACCTAAACAAGCTCAATGTTGCATATCAACACCAACCAAGGTGCGTACATACCAAAATTTGTCAGATCCCCTTCTCTGTTTTGAGAAAAAACCAGTAAAACTAGAAAAGACCAGTAGTAAAATTGCTCTAATTTCTTTGATTCTTATCCAAATTGAGAGACTAGGCATTCATTAGCTTAGCATTGATGTCTACTAACTCCATGTAAAAGGAATTAGACCAATTGGTTAATATGAGAGAGTAATTAGCCGATTAATCACCCTCTATTTCACTAATCATAGTAGACAACCTATTTAATCAACTCATTTTAGCTCCATAATGCATAATTGCTTCAACCAAACATGTAACAACCTCCTTAAGTATGTGTATCACACAATTTCTAAGCAAGTTTTGAGTTTAATCAATCAACCAAGTAGTATTTGGCCTCCACTTGTCAAAATGGTGAGAAAACTGCTCTGTTCCTTCCCTACAGGCTGCGCCGCCTGCTCCTGAGGAGAATTGGTGAGCTCATAAAGTTATTTGAAGATAGGTATGGATGCCCGACACTCCTAGTCATGTACTCAATCCATCAATTGAGTTATTTTTGCAAAAACCTAGCTTTAATTGCATCCACAATGAGCACCATTTCTCTATTTTTGTGAAGGCTTCAAACCAGTGATTTTCCTCTCACATAAATGCATCAACTTGGCTCCAAATTCAATATAGGGCTTGCACATGAGTTGCCAATACATTAATCCTTGTCACATAAATGTTTATTTGCCAGATATTGCATCTATTTGCACAATACATCACTGCTTTCAAGCTCCAATGGAAAGCTTGCAAAAAACCAAAATTTTCTTTTGCTTTGGGCAACCCTCTGATTTGCCTTGTTTGTGCTTGAATCATCTGCAATCCGCTCAAGGGTGTTTAGTAGTCCTTACCCGGTGGTAGGCCAAGCTCTTAAATTTGATGGAAATTGGTGTGCTCCAAGCTTCACAGCATCAATGGCAAGCTTCAAAGCTTTTCTTCTCATAGCTTCTTCTCCCTCTTCTCTCACTCACTCATAAACCCTAATAGAGAGCACCAGGCTCTGATACCATGATGAAAAACAGGTAGAGGGAGAGGAGACACACACAAAGGAGCAAACCCTAATGTATATTGCAAACCCTAACCATAGAGGAAATCCATCTCCCTTCTCACACAATGCATAAAGCCATAATCCCTAATACACAACACACACTATGTGTTGTGTCCACACACAGCTAACCCTAGCTAATGTCCACACACTATGACTAGCTGGACGCGGTCATTTATGTCTCACACATGTTCCTACCTAACATGCCAGCACATAGCGTAGCTGGCTCAAGCTGACATCAAGCTTGAATCTCAACAGGATCCTCCAAAATCTCACATGTATCTATGGCTCATATATGGAAAGCTTTGTGTTATGTTCATGACACTGAGATTCTTGTCATACTAGGATAACATGTTCAACCCATATTACCTATATAACAACAACATGCCATGAGGTGATTATAAGAATATGGCACAACGGAAAGAGATAGCAAGACAAAGCACAATAGACAATGCAATAGATACACAATGGAGAGAATTTAAAATTTTGATTATACCAAAGAGGTACAAGTGATGGTGCTATCCACCCGTGCACTCTCAAGTAGAGCTTAGATGGTGATCTAGACAAACTCTCAATGATGATAGAGTATGTACGAGGTGTAGAAGGGCTGGATACTCACAAGCATTGTATGCCTTAGCTCATGGCAACCATGTCCATATATAGTACTATAGTCGGTGTGGTAGACGCGTATACAACGAGGGCAGTTACACTGCATAGACACGATCATCGCAGCTCATCGACCACCGCCCACTAATGATGGACCTAGTATCCGAGGGAATATTCCTCATACCGTTGCCTAACCATCATCAATGGTCATAATAATGACCCCATCGGCGTCTATAAGCCGGGTTTCCCACTAAAGACATATGCACCATGGCTACTCCTCATAATGGGGGCCTAACAAATGTGCATTATACATCAAAGTGAGATACATGCTGAGAGGTGGGCATTGAGTGTATACTAACCCCCCCACCCCCCTCAATGTCCTCCCAAAGATGAACTAGGTTTTTGGCCCAACGCCAAGTCAATGAAGATGCCGAGTGAGTTGGTCCTTCCCAAGAGCCTTGGTGAAGATGTCGGCACAGTTTTGCTCTGTAGAGCAATACTCCAGCTCCACTATCTCATCCTCTATCAGCTCTCGCACATAATGATACTGAATCTCAATGAGCTTCATGCAGTATGAAACACAGGGTTGTTGGAGATAGCCATGCAACTCTGATTGTCGCACCTCAAGACTGTAGCCTCCCTGATCTGAACTCCCATGTCGACCAAGATTCTCCTCAGCCATACTACCTCACATGCAGCAAAGCAAGCTGCCTTATACTCAGCCTGTGTGTGGAAGAAAGTGCCACTGTAGGTTACTTTTTGCTGGTCCAAGAGAAAGCACTGGAACCAAGCAAAAAACAATATCCAAAAATTGATTTCCTAGAATCATAATCTCCTGCCCAATCTGAGTCACAATAACCTGTTAGAGTGTCACCCATGCTGTAAGTGATGCCATACTCAAGAGTACCTTTGATGTACCTAAGTACCCTCATCCCTTCCTTCCAATGACTCTCTCGTGGCTTGTTGGAAAACCTGCTCAACACACCAACTGTGAAGCTGATATCAGGTCTAGTGTTAATGAGAAAAATCAAACTCCCCACCAACTTCTTGTACTTCCTGATGTCAACAACAAGTGACGAAGAATTCTTTGCAGAAATCTTCATGTTCACTTCCATTGATGTAGACACAAGCTTGTAGTTTGTCATCCCAAATGCTTTGAGAATCTCCCAAGCATACTTTTGCTATGAAATGAAGATTTTACCTGACTCTTGCCAGACCTCAATCCCCAAACAAAAATGCATACGACCCAAGTTTGTCATCTCAAACTCATGGCTCAGCATATTCATTATCTTTTGGATCATCTCTTCATTGTCACCTGAAATGTTTAAGTCATCTTCATACAAGACAACCAAAACAATCTTGCCATGACTTTTTAAAACATACAAGTTAGCATTAGAAGCACTTCTTATAAACCCAATCTTTTTGAAAAATTGGTCTATCCTGTGATACCATGCCCTTGGGGCTTGTTTCAGCCCGTACAATGCCTTCTTTAGCCTGCAAACTTTGTTTTCTGATCTGGGGATCTCAAAACTTGGTGGTTGAGCTAAATATATCTCCTCCTTGAGATGGTCATTTAGAAATGCTGATTTGACATCCATGTGAAAGACTAGCCACTTTTTGTGAGTAGCCAAGGCAAGTACCGCCTTGATAGTTGTTATACGAGCTGTGGGAGAAAAGGTTTCATCAAAGGCAAAACCCTCTACCTATGCAAATCCCTGTTGTGAGATCCCTGTTCCCACCGCGTAACGGATTCGGGGTACTAGCAGCGGAAGGAGCACTTCATGCGCGAGGTAGGGTCCCACACTTCGGGGCCTCGTCCACGGATATTCGGACAAAAAACTTATCCGTCGATTTTTCCAAAACCGAACCCAGAAAAACTTCCCTTATCCGGAAAGCACGGGCGATTCCTCCAGGATAACTTTTAACTCTAACGTAGTCAAGACCATTAGTGATCAAACTGATCCGACTGCACCTATAAAGATACTCGGACAGATCAAGGAAGAAACTTGCACTTGGATCATTGGGATCAACGCTTTTTTCCCCATCAAGAGGCACAGCCGTTGATTCCTATCCATAGAACAATTGCTATCCGAGATTTACTTTATCTAACGTAGTAACAAAAATTGAGTCTTGATTTACGGATCCACCAGCCTAACCCCATCGAGTCCCATGGATTAGCCAACCGCCCAACCACTGTAGTGATGGGATCCAATTTAGAATTTGATTTTTGTCCCGGGTACCAGGGAAAAGAGTTCCCAGTTCCCCTAGTCGGATGTTCATGCAAAAATAAAACTAGTCACACCACTTACACACCCAATATGAAATTGCCTTTTTCACACATTCAACCAGTTTTAAAACAATCCTATGAACCATAGTATCACTGATCACAATCTTCCAAATTATCCGGTTGATTCTTAACTTCCCATCATTCCTTCATCAGAGTATCTATGGCATCATTGGCAACCAGAACGCTCACCACCTGTCCACTCAGGGGCCTTTTCAATAGATCCTAGCCCATAATACTCGGCAATATAATCACTTATCAAGATGGACTCTCCGTTGAAGATTAGCAAGATCAACCAACAGATCCATATAAAAAGCCATGGACTCATCCATTGAAGACCAGCAAGGTCAATCAATCAGATCCATGCCCAGTTTCAGAAAACAACTCTTACTCCTTGTTCCAATATCTTCCTTGACGCACGTGTGGGTATTCTAGGCGACCCCGCAGCCCGAGCACCGTATGGTCAGCACCCTCTAGGATCCTTCGCAGGTGACCTAGCGCTTCACTCATAGACCGCTTCCTTGGTCCCTCATCCACCGTACCGGAAGCTCACCATTTAAATCGAACCGAGACTGGTCAAGACCTCGGTCGACCTTGCTACGCGAGATGTCCTCCATTGACTCTCCGTGAGCAGTTGCAACTTTAACAGTTAGGTCTTCATGACCTTAATCCACAAGATGGTCAAAATGCTTTCCTAGCATTCTTGACATAAAACAGTCATTTACAAACAGTCACAAAATATAGTTTCTAAATCGAACTCTCGTCTTTCCACATTATCCCTTCTTAGTCCACATTACTTATTCCACATTCCATTCAATGTGTACTCATTCTCATCCATTTCCTCATATCGATGACACATTAATTCACATACACATTCACATTCACATCCATACATCCACATCTACATGCATACATCCATTTTTACATCCTCATTTATACATCCACATCCCATATCCTCATTCATACATACACATCCATATCCACATCCATACATCCACATCCACATCCACATCCACATTCACATCCATACATCCACATCTACATGCTTACCTCCATTTTCACATCCTCATTTATACATCCACATCCCATATCCACATTCATACATACACATCCATATCCACATCCATACTTCCACATCCACATGCATACATCCACTATCACGTCCTCATTCATACATCCACATCCACATACATACATACATCCACATCCACATCCACATCCACATTCCCATCTATACATTCACATCTACATCCACATACATACATACATCCACATCCACATTCCACATTCACAATTATACATCCACATCTACACCCACATTCACATACATCCACATCCACATTCCCATTCACATCTATACATCCACATACATACATACATCCACATCCACATTCCACATTCACATCACATCCACATCTACATCCACATTCACATACATCCACATCCACATTCCCATTCACATCTATACATCCACATCTACATCCACATTCACATCTATGCATATACATCTTCATGCATACATCCATTTTCACATTCATACATCCACACTCCCATCTCCACATCCACACATCCACATACATACATCCATTTCCACATTCCCATTCATATAACCCCATATGCCTTCACATCTAATCTTTTACATCACATCCATTCTCGCCCTATCACAACCCATATACATCATATCCTATCACATACACTTCTTACCTCATCCCATACACATCTTATCACATCTTAATTCATCTTATCACCTCCTAACTTATTTCATAAGCATCTTATCACCTCTTATCACATCTTATACACCTCTTATCACATCCTATCACATCTCATATCTATTTATAGAATACAAGAGAATTCTTATATTTGATATAAGATTTCTTTACACATTTATTTATGCATAAATTCTATTTAAGGAGATTAATACTTTCGAAGTAAAAATCAATCTTTTATGCATCTTCCTATGCATAAATTCATTTTAAATGAAAATGACACTTTTGAATTAAATTTCAATCTTTTATGCATCTTCCTATGCATAAATTCAATTTAGATGAGAATGATACTTTTGAATTAAAAATCAATCTTTTATGCATCTTCTTATGCATAAATTCAATTTGGTAGGAATTACACTTTTAGAATAAAAGAATTTCTCTTATGCATCTAAGTTATGCATAAAATCCATTTATGATGAAAATCACACTTTTAGTATAAAAAGAATATCTTTTATGCATACCTCTATGCATGAAATCCAAATATGATAAAAGTAACACTTTTATAATAAAATAATCATCTTTTATGCATACTTCTATGCATGAAATTCAATTGTGATAAACGTAACACTTTTATAATAAAATAATCAACTTTTATGAATACCTCTATGCATGAAATGCAAATATGATAAAAGTAACACTTTTACATTAAAATAATAATCTTTTATGCATACCTCTATGCATGAAATCCAATTAAGCATAATATAAAAATCAATTTCTCTATGATTACAATGAATATCTTTCAATTAATCTAGGATGATAATTCCTAGAATATGGTAGAAAGTCCTCTTTTCATGCTTTGAATGAAATTATTTTATGCATATTTTTTATAAAAATTTTGCCATAGCTCCGCTTCTATGATGACTGATAAATCTCAAATTTTCTAAGAGATAAAGCTTATCATTAAGGAAATAAATAGAATGATCCCTAATTGGATCATTAATCCATAATGGATTGAATCATCAATATTCATGAAATACATAAACTAAAAGCATAGAAAAAACCAATAATTTGGCCTCAAGCATAGATTAATCTTAAATTAGGAAAAAGCTTCACTTGGATTGAGAATAGGTCATGAGAATGACCATTCTTTGAGTGAGAGAGAGAAATTACATAAAAACCATTAGAGTTAAGCATAAATGAAAATTTATGTAATTCTTTACTATCTTTCATCAATTAACTTCAATAACATTCATCAATTTATGTAATTCAAGTACTACCATTCATCAATTAACTTTAATAGCATTCAAAAACCATTCCAATTAAGCTTCTCAAGCTTGAGAGGGATTGAGAAGAGAGAACATTGAGAAATTATAGAAAAGATCAAAATTCACCATTTACCTTACAAATTGCTTGATTCTTTGTTCACGGTAGAGGCCCCCAACCAATCAATTGGTTAAGTATGTTGATGGAGCCACCAATGGGGATTGAAGAAAGAGGGAAGCTCCAATTTCTTCAATTTGGAGAGAATTTTAGAGAATAGTAGAAATTAGCATTATTTCACCATAACTCTAGTATGGTAAAATTCTTCTATTTTTTTCAAAGGACTCATGTTCTATTTATAGGAGAGGGAAGCTCTAACCAAAGCTAACTGAATTCTAGAATTTTCCAATTTTAGTTTGGTTGAATTTGGACTAGATTTGGATCTAGTTTGGTTACTTTTTGATTCGGTTTGGTTCCATTTTGATTTGGTTTGGTTCAAGAGAGAGGAGAGATAAAAATATCACATTATTTTTTAGTTTAAAACTCATTCAAGCATGTGAAATATGCACCTCCTTTAATGGACTCCCCTTCCTTACATATGTGTCAAAATGGAATCATTATACCCAAAATATCTCATATTTTTAATATTGCTCATAGTTTTTTACTAATAAACCTTGTACATTTTCAACTCTTCATCTTGTGTGAGCATTTACTCATTTTTGGATACCAAAAATATCTCATATTTTTAATGTTGCTCATAGTTTTTTACTAATAAACCTTGTACATTTTCAACTCTTCATCTTGTGTGAGCATTTACTCATTTTTGGATACCCAAAATATCTCATATTTTTAATATTGCTCATAGTTTTTTACTAATAAACCTTGTACATTTTCAACTCTTCATCTTATGTGAGCATTTACTCATTTTTGGATACCCAAAATATCTCATATTCTTGATATTGCTTATAGTTTCTTACTAATAAACCTTGTACATAGTCAACTCTTCATCTTATGTGAGCATTTACTCATTTTTGGGTATCTTCTTTTACAAATTGGATTTATCTCCTCCCTACACATGGATTGATGCTATTGGCCCATAGGAACCTTAATTGGACCATAATCCAAAAATTTCTGAAAATCTAGATCCTTAGGCTAAGGTCCTTTATACCCATTTCCAATAAATTCCAATTGCACATTGGAAAGTTCTTTTTGAATTTCTGTTTCAGGGGAATTCATTTTAATAATATGAGAAATTTTTCAATCTAAAAATATTCAAAATCTGAATATTCTCTCTCTAGAATATTTTCTCTCTCTATGTCGGTTAGAAATAAGATCTTTCATATTTCTGAAGAGGGGATTGATTACAGGGAAAGATGCTGGATATCTTGAGAGGCTGGGGAGGAATCTTACATTCTCTCCCACTTGAAAAACGCGAGATGTCCTCATCTCGCAAACTGGGGATAATTTCACAAGATGCATGAATATGAGACTGAGAGAAAATTTTAATTAAGATTAACCACCAAGAAAAGTCTCAAAGAGAGCAAGACTCAAGACAAGAACAAAGATTTCAACTTTATTCATTCTTGGAACATGAACAGTAAAGATAGAAGAACTTTTTACACTTCCATAAGCCCGTCCATCATATGGTCACAAAAGCAGCACTCACAAGCTGCACATGTATAAGGTAACTCATCTATGGGAATAATTCGGCCGGTTATTGCAGCACCTATCTCACTGGTATGAGGTGACCTATTAAAAGGACCTCTGAGAGGCAAGCCAAAAATGGGATAAAGGCATATCTTCTGATGAGGAAGAAAACACGCCAGTAAGAAGACCCGCTCAGAAAACCCAACATGCCTTGATCTCATCACGCAGTAGTATCGGGGTCCCAAACCCAAAGCTTCAATAACCATAGCCAAGCGAACATTGTTACGAAAGTGCTGTTGACCCCACGGTGTTACCCTAGTTATGTCTTGATAGGTTCGCCATTTGGTCTGAGCTACAGAAGTTTCCAAGTGAGGGAAAAGTGAGCGCTCATACAGTTCTATAAAATCCTTCTTCACAGACTCACTTGCGTCTTGAAGGTGAGAAATCATCATGGATAAAACCAATTCCTGCTGCCAAGCCATAAAGGAGATTAAGAAAGAAAGGAGATCGATGGAAGTAAGATTACTGCGAGCGGACAAGTAAGAGTTACGACTTATATAAAGAAGGAACCAGCGTAACCTAGAAGCCAACGGGGTATCTTGCCACTGAAGTTTTACCGTCTTTCCATGATTTGGTTTTGGCACATATTTCTATAGAAGGCTTATATGAGATACATTATGAACTTTGAGATGAGGAGATAAAAGAAGCTCGTAGGCTAAGTCACCTACTTTCTTTGAATTCAGATAAGGCCCACAATATCTGGGAGATAATTTCTTATACTTCCTAAGAGATAAAGAACTTCTTTTGGGCCGTACTCGAATGAAGACCAAAACCTTGATATCCAAAACACCGATTTTCACTTCTGAACTCATTGTTCTGAATCCTTAAAACAGGTGGGACTCTTGAGAAGTATTCTAGGGAAAGGGTCTTCCTTTTTTAAATAGAATCTTTCTTTTATTTTAGAGAGGGAAATAATTATAAGATCAGAAAGGGAGATTCTTACTCCTATATACCTTGAAGGCTGGGGGGAGGAATCTTACATTCTACGCCACTTAAAAAGTGCGAGATGTCCTCATCTCGCAAGTAGAGGACAACTCATTTTATTAAGATCTAATTTATTCTGGGGTTCCTTATATTCAGGTCAACCCAACAGAATACGGGGATAAATATCCCTTATATAGAACTCATCATTAAATAACAATTCATTCAGATCATATCATTCATATCTTTAACACGATAATGGTCCATTAGACCGAAAAATTTCCTTTTGAACATTCCTCCACGGGAATTTCAGTTAAGTAAGTTCTCAATTTGACATCCCTTAATTTGATCATCCGTGTCAAGTATTAACAGTAGCAATTTGATAGCACAATCCACTAATCTCATAGTGATTTGCTGAAATCATTATCATCATTTATCATCACAGGGACTCGTCCCATTCATCCTCATTGTGGTTTTGCTCAGGTTATTATATTTCAACTAAATTTCAGAAATCATCATTTTTCAATCAGAATCCAAATCAATTCATCAGTTTTTAAACAAAATTAAAATCATATCAACCACATTCGAAATCATCATCTGGATAACATTAACGCTTATAATTTCAAGTCTTAGATTTACTCGTATATACTGCCGATAAAGAGCTGCAGTTATACCCTCGGTATATACGGGTTGTCATAATACTTGAAACTATAAGGTAAATACCATCATGTCTAGGCCTCAAGCAAGTCAGGGATTCTATATAATTGAGGTACTTCCATCTGAAGACCCAATTACCAAATTACGAATTTCAGTTTGAATATCAAATTGTATGAATTATATCACACAATTACAATCTTTTTGTGCTTCTTGATAAATTTTTGAAATATTTGGCTTCTCAGTTGATCTTTATTAGCCAAATGGCTCTGATACCAACTGTGAGATCCCTGTTCCCACCGCGCAATGGATTCGGGGTACTAGCAGCGAAAGTAGCACTTCATGCGCGAGGCAGGGTCCCACACTCGGGGCCTCGTCCATGGATATCCGGACAAAAGACTAATCCGTCGGTTTTTCCAAAACCGAACCCAGAAAAACTTCCCTTATCCGGAAAGCACGGGCAATTCCTCCAGGATAACTTTTTACTCTAACGTAGTCAAGACCATTAGTGATCAAACTGATCCGACTGCACCTATAAAGATACTCGGACAGATCAAGGAAGAAACTTGCACTTGGATCATTGGGATCAACACTTTTTTTCCCATCAAGAGGCACAGCCGTTGATTCCTATCCATAGAACAATTGCTATCCGGGACTTTATCTAACGTAGTAGCAGAAATTGAGTCTCGATTTACGGATCCATTAGTCCAGCCTAACCCCATCCAGTCCCATGGATTAGCCAACCGCCCAACCAATGTAGTGATGGGATCCAATTTAGAATTTGATTTTTGTCCCGGGTACCAGGGAAAAGAGTTCCCAGGCCCCCTAGCTGGATGTTCATACAAAAATAAAACTAGTCACACCACTTACACACCTAATATGAAATTGCCTTTTTCACAGATTCAACCAGTTTTAAAACAATCCTTTAATGAACCATAGTATCACTGATCACAATCTTCCAAATTATCCGGTTGATTCTTAACTTCCCATCATTCCTTCATCAGAGTATCTATGGCATCATTGGCAACCAGAACGCTCACCACCTGTCCACTCAGGGGCCTTTTCAATAGTTCCTAGTCCATAATACTCGACAATATAATCACTTATCAAGATGGACTCTCCGTTTTGAAGATCAGCAAATCAACCAACAGATCCATATAAAAAGCCATGGACTCATCCATTGAAGACCAGCAAGGTCAATCAATCAGATCCATGCCCGGTTTCAGAAAACAACTCTTACTTCTTGTTCCAATATCTTCCTCGACGCATGTGTGGGTATCCTAGGCGACCCAAAGCCCGAGCACCATATGGTTAGCACCCTCTAGGATCCTTTGCAGGTGACCTAGCACTTCACTCATAGGCCGCATCCTTGGTCCCTCATCCACCGTACCGGAAGCTCACCATTTAAATCGAACCGAGGCTGGCCAAGACCTCGGTCGACCTTGCTACTATACGCGAGACGTCCTCCATTGACTCTCCGTCAGTAGTTGCAACTTTAACAGTTAGGTCTTCATGACCTTAATCCACAAGACGGTCAAAATGCTGCCCCAGCATTCTTGACATAAAACAGTCATTTACAAACAGTCACAAAATACAGTTTCTAAATCGAACTCTCGTCTTTCCACATTATCCCTCCTTAGTCCACATTACTTATTTCATATTCCATTCAATGTGTACTCATTCTCATCCATTTCCTCATATCGACGACACATTAATTCACATACACATTCACATTCACATCCATACATCCACATCTACATGCATACATCCATTTTTACATCCTCATTTATACATCCACATCCCATATCCTCATTCATACATACACATCCATATCCACATCCATACATCCACATCCACATCCACATTCACATCCATACATCCACATCTACATGCTTACCTCCATTTTCACATCCTCATTTATACATCCACATCCCATATCCACATTCATACATACACATCCATATCCACATCCATACATCCACATCCATACATCCACATCCACATGCATACATCCACTATCACGTCCTCATTCATACATCCACATCCATATACATACATACATCCACATCCACATCCACATCCATATACATACATACATACATCCACATCCACATTCCCATTCACATCTATACATCCACATACATACATACATCCACATCCACATTCCACATTCATATCTATACATCCACATCTACATCCACATTCACATACATCCACATCCACATTTCCATTCACATCTATACATCCACATTTACATCCACATACATACATACATCCACATCCACATTCCACATTCACATCTATACATCCACATTCACATCTATACATCCACATTCACATACATCCACATCCACATTCCCATTCACATCTATACATCCACATCTACATCCACATTTACATCTATGCATATACATCTTCATGCATACATCCATTTTCACATTCATATATCCACACTCCCATCTCCACATCCACACATCCACATACATACATCCATTTTCACATTCCCATTCATATAACCCCATATGCCTTCACATCTAATCTTTTACATCACATCCATTCTCGCCCTATCACAACCCATATACATCTTATCCTATCACATACACTTCTTACCTCATCCCATACACATCTTATCACATCTTAATTCATCTTATCACCTCCTAACTTATTTCATAAGCATCTTATCACCTCTTATCACATCTTATACACCTCTTATCACATCCTATCACATCTCATATCTATTTATAGAATACAAGAGAATTCTTATATTTGATATAAGATTTCTTTACACATTTATTTATGCATAAATTTTATTTAAGGAGATTAATACTTTCGAAGTAAAAATCAATCTTTTATGCATCTTCCTATGCATAAATTCATTTTAAATGAAAATGACACTTTTGAATTAAATTTCAATCTTTTATGCATCTTCCTATGCATAAATTCAATTTAGATGAGAATGACACTTTTGAATTAAAAATCAATCTTTTATGCATCTTCTTATGCATAAATTCAATTTGGTAGGAATTACACTTTTAGAATAAAAGAATTTCTCTTATGCATCTAAGTTATGCATAAAATCCATTTATGATGAAAATCACGCTTTTAGTATAAAAAGAATATCTTTTATGCATACCTCTATGCATGAAATCCAAATATGATAAAAGTAACACTTTTATAATAAAATAATCAACTTTTATGCATACTTCTATGCATGAAATTCAATTGTGATAAATGTAACACTTTTATAATAAAATAATCAACTTTTATGCATACCTCTATGCATGAAATTCAAATATGATAAAAGTAACACTTTTACATTAAAATAATAATCTTTTATGCATACCTCTATGCATGAAATCCAATTAAGCATAATATAAAAATTGATTTCTCTATGATTACAATGAATATCTTTCAATTAATCTAGGATGATAATTCCTAGAATATGGTAGGAAGTCCTCTTTTCATGCTTTGAATGAAATTATTTTATGCGTAATTTTTATAAAAATTTTGCCATAGCTCCGCTGCTTTGACTGATAAATCTCAAATTTTCTAAGGGATAAAGCTTATCATTAAGGAAATAAATAGAATGATCCCTAATTGGATCATTAATCCATAATGGATTGAATCATCAATATTCATGAAATACATAAACTAAAAGCATAGAAAAAATCATTAATTTGGCCTCAAGCATAGATTAATCTTAAATTAGGGAAAAGCTTTATGAAAAGCTTCACTTGGATTGAGAATAGTTCATGAGAATGACCATTCTTTGAGTGAGAGAGAGAAATTACATAAAAACCATTAGAATTAAGCATAAATAAAAATTTATGTAATTCTTTACTATCTTTCATCAATTAACTTCAATAACATTCATCAATTTATGTAATTCAAGTACTACCATTCATCAATTAACTTCAATAGCATTCAAAAACCATTCCAATTAAGCTTCTCAAGCTTGAGAGGGGTTGAGAAGAGAGAATATTGAGAAAGTATAGAAAAGATCAAAATTCACCATTTACCTTACAAATTGCTTGATTCTTTGTTCACGGTAGAGGCCCCCAACCAATCAATTGGTTAAGTATGTTGATGGAGCCACCAATGGGGATTGAAGAAAGAGGGAAGCTCCAATTTCTTCAATTTGGAGAGAATTTTAGAGAATAGTAAAAATTAGCATTATTTCAGCATAACTCTAGTATAGTAAAATTCTTCTATTTTTTTCAAAGGACTCATGTTCTCTTTATAGGAGAGGGAAGCTCTAACCAAAGCTAACTGAATTCTAGAATTTTCCAATTTCAGTTTGGTTGAATTTGGACTAGATTTGGACCTAGTTTGGTTACTTTTTGATTCGGTTTGGTTCCATTTTGATTTGGTTTAGTTCAAGAGAGAGGAGAGATAAAAATATCACATTATTTTTTAGTTTAAAACTCATTCAAGCATGTGAAATATGCACCTCCTTTAATGGACTCCCCTTCCTTACATATATGTCAAAATAGAATCATTATACCCAAAATATCTCATATATTTTAATATTGCTCATAGTTTTTTACTAATAAACCTTGTACATTTTCAACTCTTCATCTTGTGTGAGCATTTTCTCATTTTTGGATACCCAAAATATCTCATATTTTTAATGTTGCTCATAGTTTTTTACTAATAAACCTTGTACATTTTCAACTCTTCATCTTGTGTGAGCATTTACTCATTTTTGGATACCCAAAATATCTCATATTTTTAATATTGCTCATAGTTTTTTACTAATAAACCTTGTACATTTTCAACTCTTCATCTTGTGTGAGCATTTACTCATTTTTGGATACCCAAAATATCTCATATTTTTTATATTGCTCATAGTTTCTTACTAATAAACCTTGTACATAGTCAACTCTTCATCTTATGTAAGCATTTACTCATTTTTGGGTATCTTCTTTTACAAATTGGATTTATCTCCTCCCTACACATGGATTGATGCTATTGGCCCATAGGAACCTTAATTGGACCATAATCTAAAAATTTCTGAAAATCTAGACCCTTAGGCTAAGGGCCTTTATACCCATTTCCAATAAATTCCAATTGCACATTGGAAAGTTCTTTTTGAATTTCTGTTTCAGGGGAATTCATTTTAATAATATGAGAAATTTTTCTATCTAAAAATATTCAAAATCTGAATATTCTCTCTCTAGAATATTTTCTCTCTCTATTTTAAAACGGTTAGAAATAAGATCTTTCATATTTCTGAAGAGAGGATTGATTACAGGGGAAGATGCTGGATATCTTGAGAGGCTGGGGAGGAATCTTACACCTGTGTAACCAGCCTAGATTTGTATTTTTCAAGTGAGCCATCAGCATTATACTTAGCTTTCCAAACCCATTTGGTATTACCTTTCTATTTGGTGGTCGGTCAACTAGCTCCCAAGTGTTGTTCTTTATGATGCTGTCATACTTAGACTGCATCGCAGCTTTCCACTTTGGATTTGCTAAGGCTTTATCCAAGGTGGCTGGCTTCTTCTTTGTTCCCATTATCTCAGGCCATATTGACAACAATGAGATCAGATGCTCTTCTCTGCTCCTCTATTCTCCTTGATCTTCATGGTCCATCTGTTGAAGATTCTGGCTTCTGAGGTACTGGATTATGCTCATCAAAGAGCTGTTGTGCCCACTTTGGAAGTGGATTTCCTTGTGGTGTAGCAGCAGGCTGTTGTGATGTGAGAGTCTTCATCCTCTGAAAACTCCTCCTCCTTGAGAGGAAATTTGACCGGTGGGTTGGGGACTATTTCTCTGGCTAATGATAGAATGGACGGACCTCCTTCCTTCAGTGAGTGTGGCTGTTCTGCAAATGCCACATCTCGGCTAGCCACAATCTTCTTTACCTCTGTATCATAGAGCCGATATGCCTTCGACTCTTGACTATATCCAAGAAAGATACACTTCTTGCTTTTGGCATCTAGCTTGGTCCTGGATGCTTTTGGAATATGCACATAACATTCACAGCCAAATGTTATGAAATAAGAAACTGAAGGTTTCTTACCAGAGTAGGCCTCTGGAGGTGTAACATCCTTGAGTGCCTTTGTGTAGCTCCAATTGAGGACATACACTGATGTGTTGATGACTGCTTCAGCCCAAAATGTATTGGGCAAACCCTTTGCCTTCAACATGCATCCAGCCATCTCCATGATAGTTCGATTGTGGCATTCTACAACACCATTTTACTGAGGTGTGTGAGTAGTTGGTGAGTTGGCGCTTGATGCCATTCGCCTTGCAGTAGCTGTCAAATTTCGTTGAAAGGAATTCTCCTCCTTGATCTATACAAAACTTCTTCACCTTCTTTCCCGTCTCATTATCCACAAGCTTATGCCATTGTTTGAACTTGCCAAAAGCTTTAGCCTTATCCCGAAGGAAATAAACCCACATCTTCCTAATGTAATCATCGACTAACAGCATAAAGTAAGAAGATCCCCCTAATGCAGTAGTAGACATTTTACCACAAAGATCAGCATGTACCAGCTCTAGAGGAGTCTTTGCCCGATTGTTGCTTTCCTATGGAAATGCCTTGCATTGTTTCTTGCCCATCATATAAGCTTCACATGGTTCCTGCAATTCTGAAAATGCAGGCAAATTAGCTACCATACGCTTTTTTTGCATCTCCTTTAGCACAGAAAATCCAATGTGACCAAATCACTCGTGCCAAAGCTTGCTTGTGGTCTTATCTGCAGACACTGTAAGGGCACTCAACTCGTAGAGATTGTTGCACCTTACTCCTTTGCCGACAACCTTGCCAGTAGTATCTAGAATTTTTGCTTCAAATTTCTTGAAGAGTACTTCAAGCCCACAATCCGTCATCATTGAGAAATTGATAGTAGATTTCTCTTTATATCTGGGGTACATAGAGCACATTTGACAGCTTCTTCTCTTCACCTGTAGCTCCCACAAAAGATATGGTTCCAGACCCTTTGGCTGGACATTTAGCATTATTCCCAACAACACTGATGGGTTCCTGTAGAGGCTTCCAAGAACTATACCAGCCCTTCTTACTAGTCATGTGTCGAGATGCTCCACTATCCAAAATCCATGAATCATTAACTGGAGCTTGAGTAGATGAATATACCTCTTCAATGGCAACCCAAAGTTCAAGCTCGGTCTCGACATTGTTGACTGACTCCTTTCCCTTCCATGAAGACTTCAAGGTGCCGTTCATCTCGTCAGCTTGCTTCTTTCTACAGTCTTTGATAGCGTGACCCTTCTTGTCACAGTAATAATAGCTCCCTTGAAACTTTTTCTTCTTTAGCTTCTTCTTCTTCTCATCAGAAGATGTCGTGCCTTTAGCATTGACCAAAAATGCAGCATCACTACCATCGCGGGTCTTTACCCGCATCTCCTCCTCAAGTAGCATAGCACCGAATTCTTCAAATGATAAAGATGGTACTCTAACCTGAGTGTTTAGTGATGTAGCCAAGCTGTCATACTTCTGCGGAAGAATTCAGATGCACCTCTGAACCAACTCCACACTAATGTATAATCCCTACAGCAGCCATTTGATCTCGCAGATTTTTGATTCGTGAGATAAATGCTTTAGCAGCTTCTCCTTCAGCAAACTTTTCAGTAGCAAGTTGATTCTCCAGGTTCAAAATCCTGGTCTGATTACGAGTCTCATACTGATTTCTCAGTATGATCCAAGCCTCTGTAGCCTTGGTAGTATGTTGAATTAGAGTGAGAACAGAATCACTTACGCTAGTGACAATGGCACAAAGTGCATTAGCATTGCGCCTTCTCCATGCCCGAAGAAGTGTAGTATCTGGCAGAAGCATGTTTGTAGGGTTATTGGGGTCGAGACTTCCCATTGGTTCTGCATCCATTCCGAGAACAACTTCTAGTAGCTCATAAGAGTCTAGAATGTCAATACTTTTGAATGTCCAAAGAGTATAGTTTGTCCCATCAAGTTTGCCTTCCGTGAAGGTAGGTGGATGAATGCGCAAGATTGGTGCAGCAGCAGAGGTAGAAGCCATCACTCCTAGGATTCTATGCAAAGAAAGACTAAACTTTTTGGACTATTCTTGCTAAGAGCACCTAAGCTTTGATACCATATAAGAATATGGCACATCGGAAAGAGATAGCAAGACAAAGCACAATAGACAATGCAATAGATATATAATGGAGAGAATTTAAAATTCTGATTATACTACCAAAGAGGTACAAGTGATGGTGCTGTCCACCCGTGTGCTCTCACGTAGAGCTTAGATGGCGATCTAGACAAACTCTCGATGAAGTATGTACGAGGTGTAGAAGGGGTGGATACTGGCAAGAATTGGATGCCTTAGCTCATGGCAACCATGTCCATATATAGTACTGTAGCCGGTGTAGTAGACACATATACAACGAGGGCGGTTACATTGCATAGACACAGTCACCGCCCGCGTATCAAGAACATGGCCCATTGACCACCGATCACCGCCCACTAATGATGGACCTAGTATCCGAGGGAATATTCCTCATACCATTGCCTTGGGGACTCCTGCCCCCGAACCCTTGCCAGGGGGGTTGCTAGCCCCCCTGGGACCCCCCAACTGGGTCAATGCCCCGGACCCCCAGCTAACGCTCATACCCCTGACTATCTCCTGTAAGATTCCTCCCTCCAGCTTTTGAGGTGTACAGGTGTAAGAACCTCCCCTTCTGATCTTGTAATTATTTCCCTCTCTCTGAAATAGAAGAAAGATCTTGTTTTGCCCTATTTTGGCCTGGAGAGAGAAAATATCTAGAGAGAGATAATCCAAAATTGAGATATTTTTAGATATAAAAATCCTCCTAGTGTCTAAAATGGTTTCCCTTGAAACAGAAATTCAAAAAGAAATTTTCAATGTGCAATTGGAATTAATTAAAAATGTGTATAAAGGACCTTAACCTAAGGGTCCAGATTTTCAGAAATTTCTGGATTATTGTAAGATTCCTCCCCCAAACCCCCTTTTGATGTCTAGTATCTTCTTCTATAATCAATCCCTCTTCAGAAATATAAAAGACTTGTTTCTAACTGTTTTAACCTAGAGAGAGAAAATATTCTAGAGAGAGAATATTCAGATTTTTAATATTTTTGATTAGAAAATTATCTCATCTTATTAAAATAAGTTCCCCTGAAACAAAAATTCAAAAAGAACTTTCCAATGTGCAATTGGAATTAATTGGAAATGTGTATAAAGGACCTTAGTCTAAGGGTCTAGATTTTCAGAAATTTTTGGATTATGGTCCAATTAAGGTTCCTATGGGCCAATAGCATCAATCCATGTGTAGGGAGGAGATAAATCCAATTTGTAAAAGAAGATACCCAAAAATGAGTAAATGCTCACATAAGATGAAGAGTTGAAAATGTACAAGGTTTATTAGTAAAAAAATTATGAGCAATATTAAAAGTATGACATATGTAAGGAAGGGGAGTTCTTTAAAGGAGGTACATATTTCACATAAGATGAAGAGTTGAAAATGTACAAGGTTTATTAGTAAAAGATTATGAGCAATATTAAAAGTATGACATATGTAAGGAAGGGGAGTTCTTTAAAGGAGGTGCATATTTCACATAAGATGAAGAGTTGAAAATGTACAAGGTTTATTAGTAAAAAACTATGAGCAATATTAAAAATATGACATATGTAAGGAAGGGGAGTTCTTTAAAGGAGGTGCATATTTCACATGCTTGAATGAGTTTTAAACTCATAAAAATTGAGATATTTCATCTCTCCTCTCTCCTCATTCAAGTCTAGTTCCAAAAAGTTAGCTTAACTGACCTAAAAATGGTCAAATATTGACCAAACTGATTTAGAAAATTCTAGAATCAGTTTGTTTGGTTAGGAGCTCAATTTTTCCTATAAATAGAAGCCTCCCCCTTGTTGAAAAATATATAGTGTTTATGCATCGTTACTCTACTCCACCTAAGCCAAGAACTGTGAATTCATTTAATAATTCACTAGTTTTTGGAGCTTCCCTCTTTCTTCAATCCCCATTAGTGACTCCATCAACATACTTAACCAATTGATTGGTTGGGGGCCTCTACCGTGAACAAAGAATCAAGAAATTTGTAAGGTAATTAGTGAATATTGCTCTTTTCTATAATTTCTCAATGTTTCTCTCTTCTCAACCCCTCTCAAGCTTGAGAAGCTTAATTGGTATGGTTTTTTAAATGCTATTGAAGTTAATTGGTGAATAGTAGTGAAGAGTTACATAATTTAATAAATGCTATTGAAGTTAATTTCCATTTATGTTTAAATTCTAATGGTTTTTATGTAATTTCTCTCTCTCACTCAAGAAATGGTCATACTCATGACCCATTCTCAATCCAAAAGAAGCTTTTCATAAAGCTTTTCCTTAATCCAAGATTAAGCTATGCTTGAGGCCAAATTAATGGTTTTTTTTTCTATGCTTTTAGTTTATGCATATTGATGATTTAATCCATTATGGATTAATAATCCAATTAGAGATCATTTTAATTATTTCCTTAATGATAAGCTTTATCCCTTAGGAAAATTGAGATTTATCAGTCATAGCAGCGGAGCTATGGCAAAATTTTTATAAAAATTATGCATAAAATAATTTCATTCAAAGCATAAAAAGAGGACTTCCTACCATATTCTAGGAATTATCATCCTAGACTAATTGAAAGAATTTCATTATAATCATGGAGAAATTGAATTTTTATATTATGCATGAAGAATAAATTTTTATATCAAAAGTGTTACTTTTATCATTTTTATTTACATGCATAGAAGTATGCATAATGGATAAATTTTTATATCAAAAGTGTTACTTTTATCATTTTTATTTTCATGCATAGAAGTATGCATAATGGATAAATTTTTATATCAAAAGTGTTACTTTTAGCATAATTGAATTTCATGCATAGAGGTATGCATAAGAGATGAATATTTTATTATAAAAGTGTTACTTTTACAATAATTGAAATTCATGCATAGAGGTATGCATAAGAGATGAATATTTTATTATAAAAGTGTTACTTTTACAATAATTAAAATTCATGCATAGAGGTATGCATAAGAGATGAATATTTTATTATAAAAGTGTTACTTTTAGCATAATTGAATTTCATGCATAGAGGTATGCATAAGAGATGATTATTTTATTATAAAAGTGTTACTTTTAGCATAATTGAATTTCATGCATAGAAGTATGCATAAAAGATATGGGAAGTGATAAGATATGATAAGATGCATATAAGATGAGTTAAGATGCATATAAGATGAGTTAAGATGTGATAAGATGTGTATGGGATGAGATAAGAAGTGTATGAGATGAGATAAGATGTATATGGGTTGTGATAGGGTGAGAATGGATGTGATATAAAAGATTAGATATGAAGGCATATGGGGTTATATGAATGGGAATGTGAAAATGGATGTATGTATGTGGATGTATGCATGTGAAAATGGATGTATGCATGAAGATGTATATGCATAGATGTGAATGTGGATGTAGACGTGGTTGTATAGAAGTGAATGTGGAACGTGGATGTGGATGTATGTATGTATGTGGATGTATGTATGTATGTGGATGTATGTATGTATGTATGTATGTGGATGTAGATGTGTATGTATAGATGTGAATGGGAATGTGGATGTGGATATATGTGAATGTGGATGTAGATGTGGATGTATAGATGTGAATGTGGAATGTGGATGTGGATGTATGTATGTATATGGATGTAGATGTGGATGTATAGATGTGAATGTGGAATGTGGATGTGGATGTATGTATGTATGTGGATGTAGATGTGGATGTATAGATGTGAATGAGAATGTGGATGTGGATGTATGTATGTATGTGGATATGGATGTATGAATGAGGACGTGATAGTGGATGTATGCATGAGGATGTGGATGTATGAATGAGGACGTGATAGTGGATGTATGCATGTAGATGTAGATGTGGATGTATAGATGTGAATGGGAATGTGGATGTGGATGTATGTATGTATGTGGATATGGATGTATGAATGAGGACATGATAGTGGATGTATGCATGTGGATGTGGATGTATGAATGAGGATGTGATAGTGGATGTATGCATGTGGATGTGGATGTATGGATGTGGATATGGATGTGTATGTATGAATGTGGATATGGGATGTGGATGTATAAATGAGGATGTGAAAATGGAGGTAAGCATGTAGATGTGGATGTATGTGGATGTATGGATGTGAATGTGGATGTGGATGTGGATGTATGGATGTGAATATATGATATGTGATGTGAAGGAATATGAAGTGAAGAGATGGAAAATGATGTGATTGGATGAGTATACATATAAATGGAATGAGGAATAAGTAATGTGGATTATATGAGGGATAATGTGGAAAAATTAGAGTTAATATAGAAATTGTATTTGTAAACTGTTTGTAAATGCTGTTTGTAAATGGCTGTTTTATGTCAAGAATGCTGGGAAAGCATTTTGACCGTCTTGTGATTAAGGTCGTGGAGACCTAACTGATAAAGTTGCAACTGCTGACGGAGAGTCAATGGAGGACGTCTCGCGTAGCAAGGTCGGCCGAGGTCTTGACCAGCCTCGGTTCGATTAAAATGGTGAGCTTCCGGTACGGTGGATGAGGGACCAAGGAAGCGGCCTATGAGTGAAGCGCTAGGTCACCTGCGAAGGATCCTAGAGGGTGCTGACCATACGGTGCTCGGGCTCTGGGTCGCCCAGGATACCCACGCGTGCGTCGAGGAAGATATTGGAACAAGGAGTAAGAGTTGTTTTGTGAAAACGGGCATGGATCTGGTTGATTGACCTTGCTGGTCTTCAATGGATGAGTCCATGGCTCTTTATATGGATCTGTTGGTTGATCTTGCTGATCTTCAACGAGAGTCCATCTTGATTTTTATAAGTGATTATATTGCCGAGTATTATGGGCTAGGAACTATTGAAAAGGCCCCTGTGTGGACAGGTGGTGAGCGTTCTAGTTGCCAATGATGCCATAGATACTCTGATGAAGGAATGATGGGAAATTATGAATCAACTGGATAAATTGGAAGATTGTGATCAGTGGTACTATGGTTTCATTAAAGGATTGTTTTAAAGTTAGCTGATGCTAAGAAAAAGGCAATTTTCATATTGGGTGTGTAAGTGGTGTGGCTAGTTTTATGTTTGCATGAACTTCCGGCTAGGGGGCCTTGGAACTCTTTTCCTTGGTACCCGGGACAAAACCTAACCAAATTCTAAATTGGATCCCATCACTACAGTGGTTGGGCGGTTGGCTAACCCATGGGATCGGATGGGGTTAGGCTGGACTGATGGATCCGTAAATCGAGATTTAATTTCTATTATTACGATAGATGAAGTAGATCCCGGATAGAAATTGTTCTATGGATAGGAATCAACGGTTGTGCCTCTTGATGGGGAAAAAAGCGTTGATCCCAATGATCCAAGTGCAAGTTTCTTCCTTGATTTGACCAAGTACCGTTAAAGGTGCAGTCAGATCAGTTGATCCGTAATGATCTTGACTACGTTAGAGTAAAGAGTTATCCTGGTGGAATCGCCCATGCTTTCCGGGTAAAGGAAGTTTTTCCGGTTTCGGTTTTGGACAAACCGACGGATTAGTCTCTTGTCCGGATATCCGTGGGCGAGGCCCCGAGTGTGAGACCCCTGGTCCGCACCGCCGATGTGCTACTTCCGCTGCTAGTACCCCGAATCCATCGCGTGGTGGGAACAGGGATCTCACAGTTGGTATCAGAGCATTTGGTTAATAAAGATCAACTGAGAAGACAAATAGGTCAGAAATTTATCAAGAAACACAAAAAAGTTGTAATTGTGTGATATAATTCATACAATTTGATATTCAAACTGAAATTCGTAAATTGGTAATCGGGTCTTCAGATGGAAGTACCGCAATTATATAGAATCCCTGACTTGCTTGAGGCCTAGACATGATGGTATTTACCTTATAATTCCAAGGGCCGTGACTATCCGTATATACCGAGAGTATAACTGCAGCTCTTTACTGACAGTATATACGAGTAAATCTAAGACTTGAAATTATAAGCGTTAATGCTATCCAGATGATGAATTTGAATGTGGTTGATATGATTTTTAATTCTGTTTGGGAACTGATGAATTGATTGGGATTCTGATTGAAAAATGATGATTTTTAAAATTTAGTTGAAATATAATAAACTGAGCAAAACCGCAATGAGGATGAATGGGACGAGTCCCTGTAATGATAAATGATGATAATGATTTCAGCAAATCACTATGAGATTAGTGGATTGTGCTGTCAAAGTGCTACTGTTAACACTTGACTCGGTATATCAAGTTAAGGGATGACAAATTGAAAACTTGCTTAACTGAAATTCCCGTGGGAGGAATGTTCAGAAAGAAAAAATTTTGATCTGATGGACCATTATCGTGTTAAAGATATGAATGATATGATCTGAAATGAATTTATTTAATGATGAGTTCTATATAAGGGATATTTATCCCCGTATTCTGTTGGGTTGACCAGAATATAAGGAACCCTAGAATAAATTGGATCTTAAGAAAAAGAGTTGTCCTCTACTTGGCGAGATGAGGACATCTCGCACTTTTTTAAGTGGGGGAGAATGTAAGATTCCTCCCCTGCCTTCGAGGTATACAGGAGTAAGAATCTCCCTTTTTGATCTTATAATTAGTCCCTCTCTAAAATAAAAGAAAGATTCTAGAATGCTTCTCAGGAGTCACGCTGTTTAAGGATTCAGAACAATGAGTTCAGAAGTGAAAATCGGTGTTTTGGATACCAAGGTTTTGGTTTTCATTCGAGTACGGCCCAAAAGAAGTTCTTTATCTCTTGGGGAGTATAAGAACTTATCCCCCAGATATTGTGAGCCTTATATCTGAATTCAATGAAAGTAGGTGACTTAGCCTACAAGCTTCTTTTACCTCCTCATCTCAAAGTTCTTAATGTATTTCATAGAAATATGTGCCAAACCCAAATCAAGGAAAGACGATAAAACTTCAGTGACAAGATACCGTTGGCTTCTAGGTTACGCTAACTCCTTCCTTTATATAAGTCGTAACTTTTACCTGTCGCTCACAGCAGTAATCTTGCTTCCATCGATCTCCTCTCTTTCTTAATCTCCTTCATGGCTTGGCAACAAGAACTAGTTTTATCCATAATGATTCCTCACCTTCAAGACGCAAGTGAGTCTGTGAAGAAAGATTTTGTAGAACAGTATGAGCGCTCACTTTTCCCTCACTTGGGAACTTCTGTAGCGCAGACCAAATGGCGGACCTATCAAGACATAACTAGGGTAACACCCTGGGGTCAGCAACATTTTCGTAATAATGTCCGCTTGGCCATGGTTATTGAAGCTTTGGGTTTGGGTCCCCGATACTACTGCGTCATGAGATCAAGGCATCTTGGGTTTTCTGAGCGGGTCTTCTTACTGGCGTGTTTTCTTCCTCATGAGAAGATATGCCTTTACCCCGTTTTTGGCTTGCCTCTCAGAGGTCCTTTTGTTAGAACACCTCATACCACTGAGATAGGTGCGGCAATAACCAAAAGAATTATTCCCATAGATGAGTTACCTTATACATGCGCAGCTTGTGAGTGCTGCTTTTGTGATCATATGATGGATGGGCTTATGGAAGTGTAAAGAGTTCTTCTATCTTTACTGTATAAGTTCTGAGAATGAATAAAGTTTAAATCTTGTTCTTATCTTGAATCTTGCTCTCTTTGAGACTTTTTCTTGGTGGTTAATCCTGATTTAAATTTTTCTCTAAGTCTCATAATTCGTGCATCTTGTGAAATTATCCCAGTTTGCGAGATGAGGACATCTCGCGTTTTCTAAGTGGGGTAGAATGTAAGATTCCTCCCCCAAACCCCCTTTTGATGTCTAGTATCTTCTTCTATAATCAATCCCTCTTCAGAAATATAAAAGACTTGTTTCTAACTGTTTTAACCTAGAGAGAGAAAATATTCTAGAGAGAGAATATTTAGATTTTTAATATTTTTGATTAGAAAATTATCTCATCTTATTAAAATAAGTTCCCCTGAAACAAAAATTCAAAAAGAACTTTCCAATGTGCAATTGGAATTAATTGGAAATGTGTATAAAGGACCTTAGTCTAAGGGTCTAGATTTTCAGAAATTTTTGGATTATGGTCCAATTAAGGTTCCTATGGGCCAATAGCATCAATCCATGTGTAGGGAGGAGATAAATCCAATTTGTAAAAGAAGATACCCAAAAATGAGTAAATGCTCACATAAGATGAAGAGTTGAAAATGTACAAGGTTTATTAGTAAAAAAATTATGAGCAATATTAAAAGTATGACATATGTAAGGAAGGGGAGTTCTTTAAAGGAGGTGCATATTTCACATAAGATGAAGAGTTGAAAATGTACAAGGTTTATTAGTAAAAGATTATGAGCAATATTAAAAGTATGACATATGTAAGGAAGGGGAGTTCTTTAAAGGAGGTGCATATTTCACATAAGATGAAGAGTTGAAAATGTACAAGGTTTATTAGTAAAAAACTATGAGCAATATTAAAAATATGACATATGTAAGGAAGGGGAGTTCTTTAAAGGAGGTGCATATTTCACATGCTTGAATGAGTTTTAAACTCATAAAAATTGAGATATTTCATCTCTCCTCTCTCCTCATTCACGTCTAGTTCCAAAAAGTTAGCTTAACTGACCTAAAAATGGTCAAATATTGACCAAACTGATTTAGAAAATTCTAGAATCAGTTTGTTTGGTTAGGAGCTCAATTTTTCCTATAAATAGAAGCCTCCCCCTTGTTGAAAAATATATAGTGTTTATGCATCGTTACTCTACTCCACCTAAGCCAAGAACTGTGAATTCATTTAATAATTCACTAGTTTTTGGAGCTTCCCTCTTTCTTCAATCCCCATTAGTGACTCCATCAACATACTTAACCAATTGATTGGTTGGGGGCCTCTACCGTGAACAAAGAATCAAGAAATTTGTAAGGTAATTAGTGAATATTGCTCTTTTCTATAATTTCTCAATGTTTCTCTCTTCTCAACCCCTCTCAAGCTTGAGAAGCTTAATTGGTATGGTTTTTTAAATGTTATTGAAGTTAATTGGTGAATAGTAGTGAAGAGTTACATAATTTAATAAATGCTATTGAAGTTAATTTCCATTTATGTTTAAATTCTAATGGTTTTTATGTAATTTCTCTCTCTCACTCAAGAAATGGTCATACTCATGACCCATTCTCAATCCAAAAGAAGCTTTTCATAAAGCTTTTCCTTAATCCAAGATTAAGCTATGCTTGAGGCCAAATTAATGGTTTTTTTTTCTATGCTTTTAGTTTATGCATATTGATGATTTAATCCATTATGGATTAATAATCCAATTAGAGATCATTTTAATTATTTCCTTAATGATAAGCTTTATCCCTTAGAAAAATTGAGATTTATCAGTCATAGCAGCGGAGCTATGGCAAAATTTTTATAAAAATTATGCATAAAATAATTTCATTCAAAGCATAAAAAGAGGACTTCCTACCATATTCTAGGAATTATCATCCTAGACTAATTGAAAGAATTTCATTATAATCATGGAGAAATTGAATTTTTATATTATGCATGAAGAATAAATTTTTATATCAAAAGTGTTACTTTTATCATTTTTATTTACATGCATAGAAGTATGCATAATGGATAAATTTTTATATCAAAAGTGTTACTTTTATCATTTTTATTTTCATGCATAGAAGTATGCATAATGGATAAATTTTTATATCAAAAGTGTTACTTTTAGCATAATTGAATTTCATGCATAGAGGTATGCATAAGAGATGAATATTTTATTATAAAAGTGTTACTTTTACAATAATTGAAATTCATGCATAGAGGTATGCATAAGAGATGAATATTTTATTATAAAAGTGTTACTTTTACAATAATTAAAATTCATGCATAGAGGTATGCATAAGAGATGAATATTTTATTATAAAAGTGTTACTTTTAGCATAATTGAATTTCATGCATAGAGGTATGCATAAGAGATGATTATTTTATTATAAAAGTGTTACTTTTAGCATAATTGAATTTCATGCATAGAAGTATGCATAAAAGATATGGGAAGTGATAAGATATGATAAGATGCATATAAGATGAGTTAAGATGCATATAAGATGAGTTAAGATGTGATAAGATGTGTATGGGATGAGATAAGAAGTGTATGAGATGAGATAAGATGTATATGGGTTGTGATAGGGTGAGAATGGATGTGATATAAAAGATTAGATATGAAGGCATATGGGGTTATATGAATGGGAATGTGAAAATGGATGTATGTATGTGGATGTATGCATGTGAAAATGGATGTATGCATGAAGATGTATATGCATAGATGTGAATGTGGATGTAGACGTGGTTGTATAGAAGTGAATGTGGAACGTGGATGTGGATGTATGTATGTATGTGGATGTATGTATGTATGTGGATGTATGTATGTATGTATGTATGTGGATGTAGATGTGTATGTATAGATGTGAATGGGAATGTGGATGTGGATATATGTGAATGTGGATGTAGATGTGGATGTATAGATGTGAATGTGGAATGTGGATGTGGATGTATGTATGTATATGGATGTAGATGTGGATGTATAGATGTGAATGTGGAATGTGGATGTGGATGTATGTATGTATGTGGATGTAGATGTGGATGTATAGATGTGAATGAGAATGTGGATGTGGATGTATGTATGTATGTGGATATGGATGTATGAATGAGGACGTGATAGTGGATGTATGCATGAGGATGTGGATGTATGAATGAGGACGTGATAGTGGATGTATGCATGTAGATGTAGATGTGGATGTATAGATGTGAATGGGAATGTGGATGTGGATGTATGTATGTATGTGGATATGGATGTATGAATGAGGACATGATAGTGGATGTATGCATGTGGATGTGGATGTATGAATGAGGATGTGATAGTGGATGTATGCATGTGGATGTGGATGTATGGATGTGGATATGGATGTGTATGTATGAATGTGGATATGGGATGTGGATGTATAAATGAGGATGTGAAAATGGAGGTAAGCATGTAGATGTGGATGTATGTGGATGTATGGATGTGAATGTGGATGTGGATGTGGATGTATGGATGTGAATATATGATATGTGATGTGAAGGAATATGAAGTGAAGAGATGGAAAATGATGTGATTGGATGAGTATACATATAAATGGAATGAGGAATAAGTAATGTGGATTATATGAGGGATAATGTGGAAAAATTAGAGTTAATATAGAAATTGTATTTGTAAACTGTTTGTAAATGCTGTTTGTAAATGGCTGTTTTATGTCAAGAATGCTGGGAAAGCATTTTGACCGTCTTGTGATTAAGGTCGTGGAGACCTAACTGATAAAGTTGCAACTGCTGACGGAGAGTCAATGGAGGACGTCTCGCGTAGCAAGGTCGGCCGAGGTCTTGACCAGCCTCGGTTCGATTAAAATGGTGAGCTTCCGGTACGGTGGATGAGGGACCAAGGAAGCGGCCTATGAGTGAAGCGCTAGGTCACCTGCGAAGGATCCTAGAGGGTGCTGACCATACGGTGCTCGGGCTCTGGGTCGCCCAGGATACCCACGCGTGCGTCGAGGAAGATATTGGAACAAGGAGTAAGAGTTGTTTTGTGAAAACGGGCATGGATCTGGTTGATTGACCTTGCTGGTCTTCAATGGATGAGTCCATGGCTCTTTATATGGATCTGTTGGTTGATCTTGCTGATCTTCAACGAGAGTCCATCTTGATTTTTATAAGTGATTATATTGCCGAGTATTATGGGCTAGGAACTATTGAAAAGGCCCCTGTGTGGACAGGTGGTGAGCGTTCTAGTTGCCAATGATGCCATAGATACTCTGATGAAGGAATGATGGGAAATTATGAATCAACTGGATAAATTGGAAGATTGTGATCAGTGGTACTATGGTTTCATTAAAGGATTGTTTTAAAGTTAGCTGATGCTAAGAAAAAGGCAATTTTCATATTGGGTGTGTAAGTGGTGTGGCTAGTTTTATGTTTGCATGAACTTCCGGCTAGGGGGCCTTGGAACTCTTTTCCTTGGTACCCGGGACAAAACCTAACCAAATTCTAAATTGGATCCCATCACTACAGTGGTTGGGCGGTTGGCTAACCCATGGGATCGGATGGGGTTAGGCTGGACTGATGGATCCGTAAATCGAGATTTAATTTCTATTATTACGATAGATGAAGTAGATCCCGGATAGAAATTGTTCTATGGATAGGAATCAACGGTTGTGCCTCTTGATGGGGAAAAAAGCGTTGATCCCAATGATCCAAGTGCAAGTTTCTTCCTTGATTTGACCAAGTACCGTTAAAGGTGCAGTCAGATCAGTTGATCCGTAATGATCTTGACTACGTTAGAGTAAAGAGTTATCCTGGTGGAATCGCCCATGCTTTCCGGGTAAAGGAAGTTTTTCCGGTTTCGGTTTTGGACAAACCGACGGATTAGTCTCTTGTCCGGATATCCGTGGGCGAGGCCCCGAGTGTGAGACCCCTGGTCCGCACCGCCGATGTGCTACTTCCGCTGCTAGTACCCCGAATCCATCACGTGGTGGGAACAGGGATCTCACAGTTGGTATCAGAGCATTTGGTTAATAAAGATCAACTGAGAAGACAAATAGGTCAGAAATTTATCAAGAAACACAAAAAAGTTGTAATTGTGTGATATAATTCATACAATTTGATATTCAAACTGAAATTCGTAAATTGGTAATCGGGTCTTCAGATGGAAGTACCGCAATTATATAGAATCCCTGACTTGCTTGAGGCCTAGACATGATGGTATTTACCTTATAATTCCAAGGGCCGTGACTATCCGTATATACCGAGAGTATAACTGCAGCTCTTTACTGACAGTATATACGAGTAAATCTAAGACTTGAAATTATAAGCGTTAATGCTATCCAGATGATGAATTTGAATGTGGTTGATATGATTTTTAATTCTGTTTGGGAACTGATGAATTGATTGGGATTCTGATTGAAAAATGATGATTTTTAAAATTTAGTTGAAATATAATAAACTGAGCAAAACCGCAATGAGGATGAATGGGACGAGTCCCTGTAATGATAAATGATGATAATGATTTCAGCAAATCACTATGAGATTAGTGGATTGTGCTGTCAAAGTGCTACTGTTAACACTTGACTCGGTATATCAAGTTAAGGGATGACAAATTGAAAACTTGCTTAACTGAAATTCCCGTGGGAGGAATGTTCAGAAAGAAAAAATTTTGATCTGATGGACCATTATCGTGTTAAAGATATGAATGATATGATCTGAAATGAATTTATTTAATGATGAGTTCTATATAAGGGATATTTATCCCCGTATTCTGTTGGGTTGACCAGAATATAAGGAACCCTAGAATAAATTGGATCTTAAGAAAAAGAGTTGTCCTCTACTTGGCGAGATGAGGACATCTCGCACTTTTTTAAGTGGGGGAGAATGTAAGATTCCTCCCCTGCCTTCGAGGTATACAGGAGTAAGAATCTCCCTTTTTGATCTTATAATTAGTCCCTCTCTAAAATAAAAGAAAGATTCTAGAATGCTTCTCAGGAGTCACGCTGTTTAAGGATTCAGAACAATGAGTTCAGAAGTGAAAATCGGTGTTTTGGATACCAAGGTTTTGGTTTTCATTCGAGTACGGCCCAAAAGAAGTTCTTTATCTCTTGGGGAGTATAAGAACTTATCCCCCAGATATTGTGAGCCTTATATCTGAATTCAATGAAAGTAGGTGACTTAGCCTACAAGCTTCTTTTACCTCCTCATCTCAAAGTTCTTAATGTATTTCATAGAAATATGTGCCAAACCCAAATCAAGGAAAGACGATAAAACTTCAGTGACAAGATACCGTTGGCTTCTAGGTTACGCTAACTCCTTCCTTTATATAAGTCGTAACTTTTACCTGTCGCTCACAGCAGTAATCTTGCTTCCATCGATCTCCTCTCTTTCTTAATCTCCTTCATGGCTTGGCAACAAGAACTAGTTTTATCCATAATGATTCCTCACCTTCAAGACGCAAGTGAGTCTGTGAAGAAAGATTTTGTAGAACAGTATGAGCGCTCACTTTTCCCTCACTTGGGAACTTCTGTAGCGCAGACCAAATGGCGGACCTATCAAGACATAACTAGGGTAACACCCTGGGGTCAGCAACATTTTCGTAATAATGTCCGCTTGGCCATGGTTATTGAAGCTTTGGGTTTGGGTCCCCGATACTACTGCGTCATGAGATCAAGGCATCTTGGGTTTTCTGAGCGGGTCTTCTTACTGGCGTGTTTTCTTCCTCATGAGAAGATATGCCTTTACCCCGTTTTTGGCTTGCCTCTCAGAGGTCCTTTTGTTAGAACACCTCATACCACTGAGATAGGTGCGGCAATAACCAAAAGAATTATTCCCATAGATGAGTTACCTTATACATGCGCAGCTTGTGAGTGCTGCTTTTGTGATCATATGATGGATGGGCTTATGGAAGTGTAAAGAGTTCTTCTATCTTTACTGTATAAGTTCTGAGAATGAATAAAGTTTAAATCTTGTTCTTATCTTGAATCTTGCTCTCTTTGAGACTTTTTCTTGGTGGTTAATCCTGATTTAAATTTTTCTCTAAGTCTCATAATTCGTGCATCTTGTGAAATTATCCCAGTTTACGAGATGAGGACATCTCGCGTTTTCTAAGTGGGGTAGAATGTAAGATTCCTCCCCCAAACCCCCTTTTGATGTCTAGTATCTTCTTCTATAATCAATCCCTCTTCAGAAATATAAAAGACTTGTTTCTAACTGTTTTAACCTAGAGAGAGAAAATATTCTAGAGAGAGAATATTCAGATTTTTAATATTTTTGATTAGAAAATTATCTCATCTTATTAAAATAAGTTCCCCTGAAACAAAAATTCAAAAAGAACTTTCCAATGTGCAATTGGAATTAATTGGAAATGTGTATAAAGGACCTTAGTCTAAGGGTCTAGATTTTCAGAAATTTTTGGATTATGGTCCAATTAAGGTTCCTATGGGCCAATAGCATCAATCCATGTGTAGGGAGGAGATAAATCCAATTTGTAAAAGAAGATATCCAAAAATGAGTAAATGCTCACATAAGATGAAGAGTTGAAAATGTACAAGGTTTATTAGTAAAAAAATTATGAGCAATATTAAAAGTATGACATATGTAAGGAAGGGGAGTTCTTTAAAGGAGGTGCATATTTCACATAAGATGAAGAGTTGAAAATGTACAAGGTTTATTAGTAAAAGATTATGAGCAATATTAAAAGTATGACATATGTAAGGAAGGGGAGTTCTTTAAAGGAGGTGCATATTTCACATAAGATGAAGAGTTGAAAATGTACAAGGTTTATTAGTAAAAAACTATGAGCAATATTAAAAATATGACATATGTAAGGAAGGGGAGTTCTTTAAAGGAGGTGCATATTTCACATGCTTGAATGAGTTTTAAACTCATAAAAATTGAGATATTTCATCTCTCCTCTCTCCTCATTCAAGTCTAGTTCCAAAAAGTTAGCTTAACTGACCTAAAAATGGTCAAATATTGACCAAACTGATTTAGAAAATTCTAGAATCAGTTTGTTTGGTTAGGAGCTCAATTTTTCCTATAAATAGAAGCCTCCCCCTTGTTGAAAAATATATAGTGTTTATGCATCGTTACTCTACTCCACCTAAGCCAAGAACTGTGAATTCATTTAATAATTCACTAGTTTTTGGAGCTTCCCTCTTTCTTCAATCCCCATTAGTGACTCCATCAACATACTTAACCAATTGATTGGTTGGGGGCCTCTACCGTGAACAAAGAATCAAGAAATTTGTAAGGTAATTAGTGAATATTGCTCTTTTCTATAATTTCTCAATGTTTCTCTCTTCTCAACCCCTCTCAAGCTTGAGAAGCTTAATTGGTATGGTTTTTTAAATGCTATTGAAGTTAATTGGTGAATAGTAGTGAAGAGTTACATAATTTAATAAATGCTATTGAAGTTAATTTCCATTTATGTTTAAATTCTAATGGTTTTTATGTAATTTCTCTCTCTCACTCAAGAAATGGTCATACTCATGACCCATTCTCAATCCAAAAGAAGCTTTTCATAAAGCTTTTCCTTAATCCAAGATTAAGCTATGCTTGAGGCCAAATTAATGGTTTTTTTTTCTATGCTTTTAGTTTATGCATATTGATGATTTAATCCATTATGGATTAATAATCCAATTAGAGATCATTTTAATTATTTCCTTAATGATAAGCTTTATCCCTTAGAAAAATTGAGATTTATCAGTCATAGCAGCGGAGCTATGGCAAAATTTTTATAAAAATTATGCATAAAATAATTTCATTCAAAGCATAAAAAGAGGACTTCCTACCATATTCTAGGAATTATCATCCTAGACTAATTGAAAGAATTTCATTATAATCATGGAGAAATTGAATTTTTATATTATGCATGAAGAATAAATTTTTATATCAAAAGTGTTACTTTTATCATTTTTATTTACATGCATAGAAGTATGCATAATGGATAAATTTTTATATCAAAAGTGTTACTTTTATCATTTTTATTTTCATGCATAGAAGTATGCATAATGGATAAATTTTTATATCAAAAGTGTTACTTTTAGCATAATTGAATTTCATGCATAGAGGTATACATAAGAGATGAATATTTTATTATAAAAGTGTTACTTTTACAATAATTGAAATTCATGCATAGAGGTATGCATAAGAGATGAATATTTTATTATAAAAGTGTTACTTTTACAATAATTAAAATTCATGCATAGAGGTATGCATAAGAGATGAATATTTTATTATAAAAGTGTTACTTTTAGCATAATTGAATTTCATGCATAGAGGTATGCATAAGAGATGATTATTTTATTATAAAAGTGTTACTTTTAGCATAATTGAATTTCATGCATAGAAGTATGCATAAAAGATATGGGAAGTGATAAGATATGATAAGATGCATATAAGATGAGTTAAGATGCATATACGATGAGTTAAGATGTGATAAGATGTGTATGGGATGAGATAAGAAGTGTATGAGATGAGATAAGATGTATATGGGTTGTGATAGGGTGAGAATGGATGTGATATAAAAGATTAGATATGAAGGCATATGGGGTTATATGAATGGGAATGTGAAAATGGATGTATGTATGTGGATGTATGCATGTGAAAATGGATGTATGCATGAAGATGTATATGCATAGATGTGAATGTGGATGTAGACGTGGTTGTATAGAAGTGAATGTGGAACGTGGATGTGGATGTATGTATGTATGTGGATGTATGTATGTATGTGGATGTATGTATGTATGTATGTATGTGGATGTAGATGTGTATGTATAGATGTGAATGGGAATGTGGATGTGGATATATGTGAATGTGGATGTAGATGTGGATGTATAGATGTGAATGTGGAATGTGGATGTGGATGTATGTATGTATATGGATGTAGATGTGGATGTATAGATGTGAATGTGGAATGTGGATGTGGATGTATGTATGTATGTGGATGTAGATGTGGATGTATAGATGTGAATGAGAATGTGGATGTGGATGTATGTATGTATGTGGATATGGATGTATGAATGAGGACGTGATAGTGGATGTATGCATGAGGATGTGGATGTATGAATGAGGACGTGATAGTGGATGTATGCATGTAGATGTAGATGTGGATGTATAGATGTGAATGGGAATGTGGATGTGGATGTATGTATGTATGTGGATATGGATGTATGAATGAGGACATGATAGTGGATGTATGCATGTGGATGTGGATGTATGAATGAGGATGTGATAGTGGATGTATGCATGTGGATGTGGATGTATGGATGTGGATATGGATGTGTATGTATGAATGTGGATATGGGATGTGGATGTATAAATGAGGATGTGAAAATGGAGGTAAGCATGTAGATGTGGATGTATGTGGATGTATGGATGTGAATGTGGATGTGGATGTGGATGTATGGATGTGAATATATGATATGTGATGTGAAGGAATATGAAGTGAAGAGATGGAAAATGATGTGATTGGATGAGTATACATATAAATGGAATGAGGAATAAGTAATGTGGATTATATGAGGGATAATGTGGAAAAATTAGAGTTAATATAGAAATTGTATTTGTAAACTGTTTGTAAATGCTGTTTGTAAATGGCTGTTTTATGTCAAGAATACTGGGAAAGCATTTTGACCGTCTTGTGATTAAGGTCGTGGAGACCTAACTGATAAAGTTGCAACTACTGACGGAGAGTCAATGGAGGACGTCTCGCGTAGCAAGGTCGGCCGAGGTCTTGACCAGCCTCGGTTCGATTAAAATGGTGAGCTTCCGGTACGGTGGATGAGGGACCAAGGAAGCGGCCTATGAGTGAAGCGCTAGGTCACCTGCGAAGGATCCTAGAGGGTGCTGACCATACGGTGCTCGGGCTCTGGGTCGCCCAGGATACCCACGCGTGCGTCGAGGAAGATATTGGAACAAGGAGTAAGAGTTGTTTTGTGAAAACGGGCATGGATCTGGTTGATTGACCTTGCTGGTCTTCAATGGATGAGTCCATGGCTCTTTATATGGATCTGTTGGTTGATCTTGTTGATCTTCAACGAGAGTCCATCTTGATTTTTATAAGTGATTATATTGCCGAGTATTATGGGCTAGGAACTATTGAAAAGGCCCCTGTGTGGACAGGTGGTGAGCGTTCTAGTTGCCAATGATGCCATAGATACTCTGATGAAGGAATGATGGGAAATTATGAATCAACTGGATAAATTGGAAGATTGTGATCAGTGGTACTATGGTTTCATTAAAGGATTGTTTTAAAGTTAGCTGATGCTAAGAAAAAGGCAATTTTCATATTGGGTGTGTAAGTGGTGTGGCTAGTTTTATGTTTGCATGAACTTCCGGCTAGGGGGCCTTGGAACTCTTTTCCTTGGTACCCGGGACAAAACCTAACCAAATTCCAAAGTGGATCCCATCACTACAGTGGTTGGGCGGTTGGCTAACCCATGGGATCGGATGGGGTTAGGCTGGACTGATGGATCCGTAAATCGAGATTTAATTTCTATTATTACGATAGATGAAGTAGATCCCGGATAGAAATTGTTCTATGGATAGGAATCAACGGCTGTGCCTCTTGATGGGGAAAAAAGCGTTGATCCCAATGATCCAAGTGCAAGTTTCTTCCTTGATTTGACCAAGTACCGTTAAAGGTGCAGTCAGATCAGTTGATCCGTAATGATCTTGACTACGTTAGAGTAAAGAGTTATCCTGGTGGAATCGCCCATGCTTTCCGGGTAAAGGAAGTTTTTCCGGTTTCGGTTTTGGACAAACCAACGGATTAGTCTCTTGTCCGGATATCCGTGGGCGAGGCCCCGAGTGTGAGACCCCTGGTCCGCACCGCCGATGTGCTACTTCCGCTGCTAGTACCCCGAATCCATCGCGTGGTGGGAACATGGATCTCCCAATTATGGTCCAATTAAGGTTTCTATGGACCAATAGGATTAATCCAAGTGTGGGGAGGAGACAAATCCAATGAATAAAAGAAAATACCCAAAAATGAGTAAATGCCCACATAAGATGAAGAGTTGACTGAGTACAAGGTTTATTAGTTAAAAACTATGAGATATTACTAAAAAAATGAGATATTTTGGTATAATGATACATTTTTGACACCTTGGTAAGGAGGGGGGAGACTTCAAGGAGGCACCTATTTCACACATGTCGTGGAGTTTTTAACTCAAAAAAATTACGATATTTTTATCTCTCCTCTCTCCTGGATCAAACCAAATCAAAAGGGGAGCCAAACTAGGTCCAAATCTTGTCCAAATTTAGCCAAACTAAACCTGGAAAATTCTAGAACCTAGTTGGACTTGGTTAGAGGCCTCCCTCACCTATAAATAGATCCTTAGTCTTTTGTAAAAAAATCTATGAACTATACCATGCCAATATTACATTAAAATAATGATATTTTTTATTATCCCTTAAAAATCCTCTACTTTTGGAGAGAGTGGGGCCTCTCTCTCTCTTCAACCATCCTTGGAGCTTTCCTTTCAACACACTAACCAATTGATTGGTTGGGGGCTTCTTCTAAGATAGAGAAGCAAGCAAAAATAAGAGGTAAAGTGTAATTTTATGATTTTTCTCTACTATTCTCAATGTTTTTACTTCTCAACCCCTCTCAAGCTTGAGAAGTTTCTAAATTAAGTGTTTATAATGCAAATCAAGCTTTTCTTAAGAGTTGTAATGAATAATTAAGAAAAGTTTACATTTATGCTTAATTAGGATGCTTTTTATGTTTACCTCTCTCTCCTCCAAAGAATGGTCATTCCTATGACCAAATCTCTATTCAATTGATGCTTCTCTTGGAGAAATTCTCAATTCACAAATCAAACAAACTCTAGGCTTGTGAAGCTAGAGGTTAAGAAAATGGTTTTTTATACTCATATGCTAGTAAATTATAGTAATCTTATGAGTTAAATCCATAAATTGGATTTAAGGTTACAAGATAGTTATACTATCATAATTACATTACTAAGTCTTATTCTTTTCAAAAATATTAAAAATCGTTAGTAATAGTAGCGGAGCTATGGTAAATTTTTTAAGAAATTGATACATAATTCATTATTAAGCATAATGTGAAAAGAGAACTTCCTACCATATTCTAGGATTGAATATCCTAGGCTAAAAGAATGATTTTCATCACATTCAATGGAAAACTAATTTTTAAGGTTTATGCATAATTAAATAATTAAGAAAAGAGAAAATTATGATAATTTTATTTAAATGATAAAAGAGGAATTCCCATGACATTTGGAATTCAATCATTTGAATAGTAAAAGTGAAATTCTTGGCATATTGAATTAATGGATATTTTTATTAAAGAAAAGAGAAATTTTAGATAAATTTATTTTATGCATGAGAAATATTTAAATGATAAAAGAGGAATTTCCATGACATTTTGAATTCAATCATTTGAATAGTAAAAGTGGAATTCTTGCCATATTGAATTAATGGATATTTTTATTAAAGAAAAGAGAAATTTTAGATAAATTGATTTTATGATAAAAGAGGAATTCTCATGACATTTGAATGTAATCATTTAAACACAAAAAGAGGAATTTCCATGATAATTGAGATCCAAGAAATTAAAAGGAAAAAGAGAAATTTTTAACATAATTCAAATTATGAGTATTTATCAACAGTAGAATTTTGAGCATTATTGAAAAATATGGGTAGAATTGATTTTTGTAAATCCCATGAATTCTTTTATTCAAAAGAGGAATATTGACTATAATTCATTTGAGAAATTGAGAAAGAGTATGGAAATAGTCGTCGAGAAAAAGAACCTTTATCTAAGCCAAGCAGTTGGCAGAAATTTAGAAAAAATTCCATTATCGGTATCGAAGTAGAAAAAGCTACTAAATGGGAATAAGATGTAAATGGGATGTGATAGGATGTGAATGGATGCGATAAGATGTGAATGGGATGTGATAGGATGTAAATAGATGTGATAAGATGTAAATGAGATGTGATAGGATGTGAATAGATGTGATAAGATGTGAATGGGATGTGATAAGATGTGAATGGGATGTGGTGTGATGAAAATAAATGTGGATAAGATGTGAAGTAAATGGATGTGGATGTGAATGATGAGATGAGAATGAGATGAGAGGATATGTGAAAGAAGGGAGAGATGGGAAGTAAATGAATGTGGATGTGTATGTGAAAGAATGTAATGTGAAGGGATGTGGATGTGAAAGTGATGTGGATGTGGATGAGATGTGATGTGCTGAAAAGAGATGTGGATGTGAATGTGATGTGGATGTGGATGTGGATGAGATGTGGTGTGATGTGATGTAAGGGGATGTGGATGTGAATGTGATGTGAATGTGGATGAGATGTGATGTAATGTAAAGAGATGTGGATGTGGATGAGATGTGATGTAATGTAAAGAGATATAGATATGAATGTGATGTGGATGTGGATGAGATGCAATGTAATGTAAAGAGATGGGGATGTGGATGAGATGTGATGTAATGTAAAGAGATGTGGATGAAATGTGATGTGATGTGAATATATGTGGATGTGAAGTGATAGATGTGAATGTATGGATAGATGTGGATAGTCGTGCGCATGTGAATGATTGGATGGATGTGGATGAATAAGACGGAATGTGTATGAATGAGATATGATGTGGATGTGATGTAAAGTGGATGGAATGAATGAAGTATGATAGGGATAGATGTGGACGTGATGTAATGTGGATAGAATGTATGTGATGGAATGGGGATACAATGAATGTGAATGGATGTGATGTGATGTGGATAGAATATATGTGATGGAATGGGGATACAATGAATGTGAATGGATGTGATGTGATGTGAGTCGGGATAAGTGTGAATGGGTGAGATGTGATGTGAAATGGATGTGATGTGATATGATGTAAATTGGGATAGATGTGAATGGATGATATGTGATGAATGTGAATGGATGTAATGTGATGTGAGTCGGGATAAGTGCAAATGGGAGAGATGTGATGTGAAATGGATGTGATGTAAATTGGGATAGATATGAATGGATGATATGTGATGTGAATGGATGTGATGTGATGTGAATCGGGATAGATGTGAATGAATGAGATATGATGTGAAATGGGTGAGATGTGATATGATGTAAGTTCGGATAGATGTGAATGGATGATATGTGATGTGAATGGATGTGATGTGATGTGAATTGGGATAGATGTGAATGAATGAGATGTGAGGTGAATTGGGATAGATGTGAATGAATGAGATGTGAGGTGAAATGGATGTGATGTGATGTGGATCAGGGTAAATATGAATGGATGAGATATGAATGAAAATGATGTGATGAGATGTGGATATGGGTAGATGCGAGTGGATGAGATGTGATGAGTATAAATGTGGAAAGATGTGATGAGATGAAAAATGATGTGAATGGATGAGAATGGAAAATGATGAGATTGGATGAGAATGGATGAAGGACGATAAGAATACATATGATTGGACTTGGATTAAGTAATGTGGATTAATGTGGAAAGACGAGAGTTCGTTATAGAAACTGTATTTATGACCTGTTTTTAAATGACTGTTTTATGTCAAGAATGCTAGGGAAGCATTTTGACCGTCTTGTGAATGAGGTCGTGGAGACCTAAGTGATAAAGTTGCAACAGCACGGAGAGTCAACGGAGGACATCTCGCGTAGCACGGTCGGTCGAGGTCTTGACTAGCCTCGGTTCGATTTAAATGGTGAGCTTCTGGTACGGTGGATGAGGGACCAAGGAAGCGGCCTATGAGTGAAGCGCTAGGTGACCTGTGAAGGATCCTAGACGGTGTTGACCATACGGTGCTCGGGCTCTGGGTCGCCGAAGATACCCACACGTGCGTCGAGGAAGAAAATAGAACAAGGAGTTAGAGTTGTTTTCTAAGACCGGGCATGGATCTGGTTGATTGACCTTGCTGGTCCTCAACGGATGAGTCCATGGCTCTTTTATATGGTTTTGTTTGTTGATCTTGGTGATCTTCAACGGAGAGTCCATATCTGGACTTTTATAAGCGAATATATTTTCGGGTACTATGAGCTAAGAACTATTGAAAAGGCCCTTGAGTGGATAGGTGGTGAACGTTCTTGTTGCCAATGATACCATAGGTATACCGATGTGAAAATTAGAATTCAATCGGATATTTTGGAAGATTATGATTAGTGATACCATGGTTTCATTAAAAGATTATTTTAAAGACAGCTGAATCTGTGAAACAGACAATTTCATATTTGGTGTGTAAGTGGTGTGACTATCTTGAAGTTTGCATGAAACGCCGGCTAGGGGGCCTGGGATTCCCTGGTACCCGGGACAAAGCCTAACCAAATTCTTAATTGGATCCCATCACTACGGTGGTTGGCGGTCGGCTAATCCATGGAACTGGATAGGGTTTGGATGGGGTTAGGCTGGACTGATGGATCCCTAAAATGAGACTCAATTCTGTTATGGTATGATAGATGAAGTAAATCCCTGACAGTCCTTGTTCTATAGAAAAGAATCAACGGCTGTGCCTCTCGATGAGGAAAAAAGCATTGGTCTCTATGATCCAAGTGCAAGTCTTTTCCTTGATCTGACCATGTGACTTACAGGTTCGGTCGGATCAGTTTGGTTAGTGATAACCTTGACTACGTTAGAATAAAAATATCATGGAGGAGTCGCCCGTGCTTTTTGGGCAAGGAAAGTTTTTCTGGGTTCGGTTTTGGAAGAACCGAGGGATCAGTCTCTTGTCCGGATATCTATGGGCGAGGCCCCGAGTAAGAGGTTTGTCGTGCGCAAGAAGTGCTACTTCCGCCGCTAGCAACCCCAATTCGTTGCGCGGAGAAGGCATGGATATTTCATCTCCTAACCATCATCAATGGTCACAATAATGACCCCATCGGTGTCTAAGCTAGGGTTCCCACTAAAGACATATGCACCATGGCTACTCCTCATAATGTGGGCCTAACAAATATGCATTATACATCAAAGTGAGATACATGCTGAGAGGCGGGCATTGAGTGTATACTAACAGTGATGTCATCATCTCTATACCTAAAAAATATCATAGCTCACCTAAATCCTTCATCTAAAGCTTCTTTGTCTTTTTCATATAAAGTAAAAAAATTATATTAGATATTTAAAATCTAATGGTAACAAGGCAATTCCTGATCTTAGTTTACCATGCTTTGGCTATTTGCTTCAGTCTATTTCAGGCTTTACGTAACCGGCACACAAATTTAGGTGTGCATCATTCTCATAATCGAGTGGTTGCATCATGCATGCTTCTTGCAAATCACCATGCAAGAAAGCATTCTTTATAGCCATAGTAATGATAGCTATCATAATTACCATTATTATAACAACTGGATCTTTGGCAACTAATCTTGCCATCTGAGTTTTGCTTGACCTCATACATACACTTACACCTAATTGCCTTCTTTTCCTTAGGTAAAGACACTAAGTCCCATGTTGTATCATGACAAGGTAGTTCTGGGAGCCTAGAGAGCTCAACCATCTGGACAAGGCATGGGTAGGGTTTAGGGGAGCCAATATGACCGGCAATGGACTCAAGGGTGGCCGGACACTAATAAAAGTGGCTGGGAAAATAGCTATTAAAAGAGAAGTAGTCCAATATAGAGGAGCCGTGTGTGGAAGATTGGCTGAGGTTGGTGGGTGGAGAAAACGAAGAGCTATGAGTCCCCTTGTTGGGTGTGGAAGTCGAGTTGCCATGGCTGAGGTTAGGTGGTGGAGAAAACAGAAAGCTCTCAGTAGACAGAGCCAATATTACTGAAGCGCAGTAGACGGAGCAGCCTGCAGCAGTTGAACAATACGTGTTTGTTCGCTTAGCCATCGCCAGACCATTGCTCAACTTGTGGGAGCTTGCAGTAGTTTGACATAGTCTGCTTCTTGTTTCAATCTCATGTGAAATTTGCTCAGCAGGCACCATGTAGCAGAGTTCAAGAGACGTCGCGTTGCAGACGCTGCCTTGAAACAGTTTATATTAAAAGAAATTAAATCCTTTAAAAGCTTTCAAAGGCCAAAAAGATGTTTTAGAAAAGTTTACACCCTTGCACCTTAGTGACTGTTCATACGGTGGAGTTTCGAGCTTTTCTTACAAAGATTGGAAGGTGCTTCTCAAGGATGACTTCAGATTTTTACATCACACTGATAACTTCACTTCAAGCTAATAATCCGATTGATTTCCAAGACCTTGGTCTTGAGGTTGGTTCTTGTGTTCATTATCTTGCATTGCATTTATAGGGTCCATATGGAGTCTAATAACCCTAATGGGTCTGGAAGTAGAGGTCCCAGTCGTTTATCGGACACTGAAAGAGCAGTGGTCAATCCCGATGTTATGATGTCAGACGATGATATTCTTGATGATCATTTGGTCAGTATTAAATAGTTTACGGCTTAGAGTCTCGTACTTTGGACATTGAGGCCAAGTACGATAAGATAATTCTCTCTCTCCAGGAGTTAAAGAATAATATGCAAACTTCTACCACCGTAAGTGCTTTAGTGGGAGGGATGCCAGTAGCTCCCACCCAAGGGGACAACATGAATGTCAGTACATCTTATCCTAGAGATGCTACTGATGCTGCTATTCTAAAAGATCTTAAACCTTCGACTTTTAATGGGGAGGAGAAGGAACACAATAAGGATACGGTCAATACTTTTTTTACAAAAGTGGCAGGATTTGCATCAATTGCGCCAAACTCCAAAGAAGATATGTGTGCTTAAAGCAAGCTTAACTCTAGGAGGTAAAGCATACAAGTGGTGGATGAGCTTGGAGTTCGGAACTTTTCGAAAGAGCTATAAAAAAAATGTATGTTTTCATCGCATGGGAAAGGGTCATAGTAAACTATAATGTCCTAAACTTAAAGAAAATGAGAAGAATCAGAGTGATCAAAGTAAAGAAAATCAAGTACACACTATTCAAGTGCTTCCTGTAGAGACTTCTCGTAACTTTAAAGAGGTTCAAGTTTATCATGCTGATTCTACTCATGGTGTTGTGCCATGTCATCGATGTGGGTGCCAACATTTGGACCACATGAGTTGGCTCAAATTTATGATCACGTTAAGGGTCATAAAGTACGAGTTATGATTGATGATAGTGCCACGTATAATTTCTTGAACTATACTTTAGTCAAGAAATTAAAGTTTAAGTGACCATAAATATGTGGTTTCTTTGATTAACGGTTATGATAAAGATGTATAGGATACAATAGTTTGTGATGTCCCATTAGTCATTCAAGGTCATGAGATGTATTTGAATTTTCAAGTTATGCATATCACTCGAGCTGTTATTCTAGGTCATGAGTGGTTATATAACATTGGTCCATCTTTGTCTAGAAGTTATTTGCATAATTCTTTTGAGTTTAAAGTAGATGGTAAGAAAGTGTGTTTGTAAGGTGAATATGATGTACCCTCCTCACCTCTTATATGCTCTATGGAACTCAATCGCCTTTGTACAAGCTAATGAAGTAGAAAATACCTTTTTGTGTTACATGATTATTGATGATGTCATTTCTTTTTCCACATGTGAAAACATAAGTTGTTTGAGTGAGCACAATGTTTACATGACTTCTTTTCAATCAAAGCATGTTAACAATAAAAAGTTTAATGAATCCTTAAAGCAATTGTTACAACAATTTAAAGATGTGTTTCCACATGAATTACTAAAAGGACTACCTCCTATCCATGATGTTGAGCATCGAATCAAAGTAATACCTAGCCAGTAAGTAAGTCTCCTTATTGGCTTGGTTTTAAGGAAGCACAAGAAGTAGAATGATAGCTAAAGGAATACCTTAAAAGTGTATTCATTTGACCAAACACTTTGCCTTGGGCTTCACCGATTCTATTGGTGGTGAAGAAAAAAGATGGGTCCATGCGATTATGCGTAAACTACCGACGAGATTAAGAATAAGTACCCTTTGCCATGAATAGATGAGTTGTTGATCAACTCCAAGGGACAAAGTACTTTACGAAAATGAATTTATGATCCGGATATCATCAAGTGAGAATTTGGGAAGAAGATGCCCAAAAGACTGCTTTTCAAACTAAGTTTGGTCACTCTGTGAGTTTTTAGTCATGCCCTTTGGTTTGACTAATGCTCCGGCCAATTTCATGACACTCATACCTTATTTAGGAAACTTTATCGTGGTTTTCCTAGATGATATCTTGATCTATAGTCGCACTAAGAAAGAACATCTCGAACACTTACGGCAAGTATTTGAGTTACTCAGGAAGCATTCACTTTATGCCAAAGAGAGAAAATTTGAATTCTTTGTAAAAGAAATCCAATACGTGGCCATATAATCTCGGAAGATGGCATTCGTATGGATCCAGTGAAAGTTGAAGCCATATTGAAATGGCCACATCCCACAAACTTAGAAAAATTATTAAATTTTCTTAGTTTGTCTGGATTCTATAGAAAGTATGTTCAAGATTATGCTAAGATAGCTGTTCCGATGACAAATTAGCTTAAAGGAAAGGGAAATACCTTCGTTTGGGAAAATTCCAAGCAAAGAAGTTTTGAAAAACCTAAGGTAGCTATAGCTACAGCTCCCATTCTACAAGTGGTCGAGTCGATCCGAATGATAACCTTTTGTGTTAGAGACGGATGCTAGTAAACGATGCAATAGGTGCAATCCTCTTACAAGGGGGGAAACCTATTGCATTTGAAAGTAAAAATTTGGACAGAGGTATTATTCAGCTTATGAAAGGGAGTTATATGCTATAATTCATGCCTTAAAGAAGTGGAGGAATTATTTATGTGGTGCCAAATTTGAGCTAGTCTTTGATCATGAGAGTAACAAATGGCTATCTAGTCAAAGAAAGTTAAAAGGATGCAAATCTTGATGGGAAAAGTTGCTCTAGGAGTTTGACTTTCAATTGAGATATAGAAAATGACATTACAATGTGGTAAGCTGATTCACTAAGTCACATGCCCATGGTTAATTGCATTTTACTCAATTAAGAGTGATTCCAAAAGTGTGTTGATGATCCGCATTATGCCCACATGTGGAGTGTCATAGAGAAGAGGGATCCCTTGACTATAAATAAAGATATCCCCATTAATGAGATAGACACTTCCACTAGCGGTAAGTCTCGAGAGATGTCTCAAGGAGACATGATGTCACTTACAAGTGATGAAAGAAATCATTGGAAGAATTTTTCCATCGAGAACGGTTACCTACTTTACAAAGTTAGAGTATGTATACCTTCTTCAGACTCAGACAATAGGCACCGTATTTTATATGAATGTCATGATAGTCCGAGTGTTGGTCATCCCGAAATACGAAAGACATATGCACTAGTTAAGAGACACTTTTATTGGTCTGGCTTAAGTAAGGATGTCCAAGACTATCTTAAAATGCTAAAAGTGCCAACAATCAATAAAGCAGAATGCCTAAAGGTAGTCCACTAGAGATCCTAAATGGCAAGTGGGAGAGTATTTCAATGGACTTTATAGTTGGATTACCTAAAATGAACCATGGCTACAATTCGGTTTGGGTGGTCGTGGTGGATAGGTTGACAAAAATGTGTCAGTTTATTCCAACAAAAACGATAGTGACTATGACTGAGTTAGCACGAATGTTCATTGAGAATATCTATCGACTATATGGGTTACCTGATAATATAGTTAGTGATATAGATACAAAGTTTAATAGTCATTTTTGGCGTGCTATGTTCGAGAGATTGGACACCATGCTAAGTATGAGTACGGTTGATCATCCTCAAAGCGATGGTCAAACCAAGAGAGTAAACCAAGTCTTGGAAGACATACTACGACCATATGTAAGCAAAAAGCAAACCAATTGGGAAGAATATTTACCCATATTGGAAATCGCTTATAATAGTGCCAAACATTCAACAATGGGATTTAGTCCATTCATGTTGATGTATGATGTATGGTTTTCAACCATGAGCCCCAGTGGCCATTAGACTCCAGGAGATGATAAAAATCATGAAAGATAATGTTAAGAGAGCACATGACCATGGTAAACATTATGTAGACAAAGATCCTAGATAAATCATCTTTGAAGAAGGTGACAAGGTATTTTTAAAGGTTCCCAAACACTCAAAATCTTTGAAAAACGGGGAGAAGTACGAAGCTATCTCCAAGGTACTGCATTCCATTCACAATACTTAAAAAAGTATGTAGTGTTGCTTATAAGTCAGCTTTACCAAAAAGCTCTAAAGTTCATCCATTTTTTCACGTCAGTAGACTAAAAAAGAAATTAGGTGATGATGATAATCTCATCAGTCAAGAGATCCTAGTAGAACTTATTAAACCCCCATCCTTACCACATGAACCAGAAAGTCTTGGATTTCCAAGAGAAAAGTACTCGACACTCTGTATGATGATAAGAGTGTTTAGTCAAGTGGAAGGATAGATTAGAAGAAGGTTCTAGTTAGGAAAAGGTAAGCACACTTAGACAAAGGTTCCTGAATTTTATTTTCAAGGAAAAAAATCCTCTTAAGGGGAGATTAATGTCATGACAATGGTAGTTCTGGGAGCCTAGAGAGCTCAACTATTCGGACAAGGCACGGGGGGGTTTAGGGGAGCTAATATGATCGACAATGGACTCAAGGGAGGCCAAGCACTAATAAAAGTGGATGGGCACATGTAAAGAGCAAATAGCTATTAAAAGAGTAGGAGTCTAAAAATTGAGGAGCCGTGTGTAGAAGATTGGCTGAGGTTGGTGGGTGGAGAAAACATAGAGCTCTCAGTCCCCTTGTTAGGTGTGGAAGTCGAGCTGCCATGGCTGTCCTTAAATGTTGCACTTGTATCCAATTCTACCATCTCCTCATTCATGGCATCTTTCCATTTTTTAACCTCTAAGTGTTGATAAAAACATGTGGGCTCAAACTCGTGTTTATTTAACCATATACGTATAATGATGGGTTGTATATTCATCGTATCTCAACTTATCAACATGATATTTATCCCTTGTAGACTTGCATACACTGGATCATGACCAGCAGTTGTCCTCAAAACAACCTTGTTCTCCTTACACTAGGAGTAATCACCACTGAGATAAAATGCCAAGAGCTTCATCAAGCCTCTGCCTGGATCCCCTAGAGTCACCATCCACATATGAGTGACTTGTTGTGATAGATCAAGCACAAAAGATTACCTTTTCCTTCCCTTTGTATGATACATGTGTACCTAGATCTGTCCTCAACCTACCTGACCATGGACTAACACCAGATCCATTGTTAGATACCTTTTCCTTCCCTTTTTATGATACATGTGTACCTACATCTTTCCTCAACCTGCCTAACCATGTTAGAGGACTCTCCACCATGTCCACCACCCAAGCACATGTGATTGCTGCTATACATCTAGGGCAACAACATTACTTCTTACATATGCATCTTTTGTTTACTTCACTAGAGCATATACCAGATGCTCATGTCATCAAAGGTAATATCTCTGCTTACTTGCATCCCACAAGTGGTAGCTCACGAGTGGCTTGACTAGTGGTAGCTCATGAGTGTGGTAGGGTTATGACATCTATAACCTTTCTGCTCGAAAGCATAACTAATGACAATGTTTTTCTCTACCAATGGATCCAACTTTGTTCTCACTTTATCATAATATACACATATGCAATGCACCCAAATACTTTCAAGTGAGACACATCTCGTTTTATGCCTATAAACTTCTATTCAGGTGTCAAACCATGAATAGATGCAGTGGGGGTCTTATTCTCATAATGTGAACAATAGCTACTACTTTTGCCCAAAAATAATATGGCATATTCTTTTTAGACATCAAGGCATATGCCACTTCTATTATGTGCCTATATTTTCCTTTTTGAAATACCATTCTTTTGCGGAGTGTACCTGCATGTCAACTGTCTCTTGTTTTTCTTCTTTCTAAAGAAATCACAGAAATTATTGGAGAAATACTTTTCCCCACCATATGATCTTAGGCATTTAATTTGGATGCCTTTTTCCTTCTTTGCCAAGGCTTTAAATCTCTGAAAGTGAGAAAACACCTCACCTTTATCTTTCATGAAATACCTACACTTTCCTAGTGTGAGTAACATAATACCTGCAACCTACAATTGTTGCTAGAACCTTGGTCAAGCCCTATACATCTGAATGTATAACATCCGATGGCCTTTACACTTATGTTATTTTCATGCGAAAAAACATTTTTGATATACTTATCAAGCTGTCATGTTTCACATACTTTATGCACACTAACAACCTTAAACTTTGGCAAACCTACAATAATATTTTGGGCTTGCTTAGACAACCGTTGTATATTCACATGACCAATGAGCTTGTGCCATATATCAATATCTACAATGACACCTAGTCCATGCACAAACATGGCTACCTTCACCTCAATCATGTTTACATACAAAGTAAACATCATATCATTTTTGTTACCCTTTGAAAACCAAGCAACATTTATTTTTAAAGTCTTCCATAAATACACTGTTGAGGATTAACCCTCACTTGTAAGCCCTTTCTCAAGCATCTGTCTAATAGAAACCAAGTTCTTCGTAATATTAAAACATGAAGTACATATTAACAATAACACTCTACCAACATGCACATATGGGATGCATAGTATCATCACCTACTGCCACATATCCTAGGTGTTCCATTTTTGGTATATCTCTAAACCACTCACACCGTGGACTGATGTGGTTAGATGCAGCAGAATACACATACCATATATCTCTTGATCCTTCCACATTTCTTGTTGTGGAACTAGGCATAGGTGCTCACTTCTGTCATCACCCTATTTACTTGATGAGGGATGAATAGTTGCCTTGCTACAACTTTCCACTTGTGGTATTATTCTGCTTTTTATAGCTCTCCTTTGCCATGTGATTTAGTTTGCCATAGTAATAGCACTCTATTTTTATTTTTATTGCTTTGCTATTCACCTCAGTCTCTCTGGATCCCTTTACATCTAGAGCAACCTCTTTCACCTGTATATAAGATTAATTTTCTTCTTGTTGTTGTTAATGGTTTCAATTTCCAAACCGACCATCCCCTCATTTCTTAGATGACGACCTGCATTGTCTCTACCTGTATCTGAGTAAAAGACATGTTCATTTGCATTTCCAAATGAAATTTCCCTAATATTCATCTCTTCATGGATGAGGAGAGCAATCAATTCCTAAAAATCAAGAAAGTTCTTTCAACCTTTAATGGAGGTCTAAAACTAACTGTATTCTTTTCCAAGACCATTCAAGGTTAGGAATACTATATCACCAGAGATCCAATAGAAGCAAGGGAATATATAAGCCCTTTAAATTTTAGTGAGTAATTATTTATACTCATCTTTCCTCTAGACACATTATGTAGCTTTTGCTTTAGTTGCATCTTTTGAGCTTGAGTGTTTGTGTTGTACATCTTCAACATGGTGTCCCAAGCCTCCTTAAGTATTTATGCATCCTATATATACACAATCACAGAATCTGTCACACTGAAGAGACAACCAGTACAACACCTTTATGGCCCTGTCACACCATGTCTTATATGTATGAACCTATGGTGGAGTCCAATTTTCTTCACCAATATTTTGCTCCTTTTCATCACCAGTTTGTGATGAACTCCTAATATCCTTTTCCCATATTGGTCATCCTAAAATTCCACGGTTGGAAGTTATTCTTGTCAAGAATCTTGCTCACAATTTGGGATAGACTGTTTATTCTGTATGTCACTTAAAAGGAGATACACCTTCCCACCAATTTCTAACTCCGGGAGTACAGGTAGGATCAGCTGGCTGTCTTCAACATTGAACTCCTATAGATCATATGGCATCTTCAAAACTTGACTCCTGAGTCCTACCAGGTCTAGGGTCTTCAATTCTTCTGCCTCCCATTCAAGCTAGACCTCATTAACAACTTCTATGTCTTCATCATCAGGCTAGCTGGTCTCATCTGCAGGCACATCCTCATCAACAGTCTCCTCGTAGAACACCTCTTCCCCTAATGAAGGGAGAATAGTGTATAGAGAGTGAAGGAAGCATAGGAATCCGATCGATTCCTCCAACAGCCTACAGTGCCTGGGGTGGACGGAGCATGTCGCTTTGCAGTCAGATGGAAATTGCAAATACCTTTTTTGGAGAAGATTCACGTACTTGGAACTTGGAGAGCAATCCATTAAATGTACATAAGCTCTCCCACAAATAGTGACTCTCCCATTCCTGAGAGAAGCTTCAAAATTAGACCTCTCCTTTAATAGAAAATCAACATGCTGCTCCAAAATTAACAAAATGTCAAGTGGCCTATTGAAAATTGGTATTGCTCACACTAGCCCTAGAAGCATAAACGAAATCAAACAATTTTTCATCAAAAGTGACTGATCTTTCAAAATCCCTCTAACAACCTCATGTTCCTTACAAGTTCCTATAGAGAAATCAACATCCCTTTTTACTGACTTCCTTGGCACGACATGAATCAAGGACAAGTTTGGCATATCCTTATTAGCTTCTACCCCACAGAATCTAAGCTGTCGGCACTACTGTCATAATCCATGCTGGCCTTAATTTGTTCCTCGGAATCGGGATCCTCTACTTTAAAGGCACAAAATCTCTCGAACAACACTGAAAGACCTGCTTAATTCTGCAGCCTCACTATAAAGTACAAGACCTGTAGAACTCTTGACATGCCCATAATCAAACACGGAAGACATTGCTGCAATTAGTTGAGCAGATTCAAGTACTTCACTCTGCACTATAAGAGGAACGTCACGTGAAGAAACCACAGAACCTGATAAAAAATCGATCAACCTCTTCTTCGAAATCTTTGATTCCCTTGGCTTCTTATCTAGTACATCTTTCCGTCCTCTAAAGCTATACTCTACATCCATTCCAGAAGACTTTCTTTTAAATTCCCTCGACCCTGCATTATAAGAAACAGCTATATGATTAATTTATAAAAAAAGATTACAAAATAGCTATGTGTTGGTCTGTGTGTGTGTGTGTGCGCACGCACGCACGTGCACGTGCACGTGCGCATGCATGCGTGCGTGCGTGTGTGTGTGTGTGTGTGTGTGAGAGAGAGAGAGAGAGAGAGAGAGAGAGAGAGAGAGAGAGAGAGAGAGAGAGAAATGAAATGAAATTTTATTATTGTCTTCGAAGGACCATAACGGGTCCATGAGACACATGTCAAACATACATGAATACATAAGTTGATGCACTCGGGAGCCTCATCAGAAAGCATATGAAACTGAAATGTGTGAAACTAGAACTGAAACTGAAATGAAAATAAAAAAGCTATGGAGCATGCTATAAGTGTACATTATGAGAAGCATGTCATGCCATATAGGTACTCATCTGAGGGTTGGGCCCCCTTGTCAGGTGCACCATAATAGTAGAAGAAGTCGTGCCCCTCCACCTCTCCTCCCTAGATCAAGTGGATAATCTAGTCCTTCGAGAGCCCGCGATCCATAGGAGGTGACAATGGAGGGTCCCCCCCGAGGTGTCTCTTTCTGAATGCTCGTAATGTCCTCTGGTGTCGTTAGACCAATCTCCTATAGTGGCCTCTATGTAGGTGCTCTATGCATCTCTGCTCGTCGAGAGAGAGAGAGAGAGAGAGAGAGAGAGAGAGAGAGAGAGAGAGAGAGAGAGAGAGAGAGAGAGAGAGAGAGAGAGAGAGAGAGAGAGAGAGAATACAAGTAGCCATTTGACACGAAGATACAAAAATAAGCGCTTTGAAATCAGAATATCGCACCTTTTGATGATCAAAAAGCAACTTGAATATAGTTTACGTGTACATGCAAAATCTCGTAAAGGCGTATCTATGCATATATACCAATTTACAATTACATAGATATACCAATATATAGAGACACACACAGAAAAATATATATATACATATAAAAACATATAGACATGCACACACACACACACACACACACACACATACACACACACTTATATATATGTATATATATACATATATATATACATATATATATGTATATATATACATATATATATACATATATATATACGTATATATATACATATATATATATATATGTATATATGTATATATGTATATATGTATATATATATGTATATATGTATATATATACATATATATATATATGTATATATATATGTATATATGTATATATATATATATATATATATATATATATACACACATATATATACGTATATATATATATGTATATATGTATGTATATATGTATATATGTATATATATTTGTAGTATAAACTTAAGGATATCTATATATGTATGTGTGTGTGTGTTTGTTTGTGTATGTGTGTATGTAGCCATTTGACACCACGAAAACAAAAAAGTAAGGGATTTCAAAACAGAATATCACGTCTTTTGGCTATTAAAATTGAATTTGTTTTTGGTAGCAAAATGATGAGGTATTCCGTCTTGAAATATCCAGGATTAGCCTATTTGCGTTATATGGCTGGCATCATGCAAGGATTCCTTGAGATCTAAAAGCATCTAAAGATTTTAAAATAATTTCTTGAAAGAAGGTACGTGAAAAAGCGTAATACACCTACCTGCTCTAGAATATATATTTTGATTAATGTGAGTTTCCATTTTGTCATGCTTTTCCTCCATTCTAACAGGTGAAATAAATGTACTCAAAGCGTAGTTTAAGTCGTTGTTTCTCTCGGAAGCAAGTGACAGCTAGATTCTCGCAAACGCGGGTGTAGAAACTCTAACTGTGTCAAAATCAGGACTTTTTGAGAAACCTTAGAGAAATTTGGGACAAAAAACTCTCTAGTTTTGTGAGTTTGTGTGAGAATAGTTTATTGGGCTGTGCTATTTAAGTCTAAACGTGATATTTAAACGTGACCCTATGACATTCAATCAAAGCGTGACACGTGGAGTGCTTCAATATTTGTGTCAAATGGTCAATCACCATGTAACGAATAAAACAATGACATGTGGCAAAAAAAGTACTCTCTACACATGTCGCATTTAAAGCGCACTTTCCCATTATTTAATGTCATTTTATTTCTTGCAATCCGTGAACGCGTGTTTGGTTTTTTGTCTCAAAAGTCGACTTAAGCTGATCTTGTGTACTTTAAACACCTCATGACCAATGCTCTAGCTCAGCCTCTAATGCTCTAGCTCATGAACCCTGCTCTGCAGGCTGTCTTCTCAGAAGCATTAGGGTTTTCATTCTCTTTCCCTTTTCATTTCTTTTCATTTGTGGAGGATGCAATATCATTGCATTGTGTCACTAGATTTGTGGAGAATGGCATTGTTTCACCAGATTTATGGCACCAGATTTATGGAGAATGGCATTGTTTCACCAAACTATCATACTTCAGGGGGGGGAACTCTGATGCACATGTGTGTGCAAGTTTTCACTAGTCTTTATGATCCCCACTACCACCATATAAACTTACAAATTCTTTATTACAATAAGAACTGCTCTATTGATTCTCCTTTAGAATGCCTTTTTGGTATAAGATGATTCCAAAGGTTTTGAATCTTTGTTTGATTCCCCATCTCATATTGGTCCTTAAGAACTTTCCATGCTTCAAAAGCTATGGTAGTATACTGAATCAAGATCATCGTCATTGGTAACGATAGCACACAACATATATGTATTCCTTTACCTCCACTCCAAAGCAAGAGAAGGATCTGGTGGTATGGTCTATAGTAGATCTATTAGATCAATGTAGGACCCGACTTTGCATTAACCCCAGTTGTGATTCCCACAACTCATTTAAATCAAGAATATACCTAATCTTGAACTTCCACAGAGTGTAATTTTTCCCATCTAATTTTTCCCATCAATGTGGAGGACGGGCATGAGCGGCTGCATTATTTACAAGTTGGGCCACACAGTGTAATTTTTCCCATCTAACTTTGCATCACCAATGTGGAGGACGGGCATAAGCGGCTACATTATTTACAAGTTGGGCCATCACTCCAAATTTGCCTTCAAAGAACAAATATCAAACTTTTAAACAACCTTTTCTTAGAGCCTGAGCTCTTATACCATGTAAGAAAACATAATATTGAGGGAAAGAGGCTCTTCACAATACAAAGCACTGAATTGTAAAAAGAAGTGGAGAGTAAACAATATTAATGTTTGTAAACTTAATTACAAACTAACAGCTATCTGCCCACGAGTGTGCCATGGCATCTTCCATTTTTTTATTTCAAAATGCTTGCTCAAAATAAGTGGGGTCCATGGATTTCTATAACCATGCAAGCATAATAATGGGTTATATATCCATCATATCTCAACCTATCAACATGGTATCTAACCCTCATAGACATGTGTACACCTAGATCACTATCAGGCATCCTCAAAATGGCCTTGGTTCTCACTGATCCAGAAGTAACCACCATTGTGGGGTCCATGGATTTCTGTAACCATGCAAGCATAATAATGGGTTATATATCCATCATATCTCAACCAATCAACATGGTATCTAACCCTCATATACATGTGTACACCTAGATCACTATCAGGCATCCTCAAAATGGCCTTGGTTCTCATTGATCCAGAAGTAACCACCATTGATAAAATGCCAAGCTCCTCATCAAGGCTCTTCTCTTGAATCCAGTAAAGTCACCATTCACATATGAGTGACATGTTGACGTATGAAACACAAAAGGTTGATCTACCTTTACCTTCTCTTTGTGTGATACAAGTGTACTAGCACATGTAGTACCATAAGGTGATGTATCTACATTTTTGGCATCTTTCCTCACCCTAAACCTATGTTGCTTCAAAGACAATATAAATACTTACTTGTATCTCATAAACTGGTAGGATTATAGCATCCATAGCCTCTCTTCTCCACATCATAACTAATTAAGAAGCATTTCTCTACATTTGGATCCAAATTGTTTCTCGCTTTATCGAGAACATGCACATATGCACAATACATCCAAACACTTTCAAGTGAGACACATCTGGTTTTACATCATGTAAACATCTACTACTTCTACCCAAAAATAATCTGATATATTCTTCAAGGCAAGAGCAACTTCTACAATGTATCTGCTTTTCCTTTTTATGCAACGCTATTGTGTTATTTACAGAGTGTACCTACATGTGAATTGTCTCTTGATTCCCTGCTTTCTCAAGAAATCACTAAACTCATTTTGGATAAATAATCTCCCCCACCATATGATCTTAGGCATTTAGTATGCATACTTTTTTCCTTCTCAAATAAGGCATTAAATCTCTAAAAGTGGGAAAACACCTCACTTTTCTCCTTCACGAAATAAACCCACACTTTCCTAGTGTGATCACCAATGAATGTAGCATAATATTTGCAACCTATAATTATTGCAGTCTTGGTAGGTCTCCCCATATATCCGAATGTATAACATCTGATGGCGTAGTCTGCATATCTTTTTTCTTCTCAACCAAGGCGTTAAATCAAGTCACCCACTATCTTTTTTCTTCTCAACCAAGGCGTTAAATCAAGTCACCCAAGAAGGCATGGGACACCTTGGTGAATTTGTATGAAACTAACACCAAGGCACAAAAGATTCAGTTGAAGAATGAGCTTCATACTATGGAGAAGAAAAATATGTTTGTGAATGATTATGCCTTGAAGATCAAGGGCACTGTGGAATCCCTTGCATCTATTGGTGTTTCTCTTGATGATGATAATAAGATGGAAGTATATCTACAAGGTCTTGGGCCACAATACAAGGCATTCAAAACGTTTATTCAGACTCCAGAGAGTATTCCCAACTTTATAGATTTGGTTTCAATGCTGATCATTGAAGAAAAGAGCTTGGGTGAGGACCATTCTTCACAAAATAATGACAGTTCAAAGCAATAAGCCTCTTACACAAGTGCAGGTAGAGGCTGAGGCCATGGCCAAGGTAGTGGGGCCAAACATGTAATCAGAATTATGGTCAGGAGACCCACCAGCAACAAACAGTCCGAGGATTCACAACAACAACACAAATGGAAGAGGCCAGTTTAGAGGCAAGGGGAGTCAAAGAGGTCGTGGTAATTGGCAAAGGCAACATAATGTTACATGAGGCTATTTTTAATGTAGTAAGCCTGGACATGTGCAGGCAGATTGCTATAATAAACATAATGACATGCGAAATGGAAAAATGTAGCAAAATAACTATGCGTCCTCTAGTAGAAATAATGAGGATAATGAGAGGTTGTTTGTTATGTAACATGTAGTTAATGTTGTGTCAGGAAATGATGTATTAGCATGTAAGGATGATGTGTGGTATGTTGATTCAGGTGCGTTGAACCACATGACAAGTCATGGTGGTGAGTGGTTCAAGGACATTAAAAGTCTTGTGAAAGACCAAGTTTTGTTAACACAGGGGATGACACTGCTCATCTGATTGCCCATGTTGGAGATGTGCCATTGTCTATGCAGGATGGTAAGGTGAAGTACCTTGCAGATGTACTTCATGTTCCGAACATTACAAAGAATCTGGTTTCTGTTGGCTAGATGATTGAGCAAGTGTAAGATTCCTCCCCAACCTCTCCAGCAGGTGTAAGATTCCTCTCCAGCCTCTCAGGATGTCCAGTATCTTCCCCTGTAATCAATCCCCCCTTCAGAAATATAAAAGATCTTGTTTCTGCCTAGAGAGAGAAAATATTCTAGAGAGAGATTATTCAGATTTTGAATATTTTTGGATAGAAAAATTTCTCATCTTATTAAAATAAGTTTCCCTGAAACAGAAGTGCAAAAAGATTTCCAGATGGTGCATTAGAAATCAAGTATAATCTGTTCAAGAGGTATTATCTTGAGGGTCAAGATTCTTTCAAAATTTTAAATTAAGGTTCCTATGGGCCAATAAGATCAATCCATGTGTGGGGAGGAGATAAATCCAATTTGTAAAAGAAAATACCCAAAAATGAGTAAATGCTCACATAAGATGAAGAGTTGACTATGTATAAGGTTTATTAGTAAAAAACTATGAGTAATATTAAAAAAATGAGGTTTATTAGTAAAAAACTATGAGTAATATTAAAAAAATAAGATATTTTGGGTATAATGATTCCATTTTAAGTATAAGATGAAGAGTTGACTATGTATAAGGTTTATTAGTAAAAAAACTATGAGTAATATTAAAAAAATGAGATATTTTGGGTATAATGATTCCATTTTGACACGTGTAAGGAAAGGGGATCCCTTCAAGGAGGTGCCTACTTCACATGCTTGAATGAGTTTTAAACTCAAAAATAATGTGATATTTTTATCTCTCCTCTCTCTTGGATCAAACCGAATCAAAAAGGAACCAAACTAGGTCCAAATCTAGTCCAAATTCAACCAAACTGAATCTGGAAAATTCTAGAAATTAGTTGGTCTTGGTTAGAGCCTCCCTCTCCTATGAATAGAACTTGAGCCCTTTGTAAAAAAAATAGGAGAATTATACTATGCCAGAATTATGCTAAAATAATGATAATTTTTACTGTTCTCTAAAATTCTCTCCAAATTTAAGAAATTGGAGCTTCCCTCCTTCTTCAATCTCCATTGGTGGCTCCATCAACACACCAAACCAATTGATTGGTTGGGGGCCTCTATCGTGATCAAAGAATCAAGCAATTTGTAAGGTAAAGTGTGAATTTTGATCTTTTTTCATAATTTCTCAATGTTTCTCTCTTCTCAACTCCTCTCTCAAGCTTCAAAAGCTTAATTGGAATGGCTTTTTAATGCTATTGAAGTTAATTGATGAATGGTAGTAAGAAAATACATAAATTCCCATTTATGCTTAATTTTAATGATTTTTATGATTTTTGTCTTCTCTAAAATTAAAACGATATTAGGCCTCATTGAAAAAAGGCATTCCCCTCTCTTCTTTAGTAAATCCAACCATTCTTTATCCTAGATGAATGATTAATGGATAAAATCAAGTTTTTCATAATGTTTCTCTTAAATTAGTAGAAATTGTTTACATTAGAATGAATTAAATACTCTTTGTGAAATTCTAGTGATTTTAGAAAGTTAAAAATTGAAAAATGGTCAGCCATACAAAGGAGGTTATGGTAAAATTTTCTAAAATTGTGTAAAAATAAGTTTTACTTTTTTTTTCTAAAAGTGTAATTCCTACTAAATTGGATTTATGCATGGATAGATGCATAAAGAATTTAAATTAATCCAAAAAGTTTTATTTTTATCAATTTTTATTTTATGCATAGAAAGATGCGTAAAAGAATTTTATTTTTAATTTAAAAGTGTGATTTTCATCATAAATGATTTTATGCATAAATTAGATGCATAAAAGAAATTATTTTATATTAAAAGAGTGATTTTCATCATAAATGATTTGTATGTATAAACATATGCATAAAAGATATTTTTTTAAATTAAAAGTGTATTTTTTATCATAATTGATTTTATGCATAAATTAGATGCATAAAAGAAATTCTTTTATATTAAAAGAGTGATTTTCATCATAAATAATTTATATGCATAAATAGATGCATAAAAGAAATTCTTTTATATTAAAAGAGTGATTTTCATCATTAATGATTTGTATGCATAAACATTTGCATAAAAGATATTTTTTTATATTAAAAGTGTGATTTTCATTATAAATGATTTATATGCATAAATAGATGCGTAAAAGAAATTCTTCTATATTAAAAGAGTGATTTTCATCATAAATGATTTGTATGCATAAAAGATATTTTTTTATATTAAAAGTGTGATTTTCATCATAAATGGATTTTATGCATAAATTAGATGCATAAGAGAAATTCTTTTATTCTAAAAGTGTAATTCGTACTAAATTGGATTTATGCATGGAAAGATGCATAAAGAATTTATTTTAATCCAAAAGAGTTATTTTCATCGATTTTGATTTTATGCATAAATAGATGCATAAAGAATTTATTTTAATCTAAAAGAGTTAATTTCATCAATTTTGATTTTATGCATAAATAGTTGCATAAAGAATTTTATTTTAAATTCAAAAGAGTTATTCTTATCAATATTGATTTTATGCATAAAAAGATGCATAAAAGATTTATTTTTATTTTGAAAGTATTATTTTCATTAAAATTAAATTTATGCATAGTTAGATGCATAAAAGATTTATTTTTATTTTGAAAAGTGTTATTCTCATTAAAATGGAATTTATGCATTGTAAAATGCATAAAAGGTTTATTTTTAATTCGAAAGTGTTATTTTCCTTAAAATTGAACTTATGCCTAAATAGATGTATAAAAGGATTTTTATAAAAGTGTTATTCCTACTAAAGTTGTCTTTATGCCTAACTAGATGCGTAAAGAATCTTTATATCAAAAAATTAGAATTCTCTTACATTATATAAATAGATGTGATGAGATGTGATAGGAATCAGATAGATGTAAATGGATATGGATGTGGATGTGGATGTATGAATGTGGATGTATGGATGTATGGATGTGGATGTGGATGTATGAATGTGGATGTGAAAATGGATGTATGGATGTAGATATGGATGTGGATGTGTGGATGTGGATGTGGATGTGGATGTACGAATGTGGAATGTTGAAATGGATGTATGGATGTGGATGTGGATGTGGATGTGGATGTGGATATGGATGTATGAATGTGAATGTGGATGTGTGAATGTGGATATGGATATGGATATGGAATGTATGGATGTGTGAATGTGAATGTGGATGTGTGAATGTGGATATGGATGTATGGATGTAGATATGGAATGTGGATGTGGATGTATGAATGTGGAATGTGGATAAGGATATGGATGTAATAATGTGGATGTATATGAATGTGAATGTGGATGTGTGAATGTGGATATGGATGTGGATATGGATGTATGGATGTGGATATGGATGTGGATGTATGAATGTGGATGTGGATGTGGATGTATGGATGTATGGATGTGGATGTGGATGTATGAATGTGGATGTGAAAATGGATGTTTGGATGTAGATATGGATGTGGATGTACGAATGTGGAATGTGGAAATGGATGTATGGATGTATGGATGTGGATATGGATGTATGAATGTGAATGTGGATATCGATGTATGGATATAAATATGGAATGTGGATGTGGATGTATGAATGTGGAATGTGGATAAGAATATGGATGTGGATATGGATGTAAGAATGTGGATGTATATGAATGTGAATGTGGATGTGTGAATGTGGATATGGATGTGGATATGGATGTATGGATGTGGATGTGGATGTGGATGTGGATGTATGAATGTGGATGTGGATGTGGATATATGGATGTATGGATGTGGATGTGGATGTATGAATGTGGATGTGAAAATGGATGTATGGATGTAGATATGGATGTGGATATATGGATGTGGATGTGGATGTGGATGTGCGAATGTGGAATGTGGAAATGGATGTATGGATGTGGATGTGGATATGGATATGGATATGGATATGGATGTATGAATGTGAATGTGGATGTGTGAATGTGGATATGGATGTATGGATGTGGATGTGGATGTGGATATGGATGTGGATATGGATGTATGGATGTAGATATGGAATGTGGATGTGGATGTATGAATGTGGAATGTGGATAAGGATATGGATGTGAATATGGATGTAAGAATGTGGATGTATATGAATGTGAATGTGGATATGGATGTGGACATGGATGTATGGATGTAGATGTGGATGTGGATGTATGAATGTGGATGTGGATGTGGATGTATGAATGTGGATATGGATGTGGATGTATAGATGTAGATATGGATGTGGATGTATGAATGTGGATGTGGATGTACGAATGTGGATGTGAAAATGGATGTAGATATGGATGTGGATGTATGGATGTGGATGTGGATGTGGATGTATGAATGTGGATGTGGATGTAGATCTATGGATGTATGGATGTAGATGTGGATGTATGAATGTGGATGTGAAAATGGATATATGGATGTGGATGTATGGATGTAAATGTGAATGTGGATGTACGAATGTGGATGTGTATATGGAATAATGAATGCGAATATGTATGTGAATGGATATGAAGTCGATATGAGTGAATGGATGAGATGAGATGTCATGTGAATCAGAATGTGAATGAGTAAGATAAGATGTGAACGAATGAGATATAATGAGAAATGGATGTGATGAGACGTAATGTAAATTAAGAAAGATAGGAATGGATGTGATGAGACGTAATGTAAATTAAGAAAGATAGGAATGGATGCTATGTGAAGTGAATGAATCTGATGTGATGGGATGGAAAAATGATGTATCTGGTCAAGAATGGATACACATATGATTTGGATTTGGGTTAAGTAATATGGATTGATGTGGAACAATCTAGAAAGATGTGAGTTCATTATAGAAAGTGTATTTGTGAAATGTTTGTAAATGACTGTTTTATGTCAAGAATGCTGGGGAAGCATTTTGACTGTCTTGAGAATGTGGTCGTGGAGACCTACCTAATAAAGTTGCAACAGCTGACGGAGAGTCAATGGAAGACGTCTCGCGTAGCAAGGTCGGCCGACGTCTTGACCAGCCTCGGTTCGATTTAAATGGTGAGCTTCCAGTACGGTGGATGAGGGACCAAGGAAGCGGCCTATGAGTGAAGCGCTAGGTGACCTGCGAAGGATCCTAGAGGGTGCTTGGGCTCTCGCTCGTCGAAGATACCCACACGTGTGTCGTGGAAGATATTAGAACAAGGAATAAGAGTTGTTTTCTGAAATCGGGCATGGATCTGGTTGATTGACCTTGCTGGTCCTCAACGGATGAGTCCATGGCTCTTTTATATGGATCTATTGGTTGATCTTGCTAATCTTCAACGGAGATTCCATCTTGATTTTTATAAGTGATTATATTGCCGGGTACTATGAGCTAGGAACTATTGAAAAGGCCCTTGAGTGAACAGGTGGTGAGCGTTCTGGTTGCCAATGATGCCATAAGTACACCGATGATGAATGAATGATTGGAAATATGGATTCAACCAAAGATTTTGAAGATTGTGATCAGTGACATAATGGTTTCATTAAAGGATTGTTTTAAAGTTAGCTCTGATGCTGAGAAAAAGGCAATTTCATATTGGGTGTGTAAGTGGTGTGACTAGTTTTATGTTTCTATGAACTTCCGACTAGGGGGCCTGGGAACTCTTTTCCCTGGTATCTGGGACAAAACCTAACCAAATTCTAAATTGGATCCCATCACTACAGTGGTTGGGCGGTTGGCTAACCCATGGGACTGGATGGGGTTAGGCTGGACTGATGGATCCGTAAATTGAGAGTCAAATTCTATTATAGTACGCTAGATGAAGTAAATCTCGAATAGTAATTGTTCTATGGAAAAAGGAATCAACGGCTGTGCCTCTCGATGGGAAAAAAGCGTTGATCTCTATGATCCAAGTGCAAGTTTCTTCCTTGATCTGACCAAGTGACTTTAGGTTCGGTTGGATCAGTTTGGTCAGTAATAACCCTGACTACATTAGAGTAAAATTTTATCCTGGAGGAATCGCCTGTGCTTTCCAGGCAAGGGAAGTTTTTCTAAGTTCGGTTTTGGAAGAACCGAGGAATTAGTCACCTGTCCGGATATCCGTGGGCGAGGCCCCAAGTGTAGGACCTTGCCTCGCGCAAGATGTGCTACTTTCGTTGCTAGCACCCAGAATCCATTGCGCGGTGGGGACGGGGATCTTACAATTGGTATCAGAGCTAATTGGCTAATGAGGATCAACCGAGAAGCCAAATATGTCAAAAACTTATCAAGAAGCACAAAAAGGTTGTAATTGTGTGATAAAATTCATACGATTTGATGTTCAAACTGAAATTCGTAATTTGATAATTAGGTCTTCAGATGGAAGTACCGCAATTATATAGAATCCTTGACTTGCTTGAGGCCTAGACATGATAGTATTTACCTTATAATTCTAAGGACCGTGACTACCTATATATACCGAGGGTATAACTGCAGCTCTTTACTAGCAGTATATACGAGTAAATCTAAGACTTGAAATTATTAGCATTAATACTATCCAGATGATGAATTCGAATGTGGTTGATATGATTTTAAATTTTGATTGAGAAATGATGAGTTGATTTGGATTCTGATTGAAAAATGAAGATTTCTGAATTTTGGCTGAATTGTAATAACTAAGCAAAACCTCAATGAGGATGAATGGGATGAGTCCTTGTGATGATGTTCATAACTAGAATGACGTTAATGACTATAGAAAATCACTATGAGATTAGTGGATTGTGCTGGCAGATTGCTGCTGTTAACACTTGACCCAGGAATCAAGTTAAAGGAGGTCAAATTAAAAATTTGCATAAATGAAAATTTTCCATGAAGGACTGTTCAGATAGAAATTTTGGTCTAATGGACCATTATTGTGAATGTTATGATCTGAGTGAAAAATCTGCATAAATGAAAAATTTCCATGAAGGACTGTTTAGATAGAAATTTCGGTCTAATGGACCATTATTGTGATAAGGAATTGAATGTTATGATCTGAGTGAATTGTTATTTAATGATGAGTTTTATATAAGGGATCTTTATCCCAGGATTTTGTTTGGGTTCACCAGAATATAAGGAACCCTTAATCAGTTAGATCTTAAGAAAAAGAATTCTCCTCTAGTTTTGCGAGATGAGGACATCTCGCGTTTTTTAAGTGGGGTAGAACGTAAGATTCCTCCCTAGCCTCTCAGGATGTCCAGTATCTTCCCCTGTAATCAATCCCCTCTTCAGAAATATAAAAGATCTTGTTTCTGCCTGTTTTGGCCTAGAGAGAGAAAATATTCTAGAGAGAGATTATCCAGATTTTGAATATTTTTAGATAGAAAAATTTCTCATCTTATTAAAATAAGTTTCCCTGAAAGAGAAGTTCAAAAAGATTTCCCGATGGTACATTAGAAATCAAGTATAATGTGTTCAAGAGGCATTATCCTGAGGGTCAAGATTTTTTTGAAATTTTAAATTATGGTTCCTATGGGCCAATGAGATCAATCCATGTGTGGGGAGGAGATAAATCCAAATTGTAAAAGAAAATACCCAAAAATGAGTAAATGCTCACATAAGATGAAGAGTTGACTATGTACTAGGTTTATTAGTAAAAAACTATGAGTAATATTTAAAAAATGAGATATTTTGGGTATAATGATTCCATTTTGATACATGTGTAAGGAAAGGGGATCCCTTCAAGGAGGCGCCTACTTCACATGCTTGAATGAGTTTTAAACTCAAAAATAATGTGATATTTTTATCTCTCCTCTCTCTTAGATCAAACCGAATCAAAAAGGAACCAAACTAGGTCCAAATCTAGTCCAAATTCAACCAAATTGAATCTGGAAAATTCTAGAAATCAGTTGGTCTTGGTTAGAGCCTCCCTCTCCTATAAATAGAGCCTCCCTCTCCTATAAATAGAACTTGAGCCCTTTGTAAAAAAATAGGAGAATTATACTATGCCAGAATTATGCTGAAATAATTTTTACTATTCTCTAAAATTCTCTCCAAATTGAAGAAATTGGAGCTTCCCTCCTTCTTCAATCTCCATTGGTGGCTCCATCAACACACCAAACCAATTGATTGGTTGGGGGCCTCTACCGTGATCAAAGAATCAAGCAATTTGTAAGGTAAAGTGTGAATTTTGATCTTTTTCCATAATTTCTCAATGTTTCTCTCTTCTCAGCCCCTCTCTCAAGCTTCAAAAGCTTAATTGGAATGGCTTTTTAATGCTATTGAAGTTAATTGATGAATGGTAGTAAGGAAATACATAAATTCCCATTTATGCTTAATTTTAATGGTTTTTATGATTTTTATCCTCTCTAAAATTAAAATGATATTATGCCTCATTGAAAAAAGGCATTCCCCTCTCTTCTTTAGTAAATCCAACCATTCTTTATCCTAGATGAATGATTAATGGATAAAATCAAGTTTTTCATAATATTTCTCTTAAATTAGTAGAAATTATTTACATTAAAATGAATTAAATACGCTTGCTGAAACTCTAGTGATTTTATAAAGTTAAAAATTGAAAAATGGTCAGCCATACAAAGGAGGTTATGGCAAAATTTTCTAAAATTATGTAAAAATAAGTTTTACTTTTTTATTCTAAAAGTGTAATTCCTACTAAATTGGATTTATGCATGGATAGATGCATAAAGAATTTAAATTAATCCAAAAAAAGTTATATTCATCAATTTTTATTTTATGCATAGAAAGATGCATAAAGAATTTTATTTTTAATTTAAAAGTGTGATTTTCATCATAAATGATTTTATGCATAAATTAGATGCATAAAAGAAATTCTTTTATATTAAAAGAGTGATTTTCATCATAAATGATTTGTATGCATAAACATATGCATAAAAGATATTTTTTATATTAAAAGTGTGGTTTTCATCATAAATGATTTTATGCATAAATTAGATGCATAAAAGAAATTCTTTTATATTAAAAGAGTGATTTTCACCATAAATGATTTATATGCATAAATAGATGCATAAAAGAAATTCTTTTATATTAAAAGAGTGATTTTCATCATTAATGATTTGTATGCATAAAAGACATTTTTTTATATTAAAAGTGTGATTTTTATCATAAATGATTTATATGCATAAAAGAAATTCTTTTATATTAAAAGAGTTATTTTTATCATAAATGATTTAAATGCATAAACATATGCATAAAAGATATATTTTTTATATTAAAAGTGTGATTTTCATCATAAATCGATTTTATGCATAAATTAGATGCATAAGAGAAATTCTTTTATTCTAAAAGTGTAATTCCTACTAAATTGGATTTATGTATGGAAAGATGCATAAAGAATTTATTTTAATCCAAAAGAGTTATTTTCATCAATTTTGATTTTATGCATAAATAGATGCATAAAGAATTTATTTTAATCTAAAAGAGTTATTTTCATCAATTTTGATTTTATGCATAAATAGATGCATAAAGAATTTTATTTTTAATTCAAAAGAGTTATTCTTATCAATATTGATTTTATGCATAGAAAGATGCATAAAAGATTTATTTTTATTTCGAAAGTATTATTTTCATTGAAATTAAATTTATGCGTAGTTAGATGCATAAAAGATTTATTTTTATTTTGAAAAGTGTTATTCTCATTGAAATGGAATTTTGCATCGTAAAATGCATAAAAGGTTTATTTTTAATTCGAAAGCGTTATTTTCCTTAAAATTGAACTTATGCCTAAATAGATGTATAAAAGGATTTTTATAAAAGTGTTATTCCTACTAAAATTGTCTTTATGCCTAATTAGATGCGTAAAGAATCTTTATATCAAAAAATTAGAATTCTCTTACATTCTATAAATAGATGTGATGAGATGTGATAGGAATGAGATAGATGTAAATGGATATGGATGTGGATGTGGATGTGGATGTGGATTTGGATGTATGGATGTATTATGGATGTGGATGTGGATGTGAAAATGGATGTATGGATGTAGATATGGATGTGGATGTATGGATGTGGATGTACGAATGTGGAATGTGGAAATGGATGTATGGATGTGAATGTGGATATGGATGTATGAATGTGAATGTGTATGTGTCAATGTGGATATGGATGTGGATATGGATGTAGATATGGAATGTGGATGTGGATGTATGAATGTGGAATGTGGATAATGATATGGATGTAAGAATGTGGATGTATATGAATGTGGATGTAAGAATGTGGATGTATATGAATGTGAATGTGCATGTGTGAACGTGGATATGGATGTATGGATGTGGATGTGGATGTGGATGTATGAATGTGGATGTGGATGTGGATGTATGGATGTATGGATGTGGATGTATGAATGTGGATGTGAAAATGGATGTATGGATGTAGATATGGATGTGGATGTATGGATGTGGATGTACGAATGTGGAATGTGGAAATGGATGTATGGATGTGGATGTGAATATGGATGTATGAATGTGAATGTGGATATGGATGTGGATATGGATGTATGGATGTAGATATGGAATGTGGGTGTGGATGTATGAATGTGGAATGTGGAATGTGGATCAGGATACGGATGTGGATATGGATGTAAGCATGTGGATGTATATGAATGTGAATGTGGATGTGTGAATGTGGATATGGATGTGGATATGGATGTATGGATGTGGATGTGGATGTGGATGTGGATGTATGAATGTGGATGTGGATGTGGATGTATGGATGTGGATGTGGATGTGGATGTATGGATGTGGATGTGGATGTATGAATGTGGATATGAAAATGGATGTATGGATGTAGATATGGATGTGGATGTATGGATGTGGATGTACGAATGTGGAATGTGAAAATGGATGTATGGATGTGGATGTGGATATGGATGTATGAATGTGAATGTGAATGTGGATGTGTGAATGTGGATATGGATGTGGATATGGATGTATGGATGTAGATATGGAATGTGGATGTGGATGTATGAATGTGGAATGTGGACAAGGATATGGATGTGGATATGAATGTAAGAATGTGGATGTATGTGAATGTGAATGTGGATATGGATGTGGATATGGATGTATGGATGTAGATGTGGATGTGGATGTATGAATGTGGATGTGGATGTGGATGTGGATGTATGAATGTGGATATGGATGTGGATGTATAGATGTAGATATGGATGTGGATGTGGATGTACGAATGTGGATGTGAAAATGGATGTATGGATGTAGATATGGATGTGGATATGGATGTGGATGTATGAATGTGGATGTGGATGTAGATGTAGATGTATGGATGTATGGATGTAGATGTGGATGTATGAATGTGGATGTGAAAATGGATGTATGGATGTAGATATGGATGTGGATGTATGGATGTAAATGTGAATGTGGATGTACGAATGTGGATGTGTATATGGAATAATGAATGCGAATATGTATGTGAATGGATATGAAGTCGATATGAGTGAATGGATGAGATGAGATGTCATGTGAATCAGAATGTGAATGAGTAATATAAGATGTGAACGAATGAGATATAATGAGAAATGGATGTGATGAGACGTAATGTAAATTAAGAAAGATAGGAATGGATGCTATGTGAAGTGAACGAATCTGATGTGATGGGATGGAAAAATGATGTATCTGGTCAAGAATGGATACACATATGATTTGGGATTTGGGTTAAGTAATATGGATTGATGTGGAACAACCTGGAAAGATGTGAGTTCATTATAGAAACTGTATTTGTGAAATGTTTGTAAATGACTGTTTTATGTCAACAATGCTAGGGAAGCATTTTGACTGTCTTGAGAATGTGGTCGTGGAGACCTACCTGATAAAGTTGCAACAGCTGACGGAGAGTCAATGGAGGACGTCTCGTGTAGCAAGGTCGACCGAGGTCTTGACTAGCCTCGGTTCGATTTAAATGGTGAGCTTCCGGTACGGTGCATGAGGGACCAAGGAAGCGGCCTATGAGTGAAGCGCTAGGTGACCTGTGAAGGATCCTAGAGGGTGCTGACCATACGGTGCTCGGGCTCTGGGTCGCCGAAGATACCCACACGTGCCTCGTGGAAGATATTGGAACAAGGAGGAGGAGTTGTTTTCTGAAACCGGGCATGGATCTGGTTGATTGACCTTGCTGGTCCTCAACGGATGAGTCCATGGCTCTTTTATATGGATCTGTTGGTTGATCTTGCTGATCTTCAACGGAGATTCCATCTTGATTTTTATAAGTGATTATATTGCGGGGTACTATGAGCTAGGAACTATTGAAAAGGCCCCTGAGTGAACAGGTGGTGAGCGTTCTGGTTGCCAATGATGCCATAAGTACACCGATGATGAATGAATGATTGGAAATATGGATTCAACCAGAGATTTTGAGGATTGTGATCAGTGACGTAATGGTTTCATTAAAGGATTGTTTTAAAGTTAGCTGATGCTGAGAAAAAGGCAATTTCATATTGAGGATTGTGATCAGTGACATAATGGTTTCATTAAAGGATTGTTTTAAAGTTAGCTGAGAAAAAGGCAATTTCATATTGGGTGTGTAAGTGGTGTGACTAGTTTTATGTTTGCATGAACTTCCGGCTAGGGGGCCTGGGAACTCTTTTCCCTGGTACCCTTGACAAAACCTAACCAAATTCTAAATTGGATCCCATCACTACAGTGGTTGGGCGCTAACCCATGGGACTCGATGGGGTTAGGCTCGACTGATGGATCCGTAAATTGAGAGTCAAATTCTATTATAGTACGCTAGATGAAGTAAATCCCGGATAGTAATTGTTCTATGGAAAAAGGAATCAACGGCTGTGCCTCTCGATGGGAAAAAAGCATTGATCTCTAGGATCCAAGTGCAAGTTTCTTCCTTGATCTGACCAAGTGACTTTAGGTTCGGTTGGATCAGTTTGGTCAGTAATAATGACCCTGACTACGTTAGAGTAAAATTTTATCCTAGAGGAATCGCCTGTGCTTTTCGGGTAAGGAAAGTTTTTCTAAGTTTGGTTTTGGAAGAACCAAGGAATTAGTCACCTGTCCGGATATCCGTGGGCGAGGCCCCGAGTGTAGGACCCTGCCTCGCGCAAGACATGCTACTATATAGAAGACTTTAAAGATAAGTGCAGGTTGGTTACAAAAGGTAACATAGTGGGTAGAATGTTTACACTGAATATAAATATGCCTGAAGTAAGTGCTGCAATGTTTGCAAATGGTTCAGGAGTTGTTGCAGATACATACATTTGGTATAAGAGAATTAGACATGTAAATGTGCAAAGAATGAAGTATATGCAGACTAAAGAAATTTTGACAGGGCTATCCAAGTTTAAGGTTGATGGTATGCAGAACGTATGTGAAGCATGCCAATTTTGAAAGTAAACAAAGCATGTATTTTCACATGACAGAAATGTGAGCAGGAATGTACTAGATGTTATGCATTTAGATGTATGGGATCCTGCAGAAACTATGTCCACACAAGGAAAGTGTGGGTGTATTTTATGAGGGAGAAGAGTAAAGTTTTCACTCATTTTCCAAATTTCAGAGTGATGGCTGAAAAGCAGACAGGGAAGCATGTGAAGTGCCTAAGGTCAGATGAAGGGGGAGAGTACTTCTCCAATGAGTTCTCTAATTTCTTGCAAAAGAATGGCATTCAGAGATAGTTTACATGTAGATACACTCCGCATCAAAATAGAGTTGTCGAGCGGAAAAACAAGCACATTGCAAAGATAGCACGAGCATTAATGACAAAGAAGACTATGCCGCATAGCTATTGGGCTAAAGCGATTTCTATAACAGTTTATATCATGAACAGGACTCCTACTACAACCATACATAATGTAATACCAGAGGAGAAATTCAATGGCAAGAAACTTGATTTGTCTCACTTGAGAGTTTTTGTGGATGTATTACATATGTGCATGTGCCAAATGAGTTGCGTACTAAGCATGATCTAGAGGTTAAAAAAATGTGTGTTTATTGGGTATTCCCTTCAGCAAAAGGGATATAGATGTTATAATCCTGCTACACATGGATTGAGGGTAAGCAAGAATGTTACATTTGATGAGATGAGTAGTTGGTATGCTGCTGAAAAATATGTTGTTGTTGGGAGGACTGATGTAAGTGTAAATGTGGTTGCACAAAATGCAAGGCAACAATCACAGTCATTGAGTGGACCCAGAGAGTTCTTATCCAATGGTTTTGTTGATAGACCATGGAGTGGCAAGTTGCATCATAATAATAGTCCTGGAAATGTAGTTGGTACATCACATAAAGGCAAAGAGAAAGTGGTTGACCCCCTTGGTATGCCTGATATTTCTACAAGGCATTCTTTTGTTGAGGGAGAGTCTAGTGGCTCGAAGATGAGCCTTGTTGAGGAGCTTGGGATTCTAGCAATGAGGACACTTGGCGTAAAGAAGGCTTTAGAAACCATGAATGCAAAGTTACAAAGATCTAGAAGAGTTAAAAACCCTATGTAGAGGTTGACTTATGATGGTTATGTGGCACATCACTATGCTTACATAAAAAAGGTTGTGCAAGTTGTAGAGCCCACATGTTTTGATGAGGCTATTGGAAATGTGTATTAGGAGAAATCTGTGGGATGAGGAGATGGATGCATTGTATGGAAATGAGACTTGGGATTTGGTGCCATTGCCTAAAGGCAAGAAAGCTATTGGATGTAAGTGGGTATATAATGTGAAACATAGCAGTGATGGTAGCATAAGCACGTACAAGGCTAGATTGATAGCCAAAGGATATGCGCAGACACATGGGATTGATTATGAGGAGACATTTTTCCCTGTTACAAAGATGGAAACTGTGAGAGATGTGATAATGGTGGTTGTAGCTAAAGGCTAGTTTTACATCAAATGGATGTAAAAAATGTGTTCTTGCATGGTGACTTGGAAGAGAAGAAGTGTATATGGATCAGTCGCCTAGTTTTAAGGATACAGGTCACCCAAAGTATGTATGTAAGCTTCATAAGGCCTTGTATGGGCTGAAGCAAGCTCCATGAGCATGGCATGACAAAATTACTGAGTATCTTGTCACTATTGGTTTTCATATGGGAGATGCAGATCACTCTTTGTATGTGCGCAAAAGTGATAAGGGTATTTTGATCATCATTGTCTATGTAGATGATCTTATTGTTGGGGGTGACAACTTGGAAGAGATTAAGCATGTGAAAAGTCTTCTCAAAAGAAAGTTTGACATAAAGGATTTGGAAGATATGCGCTACTTTTTGGGGGTACACAGATGTAGACTGGGAAGGTAGCATCTCATACAAAAGATCTACCAGTGGATTTTTGTTTTCATTTGGGAGTGTTGTTGTGACATGGAGCACCAAGAAGCAGCCCACAATTGCCTTGTCGAGTACAAAGGCAGAGTACAGAAGAGGTGCGGGTGGCAACGTGTGAGGTAGCTTGGTTAAGCAAGCTGATTTGGGGTTGCATGTGGAGAGAACGATTGTCATATATTGTGACAATCTTAGCAGTATACAGTTGGCCCAGGAACCCAATTTTCCATACACGAAAACGAAACACATTGAGGTACACTACCACTTCATCAAGTTTGGCACGCGACATCGACTTGGCCTACATCAACACACAGGATCAGGTCGTTGACATCTTCACAACGGCCTTGGGAGCTGAGAAGCTCCGTAAATTTTGAGATATGCTTGGAGTTCACGAGCTGAGGGGGAGTGTTGAGATGTCAAGCTCAACATGAGCTGACACTCACACAAGGCGCTTGCATGACCGTTCGACATTTACATCACTAGAGCGGGTTTGGTAGCTGGCACCGACATATCTTCACGAGAGATTCTATAGCTGGACTATACCGACTAGTCCACACCCATCCACTCCACTTTAGCATGTTCGCATTATGGATCGCTTGTATATACTCTAGTATGTGTGCTGGTATCTTTATCTCTTTCGTAGACCTCTTTGGTTAAAGAAGAAGAAGAACATTTTCAATCTCTCTTCTTGTGTGTTCTCTTCTAAGGTTTGTGTGAGTGTGTCTGTGTGCTTCCAAAGAGCTCAAGCTTCCTTCTCCCCTGCATCTTTTCAACAGTGGCAAAATGCACATGGCCAAATAAATTGGTAAGTTGATAATCGCCATTATCATAAAACTTTTGGATAATGAACAAACCTTCCCAATGTTTTAACAATTTGGCATCAAAATGGTCATCGAGGTAGCTATCATATTTGATACAAGCATGTACTTATGTATATCTTTTGTCTTAAGTAAAGAATCAAGGCTTTCCTTAACATTATAAGAATTAGCGATAAAGTGATCAATAGCTGCTTCTCTATCCAATTCCAAATGATGAAAGATTATGAGTCAATCTTGAAACACATCATCAAGGTTCCTGTTTATATTCTTTAATAATTCAACATTTGGTAGATAAACTTTAATATAGAAGCAAGTGTTTCTTGTCCAAGTGTTTCTTGTCCATAAACAAGATGAAAATGAGTGAATTGTGTTGAGGCTTTAAAAGTAGTCCTATATGCCCAAAGTGCCCCGTCCAAATGATGTTGATCCTAAGTTTTTGGCTTAGCTTCCACATGTTTAGCTATAATTTTGTATTAAGTACCATTAATCTTTTTAACTAAACCATTACATTTTGGGTAATAAGGACTAGAATATCGATGTTTAATATTGAGTTTATCAAGAATCTACGTCAATATTCCGTCTCAAAATCATGGAACATGGTCAGAAACCAACTCCAAAGTTGTGCCAAAACGGCAACATATAAGAGAAAAAATGAATATGGAAATTGTAAGTTTTGTCAGCCTTGAATAACTTGCTGCTTTAGCCCATCTAGTCATATATTCCAAAGCAACCAAAATATAAACTTTACCATTTTGGGTTCTAGGCAAAGGTTTGATGGCATTAATACCCCATTTCTCAAATGGTCCATAAGTCACAAAATAGGTTTTCTTGGTCCATAAATCAATCTTAAACATGATAAGTTTTACACCAATGAACCACATCAACATGTAAACTAGGCCAATTATACCCTACTTGTAAGATCTTTTTAACATTCAAGTCATGTGCAAAGTGTCCACCACATACCTCATCATGACAATGTTGAAGAAACGTGGAATATCGGTAGCATTTGAAACTCTCCATAAGACCATATCCTTCCCTTTGTGATAGAGAAGATCCCCTATAAGTAAATATGAGAGCTCATTCTTTAAAAGCCTCCGTTTTCATATCGTTGTCAAACCAATAGGTAACTCCCCAGTTTGTAACCATTGCAAAAGTTCCTTCAATGTTTCTTCTCCTTGAAATTTGGGTTCCTTCAAAAGGCCATTTCCAACCATAACTGCCATTTTTTCTTTTGCTAATTGATCTTCTTCTTGATTCTTCTCCCTATGTACATGTAACAATTGTACCACCTTGAATTGCTTAAAGAGATCTCGGATCCTTCGCACATGCTCTTTTAATTTATCATTTTTACATGCCCAAATACCAAGAACATGTTTAACAAGTAATAATGCATCCCCTTTAATGATAAACTTCTCCACTCCTACTTGCTTACATCTCATCAATCCTTCCTCAAGAACAGCATATTCAACTTCATTGTTGGTTTGTACATTTTCTAAGACTATCTTTTCTTTGAACACAGTTTGACCATGTGGGTTATATAAGACTAAACCACCGCCAACTGTCCATGTCTTTCTTCGATATGCTCTATCAAAAAACAATATGAAGGCATTAAAGGTTTTAGAGGTTGTATCCCTTTTAGTGGCTCCTCAGTTCGTAGCCATTTTTCATAAATTTTGTGAGTTAATATGTCTGCAAAGTGAAGCCATGTTGATTTCTTCCACTTTAAAAGTATAGTCAAATTCCTACAATTCCAAAATCCACTTAACAATCCTATGAGACCTTGTTATATGGTAAAAAACAAGTGGAAAAATTTCCTCCACAGTATCAAAATAAAGGGTTTGCTTAGCAAATATGCACGAAATTTTCTCGCTGCAAATATCAAACCTAAAACAAGCCATTCTGTGTCTGATTAACTCTTTTCTCCGGTAGTCCTCACACCTTGCTTGAAAAATAAATGGGTCACAAAAGAGAAGTCTAATTAAGTCGTACTTCACTCATTTTTTATAGATTTGGAATGGTAATGATCATTCTTAGGAGCACATATCAAAGGAGAAGCACATGAGGCATGAATGCCTTAATATTTTGGGAGATGGCTAATATGATCAAGATTGTTTTCCTCTTTTTTAAACCTCGCAAGAAGAGAGGAAAAGACCTTTGGAAAAATAGTGAAGTTTTAGCTTTCTTGGTATATAAATAAAATTATAAGTTCATACTTTTTTGGTATTTGATTACTCAAAAAATGTCTTTCACTTTTTGGAAAGAGGAGGATGTATCTTTTCTTTATTTGCCTGCCAACCGTGGGGGAACTCTCCTTTTTTATCCCACATCCATGTTTTTTCAAGCATGTATTAATAGCCTTTATTGGCTAGAAGCATGCCCTCTCTCCCACTACCTAAGAGGGGGCTTGGCAAGGAGCTTGTCTTGTCTAGTGGCCTTTGAATAGCCTTTATAGGCTAGAAACATGCCCTCTCTCCCACTACCTAAGAGGGGGCTTGGTAAGGAGCTTGTCTTGTCTTGTGGCCTTTATTGCTTGTGTGCCTACTAGCAAGGCATATCCATTCTTTAGCTTATGTGAATGGGCGCTCTCTCTCTCCCCCTCTCGGTTGTTGAGAGTCGCGTCTTCCTTTGATGTTCATTCTCGGCCATTGTCCGTGTAGGTCTACAGTAGTGCCACGCCCTAGTTTTTGAGAAAGGAAAAGAGAGAGAGGCTGGGAGTTAAAGAGAAATCCTTTTTTCCTTTAAAAAGGGTTCTTCACAATATAAGGACGTCAATTTATGCATATCAATTGCAGTACTAGTTTTTTCTAGCCAAAAGGAGAGGAGGACAATTTCTTGAGAAGCTATTTAAGCAACCATGTGTGTAACTATTAAGGGTGTGAATTTAGAGCTGATTATTACATATAGAAGAGGAGCCCTACTATTAAGGGTGTGAATTTAGAGCTGATTATTACATATAGAAGAGGAGCTCTACTCCATCCTGATTTGTGTGGGTTTATTACCAAGAGGATTTTCACTCAAGAGAATCTCTACCCTCCTGAAGAGGATGAGATCTCCATGCTCGTCGAATCCTTGCAACATTTGTGAGCATCACGTTCTAATTGCTCATCATGGATGGTGAAAATTATACTTTGTTCTTGTTTCTTGGTTGTTCAAGAAGAAGAAAATGGCTCCTCCTAGTTTCCTTAATCTCAAAGAATAATTTTGTATTCCCATGTTATAAGTAGATATATTCATGGTCTTTTTGTCATCTATATTCTTCTCAATTCAAAGTTCTTTCTTTTGAGAGAGTTATATTGTTCTCATTTTGGGTGAGTTTTGTTTCTTGTCAAAAGCTAAGAGTGTAGTGCCACAAGGAGTGTGTTTCTTAAAAAAACAACACACTAAGAGCTTCTTTTGGAACTTTATGCTCACCAACAACATTTATTCACTTCTATCTCTCCTCTAAATCTTCCCCTTCTCTTTGGATTTTGTAGCTAAGGGATTATCAGTTGGCTCTTTTTACCTTGAGAGAATGTATGAGTGATAGACTGGGATTTATCTTCCAATGAGAGAATAGAGGATGCTATAGAGGGTTTGGCTCACAAACTAGTTACAGAAAAGAAAATAGAGCATAGCTTTTAAGATATGCAACTAGAATGTCCTAATGTAAATAAGCTTCAAAAAGAAATAAAAAACCACAAACTAAAAATATATGCACTAGAATGTCCTAATGCAAATAAGCTTCAAAAAGAAATAAAAACAATAAACTAAACACATCCAAATATCTAAAACTGTATGTTTTTTGGAATGTCCCCTCCTAATAAACATCATGTAATATTAAATGATCCCAATTACTTGGAATAGATAGAAGAATGGACCTAAGCCCTAGGTTGGTCCTCCTCGTAGACGGATGGAGAAAACAAGAGGGAGCAACCTATTCAAACATAGCATGCAAGAATCCAATAAAACACATGCAAGCAAGAGTAGAGAAGAAGGGATAAGAAGGAAAGCTCACAATGTCAAGTATTCTATTACAATGTGTCTTTCTTAGTGTCAAAATTGATTTGTATAAAAGTAGCCCACTAGTTTTCACACTAGGCTAGCTAAAACTTAAAAATGGCCAAGCCACTATTACTAGTCTTACGAAAGTATATGCATAAAGTTCTTCACCATATGCCGAACTGCTAATGTAAAGGCAAAATCACATTAATGAAGTCCCTATTGGCCTAGTAGAAGGGTGAGGACATCCACTCAGATAGCAAAAGGAGGTCAAATGATAGCCACATCAATCCATTGCTAGCAATGGAAACCCTGAATTGCATTGGTCTTTTACATGATTTTGACACCCACCACAAGGGTGTTTTCCATGACTTTGATACACACAAGGCTTTGACCTTGTTACATTAAGCCAAGAAATAGCTTGGTAATTATGATTAGGAGTGGAATTATGATTAGGAGTGGAATCTACTTCAAAAACATAAGTTTTTAGCTCCATTATAAGTGTGTATTAGGGTGGAAAAGTTAATTACATTTTATAATTTTTCATGAATTATTGAAATTAGAAACATGCAAAAGTGATAAACATAATTTTAAAAAAATACCATAAACTAGGATTAATAACGTTAATCACCCCCATCAAGTCTAAAAAACCTCAAAAAACCTCAAAAAATACCATAAACTAGGATTAATAACGTTAATCACCGCCATCAAGTCTAAAAAACCTCAAAAAACTCCAAAAACTAGACATTAGGACCTCAATGGAGTCTTCTTGGGCCCTTTTATTTGGCAGTTTAAGGGAGTCAAACCTTTTCTCTTATTCTCTTAAGAAGAAACGTTTTCTAATTTGAAGCTTCAAAACGGCTACTTTATTCAAATTTGAAATTTGGGGGGAAAATGGAATTTAAAATCTAGTGGATAAAACCATATCATGTAACATATCTATGGAAAGCTCTTGATGCGTAGATCACGGATCTGTAAGCTCCGCTCAAATCGGAGCTTGTATGTAGAAGTTATGGAGGTCCGAAAATTGTAAAATTGCCCCCCCCTTCTTTTTTGGGGGGAAAAGTGCACCCTTTGACCACTCTTACACCTCTCTTAATCACCCATGGTTTTTGCTTACATGGCGGGCTCCTATTTGTCAAAAAGTTAAACGTTTCCATAACCTCATGGCAAATTAAAGGGCCCAAAAAGACTCCATTGAGTTCCTAATGCCAAACCATCTCTCGGTTTGGGAGACATAAGCCAACAATCTTTTGAAAAAAGATTTAAGTCAACATATTTAAGCCTAGAAATGTGAGCCATGAGTCAACATATGTGAGCCTAGAGATGTGAGCCTAGAGACATGATCCTAGAGAGTCAGCATATGTGAGCCATGAGTTAGCATACATGAGCGTGAAGACATGACCATCTCTCAGGTTGGGAGACATAAGCCCACAATCTTGTGAAAAAGATACAAGTCAACATATGTGAGCCTAGAGATGTGAGCCTGGAGACATGAACGCCATGAGTGTAGAAGCATGAGTCAACAGGGCATGATTGGAAGGTAAACCTAATATTATACCATGAAATCAAAAAAGAGCCTTGAAGAATTGTAAAGACACATCTACCCGTGTCTTATAAATATTTTCCTATCATACACAGGTACAATTTTAAAGGAAAATTCTTGTCCTTTGTAATTATTGGGCATTAAAATTATAATTATTACTTAATAAATGCTCACCAATTATGTTATAGGCCTATTTCAAATCCATTAGCTTAGTTCATACAAAAAAGGCATAAGCCTATAGATGTGAGTCTCCAAGCATGAACCTATATCTATGAGTCTAAATATGTGAGTTTACAAGCTGAGCCTAAAGGAGTGAGTTTGCCATGCATGACATGAATCTAACTCATCAGACTCATGCGAGCTTATTTCATATAAAAATTATGTAGGTCCGCCAAACGTGAGTCTAGAGGCATGAATCTGCCAGACATGAGTCTAGAGGCATGAATCTGCCAGACATGAGTCTAGAGGCATGAATCTGCCAGACATGAGTCTAGAGGGATGAGCCTATACACATAAGCCTATAGGCATGAGCCTATAGCCGTGAGCCTAAAGGTATGAGTTTATAACTGTGAGCCTAAAGATATGAGCCTAGATTTTTTAACTTAAAAAAATAAGAGGACAGAAGATATGCAAGAATGAGGGGAAAGGTGAAAGTGAGGGGAAAGGTGAGAACCCTTATATATCCTTCCAGAGAGCTGATTGGTCAGCTGGAGGCCGACAGTTGTCCAGTAGTATAAAATGACTAAAAATGGTAGAAAATGCCTAAATAATATCTACTAAATATGCCAATGTAGGGTGTCATAAAATGACTAGTACAAGCATGAAAAAAAGGTGATGTAGATCCTCTAAAGATGATATATTCCAACACCTCCTCTTCAGCGCTTCCAAAGGGACAGTCTAATACCAGCACGCTGAAGTAACACCTCCAAAGTACCTCTTGGAAGTGGTTTGGTGAGGAGATTAGCCACATTGTCCTTGGTAGAACAATAGGCCAGCCAAAGAAGTCCCAACTCGATCCATTCACGTACAAAATGATAATGCACCAAAGACCAAATGTAATTCCTCTCAATAGAGGACATCTCTACTTCCATGGCTTGCTGCCACACTGTGGCTGTGAAAGAGCCTCCTTTGGACTCTCAGGCTCATCGATCTCCTAGAGAGAACTCATGAGAGCATAATTCATTATGTGATGAGATGTGGAAGCTTGAGATGAACGGTAAGGTCCAAGGGTGGTGGTAGAGATTGATTATGGAGCTATGCATAAGTGAGACTAGAATCTCTAAAGAGTTGTTAAACCCACCGAGGTAGGCCAGCCTTCCTCTCAAAGCATGAAGAAGAAGAAGATCCAATTGCAATAGAGGACTCATCCGATGCTTTTGGGAGAGGTGATGAAGTAAGCATTGGTGGGGGTAATCCTGAAGTCAAAGAAGGACTCATAGAGGGAGTGGGAACTGTAGAAGTTGTTGCAACATGAACTCGTGGTAAGGTAGTAGCTAGCATTAGAGTTGCAATAGGAGGAGGAGGAGAAGAATCTGGATGTGGAAGAGGTATAAGATCACTAACATCGGTTGGGAATGGATCATCCAGAAAGTTGGAAGATGCATTAGGTGGAGAGGAGTCAATACCAAACAAGCTCATCAAACCAAGCATCACAGGAAATGATGATGTCATTAACCATCGGATCCTAGAAGTGGTACCCTTTGGATCTCAGACTGTAGCCTATGAAGATCATCCTCTTTGACTTTGGTGCAAGTGTGGTTCTCTTCTAATCTGGGACATGCACATAAGCAACACAACCGAAAACTCATAGATGAGGAAAAAAAGCTTTGTGTCCTATAAAAGCCTCCTCTGGAGTCATCCCCTCAACCGCTTTTGTGAGAGAGCAGTTAATGAGATAAAGTGAGGTAGCCACAGCTTCACAACGCAAGAGGGAGACTTGCATGATGCAACAAAGAATGAGCCATCTCTTTTACGGTCCAATTCTTCCATTCCACAACTCCATTTTGCTGAGGAGTGTAAGGAACCGTGGTCTATCGGTGAATGCCCTTTGACGCAAGGAGGTTATCAAACGATATAAACTCGCTACCATTATTAGTCCAGAGACAAGAAATTGTACCCCCAGATTGATTTTCCACCATTGCAATCCAAGTCTTGAAACTGAAAAAGGCATTTGACTTGCGAGCCAGAAAACATACCCAGAATTTACGAATGAAATCATTCACAAGAAGAAGAAAATATCGAGCCCCTCTAACAGATTCAACCTCCATGGGTCCGACAAGATCTACATGTATAACCTCCAGTCTTTGGGTTGCTAGATGAGTGGCCTTCTCTGGAAACGCATCTCGATGATGCTTGCCCAGCATGCAGGATGAGAAAATGTGTGAAAGAGACCTGAGCTAAGGTAGTCCACTCACAACCTAAGAATGGAACTTCTGTAAGGCAGCAATGGGGACATGACCGAAGTGAGAATGCCACAAAGAAGTATCTGCCTCAGAAACCAAACTTTAAGCCATCAAGGGGGAGAAAGCTGATGAATATGTGAGTTAGTGTGAGGGATTTGGGAAGAAAAGTTTGTAATCTTGTAGAGACACCCTTCATGGACTCCATTGGCAAAAAATCGAGAGAATTTTCCTATTGATCACTTCAATGACCTCATCATCAAAGTACACACCATGTCCCTTTGAGAAGCTTTGTATACAGAAAATAGATTTTTGGAAATCCGTGGAACATGTAAAACATCATGTAAGGTGGCAGAGGAACCCAAAGAAACATTACCAACACCGGTGTGACAGGAAGTGAAGAGTTGTCGCAGATACTAACTGCTTTATTGGTCATGTGGGCAGAAGCACCAATATCTGGAGAAGTCATCTCGCTGTGATCACAAGGAGTGAATCTTGTGAAGAAGTAGATGAATCTGTGATGACTGCCATGTATGCAACTTTGGCAGATCCCTCCTCTAAAACTTTGTCCTTGCCCTTGTCTTTGGTGTTGTCCTTGTTAGATGCTTCGGAAGCATCCTAGGCCTTATACGTGGCTTTGGCTGCTCGAGAGTCATCATGACGAGCAAAGCAGCAAACCTCAGTGTGACCTGTCCTGCCACAATAATCACATTCATTACTTTTGTCCTTGGACTCCTTTGAATCCTGCTTACCCTTGCCTTTGCCTTTGTTTTTGTTGTTGTTGTTGGAGGCCCCTTTTCCGCCTTTGCCTTTGCCCTTGTCAGAGGCAAAAAAAGTAGACTCCGACTTACCTTTTTCCTGAAGCATGCACTTCTTGTGGAGATAACTCATGACTTCCTCAAAAGGGAGGAGAGGATCATCGAAATAAATATTATCCTTAAAAGAATCAAAGGAAGCAGGCAATTTACCAACAAGAAGTTTATGGATGGGATTGTTGATGGTGCTCCCATACTCCTCAAGCTATAGCTTGAGGATGGGTGAACTCTCCAATCTTCTTAATCAAGTTATCTGACTTATTGATTGTAAGCTTCTCCAAATCTGACTCCAATTTAGCAATCTTCATAGCCAAAACTCCCATACCTCCTCTAGATCTTTGTCCACATTTGATGAGCATTACTACGGGTAGAGACAAATTGTGCCTGTATAAATGGATGATGATAAGATGAGCTTGAGCATCCAATATGCTTCTCAAAGTAGGGTCCACCAAGTTAGGTGTGGAGATAGCCATCCACACATCGGCTCCTTCCAGCAATAACTGAGTGTAGAAAGACCATGTGTGATAGTTGGTTGCTGTAAGCTTCATGGAGTCACTAACTTGGGGAGAATTGTAGGATGGTATATGGGTAGGGGTGGGAGCAAGACTTGGATGAGAGAAACTCAAAGAAGAAAGATTGGGAAGAGGAACCACTTGGAGAGCGGGAGAAGGGGATCCAGCAATGAAGGAGTTGGATATCGGGAGAAGGAGCAGCACGAGAAATCTACTGAAGCCATGTCCTCTGACAAGAAACCTTCTCTGAAGAAAGAGGGCTGTAAAAAAACAGCAAATAGCCTCCTCTCAAGATGTGCACATAAATAGGAGAGGAAGAAGAAAGGGAGGGAGGGTCGGAAAAGAGAAATAGAGAAAAAAAATCTCTATGGAACCCTGTCCTCAACACCTAGAAGAGAGCTTCAACCTCCAACAGCAAAAACGCAATAGTACAGATGCAGAAAAACACAACACAATGATGAAGCCTTTGCTCCAATTAGAAAAATGCAACAGTTTCTTACTTGTAGATCAACATTTGGCTCTGACACTATGAAAGAAAGAGCATCTTGTATGCCAAAAGCACAAACTGTAGAAGGTTGGAAACAATTGATTATTGCTAAAATTGAGCATGAGGGAAGAGCATAGGTGCTTACAAGCATAAGAGACTATTGCAGCCAATGACCTCTAGTAGATATGCAAGAATGAGATGAAAGTGAGGGGAAGGGTGACAACCCTTATATATCCCTCCAGAGCGCTGGTCGACCACAGCTGTAGAGCAGGCCGACAGTTGTCCAATAGTATAAAATGCTATAAAATGCCTAAAAAATGGTAGAAAATGCCTAAATAATATCTGCTAAATATGCCAATGCAGGGTCTCATAAAATGACCAGTACAAGCATGAAAAAAAAGGTGATGTAGACCGTTGGAGATGATATATTCCAGCAGATATTATATAATATTGTGAAGGTTTATGTTGTACATGTGAACTAGCATGCTTGTTTCTTTGTGATGCCCTCATCCTATTTTTCTTTGTGATGCCCTACTCCTATTTTTCTTTTTTGTGGAAGATGGATCCAAGTTTTCTAATCCTTTGTGGTGAGTAGGATTTCCTGGCTTGTAAATCTCCTTAGAGCATGGTGAGGGGTGTGGGGGTTTAGGGAGGGTTCACTTTGCACAAAAAAGTGTTGATAGTAGAGAACTCAACGGGCGGAGCTTTGGTCCGCCCCGGATTGTTGCCCATTTGTATAATGATGATGATGATTATGATACACATTTGATTGCCCGCCCATTTATCAGAACATGTGAATGCGCTCTGGATTGTTGCCCATTTGTATGATGATGATGCAAATATGCATATATACATATACATATACATCTATACAGGATTAAGGACAACCCCACCTCCCTCCACGTGGGCAAAGGAGGTGGGGCTAATTCAAAATAACCACTCCTCCTTCAAGCGTGAGGAGGAGCCAAATCTCACATCTTCCAATGCAATTTTGAATTTGAATCTAAGAAGATCTCATCTCACATCTTTCAATGAAATCTTTGTATACATGCTTACATACCTATAGATACACACACTTATATATATTATGTATGTATGTGTATCTATAGGTATGTAAGCATGTATATATAAATAGATTTATGTATGTTCATGCACACACACACACAACACAGACACCAGCACATGATACGTACACACACGCATACAAACACACATACACACACTCTCACGCATGGACACACGTGCAACATATAGAGATATATACACTTGCACACATACTCAAGCTTGCACATACACACACAAACATATATATTATGTGCATGTGTAAGAGAGAGAATATACATACACACACGTATATATATTATGTATGTATGTGTATCTATAGGTATGTAAGCATGTATATATAAATAGATTTATATGTATATCGACGCACACATGTATGTTCATGCATACACACACACACATAACACACAGACACAAGCACATGATACGTGCACACACGCATATAAACACACATACACACACTTGCACACATGGACACACATGCAACATATAGAGATATGCACACTTGCACACATACTCAAGCTTGCACATACACACATGTGTATACATGCACACAAGCACATAAATACACTCACATACATAAGTACATGTGCACACACATGGACAGGCACACACTCACACACACACATATGCACCTGCACGTGCACACACATAGATGTACACACGAGTATATTCACATGCTCACACACACGTACATGCAGACACTCGCTATGAATACACATATATAAAAACATACACACCATGTACACACACACACACACACACACAACAAATACACACTAATACATACACACAATCAAGACACTTGCACAATACATGCACGCGTGAAGACATTACACAATCACACATACGTGTGTATGTGCAAACACAATCACATACATATGTATGCAAAAGAGAAGACAAAAGACATTGTATATAAGATACACTTATTTAAAAGTGAACACACCTCATCATGCATCCCCACGTATTAAAATTTAATATTAATTAAAAATATATGTGTATATGTGTTTATTTAATTTATAAATGCACATGTATATATAGGTATACGTCTCTAAATATAATAAAACATAATATTATAGATAATATATATTTACATGTGGGTGTGTGTTTGTGAGTGAGAGAGAGAGAGAGAGAGAGAGAGAGAGAGTGCACGTGTGCATGAGAAAGAAGTGTGTTTGTGTGTGTGCATGAATGTATTTGTGTGTGTGTGTGTGTGAGAGAGAGAGAGAGAGAGAGAGAGAGAGAGAGAGAGAGAGAGAGAGAGAGAGTTTCTATATGTGGGAGAGTGTGTGTGAGAAGAGAGATAGCGTGTGTGTGTGTGTGTGTGAGTGGAGGGGAGAGAGAGAGAGAAACACAGAGAGAGAGAGAGAGAGACATGGAAGTCTATGTGTGAGAGTGTGTAGGGAGAAAGAGTGTGTGTTTGCATTATTAGTACATGTGCATGTGTGTACATGTGTGTGAGGAGGAGCCAAATCTCACATCTTCCAATGCAATTTTGAATTTGAATCTAAGAAGATCTCATCTCACATCTTTCAATGAAATCTTTGTATACATGCTTACATACCTATAGATACACACACTTATATATATTATGTATGTATGTGTATCTATAGGTATGTAAGCATGTATATATAAATAGATTTATGTATGTTCATGCACACACACACACAACACACAGACACTAGCACATGATATGTACACACGCATACAAACACACATACACACACTCTCATGCATGGACACACGTGCAACATATAGAGATATGTACACTTGCACACATACTCAAGCTTGCACATACACACACAAACATCTATACAGGATTAAGGACAACCCCACCTCCCTCCACGTGGGCAAAGGAGGTGGGGCTAATTCAAAATAACCACTCCTCCTTCAAGCGTGAGGAGGAGCCAAATCTCACATCTTCCAATGCAATTTTGAATTTGAATCTAAGAAGATCTCATCTCACATCTTTCAATGAAATCTTTGTATACATGCTTACATACCTATAGATACACACACTTATATATATTATGTATGTATGTGTATCTATAGGTATGTAAGCATGTATAAATAAATAGATTTATGTATGTTCATGCACACACACACACAACACAGACACCAGCACATGATACGTACACACACATACACACGCATACAAACACACATACACACACTCTCACGCATGGACACACGTGCAACATATAGAGATATGTACACTTGCACACATACTCACGCTTGCACATACACACACAAACATATATATTATGTGCATGTGTAAGAGAGAGAATATACATACACACACACGTATATATATTATGTATGTATGTGTATCTATAGGTATGTAAGCATGTATATATATATAGATTTATATGTATATCGACGCACACATTTATGTTCATGCATACACACACACACATAACACACAAACACAAGCACATGATACGTGCACACACGCATATAAACACACATACACACACTTGCACACATGGACACACATGCAACATATAGAGATATGCACACTTGCACACATATTCAAGCTTGCACATACACACATGTGTATACATGCACACAAGCACATAAATACACTCACATACATAAGTACATGTGCACACACATGGACAGGCACACACTCACACACACACATATGCACCTGCACCTGCACACACATAGATGTACACACGAGTATATTCACATGCTCACACACACGTACATGCAGACACTCGCTATGAATACACATATATAAAAACATACACACCATGTACACACACACACACACAACAAATACACACCATGTACACACACACACACACACAACAAATACACACTAACACATACACACAATCAAGACACTTGCACAATACATGCACGCGTGAAGACATTACACAATCACACATACGTGTGTATGTGCACACACAATCCTATACATTTGTATGCAAAAGAGAAGACAAAAGACATTGTATATACCACTTATTTAAAAGTGAACACACCTCATCATGCATCCCCACGTATTAAAATTTAATATTAATAAAAAATATATGTGTTTATTTAATTTATAAATGCACATGTATATATAGGTATACGTCTCTAAATATAATAAAACATAATATTATAGATAATATATATTTACATGTGGGTGTGTGTTTGTGTGTGTGTGTGAGAGAGAGAGAGAGAGAGAGAGAGAGAGAGTGCACGTGTGCATGAGAAAGAAGTGTGTTTGTGTGTGTGCATGAATGTATCTGTGTGTGTGTTTGTGTGTGTGTGTGTGAGAGAGAGAGAGAGAGAGAGAGAGAGAGAGAGTTTCTATATGTGGGAGAATGTGTGTGAGAAGAGAGATAGCGTGTGTGTGTGTGTGTGTGTGTGTGTGGAGGGGAGAGAGAGAGAGAAACACAGAGAGAGAGAGAGAGACATGGAAGTCTATGTGTGAGAGTGTGTAGGGAGAAAGAGTGTGTGTTTGCATTATAAGTACATGTGCATGTGTGTACATGTGTGTGAGGAGGAGCCAAATCTCACATCTTCCAATGCAATTTTGAATTTGAATCTAAGAAGATCTCATCTCACATCTTTCAATGAAATCTTTGTATACATGCTTACATACCTATAGATACACACACTTATATATATTATGTATGTATGTGTATCTATAGGTATGTAAGCATGTATATATAAATAGATTTATGTATGTTCATGCACACACACACACAACACACAGACACCAGCACATGATATGTACACACGCATACAAACACACATACACACACTCTCACGCATGGACACACGTGCAACATATAGAGATATGTACACTTGCACACATACTCAAGCTTGCACATACACACACAAACATCTATACAGGATTAAGGACAACCCCACCTCCCTCCACGTGGGCAAAGGAGGTGGGGCTAATTCAAAATAACCACTCCTCCTTCAAGCGTGAGGAGGAGCCAAATCTCACATCTTCCAATGCAATTTTGAATTTGAATCTAAGAAGATCTCATCTCACATCTTTCAATGAAATCTTTGTATACATGCTTACATACCTATAGATACACACACTTATATATATTATGTATGTATGTGTATCTATAGGTATGTAAGCATGTATAAATAAATAGATTTATGTATGTTCATGCACACACACACACAACACAGACACCAGCACATGATACGTACACACACATACACACGCATACAAACACACATACACACACTCTCACGCATGGACACACGTGCAACATATAGAGATATGTACACTTGCACACATACTCACGCTTGCACATACACACACAAACATATATATTATGTGCATGTGTAAGAGAGAGAATATACATACACACACACGTATATATATTATGTATGTATGTGTATCTATAGGTATGTAAGCATGTATATATATATAGATTTATATGTATATCGACGCACACATTTATGTTCATGCATACACACACACACATAACACACAAACACAAGCACATGATACGTGCACACACGCATATAAACACACATACACACACTTGCACACATGGACACACATGCAACATATAGAGATATGCACACTTGCACACATATTCAAGCTTGCACATACACACATGTGTATACATGCACACAAGCACATAAATACACTCACATACATAAGTACATGTGCACACACATGGACAGGCACACACTCACACACACACATATGCACCTGCACCTGCACACACATAGATGTACACACGAGTATATTCACATGCTCACACACACGTACATGCAGACACTCGCTATGAATACACATATATAAAAACATACACACCATGTACACACACACACACACAACAAATACACACCATGTACACACACACACACACACAACAAATACACACTAACACATACACACAATCAAGACACTTGCACAATACATGCACGCGTGAAGACATTACACAATCACACATACGTGTGTATGTGCACACACAATCCTATACATTTGTATGCAAAAGAGAAGACAAAAGACATTGTATATACCACTTATTTAAAAGTGAACACACCTCATCATGCATCCCCACGTATTAAAATTTAATATTAATAAAAAATATATGTGTTTATTTAATTTATAAATGCACATGTATATATAGGTATACGTCTCTAAATATAATAAAACATAATATTATAGATAATATATATTTACATGTGGGTGTGTGTTTGTGAGAGAGAGAGAGAGAGAGTGCACGTGTGCATGAGAAAGAAGTGTGTTTGTGTGTGTGCATGAATGTATGTGTGTGTGTGTGTGTGAGAGAGAGAGAGAGAGAGAGAGAGAGAGAGAGAGTTTGTGTGTGTGTGCATGAATGTATCTGTGTGTGTGTGTGAGAGAGAGAGAGAGAGAGAGAGAGAGAGAGTGAGAGAGAGAGAGAGAGAGAGAGAGTTTGTGTGTGTGCATGAATGTATCTGTGTGTGTGTGTGAGAGAGAGAGAGAGAGAGAGTGAGAGAGAGAGAGAGAGAGAGAGAGAGTTTCTATATGTGGGAGAGTGTGTGTGAGAAGAGAGATAGCGCGCGTGTGTGTGTGTGTGTGTGTGTGTGTGAGTGGAGGGGAGAGAGAGAGAGAGAGAGAGAGACACAGAGAGAGACAGAGACATGGAAGCCTATGTGTGAGAGTGTGTAGGGAGGAAGAGTGTGTGTTTGCATTATTAGTACATGTGCATGTGTGCACAGCACCTGCACGTGCACACACATAGATGTACACACGAGTATATTCACATGCTCACACACACGTACATGCAGACACTCGCTATGGATACACATATATAAAAACATACACACCATGTACACACACACACACACACAACAAATACACACTAACACATACACACAATCAAGACACTTGCACAATACATGCATGCGTGAAGACATTACACAATCACACATACGTGTGTATGTGCACACACAATCACATACATATGTATGCAAAAGAGAAGACAAAAGACATTGTATATAAGATACACTTATTTAAAAGTGAACACACCTCATCATGCATCCCCACATGTTAAAATTTAATATTAATTAAAAATGTATGTGTATATGTGTTTATTTATTTTATAAATGCACATGTATATATAGGTATACGTCTCTAAATATAATAAAACATAATATTATAGATAATATATATTTACATGTGGGTGTGTGTTTGTGAGAGAGAGAGCGAGAGAGAGTGTGTGCACGTGTGCATGAGAAAGAAGTGTGTTTGTGTGTGTGCATGAATGTATCTGTGTGTGTGTGTGTATGTGTGTGTGTGAGAGAGAGAGAGAGAGAGTTTCTATATGTGGGAGAGTGTGTGTGAGAAGAGAGATAGCGTGTGTGTGTGTGTGTGTGTGGAGGGGGGGGAGAGAGAGAGAGAGAGAAACACAGAGAGAGACAGAGACATGGAAGTCTATGTGTGAGAGTGTGTAGGGGGAAAGAGTGTGTGTTTGCATTAGTACATGTGCATGTGTGTACATGTGTGTGTGTGTAAGAGAGAGAGAGAGAGAGAGTTTCGACATTTGAGAGTGTGTGCATGTGTATGTGAGAGAAAGAGGGTGTGCATGTGCATGTGTGTGTGTGTGTGTGTGTGAGAGAGAGAGAGAGAGAGAGAGAGAGAGAGAGAGAGAGAGATTACATGTAAGATGCATTTATTTGAGAGTGAGCACACCTCACAACTCATCCCTACCATTAAAATTTAATCTAAAATTTAATTAATTAAAATTATATATATGTGTGTAAATCTATTTATGTGTGTGTGTGTGTGTGTGTGTGTGTGTGTGTGAGAGAGAGAGAGAGAGAGAGAGAGAGAGAGAGAGTTTCTATGTGAGAGAGTGTGTGTGTGTGCATGAGAGAGAGAGACAGAGAGAGAGAGAGAGCTTGAGAATTTCTATGTAGGAGAGAGTTTTTCGTGGGAGGAGATAGTGTGTGTTTTCATTAGTGTATGTGTGTGAGAGTGTGTAGGGGGAAAGAGTGTGTGTTTGCATTAGTACATGTGCATGTGTGTATATGTGTGTGTGTGTGTGTGTGTGTGTGTGTGAGTGGAGGGGAGAGAGAGAGAGAGAGAGAGAGAGAGAAAGAAACACACAGAGAGACAGAGACATAGAAGTCTATGTGTGAGAGTGTGTAGGGGGAAAGAGTGTGTGTTTGCATTAGTACATGTGCATGTGTGTACATGTGTGTGTGTGTGTGTGTAAGAGAGAGAGAGAGAGAGAGAGAGAGAGTTTCGACATTTGAGAGTGTGTGCATGTGTATGTGAGAGAAAGAGGGTGTGCATGTGTGTGTGTGTGTGTGTGTGAGAGAGAGAGAGAGAGAGAGAGAGAGAGAGAGAGATTACATGTAAGATGCATTTATTTGAGAGTGAGCACACCTCACCACTCATCCCTACCATTAAAATTTAATCTAAACTTTAATTTATTAAAATTATATATATGTGTGTAAATCTATTGAAGTGTGTGTGTGTGTGTGTGTGTGTGTGTGTGTGAGAGAGAGAGAGAGAGAGAGAGAGAGAGAGAGAGAGAGAGAGAGTTTCTATGTGAGAGAGTGTGCGTGAAGAGAGAGAGAGTGTGTGTGTGTGCATGAGAGAGAGACAGAGAGAGAGAGAGAGACAGAGAGAGAGAGAGAGAGAGGCTGAGAATTTCTATGTAGGAGATAGTTTGTGTGGGAGGAGATAGTGTGTGTTTTCATTAGTGTATGTGCGGTGTGTACATGTGTGTGTGTGTGTGAGAGAGAGAGAGAGAGAGAGTGAGAGAGGCAGATAATTTCTACGTAGGAGATAGTCTGTGTGGCAGGAGAGAGTGTGCGTTTATATTAGTGTATGTGCAGTGTGTACATGTGTGTGTGTGTGTGTGTGAGAGAGAGAGAGAGAGAGAGAGAGAGAGAGAGAGAGAGAGAAAGAGAGAGAGAGTATATGTATGCATTCCTGTCCAGGAATATTGTGGAAGAGATTTCAAGAAGAAATGATAGAAGATTTTCTATACCAGTTATCGAGAAGCAGGGGTCAGTTTATTGGTATTGAACAATTAGCTGAAACTCATGCACTACTACATTTAGAATAAATTCTTCGTGCTCAGAGACGGACATTGGCAGATTTTGAAGGAATGCCTGAACTAAACAGAACTGATTTGGAAGTCTTGGGTGAAAATAGATTGCTTTTGGAAGAGAGATCTTTTGATACTATCGAACAATCTAACATGTCAAGTGCTATGGAGTCAACATTAAAAGATAGCCAGCGTGTTGCTTTCGATGCTGTAATGCATGCAATTGCGACAGATGCATGTGACATTTTTTTCCTAGATGGTCCGGGGGGATCTTGCAAGACCTATTTGTATAATTGTTTGCTTGCGCGAGTAATATTGGTCCTTTTTTGCATCTTCGTATGCTACATTACTATGATATTTTTGTTTTCGCTATAAATCTACGAGACATGGATGTTATTTTGAGATATGTATATATGAAGTCACTTGAAATAATGTATTGTGTTTACTTAAAACATGACCTAAATTGGAGAAACTAAGCCTATTTTTTCTGGAACTCTACCTGCCCCGCAGCAACGCGCGGGTCCAATACTAGTATACATAATGCATAATGTGCTGCATATATCGATTGGCTTAGCTTAAATGTGCTGGTTAATTGGGTGAATAACCAATCACATTAGAGAGAGAGAGAGAGAGAGAGAGAGAGAGAGAGAGATATGGAGATGCTTCTTTCCCATGATGCCGTAGCATTCTACACAGAAAGTTTGTGTTTCCCGCCACCACACTACTCGTGTTTTGGCTGGAGAAAACTCACAAGACATTACTGCGTGAAGACTCCTTCAGTAGGCCTTCTAGACTGCCCTCTGACACTCACCAAGCGCAGGTGCCATCGTTTCCATCATGTCTACGCATGTTTGAACTTTGTATTCATGAACGCGTAGCTATGCAAAATCATACTTTTGGGTTTGTTTATTTTCAATAACATTTGGAATCATTTTGACTCCATAAATCCCGTTTTTCCGAATTTGAACTTGATGGGCATTTAATGCATGAAAAAATGTTTGTGTGTGCATATGTATGTAGGTATACAGGTATACCAAGTACAGGATATTTGCAATAGGGTATTTGCAATCCTCATAAATGGAGATGTTTATGGGGTTATGTACATACGATGAAACCAGATATAGTCTGTTTGCAAGGTCTTCCGATGAGCGGCAAACGATTTGGAATTTCTTAAATTCCTATCCTTGGTTATTAAATGCTTTTGTTTGTGGAGATTTCAATAACTCTCCACGAAGGGAGGATAATATAGCTGGCTTTTCTCATATGTTACATGTTGAGCGTCAGGCTTGGGACAATTTCATTTTGCAAACAGACGCCTCTAATCGCCAAGTAAAGAGTTGAAACAGAGAAGATCTTTGGTTTGCACTCCTAAAATGCATGGTAGATTAAATATACTCGATCTGCATTATCATCTTTTGGCAAGAAAAGCCACCATGATTCCCACTTTCTTTCAACTTCGACAGCCGTGGGCCATAATGCTTGCAGGCATGTGTGCTTTCATCAAAACTACAACTTATTGGCACATTTCTCACTGGGAAGCAGTGATTAGTAAATTTGAAGGAAAAATTTTGGGATGCCCTTTTGTGATAGAATGTGCAGTGGAAGAAGGGAAAGTGGAAATACAGGAGAGAGAGTGAGAGAGAGAGATGGAGAGGAAACACAGGTGAGAACTTGCTCTCAATATCATCATCCAAAGGAATACATGTCCCGAGCAAGAGGGGAGAAGGCCTTGTATGTGAGGGACTGCAGCAAATAATGCTAAGCAATGAAAAAAGAGTGAGGGTATGCCGGCTATATATATTTCCAGAAGTAGGTAGCCGACCAGCTCACTGCGAGTAGGGAAAAAACCTCTACGACTAGGATAAAAAGTGTCCAAGACTCCATAAAATGGAGATAAAATATAGATAAAATAAGTGAGGGTTGACCAGTCCCTCTAGCTAACATGGTTAGTTCTAGAGACTAAAACAAGACACCAAACAAGAAGCCAGCAACGAGGAGATGATGTCTAACACCCCCTCTCAGCACCGGATGGTGAGTGAACTCCAAGAAGCCAGAGACGCCGTCCTTGATCAAAGATAAAAGATTGTAGACACAGGTACCAAGAAAGCTCCACAAGCAATCTCCTCAGCAACTCAGCTCTACAAAAGCAATAGAACAAGCTGCCAGGTACACCGCTCCTGTGGAAGAAAACAATCATGAAGGTTGCGACATGCTGCTCCAAATAATGGTTCCAAACCCAAGTGTAAGAACACTCCCCGAAGTTGAATTTCATGTTTCTAGCCTGGAGAAGGTATGAAAAACCACTACAAGGGATTGGGCTCATACCCGCGCTCTTAGCCGCTAAAAATGACTTGTGAAAAAAAGTAGCGGGCCCGTGTATCAGCGCGTGTATAATCACGGCCAGAGACATGCGTGTAAAACCGCGTGTACAGTACCTCTCAGACGCGCGTATACACGGGTGTGTAGCCGCGTTTTTTTTCACAGACGCATTAATACACGCCAGTATACACGCTTCTTATTATATTAGACGCGGTTATACATGGGTGTATAGCCGCATCCTGTTCAGTTCCAATGTCCCAGACGCGTTTTTACTTGCGTCTATAAACGCGTTTCTTTAATTTAGATGCGCTTATACACGCGTTATTGCCAGTTTATACGCATTAATACACGCGTAATTTCCAGAGTATCCGCGCAGATACACGCAGATTTTAGCAGTTTTGACGCGTTTATACACGCGAACAGAGAGCCAAAAAAAAATCCAGAGAGTGCTATTTGGTGCCTGAATACTGTTCCAGCATTCCAGCACCCAATAGCACTCTCTGGTTTAGGGTTTTTGGTGCATTAGACCATCCCATTAGACCATCCACGAAGAACATATGCACGAGGGAGATTAAGACAAGAACGACATGAATGCATACATTGTCATTACACGATTCAAGACAGCCATGAATGTAATACTATCGATCAATCAATTCAATATTACTATCAAAATTTCATACATGTATACAAGGGAGTCCATATCTCGAAGTAGCCCATGGCTTGAGTTTACAAAAAAATATATATAATCACATCCTAAATATGAAATATGATACTACAAGTCTGAAAACTACTCAGACCCAGATGATGACTCGGTGCTCCCCCCATGCTCAGATGAGCTCGCATCGGTCGGAATGTCCGAGGAGTAGTGCTCACGTCCACCCTCTGCAGCGGCGGCCGGTGGATCATCAGCAGCTTGTGCCTGTTCAAGTAATATATAGTATATAAGTATATATATATGCAATTCAATAAACCAAAACCATTCGTTACGAATTTTCAAGTACCTATCGACCGTATGGTCTCATGGCCAACTCAAACTGCGCGTCCGTAATACGTCCCTCGGCTCTGAAGATGGCCCACGTGTCACGTCTGCTATGCCGGCGCGAGCATACGCAGTATCGTGGGTTGTGGGCTTCCTCCCCGTAACCCGTCACTGTATCATAATCAACACAATTTGTAAGATTAAAACAATTCATAGAATCAATGAATTAAGTAAACAATCAAATAAAGTGGCAGGATACTTACGAACTCTGCCTCCCATGACTCGACGCCGCCAGATCCGAAATGCGAAGATCCAACGGTCTCCATCTGGATCCATCGTGCCTCCACATGCTGCCTGCTCTTCACGCCACCCTCTGCTCGTTTCTTTGCCTCCTTCCACTCGCGTTTGTGCGCAGTGGCAGGTTTCTCGGCAGGATAGCCACCCGCAGCTACATTTAGCCGGTCATCGTACGCGAGTTTTTTAAGGTGAGATGTTTTATTACTTAAGATCTCCCTTATTCGCGTCCTTCCCCATACATCCGAGAATGTAGCATGTGGGGGATTGGGGTACCGACTATGTACAGCCTCTATCACCTCCCCAACTAATCGGCTATTTTGATCTTTAAATTTAATAAAACAATTTCTATATGAGTTTGATACTACCCCACGCATGTACTCCATTACCTCCCTCCCCCTCGCATCCATCACTATCCCACCCCTATCCGTCACATCATAGCAAACCACTCTCTCCATCTCTCTCATCTCCTCCTCTTCCGAACTGTCTCCTCTAACTCTTCTCCCTCTATCTCCTCTCTCACCGCGTGCCCTACTACCTCCCCCACCTCCCCCACCTCCCCCACCAAAGCACCCGCCGCATCCTCCACTCCCACTCTTCCTACTGCTGCGGGTGGAGTCACGACTGGGGGATTGTCTATGTGACGGTGGCTGTGAGCCCTGACGTGACAGTGGCTCTGAGGGAGCACGTGATGGTGGCTGTGAGGATGTACGTGAGTGTGTCTGGGACGAGGTATGTCTCCTCGGTGGACGTGGAAGAGGAGAAGCTGCATGCCGTCTCGTCGGACTCGGAGGAATAGACGGCACTGGAGTGCCCTGGATACTCGCGGTAGGGGTATAGACACCAGGCAGGGAAGGAGGGGGATGGGCATACATATACTCTGTAAGCTCAACCGGACCAGGTTGGCGCCCAAAGTGATTCATCATCTCCATCAACCAATTGCTGTACGCAAATGGATCGGATGAAGAACCTGGAATATCCATAAAGAACCTGCAACAAACATCTTCATGTACATCATGGGCTGTCTCTTGACTCACACAAATTAAATCATTCAAGTCAGTTGCTTGCAAATCATGAAATCTGAAACGCCGCAGTTTTCTGTCTTCAGAAACGCGTGTATACACCCGTCAAAAAACGCGTGTATACACCCGTCCAAAAACGCGTGTATATGCGCGTGAACATACTCTGCAGACAGGTTACACGCGCTCCTACACGCGACCTGCGAAAAAATTTTCTCGAAAAGACCGATCCCCCGACAAAGACAGAATGTCCTTATAAAAGGACCAGCCATTGTCGCCCCTGTCAGGATGCAGTAACCCAATCGTGTGCAAAAAGACAAACCCAAAGAGCAAAGAGCAAAGTAAACAAATCTGACAAAAGAGACAAGGCACAGGACAAAGTGACTCACCTCTGAAAAAGTGAGTCTTCTCTGCTCCTTCTCTGCTCCCTCCTTCTCCGGTGTGTGTGCTCCTTTCTCTGCTCCCTCCTTGCTGTTGGAAGAGGCGAAAACAGGCGAAAACGCATGCACTGTTGATTTCTTAGTTCAAAATCTATATTTGGGGAAGGCGGGCTATTTTTAGTTTAAACATACCGCCGCGTTTATATTCGCGTTTATAAACCCGGGTATATTCGCGTGTATATGATTTTAGCTGCGTTTATACATGCGTTTTGCAGAAAGTAGCCGCGTGAATACACGCGCTTTTTAGGAAGTAGCCGCGTGAATACACGCAATTTTTAGGAGATAGCCGCGTGAATACACGCGATTTTGTGCTTTCATTAAAAACATATAATGATTTTGTGTTTTCTGATTTGTACACAGGATGTCATCAACCTCTTCAAGCAGTTCTGGGGAAGATGAGACAATGCGTCATCGTAATCGCGATGTGTGGTTGGGACAACGGATCAAATGTATGTGTAATCGATGTCAAGGATGCATTGTACGAGCACGTCGAATTACCTTGAATCACATCTCCATGTATGGAGAATGGAATCAAACAGGTTTAGAGGTGAGTAGATGTAAGTTGATGGTATTCAAATGACTCATGGTATCCAAATTAAATTAATAGAGTTGTAACATATAATTTGATAAATTGAAGCAGGATGCAGTACCACACCCTAACATGGTACCCTACGCGCGACGAGAGCACGTAAAGCGTCGACGAGATGATGCTGGAGCTTCGGGATCTATTGTCACTTGAACTACTTAATATACAAACAGTTTATGGATGGAGCAATGCAAGTCTTGACGCATTGTTGAAGTAAGCATTGTTACTTATAAATTTGAATTAGTGGTTTAAGGTTTAAGATTTAAGACTAATTATAATTGATGATATTGAATGCAGGCTATTATCAAACATGCTTCCAAAGGAAAATAGACTACCCACCTCAAGAGACATAGCGAGGCGCTATGTGACATCTCTTGGAGGACTGGATTATGATAAAATACATGCATGCGTCAATGATTGCATTCTCTTTCGTGGGACGCATAAGGAGGCTCTACATTGTCCCACTTGTGGTGAAGCAAGGTACAGAATAGATATGAAGAGTTTTGATGTACCTCGTAAAGTCTTGCGACACTTTCCTATAATTCCTCGCATCAAACACATGTTCAAGTGCAAATCCATAGCAGAGCTCATGTCATGGCATTCCTCACATCGATCGGATGATGGCATGTGGAGAATTCCCGCAGACACTCCTGCTTGGAAGCATATTGAAGATGAGTGGCCCAGCTTTAAAACAGAGCCCAGAAACTTGAGACTTGGCCTGGGTATGGATGGAGTGAATCCATTTGGTTTCAAAAGCACCGCATACAGCGTGTGGCCAGTTGTGTTGGTGAATTAGAACCTTCCACCATCAATGGCGATCAAGAAGGGACATCTTATGTTATCCCTTCTAATTCCAAGGAAACATAAAGTCAAGCATATGGATGTTTATCTTGAACCACTGATTGATGAGTTGGAGGAACTATGGAGAGGTGTTGCGGTGGTGGACATTAGTAGGCCTCCCTCCTCTCGACACTTCGACTTAAAAGCAGTGTTGATGTGGACAATGCATGACTTTCCAGGATACAGCGATTGTTCTGGTAAGAATTCTAATTACCTCCCTACTCTATTACTATTGGGTATATATATTAATTAGACGGTTTGACTTTATTATTCTAACTTTTATTTATATTTTAACAGGTTTGAAAACATCGGGTAAACATGCATGTCCTGTTTGTGGCCCTTCGTTAGTACATGAGTATGCTGATGGTTTGTGTAAGACTATATTCGATAATCATCATCGATTTCTCCCCTCAGATCATCCTAAATATGTTGCTAGTAAGAGTAACATTCCTCCACAAACACTTCGTGCAAAAGATTGGAAGCGTATTTGGGAGTCTACAACTATTCTTCCTCCAGATGGCATGAACAGGTATAGTGATGTTTTTTCAATCTTGTTTTGTGTAGTCTCTAATTGGATTAAAGGTCACATAGAGCAATCCCTTGTGCAGGTACTCCATTTTTTTCCGGCTGCCATATTGGATCCATCTTAAGATCAACCATCTTCTTGATCCCATGCACATCTTCAAGAATGTGGGATCTGGTATTTGGGAACATATTACTGGTAAACGAGACAATGTTAGCGTACGTGGGGACTTGCGGGTCGCAGGACGTATGCGTCAAGCTTGGCCACGAGAGGTGGGTGGGCACGTTCGTCTTCCGCCTGCACCATGGATTATATCAAAGAAAGAGGAGAAGCAGGTAAAGCAGGCCATCACCACTTTGCGTACTCCCACTGGATGCATGAGATCATTGAAGGGAGCCTTTACAACCACTAAGAAAAGAGGCGTTGAGCAACTATATGGGTTGAAGTCCCACGATTGGCACAAGATGCTTCAAGTAAGTGTTTTCCAAGTCTTGTACGTACGTTGAAATTAAATTTTGTAATGCCATAAACCATAAATGTGCTCTTATATGCGCAGTTCATACTACCTACTAGCATCGACCATTGTGCGAATAAGAGTTTGAAAAAATGTATTTATAAGATGGGCGAGCTTGTGAGGTATGTAAAACCCATGCTCAGATCACCCTTCATTATACCTTGCAAAATGAACGTGCATGAGGTATAACGTACTATTTATTTATTTTTCAGATATGTTAGTTCCAAAGCAATTGATCCAGCCACGTTGGATGATGCACGTGTTATGGCAGTGGAGGTGGTTTGTTTGGTAGAGGAGACTTTTTCGCGAACCATTCTCACAAGTCAACTACATCTCATTGTGCATTTAGTGGACGAAATTGCTTTATGTGGTACTGTGCATGCACGTTGGATGTTCTTCCTAGAGCGCTTCATGAAGACCTTAAAAGACTTTGTGAGGCAAAGTGCAAGGCCTGAAGGAAGCATGGCCGAGGGTTGGTTGATACAAGAGTCTCTTGTATATATTTCAGAATTTCTTGGTCAGGTGGACAGCTCTTTGCCACGACTATGGAGCAATGAAGAGGACTTGAGGATGACCTCTATTGTGCCTCAAGGAAAAGGACAGAGTAAAGTAATTGACAGAACATTGATTGATGATCTCAATTTCACTTGTATCCTTAATAGTGATGTGATGAGCAGATGGGTTACAAGATATGAGGATGCAAAGACAAAAAGGCAAGCAGAAAGAGCTCTCTTTCGGAGGCAACATGGCTCTCGGAAGGCGTACCCTAAGCATCTAGCAACACTTCCGAATGATATCCATGTTGATTGGTTGCATGAGGAAATGGAGAGAGCAGAGAGCGACGAGGGGCTGCATATCACGGCGGAAGAATGGGAGTATGCACGAGGATGCATGTCAAAGGTACATAGAACTAATGTTTTGCATTAGTTGTAAGTGATTTGCTTTTAATATTTATTCACATTGCTTACACAAATATTGCTTCTTTTTTGGTCCAGTGCACTATGTTCAATGCTATATGGTGTGAAGGCAAGCATTTTCGAACACAAAGAATTGATGAAAAGAGAAATACACAAGATTGCGGTGTCATTAGTAGCTTTGAGGGAGCTAATGAAAAAATGGATGATTATTGTGGCATAATCCAAGACATATTTAGGCTTGACTTTCGTCGCTTCTTTGTGTATGTTTTGGATGTCAAATGGCAAATGAACGTGGTAGAAAAAGGGCCTGATGCAACGATAAAACGCCATGCAAGTGGATATGTAACTATTGACTCTACAAAGTTCTGGCAAACAAAGAAAGATAGGCTCGTATTGCCACAACAATGTGAGCAGGTATGCATTTTTTTACTAATGTGTTTCATGTACATATATATGTAAGCTCGCGTACCCCTTGACTTTTGATATGCTTATTAATTACTGTACTGTGTGTATTTGAGTAGGTTATCTATCTACCAATGGTGCATGACATCAAATGGTGGTACGTCATCCCTATTGCACCACGTTCCAAAGTGATGTATAATACATTCACTGATATGGAGCATATAATCAATCCTGGGAGAAGCAAAGTGCTCCTCATCACTGGAACCCTAAAAAGAAATAGAGTCAATCTGCTCCAACTCTATACCAAGAGTAGCCAAATGTTTTACAAAAGCATCCTTTCAAAAGGTCAGCATCGCAAGATGTAAAGACTTTGTAGAAAAGATGGGGTTCATCTGCCCAAACTTTGTACCATGAGTTGCCCAATGCTGTACATAAGCACACTCCACTGAGGTGGGCATCGCCAGATGAAAGGACTCCACATCCCCCTCTGAAAAAAAATGTCGTCGGACTGATACAAGCCCAATTTGATTCTAATCCAAAGCCAAAAAACTCTGGAAGTACCACTGTCCCCCAGGCACGGTTAGCAACCACAACTCCAAAGCATCCCAGCGGGTCCAAAAGTCCATCCTCCAAAACAACAAATCTGCACATTGCATCAAATTGGCAGAGGGAGGGGCATCCTCAGATTTCTAGAACTCATCACGTAGGGCGTGAAAGAACATGGAGCACGAAGCACCAAGCGAACAGAGGCGCAACACATGGAAGACGGCCATCAACCGGCCGGGTCTCCCTCCCATCCAAACATCCCATGAGACCACCAATAAAGGTGGGAGATAAGGGGAGACCAAGGGCATTTTTCTGACATGCACACGTTTTGGATTACCCAAAATGTGTGAAAGGCTCCCATGATCATTAACTGTGAGCCCAGGATACCTAACTTTCTGGTCATTAGCCATCTACAAGCTAAAAAGAGAGATTCGGAAAGGAGCACAATGTGTCATGATCTATGTTTACACCACCCAAACACTGACAAATGCTTTGGAGAATTAAAAGGCCCTGTTGGAATGGATTCTTGCTCCTCCGCTTCTCACACTACCACATGGCATTCTGTTATCCCACATAGTGGGTTGGGGTTAAATTAACCCCTCTATATAGGGCAAAATGCCCTTGGTCTCCCCTTATCGCCCACCTTTATTGATGGTCTCATGGGATGTTTAGGTGGAGGGGGGACCCAACCGGTTGATGGCCATCTTCTGTGTGTTGTGCTTCTGTTTTGCTTGGTGCTGCGTGCTGCGTGTTCTTTCATGGTATTAGAGCCTCATTAGCTCCTATTGCTTGGCTTCGAGCTTCACATCCAAGGGGGGTGTTGGAATGGATTCTTGCTCCTCCGGGGTGAACTTGTGAAACCGCTAGATCCCTAAGATTATGTCTGCATGGACAAGAGGGACAACCATGAAATCTTGCACAAATTCTATGCCTTGGATGACTAATTTAGCCCGACGAGCTTCAAACTTGATGCTAGTTGTCATGCCTGTGCTAAATCCCTCCACTTTCTTATCTACCGAGGTCAACAAAAATCGAGCTCACCGAGTGGCCTGTTTCATGACCACGTCCTGTGTACTGCTACTCTCAAACAAGACGACTCATCTCTGGCCACCTATGTAGCCAAAAGTCGAGCAATTTGTTTCGCTCATACTCCGGGTCATAGTTGCCCTTCTGACTATCTTCAAGCTCTTGGCGACAATGGCACTAACCAAAGGTGTGGGAGATGGAGAACTAGTGACAATGTGGGGGGGCCCGTGTGGGAGGCTGGCTCACCACGGTAGTTGTCGAGGCCGGGATGGTGGTCTGAGCAAGGGTCTTCTTAGGCAAACCCTAGAAGTGTGTCCTTTTGTATGACAAAAGAAATATCACCCCTCCTCCGCGTATTGTTCTCGCTCTTCAGGATTGATCTTATCACCTATCTTGCTAGCTAGAGCCTTCTGGTCTGGAGTAAGGTGAGGTTAGTTGTTCGAGTTCTTGGAGCCAGAGGCTCTCGGGATAGAACTTGATTGGGTCTGGTTTTGGCCCTGGGTACCTTGGCTACTCCGAGCTGGGAGGTATTTGGTTTTCCATTGTTATACTTTACCTCGGGGCACCCTGCACAAGCAAAAGGGCTTGATCAAAAGTCTAGGGTTCAAACATACGCACATCCCATTGGATTTGCATGTCCAACCTGTAGAGAAATTAATCTCTTTTATTTGCGTCCAATTTCTGCAATTGTAAAGCCAAGTGAGTTACTTTATTTGCAAAGTGGAGGACAGGTAGCACATTCTGGTACAATTCCCGATACTCGTCCTCAAGTCAATCAAGATAATGAGGCGGTAGAAACCGCTTCTTGAGGTTAGTGACAAATTGGTCCCATTAATAGTCAGCAACTCCATAGTTGGAATTGATTTGGGTCCAATGAGTACATCATTAGATGGCTTCCCCCTTGATGTAGCAACTAGCTAATACCACCTTCTCTATGTTCGATTTCCTATAGCTTCAAACTGATGAATCCAAGAATATAGAGTTGTGGGATCAAGTTTACGGTTATACTTACTAAAATTCACTTTCTTGTGAAGATGAGTCAAAGAAGTCACAGGTATTGTCCTTGCATCCAGAAGTGCAAGGTATCACTCGTTCTCCACATGTCGACGTTGGTCCTCTAGCGCAACAGGGCGGACTAGCGCTTGTGTTCAAAGCTCTACCTCCCGTATCTGCAATTCATGTAATGCACTCGATTGTTGTGTTAAGTCCTCAATGGAGATAACTGAAGCCTGGATTTGGGAAGGATCTCAGTGACCACGGGCAGAGGAGAGGGGGGGTGGAGAGGATGGGTGTTGAGGCTTCTTGAAGAGGTATCAGTTTCTCCAAGGCTTGCATCGAAGCCGTACATGCCTGCATCTGTTCCCCTTGTCGTGATATCATACACATAAATTCTCGGAACATGGCGTTCATGTCATCTCATTGGTGACTTGGCTTCTGGAAGCAGTTGTTGCTATCAAAGAAACCATTTTTGTTGGGATTTGGTGCACTCTCATTGTCAGAATTCACCATAGTGGGAGTGGTCAAGTTTTCCTTGACCGCAACAACACCATCCACTTGTATGTGGGGTACATTTTTGGTCGCTTTTGGTGGCTAGAAACCTGTAACATGACTACTTTGCAGAAGCGTACATTAATGATGATTAATGCAAAGCAATAAATATTAATGCTAATCACATGCTCATGACATAGAGAAGTAGAGAGAAGGAGAAGAGAGAGACTCTTTACCTAACCTACTCCTACTATATATTACTGGATGAATGAGTAATTACAATGATTGTCATAGATCCAATGTAGATCTAGACTATGAATGTTGTGAGTGAACTTATGCTCACTGTCCTCCACTGTGCGTTAGTGGAAAACGCTAATTTGGAGATGTACTTGGCTGATCCAAACTGTTAGACTGCATGTCCTTGGTCTTGGCTCTGCAATCTTTGTCTTTGGATGATTATGAATGACCCATGACGTGCCTTTATATAGTAAAGTGATAGCAAGTCGTAATCAGGTCAGTTTTCACTTTTCAAGCCATAAAAACTCATAAAATGTGTTCATATTGTGCCTATAATATGTCCCAACCATTGGTGCATGTCCTAGGCACCTTCGGGCCTCTATAGGGCCACCAAATTGGCTCCAAACTGCCCATATACGACCTCTAACTTTGCCCTTATGGCAGATGTAAAGAATAATCACGTCTATGTGGCACTGGATTAAGGTGTGCACGTGACATTCCCTCTTGCTAAACTTGGAGTTGGGGTGCACATGATGTGCCTTTGCTCCATGTTGTTGATTCAACTACGGATTGGATCTCCCATATGGTGTCTCCACTACTATCTCGTCGGGAATTGCGGGCAATGAAAGTTGCCCCTTTGCCTTTGGAAGCACTATTGGCATGGTAGACTCCATGAACACCTCAATAACTGAACTACTTATCTTCTCCTCCTCGTCAATGGATTCGGAGATAATTGTGGGAACCTCACGAACTGTCAACTCCTTGATGGCTACGATGATCTCGGGAACTTGCATGGAATCTAGAATTGTTTGTGGCTCTACATGCTCGCACAACTTAATAATCACGGGAGTCTTCACACATTTCAGGTAATCCAGAACGTGTGCTAGAGTGTCGTCTGGGGTGAGCTTGTGAAATCACTGGATCCCTAAGATTATGTCTGCACCTACAAGAGGGGCAACCATGAAATTGCACATAAATTTAGTGCCCTAGATGGCTAATTTAGTATGGCGAGCTTCAAACTTGATGCTTGTTGTCATGCTAATGCAAAATCCCTTCACTTTCTTATCTATCGAGGTCAACAAGCTTCAAACTTGATGCTCGTTGTCGTGCCCATGTTAAATCCCTTCACTTTCTTATCTACCGAGGTCAACAAGCAACGGGCTTGCCGAGTGGCCCGTTCCGACCTCCTCTGTACTGCCACTGCCAACAAACAAGACAATGACTCTTTGGCCACCTATGTAGCCAAATGTCTTTGAGCAATTCATTGCACTGATACTCTTGGTCATGTTTGCACTTCTGCTCATCTTCGAGCTCTCGGCGGCTAACAATGGCGCCGATTGTAGGTGTGGGAGATGGAGGACTAGCGACAACTGGGAGGTCGGTGTGGGAGGCTGGCTCACCACGAAAGCTGTCGAGCGAGGTGGGGTCTGAGCAGGAGTTTCTTAGGGCATGCCTTACAAGTATGTTCTTTTGTATAACAAAAGAAATATCGCCCCTCCTTGTATTGTTTGTGTTGCCACCCTGGATTTCCTCAACACCAGTGGGCACTCTAACATTGCCGATGATGAAGACCCCATCTAGATTTGATACTGATGATATACCAACGTTTCTGCCTCCACAGACGATACACCAGCGTTTCTGCCTCCACAAACGCTGTGATACCAATTTCAGCTTTATTCAGCTTGCTACCTGCCTCACCACACGTTTTTTACCATGAGCGTTGTTTTACCACAAGAGCTTTATTAAGGTTGGCTTTTGTTGTTCTGGGCTTTCGGAAAGTTGTTTTTATCATGCCACGTGGGTTCCTCCCGATGCTTGCTTTCCTACAAGAATCTTAGGCTACCCAAGGTAAAGAAAGTTAATAAGTAAAGCTTTGGGCAGAGAAGCCCTTATATAGTATATAAGTGTGTAAAGCAAAAAAACGCATGTTTGTGGGGCAACTGTCGAGAGAGAGAGAGAGAGAGAGAGAGAGAGGGGTTACGTAAAAAAGCTTTTGCGCTATATCTGTGTGTGTGTGTGTGCGCGTGTGTGTGTGTGTGTGAGAGAGAGAGAGAGAGAGAGGGGGGGGACGTATACAGGATAGTGCACTATTATATGTGTGTGTGTGTGTGTGGAGAGAGAGAGAGAGAGAGAGAGAGGAAACATATATATTGATTGGCTAGCTAACTGGACCCCACCCGCTAAATCAGTCTGTTTCCAAATGGAGTAGACCTACCTTGGTTATCTGGTATCGTCTCTCAAACACACCAAAACCTAGCATTCTTACTGAAGAAAAGCATGCAAAACAGCTCTTCCGACAAAATACAAGGTCCAATTGAAACTGGGACTTATGGCCACACAAGTCACTCTGGAAGTAACTGGGCATACCACAGGCTCCTCTCTCTTTTACAACACTGCATGGGGATCTCCCTCCCCCTTGCGGCTTTGGTCAGCTGCTACCCAACCATCCATCAGCATGGCCCTGCTAAGCCTTTACCAAGTGTGAGATGGGCCTGGCCACACTGACTGCAATCCACCTCGCTACTCACCACTCATGTGGCCACACAGACTGCAATCCACCTCGCTACTCACCACTCATGTGGTGGAGCCTGTGCAACAGGTTACTCTTACTCTTGTAGAGCACTTCTACCACCACCCCTTGCGGGCATACCTGGCTAAATGGTAGGACGACGATTCACGAGGCCCCACAAGCCTTTGGCTACCAAGAAATTTCTGATCATGAAGCTCCACACTCCAAACAAGCTTATCTTCCTGTGCCAATACACCAAATATATCCTATCCTTGCTATGCTTATGCAAAATATCAGATACACAAAATGCACACTGCTCTGCTAAAATCCTCTTTAAGTAATGATGCCCAAGCTCTCTACAGAAGATGAATATGCACCAGAGATTGAAGACCTGCAAGAAATTACGAATTGGCCTTTATACGTAGCCCATAGTGTTCATACATGGACTGCCTTCATACCTAGTCCATAGTGTTCATACATGGACGGCCTTTATACCTAGCCCATAGTGTTCATATATGGATGGCCATATATAGTGAAAAAATAGGTTTTGGGTATCCAAGGCTACCTAGGCTTGTGCAAACACCAAGTCTAAAGCATGTACTCTCACTAACTAATCCTGTGGTGCGCCTTTCATAGATAATCGGTGATCACACACGCCAACTATACAAAATAGGGCTTATAAAAGTGAAAGGTGGAAATCTTAATGCTGCCCATGCTATAGGAAGTGGAAATTGGTGTGGTGGCGGCTGGCATCAACGTCTGAGAGGTTTTCCCACCATAGAGGGTTAACAAAATGAAAGAGAAACTTTGGGAGAACATTTGAGAAATCTGGGCTATATAATGCAACTACTATATAATAACTCTCTAGCTTGGGAGTTGCAGTGAATGAGGATGATAAGAAAGATGTGCTTCTATCAACAAGTATAGAGAAGAGGTTTCAAAATTCTCTCAAATCTTGACTATACTAAGGGTGTCTTAGGAATTGACTTATGATGAGTTGATTACAATCCTCTTAAACAAACACTCTCATTAAAAAGAAATCTCAAATTTTTTTTGAGTCAAATAGGGTCATGTTCACAAAGGGGAAAGGAAAAAGAACTATTAGATGCAATTTCTGCATGAAGCTCAAACACACAAAGGACCAGTGCTTCAAGAAGATGGCCACAAAGAAGAGTAAGAGAAGGCACATGCAAACATGGTGGTAGAAGGTGAAGAATAAATTCATAAAGCATAAGAATCCTTAGTAGTAAAAACACACAACAATATCATGGATAGGATTTCTCCAAAAGAGGAAGATTATGACTAGGGTTTCTAAAAGCCAATATGTCTAGGTCAAGTGTGTTAGAAATAATGTCCCAAACATGAGCTATTTTCCTATGGTTATTTCTACCAGTAAGTGCTCTTTGGTGAAGCAGATTTACGAAGCATCTAGACTACCATTTTCCCTTGATTTAGGAGCATCCCCCTAGTGTCTCTCAACATTTGGAATCCACCTCTTTTAGGTGCTCAATTATCTCCACTATTTTAGACTAGCTACTCTCTACCTTTACACGTCATAGGTGATTTAAGAAGAGCTTGGCTTTCTCTCAATGTACTTGCCTATATATTATGCCTCTCATTTTCAATAAGATATACCCTCATTTTACAACTTAATCTCACCCACATTTTGCTCATTTGATTAGTGTATTCTTAATCACTTCAGCTTAGTTTAATTATGCTTAAAAATGAAGTTTAATGTGTGCTTCGATCCACCTTGAATCCAACATGGTATCAGAGCAAGACATAGCTTCTACTACGCTGCTCTCTACCGTCACTTGTTGACCAATAAACAACAGTAGAATTATTGTCTTCAACTACTACAATTATTGCAACTTGTGCTATTGTTGTTTCGATGTGTTGTTTAGTGTTCTTCTTAAGGTAGGATTTTCTTTAGTATCCCATGCCATTGTTATGGCTCACCCTAACCCTCCTTGAAACACATCCAAAAAGAGATTACATGGTGAACTGCAACTGTCGTGTGAGGACCTTTCCAATGGCCGAGCTCGTAAGCCTTGAGGTCTCCAAGCTCTACAACTCCTTGAGAAGTAATTCCACCGTGCCTTCCGTGAGTGTTGTCACACCATCGCGCTGCACTACGAGTACTCGTCCCTCCTCTCCACTCACTCACACACACACTCACTAGCATGCATTAGGGAGAGATTAGCAAGAGGATTAGCAAGAGCAAGACTCAATTGCACAATGGGAGAGTATGTTGTATTATGAGAGATATTCACTTATATAGATGGCCATAAGTGTTCACACTCAAACTGTGGCCGACCGGGCACTTTAGGCTCATAAAGAGGCCTAATTATATTACAATGACTACTCTCATAATATATCCCCATGAAGTACATCACTTAGGACTTCATCCTAACTTGCTACCACACACTCTTGAAGCGGGAATCGCCATAAATACTCTGTCTCACACCATTACAGGCGCCCATTGAAGTTGTAGCTTTGGACACTATTGGTTCATATCTTGAATGTATGACCCTTTGGTGTATCTATCGTGACTCCTTGATGTAAGATAATGGCGGCAGACCTTGTTAACCCTGGAATTGGGTTAACATCAATCAACGACTAGCAACATCCTCTGAGGCAATGCCTCCTCGAGCCCCGTTAATGTCCAGCACACGTCGAAGTTCAGTGTCCTCGACGTTAGCTTGTTTCTTTTGCATAGTTGCAACCAACAACCAACATCATCACGTTTTTCAGCTCATCACGGTATGCTCAAGAGGTCAAAATATTGGGCAAGGAGTTTTCATCAAGAATTTTCTTCAAGTCTTTAGCTAATTCTGACTGCCTAGCTGATTCCGATTGCTCGCCCCTAAATCCGACTTCCCTATTGATTCTGACTTGTTTTACTAATTCCAACATGTCTTGTTGATTGTGACTACTCTAGCTAAATCCAACATGTCTTGCTGATTCTTACATGTCCTATGGATTCCATCCCAGGTAATTTCATCATGATGATTAAGTCCTACCTTATTCTGACCAGTTCATTCCATCCAGCTGATTCCGTCCTACTGATTTTGTCTTGTTGATTCCATCTAATTCTGACCAGTTCATTCCATCTAATTTCGACTAGTTCATTCCATCCAACTGATTCCGTCCTACTGATTCTGTCTTGTTGATTCCATCTACCTAATTTCGGCCTACTGATTCAATCTTGCTCATTCCAAACTATTGATTCCAACTAGTTGATTTTGTCCAGCTGATTCCATCCTGCTGATTCAGCCCTGCTAATTTTGACCTACTGATTCCGAATAGTCCAGTTGATTCTAACTCGTGATACTTGGCCTTTGTGTTCTTATATGGTTTGTATGCTACATGTGTCATGTTTACTTTATGGACTTTTTATTCAAGAGGACACTATTTCAAAAATTCTAGTGCTCTCGGGGATTCTGAAGACCAAAGATAAAGACAAAGCTTGTTTTTCAAAGGTTGGCTACTCATATGGAGAAGAAGAAGTGCAGCACCATCTAGTGGAACATCATGAGGCCTACTTTCCTTTTGGAGATTATGCTTTTTGATGTCCCATGGCACTAGTCTATTTAGCTCTCACTTTATTTCCCTTATTTGTTTTAAGGCTTAGATACTTTTCTTGTGGCATTGTAAACCAAGGAGCTTTTGATGTACCATCTTTCTATATGGGCATCTTCTGTTTATGAATCACCCACTTTTATTTTATGGAGCCTCACCTTGGTCATCATACCACAATATCTTAAGCTTTGTATCCAATTTTTGATTGTGGGAGGGGAATTCAATCCTAGGACATCTTAGCTATCTTATTTTATCTTTACCCATGTTTGGCTCATGGGAAGGTGTTAGAAATAATGTCCCAAACATGAGCTATTTTCTTGTGGTTATTTCTACCATTTATCCTTGCTATAAGTGCTCTTTGGTGAAGAAGATTTACCAAGCATCTAGCCTACCATTTTCCCTTAATTTAGGAGCATCCCCTAGCGTCTCTCAACATTTGGAATCTACCTCTTTTAGGTGCTCAATTATCTCCACTATTTTAGCCTAGCTACTCTCCACCTTTACACCTCATAGGTGATGTAAGTAGAGCTTGGCTCTCTCTCAATGTACTTGCCTATATATTAGGCCTCTCATAAGATATGTTCTCATTTTACAACTTAATCTCGTCCACATTATTCTCATTTAGTTAGTGCATTCTTAATCACTTCAGCTTAGTTTGATTATGCTTAAGAATGAGGTTTAATGTGTGCTCCGATCCACCTTGAATCCAACAAGGGGTGTGTGTGTGTGTGTGTGTGTGATTTTTATAGGTGAAAGGATAAGGCTACTATATGTACTCATGAAAGGGTTTCATCCTCATTAATCGATCAACCATCATTGAGTCATGTAATACTTTCTCTCAATTGAGCTTTCTCGTATCATCTCTGTGTCTCTCTCTCTCTCTCTCTCTCTCTCTCTCTCTCTCTCTCTCATGTATCTATCTCACTCACCTTGTGCACAACTCGTGACCACCATGCAATTTGTATAATGCCTAGCCTTTGAAATTTTTTTTGTGCAAAACCTCAATCAAGGAGTTGCCAAACCTCTGTGTGTGTGTGTGTGTGTGTGTCTTTGGCATATGTGCCTCACTCACCTTGTGCATAGCTCATGGAATTAATACAATGCCTAGCCTTTGATGTTTTTATCATAAAACCTCAATAGAGGACTTGCTAAACCTCCATAACTTGACATTTAGTTGTTTGGTAAAAATATATAAGATCTTGACTAAGAAATGACTCATAAGATGGAAAGCATGTCATAAATGACCCATTTGGTGAGAACATTTGGGGCACCTTATCTTGCTATCAACCTTCTCAAAATTGTAAGATCCCTGTTCCCACCGAGCAACGGATTCGGGGTACTAGCAGCGGAAGTAGCACTTCTCGCGCGGGACAGGGGTCCCACACTCGTCGGGGCCTCGCCCACGGATATCCGGACAAGAGACTAATCCGTCGGTTTGTCCAAAACCGAAACCGGAAAAACTTCCTTTACCCGGAAAGCATGGGCGATTCCACCAGGATAACTCTTTACTCTAACGTAGTCAAGATCATTACTGATCAAACTGATCTGACTGCACCTTTAACGGTACTTGGTCAAATCAAGGAAGAACTTGCACTTGGATCATTGGGATCAACGCTTTTTTCCCCATCAAGAGGCACAGCCGTTGATTCCTATCCATAGAACAATTTCTATCCGGGATTTACTTCATCTATCGTAATAATAGAAATTAAATCTCGATTTACGGATCCATCAGTCCAGCCTAACCCCATCCGATCCCATGGGTTAGCCAACCGCCCAACCACTGTAGTGATGGGATCCAATTTGGAATTTGGTTAGGTTTTGTCCCGGGTACCAAGGAAAAGAGTTCCAAGGCCCCCTAGCCGGAAGTTCATGCAAACATAAAACTAGTCATACCACTTACACACCCAATATGAAATTGCCTTTTTCTTAGCATCAACTAGCTTTAAAACAATCCTTTAATAAAACCATTATGTCACTGATGACAATCCTCAAAGTCTTTGGTTGAATCCTTATTTCCAGTCATTCTTTCATCGGTATACTTATGGCATCATTGGCAACCAAAACGCACACCACCTGTTCTCTCAGGGGCCTTTTCCATGGTTCCTAGCTCATAGTAACCGGCAATATATTCATATAATAGAATGGAGTCTCCGTGGAAGATCAGCAAGATCAACCCACAGATCCATATAAAAGAGCCATGGACTCATCTGTTGAGGACCAGCAAGGTCAATCAACCAGATCCATGCCCGGTTTCAGAAAACAACTCTTACTCCTTGTTCCAATATCTTCCACGACGCACGTGTGGGTATCTTCGGCGACCCAGAGCCCGAGCACCGTATGGTCAGCACCCTCTAGGATCCTTCGCAGGTGACCTAGCGCTTCACTCATAGGCCGCTTCCTTGGTCCCTCATCCACCGTACCGGAAGCTCACCATTTAAATCGAGTCGAGGCTGGTCAAGACCTCGATCGACCTTGCTACGCGAGACGTCCTCCATTGACTCTCCGTCAGCAGTTGCAACTTTAACAGTTAGGTCTTCATGACCTTAATTCCACAAGACGGTCAAAATGCTTCCCCAGCATTCATGACATAAAACAGTCATTTACAAACAGTCACAAAATACAGTTTCTAAATCGAACTCTTGTCTTTCCATATTATCCACTCTCGGACCACATTACTTATTCCACATTCCATTCAGTGTGTACTCGTTCTCATCCATTCACTCATATAGACTACATTATCTCACATACATCTTCATATTCATTATTCTACATACATATCCATGTTCGTACGTCCACATCATACATCCAATTTCACATTCATACATACGCATCTACATGCATACATCCACATCTACATTCATACATCCATACCTCCATTTCCACATCCACACATCCACATTCATATTCATATATCCACATTCACATGTATACATCCATTTTCGCATCCTCATTCATACATCCACATTCACATACATACATCCACATCCGTATCTACATCCATACATTCACATCCACATCAACATTCACATTCATACATATACATCTATATACATACATACACATCCGTATCTACATCCATACATCCACATCCACATCAACATTCACATTCATACATATACATCTACATGTATACATCCACATCACATTCATACAACCATATTACATCCATTCTCGTCCTAACACATCCCATATACATCTTAACACATCCTAACTCATCTTAACACATTCTATCACATCTCATACACATCTTATCACATCTTTTTACATCTCATACACCTCTTATCACATCCTATCACTTTCCATACGCATCTTATCAAATCTTATCACATCTCATACACATCTTATCACATCTTTTTACATCTCATACACCTCTTATCACATCCTATCACTTTCCATACGCATCTTATCAATTCTTATCACATCTCATACACCTCTTATCACATCCTATCACTTTCCATACGCATCTTATCAATTCATATCACATCTCATACACCTCTTATCACATCTTATCACATTTCATATCTTTTTTTTAAAAAGAGAATTCTTATATTTGATATAAGATTTCTCTACACATTTATTTATACATAAATTCCATTTAAGGAGACTAACACTTTCGAAATTAAAATCAATCTTTTATGCATCTTCTTATGCATAATTTCAATTTGGTAGGGAATTATACTTTTAGAATAAAAGAATTTCTCTTATGCATCTAAGTTAAGCATAAAATCCATTTATGAGGAAAATCACACTTTTAGTATAAAAAGAATATCTTTTATGCATACCTATATGCATGAAATCCAATATGATAAAAGTAACACTTTTGATATAAAAATTTTTCCTTTATGCATACTTCTATGCATGAAAATTAAAAATGATAAAAGTAACACTTTTGATATAAAAAATTTTCCTTTATGCATACTTCTATGCATGAAAATTAAAAATGATAAAAGTAACACTTTTGATATAAAAATTTTCTTTTATGCATACTTTTATGCATGAAAATTAAAAATGATAAAAGTAACACTTTTGATATAAAAAATTTTCCTTTATGCATACTTCTATGCATGAAAATTAAAAATGATAAAAGTAACACTTTTGATACAAAAATTTTCTTTTATGCATACTTTTATGCATGAAAATTAAAATTGATAAAAGTTAACACTTTTGATATAAAAATTTTCTTTTATGCATACTTTTATGCATGAAAATTAAAAATGATAAAAGTAACACTTTTGATATAAAAAATTTTCCTTTATGCATACTTCTATGCATGAAAATTAAAAATGATAAAAGTAACACTTTTGATATAAAAATTTTCTTTTATGCATACTTTTATGCATTAAAATTTAAAATGATAAAAGTAACACTTTTGATATAAAAAATTTTCCTTTATGCATACTTCTATGCATGAAAATTAAAAATGATAAAAATAACACTTTTGATATAAAAATTTAACCATTATGCATACTTCTATGCATGAAATAAAAATGGTAAAAATAACACTTTTGATATAAAAAAGTATCCTTTATGCATACTTCTATGCATGAAAATAAAAATTGATAAAAATAACACTTTTGATATAAAAATTTATCCTTTATGCATGATATTAAAATTCAATGTCTCCATGATTATAATGAAATTCTTTCAATTAATCTAGGATGATAATTCCTAGAATATGGTAGGAAGTCCTCTTTTTATGTTTTGAATGAAATTATTTTATGCATAATTTTTATAAAAATTTTGCCATAGCTCCGCTGCTATGACTGATAAATCTCAATTTTTCTAAGGGATAATGCTTATCATTAAGGAAATAATTAAAATAATCTCTAATTGGATTATTAATTCATAATGGATTGAATCATTAATATACATAAACTAAAAGCATAGAAAAAAGCCATTAATTTGGCCTCAAGCATAGCTTAATCTTGGTTTAGGAAAAGCTTTATGAAAAGCTTGATTTGGATTGAGAATGGGTCATGAGTATGACCATTTCTTGAGTGAGAGAGAGAATTTACATAAAAATCATTAGAATTTAAACATAAATGAAAATTAACTTCAATAGCATTATGTAACTCTTCACTACTATTCAAACTTCAATAGCATTTAAAAAAAAACCATACCAATTAAACTTCTCAAGCTTGAGAGGGGTTGAGAAGAGAGAAACATTGAGAAATTATAGAAAGATCAATATTCACTAATTACCTTACAACTTGCTTGATTCTTTGTTCACGGTAGAGGCCCCCAACCAATCAATTGGTTAAGTATGTTGATGGAGCCACTAATGGGGATTGAAGAAAGAGGGAAGCTCCAAAAACTAGTGAATTATTAAATGAATTCACAGTTCTTGGCTTAGGTGGAGTAGAGTAACGATGCATAAACACTATATATTTTTCAACAAGGGGGAGGCTTCTATTTATAGGAAAAATTGAGCTCCTAACCAAACAAACTGATTCTAGAATTTTCTAAATCAGTTTGGTCAATATTTGACCATTTTTAGGTCAGTTAAGCTAACTTTTTGGAACTAGACTTAAATGAGGAGAGAGGAGAGATGAAATATCTCAATTTTTATGAGTTTAAAACTCATTCAAGCATGTGAAATATGCACCTCCTTTAAAGAACTCCCCTTCCTTACATATGTGTCAAAATGGAATCATTATACCCAAAATATCTCATATTTTTAATATTGCTCATAGTTTTTTTACTAATAAACCTTGTACATTTTCAACTCTTCATCTTATGTGAAATATGCACCTCCTTTAAAGAACTCCCCTTCCTTACATATGTCATACTTTTAATATTGCTCATAATTTTTTACTAATAAACCTTGTACATTTTCAACTCTTCATCTTATGTGAAATATGCACCTCCTTTAAAGAACTCCCCTTCCTTACATATGTCATACTTTTAATATTGCTCATAATTTTTTTACTAATAAACCTTGTACATTTTCAACTCTTCATCTTATGTGAGCATTTACTCATTTTTGGGTATCTTCTTTTACAAAATTGGATTTATCTCCTCTCTACACATGGATTGATGCTATTGGCCCATAGGAACCTTAATTGGACCATAATCCAAAAATTTCTGAAAATCTAGACCCTTAGGCTAAGGTCCTTTATACACATTTCCGATTAATTCCAATTGCACATTGGAAAATTCTTTTTGAATTTCTGTTTCAGGGGAACTTATTTTAATAGGATGAGATATTTTTCTATCCAAAAATATTCAAAATCTGAATATTCTCTTTCTAGAATATTTTCTCTCTCTAGGTTAAAATAGTTAGAAACAAGTCTTTTATATTTCTGAAGAGGGATTGATTACAGGAGAAGATGCTGGACATTTTGAGAGGCTGGGGAGGAATCTTACAAAAATGACATTACTAAGTACTTGATCTCTTGTGTAAAGATTATTAATGCCTACACATGACTAGCAGCAATGCATGACACTACTAAAAGTAAGCAATGCATGAAACTACTATGTACTTGATCTCTTGTGTAAAGATTATTAATGCCTCTTACACATGACTAGTAGCAATGCTAGCCTTTTGCACATTACTAGTAGCAATGCTCCATCTTCCTAAATTATTATGCTTCGCACTAGATAGAGTTTTCTTGGACATGAATTTATAACATCCATGAGGCTACTTAAATGTTAATGTCAAATGAGGCCTTGGCATTTAGCAACATTTAAGGAATAACTCATTGTTAGATCTGGGCGAATTCACCATATTCAATGAACTAATCCACCTGAACACTATCTTTGAAAATTTATGTTTACATCCTGAAAACTCTTAATACAAGGGTGAACTATCAATTGGGACAAAATAACATCTCTAATGGCATGATCCATGGTAGCAGTGACTTATATACCTAGCAAAATCATTGTCGAATTTTTTGTCCCTTCTTTTTGCTCACCTCAACATTATGGCATGGCACCTATAGATCCGTAGATCTAGCTCTTTGATGATGCTCCGCAAACCTTAATTATTGTGTAATTGTTATGGACACATGCACTATAGTCTCCTAATGCCATTATATTGCATTGGGAAAGGGCCCTTATTGTTTTCTAGCAATGCTTTCTATTCTCATTTATAGCCTGAGGAACAAATTTCAAACTTAAGAACATTGATTTTTAAGGTAAAGCATGCTATTAAAAGGTATCAACCACCAAGGTTTTTGGCTATAATAAGTTCCTAAATTACTCCTCAAATGATACTTAGTCACCTAGGATCCCTATCTTATGGTAATTTTGACCATACATTATTGCCAAATATGTATTTTGGGCATACAAAAGTACACCTTTTACAAAATTCTAGGATGTGGCGCACCTGGTAGTTGACTTGCAGTATGGTACTACGTACACAAAACGGGCTACTGTGGTAGTGGGCGAAGTCCTTTTGTTATAGTGGATGCACTATATTGATGTGATCTTCATAAAAATTCCTTGTACGTAAAATTTGAACGAGTATCCACCTTTGAACCTTAAATATAGGTAAAGTATTTATATCATGAGAGCATGGAATGTGTGTGTGTGTGTGTGTAGAGAGAGAGAGAGTGAGAGATGCTTCGTCTGTACACATGTGTGTAAAAATACTTTGATAGTGAATCTTATATAAGTTGTTATTTACATTGAAGGACGGTTGTTTTTTTAAAAAACACTAAGGGAAAATCCTAACTATTAGAGAGCACGCCCATCATAACTTGTCCTGCTGTGCTGTGTGGCTATTAGAGAGCACACCCATAACTTGTCCTTTTATCTCGTGCTATGTGGTGTGTGGCATAGCACACCCATAACTTATCCTTTTATCTCGTGCAGCAGGCAGCCAGTAGGTAATTTTTTTTTCCTTTACACTAAGGGAAAAATCCTAACTATTATTATTATTATTATTAGAGAGACATCGACATGGCTCGCGACATCGACATGGCCCGCGAAGTTCCTCCCACCATCGACATCCAGGGCTTGTTCGGCGACGGGCGCAGCGCTGTGCTGCAGGAGCTGCTTCCAGGTTTGTCAAGCAGCATATATTTTGAGGGAGGTATTCGCTTGATTATTAATCAGTATCGTTGTATGATAATAATGAGCGGGCTTTCACAACGACGAGGCGGGACGTCGTATGATAATAGAGCTCACTTGCTATAAAAGCAAAGCTCACCATTCTTTTCGGATCTTTGAATAAGGAAATGTATGACCAATGTGGGTCTTGTTTGGATGGTTATGTGCGTAGGGAAAGCCTTATGGACTTTGGACATATGTACAAAAGCTTGGCAACAATGATTTGCACGATGCTATGTTCGAGAGCCTTATTGGGAAGGAAAGCATGGATAACCACAAAAGCAAAAAAGGGCTTCCCACAATTGAGAGAGTAGTCCTCACCCTCAGCTTTTACCCTCCGTGCTTGGACCCCAATGCTGCTACCACCGGCTTCAAAGAGCACACAGACGTGGGCACTCTTACCTGCCTCTTACAAGATGAGGTTGGCAGCTTACAAGTGCAGTCCCCATCTGGTGAATGGGTTGAACTCAAGTATCGAGCCAACGTTTTTGTGGTTCTCTTGGCGGATCAAATGGAGGTTTGTGACATCTTCAACCTATGTTATAACCACCTCTCTTAGGATATATATACGATATATTATGGTAGCTAAAAGATATTGGGAGCAAGGAGTGCTTAGGCGCATGAGATCAATACTCCCCCTCCTCGTCGCCAAACAACAGGCGCATGGGATCAATACTCCCTTCCCCTCCCCTTTGCCAACAACCACACCTCCCCCACCCCTCTCCCCACCCAACAATTGGATTAAAAGAAAACGAACCTCATGTAAGGTGAGATATTTATATAATATAATATATTACACTAATCCCTCCCTTCTTCCAAAGGAGTGGGATATAAAGAAATGAACTTCCTCTCAGCCTTCTTTATATCCCACCCAAGGAGTGGATATAAAGAAATGTACCTTCCCTAAATACAAAAAAGAAAATGATAACTAAAAGGTCTTACAGGTGTCACCTTGTTGCAGATCTTGACAAATGGACGGTATAGATTCTCTCCCCATCGTGTTATAGCTAATCCAAACAAGTTACGGATCTCTCTTCCCTTTACATTTGGACCTCCAGAGGAAGAATTTATTGCTCCTATTCCTGAGCTCATTAACCATGATTACCCATGCATGTACCAAGGAGCCACTTTCAAAGAGTACATGATTACCCATGCGTGTACCAAGGAGCCACTTTCAAAGAGTACATGATGCGCTACTTCGATACAAGTCTACCGAACCACCATAAGAAAGGCCTTGAATTTGCCAAGGCTCTTATGGAGAGATCAATGAATGAAATGGAACAATAATTATCTTGATTTATTAGTTATGTTCATTTTTCTTTGGACTTATATGGAGTATTTATTTGTTTCCTAGAATGAAACAATATCTCATTAATGAAAAATGGAGTGTTTATTTGTTCCATTTATTTATTTAGTGTACATTGAAATATTTTTTATTTTTGTATTGCATCTAGATACAAAGAAGTTTCTTAGGGGCTAAAGATAAATTATACATAAAATAATATACTTTTTAGTGTAAAGATATCTTTCATCTTCACAGGAGCAAAATGAGTCCATCCTGGAGACTTCTGATGATTTAGAAGTCAGTGCCTTAGAGGATTATTTACAGGAGTTTCTGATAGAGACCTTATCAGTTCCTCTAATCCCTTTGGATGAGTATCTTCCTTCCCTTGTGCTGTTACCTGTTGATGCTATTATTGTAGATTTTCTCTCCTCTCTTTCAAAGGAGAATAATGGTTCTTCCTCGGGCTCTGGGTCGCCGAAGATACCCACACGTGTGTCGTGGAAGATATTGGAATAAGGAGTAAGAGTTGTCTTTTGAAACCGGGCATGGATCTGGTTGATTGACCTTGCTGGTCCTTAACGGATGAGTCCATGGCTCTTTTATCTGGATCTGTTGGTTGATCTTGCTGATCTTCCACGGAGATTCCATTTTGGTTATGTGAATATATTGCCAGTTACTATGAGCTAGGAACTATCGAAAGGGCCCCTGAGTGAACAGGTGGTGAGCGTTCTGGTTTGCCAATGATGCCATAAGTACATCGATGAATGAATGATTAGAAATATGGATTCAACCAGAGATTTAATGTAAGACTCCTCCCCCCCCCAGCCCTCATCATGTCCGGTATCTTTCCCTGTAATTCATTCCCCTCTTCAGAAATATAAAAGATCTTGTTTCTACCTGTTTTGGCCTAGAGAGAGAAAATATTCTAGAGAGATAATATTCAGATTTTAAATACTTTTGGGATAGAAAAATACCTCATCTTATTAAAATAAGTTCCCCTGAAACAGAAGTTCAAAAAGATTTTCAGAAGGTGCATTAGAAATTAAGTATAATCTGTTCAAGAGGCATTATCCTGGGGGTGAAGATTTTTTCGAAATTTTAAATTAAGGTTCCTATGGACCAATAAGATTCATCCAAATGTAGGGAGGAGATAAATAGAATAATAAAAGAAAAATCCCCCAAAAATGAGTAAATACTCACATAAGATGAAGAGTTGACTAAGGACAAAGTTAATAGTTAAAAAAGAGAGATATTTAGGTGAAATGATGCATTTTTGATACCTCTGCATGGGGGAATTTCCCTCATGAAGAGGGCACCTATTTCACATGCTTGAATGAGTTTTAAACTCCCAAATAATGAGATATTTTCATCTCTCCTCTCTCTTGTTTCAACTAGATCCAAAAAGTGACCAAAAATTGTCAAAAATTGACGAAACTGATCTGGAAAATTCTAGAGTCAGTTGGCTTGGTTAGAGATTCCCTTTTTCCTATAAATAGAAGCCCTCCCCTTTGTTGAAACTTAATAGTGTTTTATGCACTATTACTCTGCTCCTCCCAAGCCAAGAACTATGAATTTATTAATAATTCACTAGTTTTTGACATTTCCCTCTTCCAAAGATTGGTGGCCACTCTTGTTACAAACAAGAATTGAACCCTCAAACCATCAAGCCAAAGGAAAGCTCCAAGAAATTATGTAAGTAGAGATTCTTGTATTTTTCTTTATTGATTTTATGTTTTTCTAATGTTTATGATTGTTTGAAGTGATAAATGGATGTTATGCCTTGACTGAAAGGCTTTTCTCCTCTCTCTTCTTAGAATGAACCCTTCTTTATCCTGGCTAAGTGAAAATTGTTGGAATTAAACTTTTTATAATGTTTTCTCTTTTATAAGTGAATTTTGATTAGTATAGATTACTTTAAATCAATTAGAGTTAATTTTTAAGACAAAATTAAGTAGGAAAATTTAAAAAATAGTCAGCCATACAAAGGAGGTTATGGCAAAATTTTTGGAAATAAGAATTATCTTTTATTATGCTAAAAGAGTAATTCCTATCAATTCTATACTCTAAAAGTGTCATTTTCATGCATAGAAGATGCATATTGATTATTATTATTCTTATGCATAAAGGAATAATTTTCTTTTATTATGAAAGTGTTACTTTCATCAAAAAAGGATTTTATGCATAAAGGAATAATTTTCTTTTATTATGAAAGTGTTACTTTTATCAAAATGGATTTTTAGGCATAAAAGATTATTATTTTATTATAAAAGTGTTACTTTTATCATATTTGATTTTCATGCATAGAGGCATGCATAAAAGATTATTATTTTATTGTAAAAGTGTTACTTTTATCATATTTGATTTTCATGCATAGAAGTATGCATAAAAGATTATTTTTTTATAAAAGTGTTACTTTCATCATAAATGATTTTATGCCTAAATTAGATGCGTTAAAGAAATTCTTTTGTATTAAAAGAGTGATTTTCATCATAAATGATTGTATGCATAAGCATATGCATAAAAGATATTTTTATATATTAAAAGAGTGATTTTCATCATAAATGATTTTATGCATAAGAAAAATTCTTTTATTTTAAAAGTGTAATTCCTACTAAATTGGATTTATGCATGGAAAGATGCATAAAGAAATCTATTTTTAGTTCAAAAGAGTTATTTTCGTCAATTTTGATTTTATGCATAGGAAGATGCATTAAAGATTTGATTTTCTATTCAAAAGTATCATTCTCATTTAAAATGAATTTATGCATAGGAAGATGCATAAAAGATTGATTTTTATTTCGAAAGTGTTACTCTCCTTAAATTGGAATTTATGCATAAATAAATGCGTAAAGAAATCTTATATCGAAAATAAGAATTCTCTTGTATTCTATAAATAGATATGAGGATGTGAAACGAATCAATTAGATGAAAATGAATGAGGAATAGATGGAGATGTGAATGTGAATGTGAATGTGAATGTGGATGTATATGAATGTGAATGTGGATGTGTGAATGGGGATATGCATGTAGATATGGAATGTGAATGTGGATGTATGTGAATGTGAATGTGGATATGGATGTAGATATGGAATGTGGATGTGGATGTATGTAAATGTGAATAAGGATGTGGAATGTGGATATGGATGTCTGGATGTGAATGGATGTGGATGTGGATGTATGTAAATGTGAGTAAGGATGTGGAATGTGGATATGGATGTCTGGATGTGAACGTGAATGTGAATGTGGATGTATGTGAATGTGGATGTGGATGTGTGAATGAGGATATGGATGTAGATATGGAATGTGGATGTGGATGTATGTGAATGTGAATGAGGATGTGGAATGTGGATATGGATGTATGGATGTGAATGTGAATGTGGATGTATGAATGTAGATGTGGATGTGGATGTGAAAATGGATGTATAAATGTAGATGTGAATGTGGATGTACGAATGTGGATGTGTGTGTGTGGAATAATGAATGCAAATATGAATGTGAATGGATATGAAGTCGATATGAGCGAATGGATGAGATGAGATGTCATGTGAATCAGAATGTGAATGAATAATATAAGATCTGAACGAATGAGATATAATGAGAAATGGATGTGAGGAGACGTAATGTAAATTAAGAAAGATAGGAATGGATGTTATGTGAAGTGAATGAATCCTATGTTATGGGATAGAAAATGATGTATCTGGTCAAGAATGGATACACATATGAATTGGAATTGGATTAAATAATATGGATTAATGTGGAATAATGTGGAAAGACGAGAGTTCAATATAGAAATTGTATTTGTGACTTGTTTGTAAATGACTGTTTTATGACAAGAATGCTGGGGAAGCATTTTGACCATCTTGCGATTAAGGTCGTGGAGACCTAACTGATAAAGTTGCAACTGCTGATGGAGAGTCAAAGGAGGACGTCTCGCATAGCAAGGTCGACCGAGGTCTTGACCAGCCTCGGTTCGATTTAAATGGTGAGCTTTCGGTACGGTGGATGAGGGACCAAGGAAGCGGCCAATGAGTGAAGCGCTAGGTGACCTGCGAAGAATCCTAGAGGGTGCTGACCATACGGTGCTCGGGCTCTGGGTCGCCGAAGATACCCACACGTGCGTCGTGGAAGATATTGGAACAAGGAGTAAGGGTTGTTTTCTGAAACCGGGCATGGATCTGGTTGATTGACCTTGCGGGTGCTCAACGGATGAGTCCATGGCTCTCTTATATGGATCTGTTGATTGATCTTGCTGATCTTCAACGAGGATTCCATCTTGATTTTTATATGTGAAAATATTGTCGAGTACGATGAGCTAGGAACTATTGAAAAGGCCCCTGAGTGAACAGGTGGTGAGCAATCAGGTTGCCAATGATTCCATAAGTGCACCGATGAATGTATGATTGGAAATATGGATTCAACCAGAGATTTTGAGGATTGTCATCAGTGACATAATGGTTTCATTAAAGGATTGTTTTAAAGTTAGCTGATGCTGAGAAAAAGGCAATTTCATATTGGGTGTGTAAGTGGTGTGACTAGTTTTATGTTTCTATGAACTTCCGGCTAGGGGGCCTGGGAACTCTTTTCCCTGGTACCCGGGACAAAACCTAACCAAATTCCTAATTGGATCCCATCACTACAGTGTTTGGGCGGTTGGCTAACCCATGGGACTGGATGGGACTAGGCTGGACTGATGGATCCCTAAATCGAGACTCAATTTCTGTTTAGTTCGATAGATGAAGTAAATCCCGGACAAAAATTGTTCTGTGGAAAAAGGATCAACGGCTGTGCCTCTCAATGAGGAAAAAAGCGTTGGTCTCTATGATCCAAGTACAATCTGTCCCTTGATCTGACTATGGAACTTACGAGTTCGGTCCGATCAGTTCAGTTAGTTAAGGCTTTTGACTACGTTAGGAAAAAGTTATCCTGGTGGAATCGCCTATCCTTTATGGGCAAAGGAACTTTTCCGGGTTTGGTTTTGGAAAAACCGATGGATTAGTCTCTAGTCCGGATATCCGTGGGGTGGGCGAGGCCCCGAGTGTGGGACCCTACCCCGTGTTGAAATGTCAAGCTCATATACAACTGGAGGATAGCACATGGGTGCTAACAGAGTGACAGTATGGTAGATGGATATCGTGTGGTGTGTTTATGACCGCGTCCAGCTGGTCATGTGTGGTGTGGACATTACATTAGGTTTACTTTGTAGTGTGGACATAACACTATGTTGTGTTCTCCTTTGTGTGTGTGAGAGAGATGATGACTATGGCTTCTCTCCTTCTTTATGATTGATGGATATGGATTAGGGTTTGCTTCTCTTGTGTGTGCTCCCTCCTGCTTCTGTTTTTTATCATGGTATCAGAGCCTAGAGCTCATTAGTTGTGTTGTGAGAGTGAGTGAGAGAAGAGGGAAGAAGAAGAAGAAGCTGTGAAGATTTCCATTGAAGCTGTGGAGCAAAAGAAAGCTGTGGAGCTCACCTCGGTTACAGATCTGAAGCTTGGCCTAACTGGTAAGAGTAGAAAAACTCTCTTGAGCGGATTGCAGGTGCCAAAGAGCAGGTTCAGTGAAGATTGAAGTGCATAAAGCAATCAGAAAATTTCTGGTTTTGAAGCTTTCATGGAAAGCTTGTGAAGGAATATATTTTGTCAAATGTATTGGGGCAAATACAAAGGAAACACAGAGGTTCTCATGTATTGTGAAAGGGCACATGTATTAGCAACACTGGAGCAAACCATTGCATGAAACATTGATGTATTTCAGGAGATTTATGAAAGAAAAATTCTGGTTGTTTTGACTCCTGCAAACCAGAGAATATATGCCCCGTGGGAGGATCAAATGTGGTAATTCTACTCAAAATTGGAGCTTGTCCTTCATACCCATGATAGATTAGGTAATTGCTAAGAGACCTATCAACTCAATGGTGATAACCCCTCTCTCCTAGAGCCTCTGGAGCAGGCGGCGCATTCTGGAGCAGAATTCTGGACAGTTTTCAATAGATTTCATGCCATTCACTCATTACTACTCCATTTGATGCCATTCAAATCTTGGGGAGTTGAGCAAAGGCATTGCTAAGGCATTGTGAAGCTTGGTTGAAGCTCATTTGATGTATTTGGAGCTCATTGAAGTCATTTATCAGAGGTGTGCAGGTTTGTAGAAAGTCTATCCAGAAATAGAGCATCACTAATCAAGGCATTAATCCTTGTCTATATCAAATTGGCCTAATTCCTTTGGTACAAGTAGAGTCCTATGAGTTGCTAAACTTTTGATTCAAAAAGTTTTGAATTTGGATCAGATTTGAAGGAGATAGAGCACTTTTAGTGAGAGGTGGTACCTGACATATGCAGAAAAAGGCAAACCAGAGAGCTACAAAAATTGGTGGTTCTCATTAACCTTGAAGAATTTGATCAAAACCTTCTAGGATATGTTGGAGCAATGTGTTATGAAGCCAATGAATGCATAAACATCAAATTTGAACAAGATTTGAAGGAATTAGAGAAAGATCTTTGACTGGTTCTCTGGCGAGAAAAAAAACCAGAAAATTTTTTGTGAAGAAGTATCATTTGTTTTTAACCTTGATCGAGTATACATTGTTGATGAAGCATTGTGGGATCTAAAAGCACATATATTGAAATCATTTGATGTGATTTGGAGAGATTTGGAGCATTACAGGTACTTCATACATTGTGATCAAAGGGGTACATCTACTACCTTGCAAAGATGGGAGATGGTCCGATACAGATTGTTGGAGAGAAGCTTGACAGAACTAACTTTCAAGTGTGGAAGTTTCGAATGAAGAGTTTTTTGAAAGGTAAAGGTTTATGGAGTCTCGTGTCGGATGAAGACCCGGAGCCATTCCTACCTCAACCAAATAATGCTCAGTTGGTGGCTCACAAGCAACGGGTAGAGCGGTCTTCGAAAGTGTTGCATTACTTTTCAATATGTGTAACAGATGCCTTGCTTATTCACATCCAAGATGCAAATACACCGAAAGAAGCATGGGATATATTGTGCCGAATGTATGAGACAGACACTGGTGCCAAGAAGATACAACTAAAGCAACAGATTCACAGTGTAACACGAAGGAATAGGAGTATACATGAGTATGTTCAGGAAATCAAGGGTTATGCAAATTCCTTGTCATCAATCCATGCCCCAATGGATGATGATGATTTGGTTGCTCTCACATTGCGTGGTTTAGGAAAAGAATACAAATCTTTTGACACTTCCATCTCAGTAAGGTTGGGAGGAATGCCAGACTTTAATGAGCTTGTGTCATTGCTCATTGTGGAAGAATTGAAGCTTGGACTTGGTGGTATGAGTCTTATAGGTGGTGCATCCTCGTCGAGCAATGATGAGCATGCAAGGAATCAGGCTTTTTACTCATCTAGAGGCTCTCGAGGCAGGGGGAGATTTACCCCTCGAGGCCGTGGAGGACGTGGTTGGAATGACAGGTCTACTCAACCACAATCAAATCAGAATTTTCAGAATTCACAGTCATCATTTGGATCACGTGGAGGTCGTGGATTTCAATCCCATAGGGGGAGAGTTGGAACAGGTGCTCGTGGTAGAGGACGATGGCAAGGTCCTCAACAAAATTTGAATGGGATTGAATGTCACTATTGTGGCAAACTTGGACATATGGCAAAAGATTGTTACAAAAAGCAGAATGATGTCAGGAATGGAAGACCACAACATGGAAATTATGCATCTACTAGTAACAATGATGGGAGTTCAAATCATCTTTTTGCAATGAAGCACATTATGGGGACAATGGATTCTCAGAATGCTGGAGATGAGTCATGGTATATGGATTCGAGTGCCTCAAACCACATGACATGTCATGGTGAGTGGTTTGAGAAGATGCAACCATTGGGTACAAATGGTTATGTGGTCACAGGAGATGATACTCAGCGTCTTATAACACATGTTGGCAGTGTGCCTTTGAGGATGCATGATGGAAATGTGAAGAATATGTCAGAAGTGCTATATGTACCATCCATTACAAAGAATTTGGCATCAGTAGGCCAAATGGTTGAGCAGGGACTACAAGTAAGATTAAATGAGAATGGCTGTTTTGTGGAAGACTTTAAGCATGGCTGTAGATTGATTGCCAAGGGTAAGAAGGAAGGAAGATTGTTCAAATTGGATGCAGGCATACCAGAATTGAGCTCAGCCATGTTTTCAAAGAGCAATGGGATTGTGCAGGATATTGATATGTGGCACAAGAGGATTGGACATGTCAATATAGAGAGATTAAAGAACATGCAAACAAGAGGCATTGTCAGTGGAATGCCTAGATTCAAATATGATGGACATATGCATGTTTGTGAACCCTGTCAGTTTGGAAAGAAGGCAAGGTTGAGGTTTCCTAGAGAAGGAAATATGAGTAATAGGCCACTTGAGATAGTACACAGTGATGTATGGGGCCCTGCGCAAAACCCATCTATCAAAGGCAGTCTATACTATGTGACATTCATAGATGATTTCAGCAGGATGACATGGATATACTTTCTGAGAGAGAAGAGTGAAGTGTTGGAAAAGTTCATGTAAATCACTGTTTTATGACAAGAATGCTGGGGAAGCATTTTGACCATCTTGCGATTAAGGTCGTGGAGACCTAACTGATAAAGTTGCAACTGCTGATGGAGAGTCAAAGGAGGACGTCTCGCATAGCAAGGTCGACCGAGGTCTTGACCAGCCTCGGTTCGATTTAAATGGTGAGCTTCCGGTACGGTGGATGAGGGACCAAGGAAGCGGCCAATGAGTGAAGCGCTAGGTGACCTGCGAAGGATCCTAGAGGGTGCTGACCATACGGTGCTCGGGCTCTGGGTCGCCGAAGATACCCACACGTGCATCATGGAAGATATTGGAACAAGAAGTTGATTGACCTTGCTGGTCCTCAACGGATGAGTCCATGGCTCTCTTATATGGATCTGTTGATTGATCTTGCTGATCTTCAACGAGGTTTCCATCTTGATTTTTATATGTGAAAATATTGTCAGGTACTATGAGCTAGGAACTATTGAAAAGGTCCCTGAGTGAACAGGTGGTGAGCGTTTTGGTTGCCAATGATGCCATAAGTGCACCGATGAATGTATGATTGAAAATATGGATTCAACCAGAGATTTTGAGGATTGTCATCAGTGACATAATGGTTTCATTAAAGGATTGTTTTAAAGTTAGCTGATGCTGAGAAAAAGGTAATTTCATATTGGGTGTGTAAGTGGTATGACTAGTTTTATGTTTGCATGAACTTTTGGCTAGGGGGCCTGGGAACTCTTTTCCCTGGTACCCGGGACAAAACCTAACCAAATTCCTAATTGGATCCCATCACTATAGTGGTTGGGCGGTTGGCTAACCCATGGGACTGGATGGGGTTACACTACAAGGGATTGGGCTCATACCCGCGCTCTTAGTCGCTAAAAATGACTTGTGAAAAAAAGTAGCGGGCCCGTGTATCAGCGCGTGTATAATCGCGGCCAGAGACATGCATGTAAAACCGCGTGTACAGTACCTCTCAGACGCGCGTATACACGGGTGTGTAGCCGCGTTTTTTTTCACAGACGCGTTAATACACGCCAGTATACACGCTTCTTATTATATTAGACGCGGTTATACACGATTGTATAGCCGCATCTTGTTCAGTTCCAATGTCCTAGACGCGTTTTTACTTGCGTCTATACACGCGTTTCTTTAATTTAGATGCGCTTATACACGCGTTATTGCCAGTTTATACGCATTAATACACGCGTAATTTCCAGAGTATCCGCGCAGATACACGCAAATTTTAGCAGTTTTGACGCGTTTATACACGCGAACAGAGAGCCAAAAAAAAATCCAGAGAGTGCTATTTGGTGCCTGAATACTGTTCCAGCATTCCAGCACCCAATAGCACTCTCTGGTTTAGGGTTTTTGGTGCATTAGACCATCCCATTAGACCATCCACGAAGAACATATGCACGAGGGAGATTAAGACAAGAACGACATGAATGCATACATTGTCATTACACGATTCAAGACAGCCATGAATGTAATACTATCGATCAATCAATTCAATATTACTATCAAAATTTCATACATGTATACAAGGGAGTCCATATCTCGAAGTAGCCCATGGCTTGAGTTTACAAAAAAATATATACAATCACATCCTAAATATGGAATATGATACTACAAGTCTGAGTACTACTCAGACCCAGATGATGACTCGGTGCTCCCCCCATGCTCAGATGAGCTCGCATCGGTCGGAATGTCCGAGGAGTAGTGCTCACGTCCACCCTCTGCAGCGGCGGCCGGTGGATCATCAGCAGCTTGTGCCTGTTCAAGTAATATATAGTATATAAGTATATATATATGCAATTCAATAAACCAAAACCATTCGTTACGAATTTTCAAGTACCTATCGACCGTATGGTCTCATGGCCAACTCAAACTGCGCGTCCGTAATACGTCCCTCGGCTCTGAAGATGGCCCACGTGTCACGTCTGCTATGCCGGCGAGCATACGCAGTATCGTGGGTTGTGGGCTTCCTCCCCGTAACCCGTCGCTGTATCATAATCAACACAATTTGTAAGATTAAAACAATTCATAGAATCAATGAATTAAGTAAACAATCAAATAAAGTGGCAGGATACTTACGAACTCTGCCTCCCATGACTCGACGCCGCCAGATCCGAAATGCGAAGATCCAACGATCTCCATCTGGATCCGTCGTGCCTCCACATGCTGCCTGCTCTTCACGCCACCCTCTGCTCGTTTCTTTGCCTCCTTCCACTCGCGTTTGTGCGCAGTGGCAGGTTTCTTGGCAGGATAGCCACCCGCAGCTACATTTAGCCGGTCATCGTACGCGAGTTTTTTAAGGTGAGATCTTTTATTACTTAAGATCTCCCTTATTCGCGTCCTTCCCCATACATTCGAGAATGTAGCATGTGGGGGATTGGGGTACCGACTATGTACAGCCTCTATCACCTCCCCAACTAATCGGCTATTTTGATCTTTAAATTTAATAAAACAATTTCTATATGAGTTTGATACTACCCCACGCATGTACTCCATTACCTCCCTCCCCCTCGCATCCATCACTATCCCGCCCCTATCCGTCACATCATAGCAAACCACTCTCTCCATCTCTCTCATCTCCTCCTCTTCCAAACTGTCTCCTCTAACTCTTCTCCCTCTATCTCCTCTCTCACCGCGTGCCCTACTACCTCCCCCACCTCCCCCACCTCCCCCACCAAAGCACCCGCCGCATCCTCCACTCCCACTCTTCCTACTGCTGCGGGTGGAGTCACGACTGGGGGATTGTCTACGTGACGGTGGCTGTGAGCCCTGACGTGACGGTGGCTCTGAGGGAGCACGTGATGGTGGCTGTGAGGGTGTACGGGAGTGTGTCTGGGACGAGGTATGTCTCCTCGGTGGACGTGGAAGAGGAGAAGCTGCATGCCGTCTCGTCGGACTCGGAGGAATAGACGGCACTGGAGTGCCCTGGATACTCGCGGTAGGGGTATAGACACCAGGCAGGGAAGGAGGGGGATGGGCATACATATACTCTGTAAGCTCAACCGGACCAGGTTGGCGCCCAAAGTGATTCATCATCTCCATCAACCAATTGCTGTACGCAAATGGATCGGATGAAGAACTTGGAATATCCATAAAGAACCTGCAACAAACATCTTCATGTACATCATGGGCTGTCTCTTGACTCACACAAATTAAATCATTCAAGTCAGTTTCTTGCAAATCATGAAATCTGAAACGCCGCAGTTTTCTGTCTGCAGAAACGCGTGTATACACCCGTCAAAAAATGCGTGTATACACCCGTCCAAAAACGCGTGTATATGCGTGTGAATATACTCTGCAGACAGGTTACACGCGTTCGTACACGCGACCTGCGAAAAAGTTTTCTCGAAAAGACCGACCCCCCGACAAAGACAGAATGTCCTTATAAAAGGACCAGCCATTGTCGCCCCTGTCAGGATGCAGTAACCCAATCGTGTGCAAAAAGACAAACCCAAAGAGCAAAGAGCAAAGTAAACAAATCTGACAAAAGAGACAAGGCACAGGACAAAGTGACTCACCTCTGAAAAAGTGAGTCTTCTCTGCTCCTTCTCTGTTCCCTCCTTCTCTGTTCCCTCCTTCTCCCGTGTGTGTGCTCCTTTCTCTGCTCCCTCCTTGCTGTTGGAAGAGGCGAAAACAGGCGAAAACGCATGCACTGTTGATTTCTTAGTTCAAAATCTATATTTGGGGAAGGCGGGCTATTTTTAGTTTAAACATACCGCCGCGTTTATAAACCCGGGTATATTCGCGTGTATATGATTTTAGCTGCGTTTATACACGCATTTTGCAGAAAGTAGCCGCGTGAATACACGCGCTTTTTAGGAAGTAGCCGCGTGAATACACGCAATTTTTAGGAGATAGCCGCGTGAATACACGCGATTTTGTGCTTTCATTAAAAACATATAATGATTTTGTGTTTTCTGATTTGTACACAGGATGTCATCAACCTCTTCAAGCAGTTCTGGGGAAGATGAGACAATGCGTCATCGTAATCGCGACGTGTGGTTGGGACAACGGATCAAATGTATGTGTAATCGATGTCAAGGATGCATTGTACGAGCACGTCGAATTACCTTGAATCACATCTCCATGTATGGAGAATGGAATCAAACAGGTTTAGAGGTGAGTAGATGTAAGTTGATGGTATTCAAATGACTCATGGTATCCAAATTAAATTAATAGAGTTGTAACATATAATTTGATAAATTGAAGCAGGATGCAGTACCACACCCTAACATGGTACCCTACGCGCGACGAGAGCACGTAAAGCGTCGACGAGATGATGCTGGAGCTTCGGGATCTATTGTCACTTGAACTACTTAATATACAAACAGTTTATGGATGGAGCAACGCAAGTCTTGACGCATTGTTGAAGTAAGCATTGTTACTTATAAATTTGAATTAGTGGTTTAAGGTTTAAGATTTAAGACTAATTATAATTGATGATATTGAATGCAGGCTATTATCAAACATGCTTCCAAAGGAAAATAGACTACCCACCTCAAGAGACATAGCGAGGCGCTATGTGACATCTCTTGGAGGACTGGATTATGATAAAATACATGCATGCGTCAATGATTGCATTCTCTTTCGTGGGACGCATAAGGAGGCTCTACATTGTCCCACTTGTGGTGAAGCAAGGTACAGAACAGATATGAAGAGTTTTGATGTACCTCGTAAAGTCTTGCGACACTTTTCTATAATTCCTCGCATCAAACACATGTTCAAGTGCAAATCCATAGCAGAGCTCATGTCATGGCATTCCTCACATCGATCAGATGATGGCATGTGGAGAATTCCCGCAGACACTCCTGCTTGGAAGCATATTGAAGATGAGTGGCCCAGCTTTAAAACAGAGCCCAGAAACTTGAGACTTGGCCTGGGTATGGATGGAGTGAATCCATTTGGTTTCAAAAGCACCGCATACAGCGTGTGGCCAGTTGTGTTGGTGAATTACAACCTTCCACCATCAATGGCGATCAAGAAGGGACATCTTATGTTATCCCTTCTAATTCCAGGGAAACATAAAGTCAAGCATATGGATGTTTATCTTGAACCACTGATTGATGAGTTGGAGGAACTATGGAGAGGTGTTGCGGTGGTGGACATTAGTAGGCCTCCCTCCTCTCGACACTTCGACTTAAAAACAGTGTTGATGTGGACAATGCATGACTTTCCAGGATACAGCGATTGTTCTGGTAAGAATTCTAATTACCTCCCTACTCTATTACTATTGGCTATATATATTAATTAGACGGTTTGACTTTATTATTCTAACTTTTATTTATATTTTAACAGGTTTGAAAACATCGGGTAAACATGCATGTCCTGTTTGTGGCCCTTCGTTAGTACATGAGTATGCTGATGGTTTGTGTAAGACTATATTCGATAATCATCATCGATTTCTCCCCTCAGATCATCCTAAATATGTTGCTAGTAAGAGTAACATTCCTCCACAAACACTTCGTGCAAAAGATTGGAAGCGTATTTGGGAGTCTACAACTATTTTTCCTCCAAATGGCATGAACAGGTATAGTGATGTTTTTTCAATCTTGTTTTGTGTAGTCTCTAATTGGATTAAAGGTCACATAGAGCAATCCCTTGTGCAGGTACTCCATTTTTTTTCGGCTGCCATATTGGACCCATCTTAAGATCAACCATCTTCTTGATCCCATGCACATCTTCAAGAATGTGGGATCTGGTATTTGGGAACATATTACTGGTAAACGAGACAATGTTAGCGTACGTGAGGACTTGCGGGTCGCAGGACGTATGCGTCAAGCTTGGCCACGAGAGTTGGGTGGGCACGTTCGTCTTCCGCCTGCACCATGGATTATATCAAAGAAAGAGGAGAAGCAGGTAAAGCAGGCCATCACCACTTTGCGTACTCCCACTGGGTACATGAGATCATTGAAGGGAGCCTTTACAACCACTAAGAAAAGAGGCGTTGAGCAACTATATGGGTTGAAGTCCCACGATTGGCACAAGATGCTTCAAGTAAGTGTTTTCCAAGTCTTGTACATACGTTGAAATTAAATTTTGTAATGCCATAAACCATAAATGTGCTCTTATGTGCGCAGTTCATACTACCTACTAGCATCGACCATTGTGCGAATAAGAGTTTGAAAAAATGTATTTATAAGATGGGCGAGCTTGTGAGGTATGTAAAACCCATGCTCAGATCACCCTTCATTATACCTTGCAAAATGAACGTGCATGAGGTATAACGTACTATTTATTTATTTTTCAGATATGTTAGTTCCAAAGCAATTGATCCAGCCACGTTGGATGATGCACGTGTTATGGCAGTGGAGGTGGTTTGTTTGGTAGAGGAGACTTTTCCGCGAACCATTCTCACAAGTCAACTACATCTCATTGTGCATTTAGTGGACGAAATTGCTTTATGTGGTACTGTGCATGCACGTTGGATGTTCTTCCTAGAGCGCTTCATGAAGACCTTAAAAGACTTTGTGAGGCAAAGTGCAAGGCCAAAAGGAAGCATGGCCGAGGGTTGGTTGATACAAGAGTCTCTTGTATATATTTCAGAATTTCTTGGTCAGGTGGACAGCTCTTTGCCACGACTATGGAGCAATGAAGAGGACTTGAGGATGACCTCTATTGTGCCTCAAGGAAAAGGACAGAGTAAAGTAATTGACAGAACATTGATTGATGATCTCAATTTCACTTGTATCCTTAATAGTGATGTGATGAGCATGTGAGATCCCTGTTCCCACCGCGCAACGGATTTGGGGTACTAGCAGCGGAAGTAGCACTTCTTGCGCGAGGCAGGGTCCCACACTCGGGGCCTCGTCCACGGATATCCGGACAAAAGACTAATCCGTCGGTTTTTCCAAAACCAGACCCAGAAAAACTTCCCTTATCCGGAAAGCACGGGCGATTCCACCAGGATAATTTTTAATCTAACGTAGTCAAAACTCTTACTGATCAAACAGATCCGACTGCATCTATAAAGATACTTGGTCAGATCAAGGAAGAAACTTGCACTTGGATCATTGGGATCAACGCTTTTTTCCCCACCAAGGAGGCACAGCCGTTGATTCCTATCCATAGAACAATTACTATCCGGGATTTACTTTATCTATCGTAATAACAGAAATTGAGTCTCGATTTATGGATCCATCAGTCCAGCCTAACCCCATCCGATCCCATGGGTTAGCCAACCGCCCAACCACTGTAGTGATGGGATCCAATTTGGAATTTTGTTAGGTTTTGTCCCGGGTACCAAGGAAAAGAGTTCCAAGGCCCCCTAGCCGGAATTTCATGCAAACATAAAACTAGCCACACCACTTACACACCCAATATGAAAATTGCCTTTTTCTTAGCATCAGCTAACTTTAAAACAATCCTTTAATGAAACCATAGTACCACTGATCACAATCTCCCAATTTATCCAGTTGATTCATAATTTCCCATCATTCCTTCATCAGAGTATCTATGGCATCATTGGCAACTAGAACGCTCACCACCTGTCCACACAGGGGCCGTTTCAATAGTTCCTAGCCCATAATACTCAACAATATAATCACTTATCAAGATGGACTCTCGTTGAAGATCAGCAAGATCAACCAACAGATCCATATAAAAGAGCCATGGACTCATCCGTTGAGGACCAGCAAGGTCAGTCAACCAGATCCATGCCCGGTTCCAGAAAACAACTCTTACTCCTTGTTCCAATATCTTCCTCGATGCACGCGTGGGTATCCTGGGCGACCCAGAGCCCGAGCACCGTATGGTCAGCACCCTCTAGGATCCTTCGCAGGTGACCTAGCGCTTCACTCATAGGCCGCTTCCTTGGTCCCTCATCCACCGTACCGGAAGCTCACCATTTTAATCGAACCGAGGCTGGTCAAGACCTCGGCCGACCTTGCTATGCGAGACGTCCTCCATTGACTCTCCGTCAGCAGTTGCAACTTTATCAGTTAGGTCTCCACGACCTTAATCACAAGACGGTCAAAATGCTTTCCCAGCATTCTTGACATAAAACAGCCATTTACAAACAGTTTACAAATACAATTTCTATATTAACTCTCATTTTTCCACATTATCCCTCATGCAATCCACATTACTTATTCCACATTTCATTTATATGTGTACTCATCCAATCATATCATTTTCCATCTCTTCACTTCAGATTCCTTCACATCACATATCATATATTCACATCCATATCCACATCCATACATCCACATCCACATCCACATTCACATCCATACATCCACATCTACATGCTTATCTCCATTTTCACATCCTCATTTATACATCCACATCCCATATCCACATTCATACATACACATCCATATCCACATCCATATCCGCATTCATACATACACATCCATATCCACATCCACATGCATACATTCATTATCACGTCCTCATTCATACATCCACATCCACATACATACATACATACATCCACATCCACATCCACATTCTCATTCACATCTATACATCCATATCTACATGCACATTCACATCCATACATCCACATCTATATCCTCATTCACATCCATACATCCACATTCATGCATCCACATCTACATGCCTACATCCATACATACACATCCACATGTACATCCATGCATCCACATCCACATCCTCATTCACATCCATACATCCACATTCATACATCCACATCCACATCCACATTCACGTCCATACATCCACATCTACATGCTTATCTCCATTTTCACATCCTCATTTATACATCCACATCCCATATCCACATTCATACATACACATCCATATCCACATCCACATGCATACATACATCCACATCCACATTCCCATTCACATATATACATCCATATCTACATGCACATTCACATCCATACATCCACATCTATATCCTCATTCACATCCATACATCCACATTCATGCATCCACATCTACATGCTTATCTCCATTTTCACATCCTCATTTATACATCCACATCCCATATCCACATTCATACATACACATCCATATCCACATCCACATGCATACATACATCCACAACCACATTCCCATTCACATATATACATCCATATCTACATGCATATTCACATCCATACATCCACATCTATATCCTCATTCACATCCATACATCCACATTCATGCATCCATACATCCACATTCATACATCCTCATCCACATCCATACATCCACATCCATACATCCACATTCATACATCCACATCCACATCCATACATCCACATTCATACATCCACATCCACATCCACATTCACATCCATACATCCACATTCATACATCCACATCTACATCCACATGCATCTTATCATATCTTATCACTTCCCATATCTTTTATGCATACCTCTATGCATGAAATTCAATTATGCTAAAAGTAACACTTTTATAATAAAATATTCAACTTTTATGCATACCTCTATGCATGAAATCCAATATGATAAAAGTAACACTTTTGATATAAAAAAATTATCCTTTATGCATACTTCTATGCATGAAAATTAAAAATGATAAAAGTAACACTTTTGATATAAAAAAATTATCCTTTATGCATGATATTAAAATTCAATTTCTCCATGATTATAATGAAATTCTTTCAATTAATCTAGGATGATAATTCCTAGAATATGGTAGGAAGTCCTCTTTTTATGCTTTGAATGAAATTATTTTATGCATAATTTTTATAAAAATTTTGCCATAGCTCCGCTGCTATGACTGATAAATCTCAATTTTTTCTAAGGGATAAAGCTTATCATTAAGGAAATAATTAAAATGATCTCTAATTGGTCATTAATCTATAGTGGATTGAATCATCAATATGCATAAACTAAAAGCATAGAAAAAAGCCATGAAATTGGCCTCAAGCATAGCTTAATCTTGGGTTAAGGAAAAGCTTTATGAAAAGCTTGATTTGGATTGAGAACGGGTCATGAGTATGACCATTTCTTGAGTGAGAGAGAGAATTTACATAAAAATCATTAGAATTTAAACATAAATGAAAATTAACTTCAATAGCATTTATTAACTTATGTAACTCTTCACTACTATTCAAACTTCAATAGTATTTAAAGAAAAACCATACCAATTAAACTTCTCAAGCTTGAGAGGGGTTGAGAAGAGAGAAACATTGAGAAATTATAGAAAGATCAATATTCACTAATTACCTTACAACTTGCTTGATTCTTTGTTCACGGTAGAGGCCCCCAACCAATCAATTGGTTAAGTATGTTGATGGAGCCACTAATGGGGATTGAAGAAAGAGGGAAGCTCCAAAAACTAGTGAATTATTAAATGAATTCACAGTTCTTGGCTTAGGTGGAGTAGAGTAACGATGCATAAACACTAACTATTTTTCAACAAGGGGGAGGCTTCTATTTATAGGAAAAATTGAGCTCCTAACCAAACAAACTGATTCTAGAATTTTCTAAATCAGTTTGGTCAATATTTGACCATTTTTAGGTCAGTTAAGCTAACTTTTTGGAACTAGACTTGAATGAGGAGAGAGGAGAGATGAAATATCTCAATTTTTATGAGTTTAAAACTCATTCAAGCATGTGAAATATGCACCTCCTTTAAAGAACTCCCCTTCCTTACATATGTGTCATAATGGAATCATTTTAATATTGCTCATAGTTTTTTTTACTAATAAACCTTGTACATTTTCAACTCTTCATCTTATGTGAAATATGCACCTCCTTTAAAGAATTCCCCTTCCTTACATATGTGTCATAATGGAATCATTTTAATATTGCTCATAGTTTTTTACTAATAAACCTTGTACATTTTCAACTCTTCATCTTATGTGAAATATGCACCTCCTTTAAAGAATTCCCCTTCCTTACATATGTGTCATAATGGCATCATTTTAATATTGCTCATAGTTTCTTACTAATAAACCTTGTACATTTTCAACTCTTCATCTTATGTGAGCATTTACTCATTTTTGGATACCCAAAATATCTCATATTTTTAATATTGCTCATAGTTTTTTACTAATAAACCTTGTACATTTTCAACTCTTCACCTTATGTGAGCATTTACTCATTTTTGGGTATCTTCTTTTTTACAAATTTGGATTTATCTCTTCCCTACACATGGATTGATGCTATTGGCCCATAGGAACCTTAATTGGACCATAGTCTAAAGATTTCTGAAAATCTAGACCCTTAGACTAAGGTTCTTTATACCTATTTCCAATTAATTCCAATTGCACATTGGAAAATTCTTTTTGAATTTCTATTTCAGGGGAACTCATCTGAATTATAAGAGATATTTTTCTATCCAAAAATATTCAAAATCTGAATATTCTCTCTCTAGAATATTTTTCTCTCTCTAGGTTAAAACAGATAGAAACAAGGTCTTTATATTTCTGAAGAGGGTTGATTACAGGGGAAGATACTAGACATCAAAAAGGGGTTGGGGGAGGAATCTTACATTCTACCCCACTTAAAAAACGCGAGATGTCCTCATCTCGCAACTTGTGATAATTTCGCAAGATTCACGAATATGAGACTTAGAGAAAAATTTTAATCAAGATTAACCACCAAGAAACGTCTTAAAGAGAGCAAGATTCAAAATAAGAACAAGATTTAAACTTTATTCATTCTCGAAACTTATACAGTAAAGATAGAAGAACTCTTTACACTTCCATAAGCCCGTCCATCATATGATCACAAAAGCAGTCCTCACAAGCTGCACAAGTATAAGGTAACTCATCTATGGGAATGATTCTGTGGGTTATTGCTGCGCCTATCTCAGTGGTATGAGGTGTTCTAACAAAAGGACCTCTGAGAGGCAAGCCAAAAACGGGGTAAAGGCATATCTTCTCATGAGGAAGAAAACACGCCAATAAGAAGACCCGCTCAGAAAACCCAGGATGCCTTGATCTCATGACGCAGTAGTATCGGGGACCCAAACCCAAAGCTTCAATAACCATGGCCAAGCGGACATTGTTACGAAAGTGCTGCTGACCCCAGGGTGTTACCCTAGTTATGTCTTGATAGGTCCGCCATTTTGTCTGCGCTACAGAAGTTCCCAAGTGAGGGAAAAGTGAGCGCTCATACTGCTCTATAAAATCTTTCTTCACAGACTCCCTTGCGTCTTGAAGGTGAGAAATCATTAGGGATAAAACTAGTTCTTGTTGCCAAGCCATGAAGGAGATTAAGAAAGAAAGGAGATCGATGGAAGTAAGATTACTGTGAGCGACAAGTAAAAGTTACGACTTATATAAAGGAAGGAGCTAGCGTAACTTAGAAGCCAACGGTAACTTGCCACTGAAGTTTTACCGTCTTTCCATGATTTGGGTTTGACACATTTTTCTATAGAAGGCATTAAGAATTTTGAGATGAAGAGATAAAAGAAGCTTGTAGGCTAAGTCACCTACTTTCATTGACAGATATAAGGCTCACAATATCTGGGGGATAACTTCATATACTCCCCAAGAGATAAAGAACTTCTTTTGGGCCGTACTCGAATGAAGACCAAAACCTTGATATCCAAAACATCGATTCTCACTTCTGAACTCATTGTTCTGAATCCTTAAAACAGGTGGGACTCTTGAGAAGTATGCTAGGAAAAAGGCTCTTTCTTTTTTAAACAGAATCTTTCTTTTATTTTAGAGAGAGAATAATTATAAGATCAGAAAGGGAGATTCTTACTCATGTATACCTCTAAGGTGTTGAGATATTCAAGCTCGATGTCAGTGTGAGCCAGCTATGCTATGTGCTGGCAGATTAGGTAGGAACATGTGTGAGACATAAATGACCGCGTGTCCAGCTGGTCATGTGTGGTGTGGACATTACATTAGGTTTACTTGTAGTGTGGACATAACACTATGTTGTGTTCTCCTTTGTGTGTGTGAGAGAGATAGTGACTATGGCTTCTCTCCTTCTTTATGGTTGATGATTATGGATTAGGGTTTGCTTCTCTTGTGTGTGTTACATCCTGCTCCTGTTTTTTATCATGGTATCAGAGCCAAGAGCTCATTAGCTGTGTTGTGAGAGTGAGTGAGAGAAGAGGGAAGAAGAAGAAAAAAGCTGTGAAGGAAGCCATTGGAGCTTGGAGCAAAGGAAAAGCTGTGGAGCACACACCGGCATCAGATCTGAGAGCTAAGGACCATTGGTGAGTGTAGCAAGACCCCCTCTGCGGATTGCAGGTATCAAAGAGCAAGTTCAGTGAAGATTGAAGTGCATAGAGCAAGTGAAAAATTCTGGTTTTTTCTCAAAGCTTCCATGGAAAGCTTGAAGTGAATGTATACTCTTGGCAAATGTATACACAAAGGCACATGTATTCGGGCTTGCAAATGTATTAACAAAGTGGACACAAACAACATACAGGATCTTGAAGCAGATTGATGCATACAGATTTGAGCAAAATCAAATGAAAGTGAGTTTATGCAAAAATTTCTGGTTTTTCACAAAAACAGAAAACATACCCCCCGTGGAGGATCAATTGCAAGAGCTAGAGGCAAAATTGAGCTAAACCCTTCATACCCAAGGTAGATTAGGTCATTGCTAAGAGGCCTATCTATTCAATTTTGATTTCCCTCTCTCTACAGCCCACAACAGCAGGCGGCGCTTTTCTATGCAGATTTCTGAAGAGTTTGATAAGATTACATCCTAATTCACTCATTTGGACACCAAATTGAATGCTTTAAAGCTTGGAGAGTTTAGCAAATACATTGCTAAGGCCTTGTGATGCTTGGTTGCAGCTCATTTCATGTATTTGGAGCTCATTGAAGTGATTTATCAGAGGTGTGCAGGTTTGCAGAAATTTTATCCAGAAACAGAGCATTTTTAATCAAGGCATTAATCTTTGTCTATATCAAATTGGCCTAATTCCTCTGCTACAAGTAGAGTCCTATGAGTTGCTAAACTTTTGAATCAAAAAGTTTTGGATTTGGAGAAGATTTGAAGGAGATAGAGCAATTTTAGTGAGAGGTGGTACCTGACAGGTGCAGAAAAATTCAAACCAGAGGTTACAAAACTTGGTGGTTCTCATTCCCCTTGAAGAATTGGATCAAACCCTTCTAGGATATGTTGGAGCAATGTGTTGGGAAGCTAATGCAAGTTGAATCATTGCATTTGGACAAGATTTGAAGGATTTAGAGCATAATCTTGACTGGTTACTGGCGAGAATTTACTGGCGAGAAAAAAACCAGAAAATTTTTTGTGAAGGAGTTTCATTTGATTTCAACTTTGATCGAGTGTACATTGTTGGTGAACCATTGTGGGATGTTAATGCACACAATTTGCAAGCATTTGATGTGATTTGAAGAGATTTGGAGCATTACAGGTACTTCGTACATTGTGATCGAAAGGGTACATCTACTCTATTTTTTTGTAACAATGGGAGATGGTCCGATACAGATTGTTGGAGAGAAGCTTGATCGCACTAACTTTCAAGTATGGAAGTTTCGAATGAAGAGTTTTTTGAAAGGCAAAGGGTTGTGGAGTCTTGTCTCGGAGGAAGACCCGGAGCCATACCTACCTCCTCAACCAAATAATGCTCAGTTACTGGCTCACAAGCAATGGGTAGAGCGGTCCTCGAAGGTGTTGCATTATTTTTCAATATGTGTAACAGATGCCTTGCTTATTCACATCCAAGATGCAGATACACCGAAAGAAGCATGGGGTATCTTGTGCAGAATGTATGAGACAGACACTGGTGCCAGGAAGATACAACTAAAGCAACAGATTCACAGTGTAACACGAAGGAATAGGAGTATACATGAGTATGTTCAGGAAATCAAGGGTTATGCTGATTCCTTGTCATCAATCCATGCCCCAATGGATGATGATGATTTGGTTGCTCTCACATTGCGTGGTTTAGGCAAAGAATACAAATCTTTTGACACTTCCATCTCAGTAAGATTGGGAGGAATGCCAGACTTTAATGAGCTTGTGTCATTGCTCATTGTGGAAGAATTGAAGCTTGGCCTTGGTGGTCTGAGTGTTACAGGTGGTGCATCCTCGTCAAGCAATGATGAACATGCAAGAAATCAAGCTTTTTACTCATCTAGAGGCTTTCGAGGCAGGGGGAGATTCGCATCACGTGGACGTGGTGGTAATGGTCGTGGATGGCAGGATAGGCCTCCACAGCAGAATTTTCAGCCTTCATATGGTGCTCGAGGTGGTCGTGGTTATGCACCTCAGCGAGGCAGAGGTAACCCCCGTGGACGAGGACGTTGGCAAGGCCAACAAAATTCTATGCAAGATGTGGAATGCCATTATTGTGGCAAATATGGTCATATGGCGAGAGATTGCTTTCGCAAACAGAATGATTTGAGAGGGGGAAGAGCACAACGTGGTGGTCATTATGGTGGAAACTATGCACAACATGGTGGCAACTATGCATCAAGTAGCAATGATGGAACTGCAAATCATTTGTTTGCCATGAAGCATGTTGTGGGTTCTATGACAACAAATGCTGAGAATGATGATACATGGTACATGGACTCAGGAGCATCAAACCATATGACATGTCATGGAGAATGGTTTGAGCACATGAAGCCAATGGATGTGAAGGGCTATGTGGAAACAGGTGATGATACCCAGCATGTCATTACACATGTTGGAAGTGTACCATTGGTCATGCATAATGGTCAGACAAAGTCTATGTCAGATGTGCTGTATGTGCCTTCGATCACTAAAAGCTTGGCCTCAGTTGGTCAAATGGTAGAACAGGGATTACAGGTTAGATTCAATGAGCATGGATGCTTCGTTGAAGACTTTAAACATGGATGTAGAGTGATTGCTAAAGGCAAGAAAGAAGGAAGACTGTTTAAGCTGGATGCTGGAATTCCTGAGCTAAAATCAGCCATGTTCTCAAAGAGCAGGAATGTGGTACAGGACATTGACATGTGGCACAAGAGGATTGGACATGTCAATATACAGAGATTAAAGAACATGCAAACAAGGGGCATTGTCAGTGGATTGCCTCGATTCAAATATGATGGTCATATGCATGTTTGTGAAGCCTGTCAGTTTGGAAAGCAGGCAAGGTTGAGGTTTCCTAGAGAAGGAAACATGAGTAATAGACCACTTGAAATAGTGCACAGTGATGTATGGGGCCCAGCACAAAATCCATCTATCAAAGGAAGTCTATACTATGTGACATTTATAGATGACTTCAGCAGGATGACATGGATATATTTTTTGAGAGAGAAGAGTGAAGTGCTGGAAAAATTCATGGATTTCAAAGCTCTTGTAGAAAAACAATATGGCTGTTGGATTAAGTGCCTGAGAACAGATGGAGGTGGTGAATACACCTCAAAAGCATTTGAGCATTTCTTGCGGAAGCATGGGATAAGGAGACAGTTGACATGCAGGTATACACCTCAGCAGAATGGTGTGGCTGAGAGAAAGAATCGTGTCATATGTGAAGTGGCAAGGGCAATGCTCAATGAAAAGAGCATGCCAGATTACTATTGGGCAGAAGCATGTGCTACTGCAGTGTATATCCTGAACAAATCACCTACAGCAGCCATTCATGGAAGCACGCCTGAGATGCGGCTTACAGGTTACAGGCCAGATATTGGACATCTGAAAGTCTTTGGATGTGTAGCTTATGTTCATGTACCTGATGAAAGAAGACGGAAGTTGGATCCTAAAGCAGAGAAATGTGTCTTTGTTGGATATGCACAGGATCGCAAAGCTTACAAATGCTATAACCCTCAAACTAGACAAGTAGTCATCTCACGGGATGTTGTATTCGATGAGCTTGCTAGTTGGTATAAAGCCAAAGATGAGGGAGTCATTCACACACTTGAGGCGAATGTGCCTGTGAACTTGCCATCACAAGCAAGTTCTAGTTCTACTACTATGTCTGGGCCAGCAGAAGCTGAGAGTAGTAGCAGTGTACGTCCATGGTCAGGACGTCTGAGACATGAGAGTGTGAGCACTGGGAGTAGTGCTATGGATAAAGGCAAGAAGAAAGTCGAAGGAATTGGGATCACAGGTTATGAGTCCTCTAGTTCTGAGAGTTTGGATGAGGAGCTCGGGATACCTGTTGTACGCACACCTGGTGTTAGGCAGGACAGATATGTGCCACCACATGCTCGTGTTACAGGTGTACAGAGTGACCCGCATGCATTGCGGAGATCCCAGAGAGTCAGATATCCAGTGGAAAGATTGACATATAGAGATTTTGCTATGCATTATGCATACATGACATCTATGGTAAAGCATGTGGAACCTACATGCTATACAGAGGCTATTGGAGAGCATGTATGGCAGAAAGCAATGGATGTGGAGATGGACGCATTGGTCCATAATGATACATGGGACTTGGTTGCTCTACCAAAGGATAAGAATGTTATTGGATGTAAATGGGTTTACAAAGTGAAGTGCAAATCTGATGGGTCTATTGAGAGACATAAGGCAAGATTGGTAGCAAAGGGTTATGCACAGACCCAAGGATTGGATTATGATGAGACGTTTAGCCCAGTGGCTAAGATGGGCACAGTGAGAGCAGTCATTGCTATGGCTGCAGCTAATGGCTGGGAAATGCATCAGATGGATGTTAAGAATGCATTTCTGAATGGAGATCTACAAGAGGAAGTATACATGGCACAGCCAGAAGGGTATGTACACCCTAGATATCCCACTCACGTATGCAGGTTGAAAAAGGCATTGTATGGTCTGAAGCAAGCACCACGTGCTTGGAGTGATAAGATGAGCAGATATCTTATCTCACTTGGTTTTCAGACTTCTACAGCAGATTCTTCACTGTATGTGAAGAAGACACAGCATGGGATTGTTTTACTAGTCATCTATGTGGATGACTTGATTATTACAGGTGATCATAGTGCAGATGTGATGCATGTCAAGAAAGCTTTAAGTGGGAAATTTGACATGAAAGATCTTGGTGAGTTGAGATATTTCCTTGGCATTGAAGTGGTGAAAGATCATGCAGGTACTTGGTTAGTACAGCGCCAATATGCATTGGATATGTTGGCAAAGTATGGCATGACAGGGTGTAAGCCTATGAGTACACCATTGGAGCAAAATGTGAAGTTGCGGGCTGATTATGGCGAGGAATTGGATGATCCTTCCATGTACAGGAAGATGGTTGGTAGTCTCATATACATGACTATCACACGCCCAGATTTGAGTTATGCAGTGGGGCTAGTCAGCCAGTTTATGCAGAGCCCCAGGAAACCACATTTGGATGCAGTGAGACGCATCATGAGATATGTGAAGACCACAGCACATTATGGTTTATTCTATGAGAGTGGTAAAAGCTTGGACATACATGGCTACACAGATGCTGATTGGGCAGGTAGCGCATATGACAGGAGGTCTACTAGTGGATATGCTTTTACACTTGGAAGTGCCGTGGTGAGTTGGAGTAGCAAAAAGCAACCTACAGTTGCTTTATCTAGTACAGAGGCTGAGTACAGGGGTGCTGCCATTGCTACTTGTGAGGCTATATGGTTAAAGAGTCTCTTGGCAGATTTATGTGAGCCTCTTGATGGCAAAGTTGTCATACATTGTGACAACATGAGCAGTATACAGTTGGCAAAGAATCCAGTGTTTCATGCGAGGACCAAACACATAGAGGTCCATTATCACTTTGTCAGAGAGAAGGTGCTGGATGGTACAGTTGATCTTCAGTATGTGAAGACTAATGAGCAGGTGGCAGACATCTTCACGAAGCCACTTAGCAGGGAGAAGTTTGAGTACTTCCGGACTATGTTGGGAGTACATGGGATGAGCTTGAGGGGGAGTGTTGAGAGTCTTGATATCCCAAGCTCATCTACATCTTCATCGGCAGTACATCATGAGCTTGAGAGGGGCTGTTGAGATATTCAAGCTCGATGTCAGTGTGAGCCAGCTATGCTATGTGCTGGCAGATTAGGTAGGAACATGTGTGAGACATAAATGACCGCGTGTCCAGCTGGTCATGTGTGGTGTGGACATTACATTAGGTTTACTTGTAGTGTGGACATAACACTATGTTGTGTTCTCCTTTGTGTGTGTGAGAGAGATAGTGACTATGGCTTCTCTCCTTCTTTATGGTTGATGATTATGGATTAGGGTTTGCTTCTCTTGTGTGTGTTACATCCTGCTCCTGTTTTTTATCATAAGGCTGGGGGAGGAATCTTACATTCTACCCCACTTAAAAGGTGCAAGATGTCCTCATCTCGCAAGTAGAGGACAACTTTTTTGCTTAACATCCAATTTTATTTTGGGGTTCCTTATATTCTGGTCAACCCAGCAGAACACTGGGATAAATATCCCTTATATAGAACTCATCATTAATATTCAGATCATATCATTCATATCTTTAACATGATAATGGTCCATTAGACCGAAAAATTTCCTTCTGAACATTCCTCCACGGGAATTTCAGTCAAGCAAGTTCTCAATTTGTCATCCCTTAACTTGATCTACTGATCAAGTGTTAACAGTAACAATTTGACAGCACAACCCACTAATCTCATAGTGATTTGCTGAATTCATTATCATCATTCCAGTTATGAATATCATCACTGGGACTCGTCCCATTCATCCTCATTGTGGTTTTGTTCAGATTTTTATATTTCAACTAATTTCAGAAATCATCATTTTTCAATCAGAATTTTCAATCAGAATCCAATTCAATTCATCAATTCTCAAACAGAATTAAAAATCATATCAACCACATTCGAATTCATCATCTAGATAGCATTAACGCTTATAATTTCAAGTCTTAGATTTACTCGTATATACTGTCAGTAAAGAGCTGCAGTATACTCTCGGTATATACGGGTAGTCGTGGCTCTTGGAATTATAAGGTAAATACCATCATGTCTAGGCCTCAAGCAAGTCAGGGATTCTATATAATTGCGGTACTTCCATCTGAAGGCCCAATTACCAAATTACGAATTTCAGTTTGAATATCAAATTGTATGAAATATATCACACAATTACAACCTTTTTGTGCTTCTTGATAAATTTTTGACATATTTGTCTTCTCAGTTGATCTTTATTAACCAAATGCTCTGATACCAACTGTGAGATCCCTGTTCCCACCGCGCAACGGATTCGGGGTACTAGCAGCAGCGGAAGTAGCACTTCTTGCGCGAGGCAGGGTCCCACACTCGGGGCCTCGTCCACGGATATCCGGACAAAAGACTAATCCGTCGGTTTTTCCAAAACCAGACCCAGAAAAACTTCCCTTATCCGGAAAGCACGGGCGATTCCACCAGGATAATTTTTAATCTAACGTAGTCAAAACTCTTACTGATCAAACAGATCCGACTGCATCTATAAAGATACTTGGTCAGATCAAGGAAGAAACTTGCACTTGGATCATTGGGATCAACGCTTTTTTTCCCACCAAGGAGGCACAGCCGTTGATTCCTATCCATAGAACAATTACTATCCGGGATTTACTTTATCTATCGTAATAACAGAAATTGAGTCTTGATTTACGGATCCATCAGTCCAGCCTAACCCCATCCGATCCCATGGGTTAGCCAACCTCCCAACCACTGTAGTGATGGGATCCAATTTGGAATTTTGTTAGGTTTTGTCCCGGGTACCAAGGAAAAGAGTTCCAAGGCCCCCTAGCCGGAATTTCATGCAAACATAAAACTAGCCACACCACTTACACACCCAATATGAAAATTACCTTTTTCTTAGCATCAGCTAACTTTAAAACAATCCTTTAATGAAACCATAGTACCACTGATCACAATCTCCCAATTTATCCAGTTGATTCATAATTTCCCATCATTCCTTCATCAGAGTATCTATGGCATCATTGGCAACTAGAACGCTCACCACCTATCCACACAGGGGCCGTTTCAATAGTTCCTAGCCCATAATACTCAACAATATAATCACTTATCAAGATGGACTCTCGTTGAAGATCAGCAAGATCAACCAATAGATCCATATAAAAGAGCCATGGACTCATCCGTTGAGGACCAGCAAGGTCAGTCAACTAGATCCATGCCCGGTTCCAGAAAACAACTCTTACTCCTTGTTCCAATATCTTCCTCGACGCACGCGTGGGTATCCTGGGCGACCCAGAGCCCGAGCACCGTATGGTCAGCACCCTCTAGGATCCTTCGCAGGTGACCTAGCGCTTCACTCATAGGCCGCTTCCTTGGTCCCTCATCCACCGTACCGGAAGCTCACCATTTTAATCGAACCGAGGCTGGTCAAGACCTCGGCCGACCTTGCTACGCGAGACGTCCTCCATTGACTCTCCGTCAGCAGTTGCAACTTTATCAGTTAGGTCTCCACGACCTTAATCACAAGACGGTCAAAATGCTTTCCCAGCATTCTTGACATAAAACAGCCATTTACAAACAGCATTTACAAACAGTTTACAAATACAATTTCTATATTAACTCTCATTTTTCCACATTATCCCTCATGCAATCCACATTACTTATTCCACATTTCATTTATATGTGTACTCATCCAATCATATCATTTTCCATCTCTTCACTTCAGATTCCTTCACATCACATATCATATATTCACATCCATATCCACATCCATACATCCACATCCACATCCACATTCACATCCATACATCCACATCTACATGCTTATCTCCATTTTCACATCCTCATTTATACATCCACATCCCATATCCACATTCATACATACACATCCATATCCACATCCATATCCGCATTCATACATACACATCCATATCCACATCCACATGCATACATTCATTATCACGTCCTCATTCATACATCCACATCCACATACATACATACATACATCCACATCCACATCCACATTCTCATTCACATCTATACATCCATATCTACATGCACATTCACATCCATACATCCACATCTATATCCTCATTCACATCCATACATCCACATTCATGCATCCACATCTACATGCCTACATCCATACATACACATCCACATTTACATCCATGCATCCACATCCACATCCTCATTCACATCCATACATCCACATTCATACATCCACATCCACATCCACATTCACATCCATACATCCACATCTACATGCTTATCTCCATTTTCACATCCTCATTTATACATCCACATCCCATATCCACATTCATACATACACATCCATATCCACATCCACATGCATACATACATCCACATCCACATTCCCATTCACATATATACATCCATATCTACATGCACATTCACATCCATACATCCACATCTATATCCTCATTCACATCCATACATCCACATTCATGCATCCACATCTACATGCTTATCTCCATTTTCACATCCTCATTTATACATCCACATCCCATATCCACATTCATACATACACATCCATATCCACATCCACATGCATAGATACATCCACAACCACATTCCCTTTCACATATATACATCCATATCTACATGCACATTCACATCCATACATCCACATCTATATCCTCATTCACATCCATACATCCACATTCATGCATCCATACATCCACATTCATACATCCTCATCCACATCCACATTCACATCCATACATCCACATTCATACATCCACATCCACATCCATACATCCACATTCATACATCCACATCCACATCCACATTCACATCCATACATCCACATTCATACATCCACATCCACATCCACATGCATCTTATCATATCTTATCACTTCCCATATCTTTTATGCATACCTCTATGCATGAAATTCAATTATGCTAAAAGTAACACTTTTATAATAAAATATTCAACTTTTATGCATACCTCTATGCATGAAATCCAATATGATAAAAGTAACACTTTTGATATAAAAAAATTATCCTTTATGCATACTTCTATGCATGAAAATTAAAAATGATAAAAGTAACACTTTTGATATAAAAAAAATTATCCTTTATGCATGATATTAAAATTCAATTTCTCCATGATTATAATGAAATTCTTTCAATTAATCTAGGATGATAATTCCTAGAATATGGTAGGAAGTCCTCTTTTTATGCTTTGAATGAAATTATTTTATGCATAATTTTTATAAAAATTTTGCCATAGCTCCGCTGCTATGACTGATAAATCTCAATTTTTTCTAAGGGATAAAGCTTATCATTAAAAAAATAATTAAAATGATCTCTAATTGGTCATTAATCTATAGTGGATTGAATCATCAATATGCATAAACTAAAAGCATAGAAAAAAGCCATGAAATTGGCCTCAAGCATAGCTTAATCTTGGGTTAAGGAAAAGCTTTATGAAAAGCTTGATTTGGATTGAGAACGGGTCATGAGTATGACCATTTCTTGAGTGAGAGAGAGAATTTACATAAAAATCATTAGAATTTAAACATAAATGAAAATTAACTTCAATAGCATTTATTAACTTATGTAACTCTTCACTACTATTCAAACTTCAATAGTATTTAAAGAAAAACCATACCAATTAAACTTCTCAAGCTTGAGAGGGGTTGAGAAGAGAGAAACATTGAGAAATTATAGAAAGATCAATATTCACTAATTACCTTACAACTTGCTTGATTCTTTGTTCACGGTAGAGGCCCCCAACCAATCAATTGGTTAAGTATGTTGATGGAGCCACTAATGGGGATTGAAGAAAGAGAGAAGCTCCAAAAACTAGTGAATTATTAAATGAATTCACAGTTCTTGGCTTAGGTGGAGTAGAGTAACGATGCATAAACACTAACTATTTTTCAACAAGGGGGAGGCTTCTATTTATAGGAAAAATTGAGCTCCTAACCAAACAAACTGATTCTAGAATTTTCTAAATCAGTTTGGTCAATATTTGACCATTTTTAGGTCAGTTAAGCTAACTTTTTGGAACTAGACTTGAATGAGGAGAGAGGAGAGATGAAATATCTCAATTTTTATGAGTTTAAAACTCATTCAAGCATGTGAAATATGCACCTCCTTTAAAGAACTCCCCTTCCTTACATATGTGTCATAATGGAATCATTTTAATATTGCTCATAGTTTTTTTTACTAATAAACCTTGTACATTTTCAACTCTTCATCTTATGTGAAATATGCACCTCCTTTAAAGAATTCCCCTTCCTTACATATGTGTCATAATGGAATCATTTTAATATTGCTCATAGTTTTTTACTAATAAACCTTGTACATTTTCAACTCTTCATCTTATGTGAAATATGCACCTCCTTTGAAGAATTCCCCTTCCTTACATATGTGTCATAATGGCATCATTTTAATATTGCTCATAGTTTTTTACTAATAAACCTTGTACATTTTCAACTCTTCATCTTATGTGAAATATGCACCTCCTTTAAAGAATTCCCCTTCCTTACATATGTGTCATAATGGCATCATTTTAATATTGCTCATAGTTTTTTACTAATAAACCTTGTACATTTTCAACTCTTCATCTTATGTGAGCATTTACTCATTTTTGGATACCCAAAATATCTCATATTTTTAATATTGCTCATAGTTTTTTACTAATAAAATACTTCCACATGTGCATTGTGCACTGTCCCAATAAATCAAGGTATTTATACAGTGTTCGGCATGGCTAGCGAATATAAACCACCAGGACCTTTAGATGCAACTCCTAGTGCAATTCGTAATTTATTTCAAGATCAGAGCTAATGACTTGAGCAATGTAAGCCCCAGTTTTGATTGAACCAGCTGAATCCACGGCACGGATGAAAGTCTCACCTCTAGGTGAAATAACCATTATATTAATTAATGGTTTTCTTTGCACATTAGACCATCCATCACTTACTATACTACATCCAGAAAGCTCTATATTGCTAAGAATTATTCTTTGTACACGTTCTTTTACTTGCGCATAACATTTCTCTAATAGATCATTTCGCATAGCATGGTACGTAGGCGGTGAAAACCTTGGTCCAAACTCACCAATTTTCTTCCCTGCTCTCTTCCAATGCTCACTGTCCACCATCATCATAGCACTCCCAGAAAAGTAAATCGCTTCAGCAAGGACGAGTTGTGCATCATCGAGTCGACCTTGACGTAGGCTTTCTTGCAATGAAGTTTGACGCATGGGTATATTTCCTACGTCAAAGTTTCGCTTGCAAGAAGATGCACTGGGTAGATTACTTTCTGGTTGCACATTGCCGTTCGGGGTACAAGTAGGCGATGTAGCGGGAGTTTGATGATTAGAACAACAGTGTTCTTGCTGCCTTGATACATTAACAGTAGGAGTGTCAAGTTTTCTTGAATCTTTCTTTTGAATTTCTTCTCTTATGCGTTTGGCCACTATAGGTGCAGAGGGGTGGGTACATGACTTTTTCTTCGGTCCGCCTAAAAAGTGTTCTCTTAGTCGAGGCGCCCCACCTGATTTTACTGCATGACATAGTTTACACTCCCAATCTATTAATCGATCACCAACGTTAATTGCATATTGCCACTCTATCCCAGGTGCCTTTTTTTTCCTGCTATTTGAAATTTGGACTCTATTGGAGGTATCACTGGATCCAACATTGTCCTCCATCTCAACGAATAACCTATTCAACCAAGCATATAACAATGAATACACAAATGAAAAAACAACAAATCACTCACGTATAACAAAACATACATTAGCAGACAAAGTACTTCGAAACTATCTTGATAAATACAAAAGATCATCACATAACACAAAACTACTTCAAACTATCTTGCAAGGTCTTACTACAAAACTACTTACTATCATGCACATTGCACCCCCAATGAAGGATGCCTTTTGTACCCAATTAAGGATACTTTACACAATCAAAGATCTATGCTTGCCCAATACTCTAGTATAGGACAATAGACCTTCTCTAACATTCACAAAAAAAATCAAAGATCTATGCTTGCCCAATACTCTAGTATAGGACAATAGACCCTTGTCTACTCTAAACTATATCAAGTATCAAGAACCAATACAAGCCCCTAAGCAGGACTCTTGGCTCCATCAAACCATTCATAAAGCAGAATGAGGTAGATTACGTACGTGGCTCAAATGCAAAGCTGAATGACTCCAAATTTGTCCCTAAATCTCCGCAAGTATTAGCTACGAACCACACCCTGCCCCCAGTTCAAAGAACTAAGGACGAGTGGCTCAATAGCCTTAGGAGTGCCTACAAGGAAAGACGATAGCCCCTAAGATAAGGACATTCTTCCCAAGAGGACACTTCTAGCAACTCGAGAGCTCTACAAGTACTTTGAGGAGAGATATCACGCCCCCAAAACAAGGACTATCTCCCCAAAAGTTGTACGATGGGTGTCGGGCAGTGTTTATATACAGAATAGTACCCCACTGGTTTTCTTTCTTTTTCCCGGCGGGCCCGCCGGGCTTTTATCTTTCTCGACGGGCCCGCCTGGAAAGATAAAAGCCCGGAGGTGTTACGGGACTAGTGGGTTCTGGCAGGTCATTGCTCAGGTCATGTGAATATACAATGTGATCACAAGTTTTAATATGTTAACAATAGGTTTTGTTAACGTGATCACGAAATTGTGAAGACGTTAATGAAATCCCTGACCTTAACTCTTTAACACTTACCATGTTTACGGTCGCATCCCATTCTCCATACTTTGAGATGTGATTGAGTGTAATCTTGCATGCATGATACATGTTTCCTTGACATCGATCACACATACATTTGATTTTTTGCTCCAACCACATTTCACGATGGTGGCTATGGAGGGATTCATCCTCACTGGAGCTACTTATTGAAAATGAAGACATCCTACAAATAAACAACCAAAAAAATTGCTCTTGTATCAAATATGTAATCTAAAAACTCTGTGACGCGTCTAATACCGCGTCTAAAACCACGTCTGTTCTGTGTGGTGCGCGTCTATAGGCACGTCTAAATTGTGCTGTAAACGCGCAATTAAATGCGATTTTAGACGCGACATTAGACGCGCCTGTAGACACGATTTTCATTTTCAAACCTACTTTTAGCGCGCTTGCTTTTCTTCACATACTTTTAACGGGCTTGCTTTGCAAACATCAAGCAAACGTGAGAGAACAACAAGTATATCATTACTTATCAATGTTCAAACAAAAACGGAATATCAAATAATTTTAATGAACTCAATATCATCCAATACATCATCAAACCTGAGAGAACAGCAACAAGTGTATCATTACTTATCAATGATCAAACAAAAACAGAATATATCAAACAATATTACCGGACTCAACATCATGCAATACATTATCGAACGTGAGACAACCGCAACAAGTGCGTTATTACTTACGAAGTGTATACATTATCGAATGAGAGAGAGAGAGAGAGGGGGAGGAAGAGAGAGAGGTGTGACAGATAGAGAGAGGAAAAATTAAATGACATTTTTTATAGTTTTGTGAGTTCCTAAAGAGAGAAAAATAATGTTTTGTAATCCTAAAGCACTCCTCATCTACACACCTATCGTGATAGAGAGATGTGAAGTGTATCATGAGAGAGAGAGAGAGAGTTGTGAAGTGTATCATTGCGAGAGAGAGAGAGAGAGAGAGAGAGAGAGAGAATTGTGAAGTGTATCATGAGAGAGAGAGAGAGAGAGAGAGAGGAGAGAAAGAGAGAGTTGTGACAGATAGAGAGAAGAAACATTAGATGACATTTTTAATGTTTTTGTGAGTTCCTAAAGAGGAAAATAATGTACTGTTTTAATTTTTAAGTAAATGGAGAGAGAAAAAAGAAATTATTAAGAATTATGTATATTTTAAGAGCAATAAATAAAAATCATTATCTACACATCTATCGTGTTGTGAAGTGAATCATGAGAGAGATAGAGAAAGAGTTGTGAAGTGTATCATGAGAGAGAGAGAGGGGGGTAAGAAGAGAGAGATATTCATATTTTTCGAGTTACGAATCACGAACCACGATCTTTGATCCATGAAATACTCATGCCGCGTTAGCAACCAAGTATCGCATGGATCAAACACAATAAAAACAATACAAGTCAAATCAAACCAATTTACGACATTTATTCGACCGCGTTAACGATCATATGCCGTAATATGCAAGCAAATTTACGACACTTTTTCGACCGCGTTAACGATCAAATGCCGCAATATGCAAAAAACAATTTATGCACTAGCGGACGACACCAACTTGCCGCGTTAACGACAAAATGCCGCCCGATTCTATGGGAATACAAATAGGATACGAACATACACTGGCCGCGTTACCGACCATATGTCCGCATTTGACAAAGGGAAGGGAAGGGAAGGCGACATCGCCATAACGATACTATGCTTACCGCTTTACCGACTAGTACCGCTACGGCGTGCCATACTTACCATAGGACACAGACTAGCCGCGTTACCGACTAAGTGCCCCAGGGTAAGCACCATTCCGAAGAATGGCCTTACACACACACCAGTCGTGTGGCGGGCCACCCACATCCTGCCGCGCATTGCGACAATGGGCGGCTGCCCGCACGAACTCACCCACACACACATCCCTCGTGTGGCGGACCACCCACATCCTGCCGCGCATTGCGACAATGGGCGGCTGCCCGCACGAACACACCCATATACACACACACACACACACACAAGTTTCATTACCTGTGTATGCTGTCAGCAATGAACTCCCAAAGGGCCCCCCGGGTCCATATATATAGGAAATTGTACCCCGCCGAGCTAGATGACGACCCTGCAGGGACCCGCCGGGTTTTGCTTTATCCCGGCGGGCCCGTCGGGTATAGCAAAAGCCCGACGGGATTTTATCCGGTTACCAGGTCGCTTGCCACCGGCTTTTTTGAGAACATGTTAACATATGAACATGCTAATAACATGTTAACACATGTTATTAACAAAAAAAATTTTGTGATCACGTGAATATAAAATCAGAGGTTAAGGTTGATTGAGATACCTATGGGTGTTCATATATTTGAGTTATGATCCCATTTTAATTTGATACAGGATGCAGTGCCACACCCGCATATGTTGCCCTATGCTCGTCGCCGCGTGAGGAGGCAAAGCGTCGGAGATATGAGGTGGGATCTTCAGGAGGGACCGTTACAGATGCATGGAGTGATGGTGATAGTAGCCCTCTGCCATTACCTCATGAAGCCATGGAGGAGGAGGTGTTTGATGATATGGTGCGGGATTTATATGTCCATCAATCTGAAGGGAGGGATGATAGCATGGAGCAGGACAATCTTTTTACTGTAGCATCAACTCCACTGTTTGAAGGGTGCACATTCTCTGTTCTACATGCCTCCCTTGAGTTACTAAACTTGCAAACCATCTATGGATGGAGCAATGCAAGCTTGAATGCGTTACTCAAGTAAGCTTTGAAGTCTATTTTGCAAACATGGTGAATTATGCTAGTGGGTCAATTACTCGAATGCTTTTTCTCATTTATGGTCTTCACGTGCAGGCTATTGTGTAAAATGCTTCCAAGGGAGAATACATTACCGACCTCAAGAGATATGGCAAGACAACATGTGACCTCTCTTGGAGGATTAGATTACAAGCGCATCCATGTATGCGTCAACGATTGCGTTTTGTTTCGTGGACTACATAAGGATGCAAGAGAGTTTCCTACTTGTGGAGAGGCAAGATATAGAGCAGATCTCAAAACTTTGGACGTGCCTCGTAAGGTTCTGCGACATTTTCCCATAATCCCTCGCATCAAACATATGTTCAAGTGCAAATCCATTATTGTAGAGCTCATGTCATGGCATTCCTCCCATCGATCAACCGATAGCAAGTGGAGAACTCCCCCGTAGACACTCTTGCGTGGAATCATATTGAAGACACATGGCCAAGCTTCAAGGAAGAACCTAGCAGCTTTTGAGACTTGGATTGGGTATGGACGATGTGAACCCATTTGGTCTCAAAACACCTCTTACAGTGTATGGCCCAGTGATATTGGTGTGAATTATAATCTTCCACCCTCTATGGCGATTAAGAAAGGACATGTTATGTTATCCCTTCTAATTCCAAGGAAACATAAAGTCAAAAATCCTGATGTTTATTTGGAGCCTTTGATTGATGAGCTAGAGATACTGTGGAGAGGTATCGAGGTGCATGATGTGAGCAGGCCTCCCTCGTCTCACGAGACTTCAACTGCAAAAAGCAATCTTGATGTGGACGATGCATGACTTCCCAGGCTATGGTGAGTGTTCAGGTAAGCATTGCACGTCTAATTATGAGTAGGCAAAGGATGTGGCACCCAAAATCCACCTTCAACTCTTAATTGCGTCTATTGTTCAGGTCTCACTACATCGAGTTACCATGCATGTCCTGTTTGTGGTCCTTCGCTTGTTGCCTCACGAGAAGACGCATTGAATAAGATCATCTATGAGAATCACCATCGATTTATCCCACCTGATCATCCTAGGTATGTTGCCCCTTGAAATGAAGTCCTCCCCCAATCACTCACAGCAGGAGATTGGATGAGAATTTGGGATGGTTACACGACTCCTCCACCACTTGGCATGAGTCGGTAAGGGTTTGTAACTATTGTGTGCTATATTGGCTGGAAATAAAGATTGCCCACGCTAACACCAACTTTTGTTTAGATACTCCATCTTTTATCGTTTACCATATTGGTCCCACCTCAAGATCAATCACCTGCTTGATCCCATGGGATCAATCACCTGCTTGATCCCATGCATATCTTCAAGAATGTGGCATCTACCATTTGGGAACATTTGAATGGGACACGTGATTCCATAGGCATAAGGGAGGATCTACGTACCACAGGGAGGATGCGTGAAGCTTGGCCACAAGAGAGACCAAATGGGCGTGTTTTTTTACCTCGTGCACCGTGGAGGTTATCAAAGCTAGAGATGGTGGTGGTGAAGCATGCTATTACTACAATTCGTACTCCCACTGGGGATGCATGAGGTGTTTGAAGGGGGTCTTTACAAAGAGCAAGAAAAGAGGTGTAGAGCAATTATATGGGTTGAAATCCCATGATTGGCACAAGATGCACCAAGTAAGTATTTTATGTGCATAATATCTTTTTCCTTTCAAATTTGTGAGTGAAGTAGAAGCAACTAATCAACCATTCCTCGTGTGTTTAGTTCATACTACCTACTAGCATTTCTCGTAGTGCATCGAAGGATGTGAAAGATTGTATTTACAAGATGGGTGAGCTTGTGAGGTACTTTACATGATACAAAATGTGATGCATATCAATGCTCCATGCAAGGTGTTCATATTGCTAATATGGTGTACTTTTTCATTTCTAGGTATGTAAGCTCAAAGGAAATAGATCCCACCACGCTTGAGAATGCTTGACTTATGTCAGTGGAGGTGGTTTGTTTAGTAGAGGAGACATTTCCACGTTCTATTCTTACAAGCCAACTACATCTCATAGTGCATTTGGTAGATGAGATTGCTATATGCGGTACTATACATGCACGATGGTTGTTCTTCCTCGAGCGCTTCATGAAGACCTTGAAGGGTTTCGTGTGTAAGATTCCTCCCCAGCCTCTCAAGATGTCTAGCATCTTCCCCTGTAATCAATCCCTCTTCAGAAATATAAAAGACTTGTTTCTAAACTGTTTTAACCTAGAGAGAGAAAATATTCTAGAGAGAGAATATTCAAATTTTTAAATAGAAAATTATCTCATCTTATTAAAATAAGTTCCCCTGAAACAGAAATTCAAAAAGAACTTTCCAATGTGCAATTGGAATTAATTGGAAATGGGTATAAAGGACCTTAGCCTAAGGGTCTAGATTTTCAGAAATTTTTGGATTATGGTCCAATTAAGGTTCCTATGGGCCAATAGCATCAGTTCATGTGTAGGGAGGAGATAAATCCAATTTGTAAAAGAAGATACCCAAAAATGAGTAAATGCTCACATAAGATGAAGAGTTGAAAATGTACAAGGTTTATTAGTAAAAGACTATGAGCAATATTAAAAATATGAGATATTTTGGGTATCCAAAAATGAGTAAATGCTCACATAAGATGAAGAGTTGAAAATGTACAAGGTTTATTAGTAAAAAACTATGAGCAATATTAAAAATATGAGATATTTTGGGTATAATGATTCCATATGTAAGGAAGGGGAGTTCTTTAAAGGAGGTGCATATTTCACATAAGATGAAGAGTTGAAAATGTACAAGGGTTATTAGTAAAAAACTATGAGCAATATTAAAAATATGAGATATTTTGGGTATAATGATTCCATTTTGACACGTATGTAAGGAAGGGGAGTTCTTTAAAGGAGGTGCATATTTCACATGCTTGAATGAGTTTTAAACTCATAAAAATTGAGATATTTCATCTCTCCTCTCTCCTCATTCAAGTCTAGTTCCAAAAAGTTAGCTTAACTGACCTAAAAATGGTCAAATATTGACCAAACTGATTTAGAAAATTTTAGAATCAGTTTGTTTGGTTAGGAGCTCAATTTTTCCTATAAATAGAAGCCTCCCCCTTGTTGAAAAATATATAGTGTTTATGCATCGTTACTCTACTCCACCTAAGCCAAGAACTGTGAATTCATTAATAATTCACTAGTTTTTGGAGCTTCCCTCTTTCTTCAATCCCCATTAGTGGCTCCATCAATATACTTAACCAATTGATTGGTTGGGGGCCTCTACCATGAACAAAGAATCAAGCAATTTGTAAGGTAATTAGTGAATTTTGATCATTTTCTATAATTTCTCAATGTTTCTCTCTTCTCAACCCCTCTCAAGCTTGAGAAGCTTAATTGGAATGGTTTTTGAATGTAATTGAAGTTAATTTATGAATGGTAGTGAAGAGTTACATAATTTGATGAATGCTATTGAAGTTAATTGATTAATGATAGTTAAGAATTACATAAATTTTTATTTATGCTTAATTCAAATGGTTTTTATGAAATTTCTCTCTCTCACTCAAGAAATGGTCATACTCATGACCCATTCTCAATCCAAATGAAGCTTTTCATAAAGCTTTTCCTTAATCCAAGATTAATCTATACTTGAGGTCAAATTAATGGCTTTTTTCTATGCTTTTAGTTTATGTATTTCATGAATATTGATGATTCAATCCATTATGGATTATTGATCCAATTAGGAATCATTCTAATTATTTCTTAATGGTGATAAGCTTTATCCCTTAGAAAAAATTGAGATTTATCAGTCATAGCAGCGGAGCTATGGCAAAATTTTTATAAAAATTACGCATAAAATAATTTCATTCAAAGCATGAAAAGAGGACTTCCTACCATATTCTAGGAATTATCATCCTAGATTAATTGAAGATATTCATAGAGAAATTGATTTTTATATTATGCATAATTGATTTTCATGCATAGAGGTATTATTTTAACATAAAAGTGTTACTTTTATCATAATTAGATTTCATGCATAGAGGTATGCATTATTATTTTAATGTAAAAGTGTTACTTTTAGCACAATTGAATTTCATGCATAGAAGTATGCATAAGAGTTGAATATTTTATTATAAAAGTGTTACTTTTATCACAATTGAATTTCATGCATAGAAGTGTGCATAAGAGTTGATTATTTTATTATAAAAGTGTTACTTTTATCATATTTAAATTTCATGCATAAAAGTTGATTATTTTATTATAAAAGTGTTACTTTTATCATATTTGGATTTCATGCATAGATGTATGCATAAAAGATGATTATTTTATTATAAAAGTGTTACTTTTATCATAATTGGATTTCATGCATAGAGTTATGCATAAAAGTTGATTATTTTATTATAAAAGTGTGACTTTTATTATATTTAAATTTCATGCATAAAGGTATGCATAAAAGTTGATTATTTTATTTTAAAAGTGTGACTTTTATTATATTTGGATTTCATGCATAGAGGTATTCATAAAAGATATTCTTTTATACTAAAAGTGTGATTTTCATCATAAATGGATTTTATGCATAACTTAGATGCATAAGAGAAATTCTTTTATTCTAAAAGTGTAATTCCTACCAAATTAAATTTATGCATAAGAAGATGCATAAAAGATTGATTTTTATTTCGAAGGTGTTAGTCTCCTTAAATGGAATTTATGCATAAATAAATGTGTAGAGAAATCTTATATCAAATATAAGAATTCTCTTGTATTCTATAAAAAGATATGAAATGTGATAAGATGTGATAAGAGGTGTATGAGATGTGATAAGATGTGATAAGATGCATATGGGAAGTGATAGGATGTGATAAGAGGTGTATGAGATGTGATAAGATGTGTATGAGATGTGATAAGATATGATAAGAGGTGTATGAGATGTGATAGAATGTGTTAAGATGAGTTAGGATGTGTTAAAATGTATATGGGATGTGTTAGGACGAGAATGGATGTAATATGGTTATATGAATGTAATGTGGATGTATACATGTAGATGTGTATGTATGAATGTGAATGTGGATGTATGAATGTAGATACGGATGTGTATCTATGTATGTGAATGTGGATGTATGAATATGAATGTGGATGTGTGGATGTGGAAATGGAAGTGTGGATGTGGATGTATGCATGTAGATGTGTATGTATGAATGTGAATGTGGATGTATGAATGTAGATACGGATGTGTATCTATGTATGTGAATGTGGATGTATGAATATGAATGTGGATGTGTGGATGTAGAAATGGAAGTGTGGATGTATGAATGTGGATGTGGATGTATGCATGTAGATGTGTATGTATGTATGTGGATGTAGATGTGGATGTATAGATGTGAATGAGAATGTGGATGTGGATGTATGAATGTGAATGTGGATGTGGATGTGGATGTATGGATGTGGATATGGATGTGTATGTATGAATGTGGATATGGGATGTGGATGTATAAATGAGGATGTGAAAATGGGTGTATGCATGTAGATGTGGATGTATGGATGTGAATGTGAATGTGTATGAGAATTAATGTGTCATCGATATGAGGAAATGGATGAGAACGAGTACACATTGAATGGAATGTGGAATAAGTAATGTGGACTGAGGAGGGATAATGTGGAAAGACGAGAGTTTGATTTAGAAGCTATATTTTGTGACTGTTTGTAAATGACTGTTTTATGTCAAGAATGCTGGGGAAGCATTTTGACCGTCTTGTGGATTAAGGTCATGAAGACCTAACTGTTAAAGTTGCAACTGCTGCCGACGGAGAGTCAATGGAGGATGTCTCGCGTAGCAAGGTCGACCGAGGTCTTGACCAGCCTCGGTTCGATTTAAATGGTGAGCTTCCGGTACGGTGGATGAGGGACCAAGGAAGCGGCCTATGAGCGAAGCACTAGGTCACCTGCGAAGGATCCTAGAGGGTGCTGTGCTCGGGCTCTGGGTCGCCGAAGATACCCACACGTGCGTCGAGGAAGATATTGGAACAAGGAGTAAGAGTTGTTTTGTGAAATCGGGCATGGATCTGGTTGATTGACCTTGTTGGTCTTCAATGGATGAGTCCATGGCTCTTTATATGGATCTGTTGGGTGGTTGATCTTGCTGATCTTCAACGAGAGTCCATCTGGATTTTTATAAGTGATTATATTGCCGAGTATTATGGGCTAGGAACTATTGAAAAGGCCCCTGAGTGGACAGGTGGCGAGCGTTCTAGTTGCCAATGATGCCATAGATACTCTGATGAAGGAATGATGGGAAATTTGAGAATCAACCAGATAATTTGGAAGACTGTGATCAGTGGTACTATGGTTTCATTAAAGGATTGTTTTAAAGTTAGCTGATGCAAAGAAAAAGGCAATTTCATATTGGGTGTGTAAGTGGTGTGCCTAATTTTATGTTTGCATGAACTTCCGGCTAGGGGGCCTTGGAACTCTTTTCCTTGGTACCCGGGAAAAAACCTAACCAAATTCCAAATTGGATCCCATCACTACAGTGGTTGGGCGGTTGGCTAACCCATGGGATCGGATGGGGTTAGGCTGGACTGATGGATCCGTAAATCGAGATTTAATTTCTATTATTACGATAGATGAAGTAAATCCCAGATAGTAATTGTTCTATGGATAGGAATCAACGGCTGTGCCTCTTGATGGGGAAAAAAGCGTTGATCCCAATGATCCCAACTTGCACTTGGATCATTGGGATCAACGCTTTTTTCCCCATCAAGAGGCACAGCCGTTGATTCCTATCCATAGAACAATTACTATCTGGGATTTACTTCATCTATCGTAATAATAGAAATTAAATCTTGATTTACGGATCCATCAGTCTAGCCTAACCCCATCCGATCCCATGGGTTAGCCAACCGCCCAACCACTATAGTGATGGGATCCAATTTGGAATTTGGTTAGGTTTTGTCCCGGGTACCAAGGAAAAGAGTTCCAAGGCCCCCTAGCCGGAAGTTCATGCAAACATAAAATTAGGCACACCACTTACACACCCAATATGAAATTGCCTTTTTCTTTGCATCAGCTAACTTTAAAACAATCCTTTAATGAAACCATAGTACCACTGATCACAGTCTTCCAAATTATCCGGTTGATTCTCAAATTTCCCATCATTCCTTCATCAGAGTATCTATGGCATCATTGGCAACTAGAATGCTCACCACTTGTCCACTCATCAGGGGCCTTTTCAATAGTTCCTAGCCCATAATACTCGGCAATATAATCACTTATAAAAATCCAGATGGACTCTCGTTGAAGATCAGCAAGATCAACCACCCAACAGATCCATATAAAGAGCCATGGACTCATCCATTGAAGACCAGCAAGGTCAATCAACCAGATCCATGCCCGATTTCACAAAACAACTCTTACTCCTTGTTCCAATATCTTCCTCAACGCACGTGTGGGTATCTTCGGCGACCGAGAGCCCGAGCACAGCACCCTCTAGGATCCTTCGCAGGTGACCTAATGCTTCACTCATAGGCCGCTTCCTTGGTCCCTCATCCACCGTACCGGAAGCTCACCATTTAAATCGAACCGAGGCTGGTCAAGACCTCGGTCGACCTTGCTACGCGAGACGTCCTCCATTGACTCTCCGTCGGCAGCAGTTGCAACTTTAACAGTTAGGTCTTCATGACCTTAATCCACAAGACGGTCAAAATGCTTCCCCAGCATTCTTGACATAAAACAGTCATTTACAAACAGTCACAAAATACAGCTTCTAAATCAAACTCTCGTCTTTCCACATTATCCCTCCTCAGTCCACATTACTTATTCCACATTCCATTCAATGTGTACTCGTTCTCATCCATTTCCTCATATCAATGACACATTAATTCTCATACACATTCACATTCACATCCATACATCCACATCTACATGCATACACCCATTTTCACATCCTCATTTATACATCCACATCCCATATCCACATTCATACATACACATCCATATCCACATCCATACATCCACATCCACATCCACATTCACATTCATACATCCACATCCACATTCCCATTCACATCTATACATCCACATCTACATCCACATACATACATACACATCTACATACATACATCCACATCCACATTCATACATCCACACTTCCATTTCCACATCCACACATCCACATTCATATTCATACATCCACATTCACATACATAGATACACATCCGTATCTACATTCATACATCCACATTCACATTCATACATACACATCTACATGCATACATCCACATCCACATTCATACATCCACACTTCCATTTCCACATCCACACATCCACATTCATATTCATACATCCACATTCACATACATAGATACACATCCGTATCTACATTCATACATACACATTCACATTCATACATACACATCTACATGTATACATCCACATCACATTCATATAACCATATTACATCCATTCTCGTCCTAACACATCCCATATACATCATCTTAACACATCCTAACTCATCTTAACACATTCTATCACATCTCATACACCTCTTATCATATCTTATCACATCTCATACACATCTTATCACATCTTTTCACATCTCATACACCTCTTATCACATCCCATCACTTCCCATATGCATCTTATCACATCTTATCACATCTCATACAACTCTTATCACATCTTATCACATTTCATATCTTTTTATAGAATACAAGAGAATTCTTATATTTGATATAAGATTTCTCTACACATTTATTTATGCATAAATTCCATTTAAGGAGACTAACACCTTCGAAATAAAAATCAATCTTTTATGCATCTTCTTATGCATAAATTCAATTTGGTAGGAATTACACTTTTAGAATAAAAGAATTTCTCTTATGCATCTAAGTTATGCATAAAATCCATTTATGATGAAAATCACACTTTTAGTATAAAAGAATATCTTTTATGAATACCTCTATGCATGAAATCCAAATATAATAAAAGTCATACTTTTAAAATAAAATAATCAACTTTTATGCATACCTTTATGCATGAAATTTAAATATAATAAAAGTCACACTTTTATAATAAAATAATCAACTTTTATGCATACCTCTATGCATGATGTGAGATCCCTGTTCCCACCGCGCAACGGATTCGGGGTACTAGCAGCGGAAGTAGCACTTCTTGCGCGAGGCAGGGTCCCACACTCGGGGCCTCGTCCACGGATATCCGGACAAAAGACTAATCCGTCGGTTTTTCCAAAACCAGACCCAGAAAAACTTCCCTTATCCGGAAAGAACGGGCGATTCCACCAGGATAATTTTTACTCTAACGTAGTCAAAACTCTTACTGATCAAACAGATCCGACTGCATCTATAAAGATACTTGGTCAGATCAAGGAAGAAACTTGCACTTGGATCATTGGGATCAACGCTTTTTTCCCCACCAAGGAGGCACAGCCGTTGATTCCTATCCATAGAACAATTACTATCCGGGATTTACTTTATCTATCGTAATAACAGAAATTGAGTCTCGATTTACGGATCCATCAGTCCAACCTAACCCCATCCGATCCCATGGGTTAGCCAACCGCCCAACCACTGTAGTGATGGGATCCAATTTGGAATTTTGTTAGGTTTTGTCCCGGGTACCAAGGAAAAGAGTTCCAAGGCCCCCTAGCCGGAATTTCATGCAAACTTAAAACTAGCCACACCACTTACACACCCAATATGAAAATTGCCTTTTTCTTAGCATCAGCTAACTTTAAAACAATCCTTTAATGAAACCATAGTACCACTGATCACAATCTCCCAATTTATCCAGTTGATTCATAATTTCCCATCATTCCTTCATCAGAGTATCTATGGCATCATTGGCAACTAGAACGCTCACCACCTGTCCACACAGGGGCCGTTTCAATAGTTCCTAGCCCATAATACTCAACAATATAATCACTTATCAAGATGGACTCTCGTTGAAGATCAGCAAGATCAACCAACAGATCCATATAAAAGAGCCATGGACTCATCCGTTGAGGACCAGCAAGGTCAATCAACCAGATCCATGCCCGGTTCCAGAAAACAACTCTTACTCCTTGTTCCAATATCTTCCTCGACGCACGCGTGGGTATCCTAGGCGACCCAGAGCCCGAGCACCGTATGGTCAGCACCCTCTAGGATCCTTCGCAGGTGACCTAGCGCTTCACTCATAGGCCGCTTCCTTGGTCCCTCATCCACCGTACCGGAAGCTCACCATTTTAATCAAACCGAGGCTGGTCAAGACCTCGGTCGACCTTGCTACGCGAGACGTCCTCCATTGACTCTCCGTCAGCAGTTGCAACTTTATCAGTTAGGTCTCCACGACCTTAATCACAAGACGGTCAAAATGCTTCCCCAGCATTCTTGACATAAAACAGCCATTTACAAACAGCATTTACAAACAGTTTACAAATACAGTTTCTATATTAACTCTCATTTTTCCACATTGTTCCTCATTAATCCACATTACTTATTCCACATTCCATTTATATGTGTACTCATCCAATCACCTCATTTTCCATCTCTTCACTTCAAATTCCTTCACATCACATATCATATATTCACATCCATATCCACATCCATACATCCACATCCATATCCACATTCACATCCATACATCCATACATCCACATCTACATGCTTATCTCCATATCCACATTCACATCCATATCCACATTCACATCCATACATCCACATCTACATGCTTATCTCCATTTTCACATCTTCATTTATACATCCACATCCCATATCCACATTCATACATACACATCCATATCCACATCCATACATCCACATCCACATCCACATTCACATCCATACATCCACATCTACCTGCTTACCTCCATTTTCACATCCTCATTTATACATCCACATCCCATATCCACATTCATACATACACATCCATACATCCACATCTACATCCACATACATACATACATCCACATCCACATTCACATTCACATACATCCACATCCACATCTATACATCCACATTCCACATTCACATCTATACATCCACATTCCACATTCACATCTATACATCCACATCTACATTCACATTCACATACATCCACATCCACATTCCCATTCACATCTATACATCCACATCCATTCACATCTATACATCCACATCTACATCCACATTCACATCTATGCATATATATCTTCATGCATATATCCATTTTCACGTTCATACATCCACATCTACATGCTTACCTCCATTTTCACATCCTCATTTATACATCCACATCCCATATCCACATTCATACATACACATCCATACATCCACATCTACATCCACATACATACATACATCCACATCCACATTCACATTCACATATATCCACATCCACATTCACATTCACATCTATACATCCACATCTACATCCACATTCACATACATCCACATCCACATTCCCATTCACATCTATACATCCACATCCATTCACATCTATACATCCACATCTACATCCACATTCACATCTATGCATATATATCTTCATGCATATATCCATTTTCACCTTCATACATCCACACTCCCATCTCCACATCCACACATCCACATACATACATCCATTTCCACATTCCCATTTATATAACCCCATATACCTTCACATCTAATCTTTTACATCACATCCATTCTCGCCCTATCACAACCCATATACATCTTATCCTATCACATACACTTCTTACCTCATCCCCCCATACACATCTTAATTCATCTTATCACCTCCTAACTTATTTCATAAGCATCTTATCACCTCTTATCACACCTCTTATCACATCTCTTATCACCTCCTAACTTATTTCATAAGCATCTTATCACATCTCTTATCACATCCTATCACATCTCTTATCTATTTATAGAATACAAGAGAATTCTTACATTTGATATAAGATTTCTTTACACATTTATTTATGAATAAATTCTATTTAAGGAGATTAATACTTTCAAAGTAAAAATCAATCTTTTATGCATCTTCCTATGCATAAATTCATTTTTAATGAAAATGACACTTTTGAATTAAATTTTAATCTTTTATGCATTTTTCTATACATAAATTCAATTTAGATGAGAATGACACTTTTGAATTAAAAAATCAATCTTTTATGCATCTTCTTATGCATAAATTCAATTTGGTAGGAATTACACTTTTAGAATAAAAAAATTTCTCTTATGCATCTAAGTTAAGCATAAAATCCATTTATGAGGAAAATCACACTTTTAGTATAAAAAGAATATCTTTTATGCATACCTATATGCATGAAATTCAATTATGATAAAAGTCACACTTTTATAATAAAATAATCAACTTTTATGCATACCTCTATGCATGAAATCCAATATGATAAAAGTAACACTTTTGATATAAAAATTTTTCCATTATGCATACTTCTATGCATGAAATAAAAATGGTAAAAATAACACTTTTGATATAAAAATTTATCCATTATGCATACTTCTATGCATGAAATAAAAATGGTAAAAATAACACTTTTGATATAAAAATTTATCCATTATGCCTAATATTAAAATTCAATTTCTCCATGATTGTAATGAAATTCTTTCAATTAATCTAGGATGATAATTCCTAGAATATGGTAGAAAGTCCTCTTTTTATGCTTTGAATGAGATTATTTTATGCATAATTTTTATAAAAATTTTGCCATAGCTCCGCTGCTATGACTGATAAATCTCAATTTTTCTAAGGGATAATGCTTATCATTAAGAAAATAATTAAAATAATCTCTAATTGGATTATCAATCCATAATGGATTGAATCATTAATATACATAAACTAAAAGCATAGAAAAAAGCCATTAATTTGGCCTCAAGCATAGCTTAATCTTGGGTTAAGGAAAAGCTTTATGAAAAGCTTGATTTGGATTGAGAACGGTTCATGAGTATGACCATTTCTTGAGTGAGAGAGAGAATTTACATAAAAAATCATTAGAATTTAAACAAAAATAAAAATTAACTTCAATAGCATTATGTAACTCTTCACTACTATTCAAACTTCAATAGCATTAAAAAAAACCATACCAATTAAACTTCTCAAGCTTGAGAGGGGTTGAGAAGAGAGAAACATTGAGAAATTATAGAAAGATGAATATTCACTAATTACCTTACAACTTGCTTGATTCTTTGTTCACGGTAGAGGCCCCCAACCAATCAATTGGTTAAGTATGTTGATGGAGCCACTAATGGGGATTGAAGAAAGAGGGAAGCTCCAAAAACTAGTGAATTATTAAATGAATTCACAGTTTCTGGCTTAGGTGGAGTAGAGTAACGATGCATAAACACTATATATTTTTCAACAAGGGGGAGGCTTCTATTTATAGGAAAAATTGAGCTCCTAACCAAACAAACTGATTCTTAGAATTTTCTAAATCAGTTTGGTCAATATTTGACCATTTTTAGGTCAGTTAAGCTAACTTTTTGGAACTAGACTTAAATGAGGAGAGAGGAGAGATGAAATATCTCAATTTTTATGAGTTTAAAACTCATTCAAGCATGTGAAATATGCACCTCCTTTAAAGAACTCCCTTTCCTTACATATGTCATATTTTTAATATTGCTCATAGTTTTTTTTACTAATAAACCTTGTACATTTTCAACTCTTCATCTTATGTGAAATATGCACCTCCTTTAAAGAACTCCTCTTCCTTACATATGTCATACTTTTAATATTGCTCATAATTTTTTTCTAATAAACCTTGTACATTTTCAACTCTTCATCTTATGTGAAATATGCACCTCCTTTAAAGAATTCCCTTCCTTACATATGTCATATTTTTAATATTGCTCATAGTTTTTTACTAATAAACCTTGTACATTTTCAACTCTTCACCTCATGTGAGCATTTACTCATTTTTGGGTATTTTCTTTTTACAAGTTGGATTTATCTCCTCCCTACACATGGATTGATGCTATTGGTCCATAGGAACCTTAATTGGACCATAGTCTAAAGATTTCTGAAAATCTAGACCCTTAGGCTAAGGTTCTTTATAGCTATTTTCAATTAATTCCAATTGCACATTGGAAAATTCTTTTTGAATTTCTGTTTCAGGGGAACTCATCTGAATTAGAAGAGATATTTTTCTATCCAAAAATATTCAAAATCTGAATATTCTCTCTCTAGAATATTTTTCTCTCTCTAGGCTAAAACAGATAGAAACAAGGTCTTTATATTTCTGAAGAGGGATTGATTACAGGGAAAGATACTAGACATCAAAAAGGGGGTGGGGGAGGAATCTTACATTCTATCCCACTTAAAAAAAACGCGAGATGTCCTCATCTCGCAAACTGGGATAATTTCGCAAGATGCACGAATTATGAGACTTAGAGAAAAATTTAAATCAGGATTAACCACCAAGAAAAAGTCTCAAAGAGAGCAAGATTCAAGATAAGAACAAGATTTAAACTTTATTCATTCTCGGAACTTATACAGTAAAGATAGAAGAACTCTTTACACTTCCATAAGCCCGTCCATCATATGATCACAAAAGCAGCACTCACAAGCTGCACAAGTATAGGGTAACTCATCTATGGGAATGATTCTGCTGGTTATTGCCGCACCTATCTCAGTGGTATGAGGTGATCTAACAAAAGGACCTCTGAGAGGCAAGCCAAAAACGGGGTAAAGGCATATCTTCTCATGAGGAAGAAAACACGCCAATAAGAAGACCCGCTCAGAAAACCCAGGATGCCTTGATCTCATGACGCAGTAGTATCGGGGACCCAAACCCAAGGCTTCAATAACCATGGCCAAGCGGACATTGTTGCGAAAGTGTTGCTGACCCCAGGGTGTTACCCTAGTTATGTCTTGATAGGTCCGCCATTTTGTCTGCGCTACAGAAGTTCCCAAGTGAGGGAAAAGTGAGCGCTCATACTGCTCTATAAAATCTTTCTTCACAGACTCCCTTGCGTCTTGAAGGTGAGAAATCATTAGGGATAAAACTAGTTCTTGTTGCCAAGCCATGAAGGAGATTAAGAAAGAAAGGAGATCGATGGAAGTAAGATTACTGTGAGCGACAAGTAAAAGTTACGACTTATATAAAGGAAGGAGCTAGCGTAACTTAGAAGCCAACGGTAACTTGCCACTGAAGTTTTACCGTCTTTCTATGATTTGGGTTTGACACATTTTTCTATAGAAGGCATTAAGAATTTTGAGATGAAGAGATAAAAGAAGCTTGTAGGCTAAGTCACCTACTTTCATTGACAGATATAAGGCTCACAATATCTGGGGGATAACTTCATATACTCCCCAAGAGATAAAGAACTTCTTTTGGGCCGTACTCGAATGAAGACCAAAACCTTGATATCCAAAACATCGATTCTCACTTCTGAACTCGTTGTTCTGAATCCTTAAAACAGGTGGGACTCTTGAGAAGTATTCAGGAAAAAGGTTCTTCCTTTTTTAAACAGAATCTTTCTTTTATTTTAGAGAGGGAATAATTATAAGATCAAAAAGGGAGATTATTACTCCTGTATACCTCTAAGGCTGGGGGAGAATCTTACATTCTACCCCACTTGAAAAGTGCGAGATGTCCTCATCTCATAAAGTAGAGGACAACTCTTTTTCTTAAGATCCAATTTTATTCTGGGGTTCCTTATATTCTGGTCAACCCAACAGAATACTGGGATAAATATCCCTTAGAACTCATCATTAAATAACAATTCATTCAGATCATATCATTCATATCTTTAACATGATAAAGGTTCATTAGACCGAAAAATTTCCTTCTGAGCATTCCTCCACGGGAATTTCAGTCAAGTAAGTTCTCAATTTGTCATCCCTTAACTTGATCTAACGGTCAAGTGTTAACAATAGCAATTTGACAGCACAATCCACTAATCTCATAGTGATTTGCTGAATCATTTTCATCATTTATCATTACAGGGACTCGTCCCAATCATCCACCTTGTGGTTTCGCTCAGCTTATTACATTTCAATCCATTTTCAGGGATCATCATTTTTCAATCAGAATCCAAATCAATTCATCGGTTTCCAAACAGAACTAAAAATCATATCAACCACATTCGAAATCATCATCTGGATAGCATTAACGCTTATAATTTCAAGTCTTAGATTTACTCGTATATACTGTCAGTAAAGAGCTGCAGTTATACTCTCGGTATATACGGTAGTCACGGCCCTTGGAATTATAAGGTAAATACCATCATGTCTAGGCCTCAAGCAAGTCAGGGATTCTATATAATTGCGGTACTTCCATCTGAAGACCCAATTACCAATTTACGAATTTCAGTTTGAATATCAAATTGTATGAATTATATCACACAATTACAACCTTCTTTGTGCTTCTTGATAAATTTTTGACATATTTGGTTTCTCAGTTGATCTTTACTAGCCAAATGCTCTGATACCAACTGTAAGGTCCCTGTTCCCACCGCGCAACGGATTCGGGGTACTAGCAGCGGAAGTAGCACTTCTTGCGCGAGGCAGGGTCCCACACTCGGGGCCTCGTCCACGGATATCCGGACAAAAGACTAATCCGTCGGTTTTTCCAAAACCAGACCCAGAAAAACTTCCCTTATCCGGAAAGCACGGGCGATTCCACCAGGATAATTTTTACTCTAACGTAGTCAAAACTCTTACTGATCAAACAGATCCGACTGCATCTATAAAGATACTTGGTCAGATCAAGGAAGAAACTTGCACTTGGATCATTGGGATCAACGCTTTTTTCCCCACCAAGGAGGCACAGCCGTTGATTCCTATCCATAGAACAATTACTATCCGGGATTTACTTTATCTATCGTAATAACAGAAATTGAGTCTCCATTTACGGATCCATCAGTCCAACCTAATCCCATCCGATCCCATGGGTTAGCCAACCGCCCAACCACTGTAGTGATGGGATCCAATTTGGAATTTTGTTAGGTTTTGTCCCGGGTACCAAGGAAAAGAGTTCCAAGGCCCCCTAGCCGGAATTTCATGCAAACTTAAAACTAGCCACACCACTTACACACCCAATATGAAAATTGCCTTTTTCTTAGCATCAGCTAACTTTAAAACAATCCTTTAATGAAACCATAGTACCACTGATCACAATCTCCCAATTTATCCAGTTGATTCATAATTTCCCATCATTCCTTCATCAGAGTATCTATGGCATCATTGGCAACTAGAACGCTCACCACCTGTCCACACAGGGGCCGTTTCAATAGTTCCTAGCCCATAATACTCAACAATATAATCACTTATCAAGATGGACTCTCGTTGAAGATCAGCAAGATCAACCAACAGATCCATATAAAAGAGCCATGGACTCATCCGTTGAGGACCAGCAAGGTCAGTCAACCAGATCCATGCCCGGTTCCAGAAAACAACTCTTACTCCTTGTTCCAATATCTTCCTCGACGCACGCGTGGGTATCCTAGGCGACCCAGAGCCCGAGCACCGTATGGTCAGCACCCTCTAGGATCCTTCGCAGGTGACCTAGCGCTTCACTCATAGGCCGCTTCCTTGGTCCCTCATCCACCGTACCGGAAGCTCACCATTTTAATCGAACCGAGGCTGGTCAAGACCTCGGTCGACCTTGCTACGCGAGACGTCCTCCATTGACTCTCCGTCAACAGTTGCAACTTTATCAGTTAGGTCTCCACGACCTTAATCACAAGACGGTCAAAATGCTTCCCCAGCATTCTTGACATAAAACAGCCATTTACAAACAGCATTTACAAACAGTTTACAAATACAGTTTCTATATTAACTCTCATTTTTCCACATTGTTCCTCATTAATCCACATTACTTATTCCACATTCCATTTATATGTGTACTCATCCAATCACCTCATTTTCCATCTCTTCACTTCAAATTCCTTCACATCACATATCATATATTCACATCCATATCCACATCCATACATCCACATCCATATCCACATTCACATCCATACATCCACATCTACATGCTTATCTCCATTTTCACATCTTCATTTATACATCCACATCCCATATCCACATTCATACATACACATCCATATCCACATCCATACATCCACATCCACATCCACATTCACATCCATACATCCACATCTACCTGCTTACCTCCATTTTCACATCCTCATTTATACATCCACATCCCATATCCACATTCATACATACACATCCATACATCCACATCTACATCCACATACATACATACATCCACATCCACATTCACATTCACATACATCCACATCCACATCTATACATCCACATTCCACATTCACATCTATACATCCACATCTACATTCACATTCACATACATCCACATCCACATTCCCATTCACATCTATACATCCACATCCATTCACATCTATACATCCACATCTACATCCACATTCACATCTATGCATATATATCTTCATGCATATATCCATTTTCACGTTCATACATCCACATCTACATGCTTACCTCCATTTTCACATCCTCATTTATACATCCACATCCCATATCCACATTCATACATACACATCCATACATCCACATCTACATCCACATACATACATACATCCACATCCACATTCACATTCACATATATCCACATCCACATTCACATTCACATCTATACATCCACATCTACATCCACATTCACATACATCCACATCCACATTCCCATTCACATCTATACATCCACATCCATTCACATCTATACATCCACATCTACATCCACATTCACATCTATGCATATATATCTTCATGCATATATCCATTTTCACCTTCATACATCCACACTCCCATCTCCACATCCACACATCCACATACATACATCCATTTCCACATTCCCATTTATATAACCCCATATACCTTCACATCTAATCTTTTACATCACATCCATTCTCGCCCTATCACAACCCATATACATCTTATCCTATCACATACACTTCTTACCTCATCCCCCCATACACATCTTAATTCATCTTATCACCTCCTAACTTATTTCATAAGCATCTTATCACCTCTTATCACACCTCTTATCACATCTCTTATCACCTCCTAACTTATTTCATAAGCATCTTATCACATCTCTTATCACATCCTATCACATCTCTTATCTATTTATAGAATACAAGAGAATTCTTACATTTGATATAAGATTTCTTTACACATTTATTTATGAATAAATTCTATTTAAGGAGATTAATACTTTCAAAGTAAAAATCAATCTTTTATGCATCTTCCTATGCATAAATTCATTTTTAATGAAAATGACACTTTTGAATTAAATTTTAATCTTTTATGCATTTTTCTATACATAAATTCAATTTAGATGAGAATGACACTTTTGAATTAAAAAATCAATCTTTTATGCATCTTCTTATGCATAAATTCAATTTGGTAGGAATTACACTTTTAGAATAAAAAAATTTCTCTTATGCATCTAAGTTAAGCATAAAATCCATTTATGAGGAAAATCACACTTTTAGTATAAAAAGAATATCTTTTATGCATACCTATATGCATGAAATTCAATTATGATAAAAGTCACACTTTTATAATAAAATAATCAACTTTTATGCATACCTCTATGCATGAAATCCAATATGATAAAAGTAACACTTTTGATATAAAAATTTTTCCATTATGCATACTTCTATGCATGAAATAAAAATGGTAAAAATAACACTTTTGATATAAAAATTTATCCATTATGCATACTTCTATGCATGAAATAAAAATGGTAAAAATAACACTTTTGATATAAAAATTTATCCATTATGCCTAATATTAAAATTCAATTTCTCCATGATTGTAATGAAATTCTTTCAATTAATCTAGGATGATAATTCCTAGAATATGGTAGAAAGTCCTCTTTTTATGCTTTGAATGAGATTATTTTATGCATAATTTTTATAAAAATTTTGCCATAGCTCCGCTGCTATGACTGATAAATCTCAATTTTTCTAAGGGATAATGCTTATCATTAAGAAAATAATTAAAATAATCTCTAATTGGATTATCAATCCATAATGGATTGAATCATTAATATACATAAACTAAAAGCATAGAAAAAAGCCATTAATTTGGCCTCAAGCATAGCTTAATCTTGGGTTAAGGAAAAGCTTTATGAAAAGCTTGATTTGGATTGAGAACGGTTCATGAGTATGACCATTTCTTGAGTGAGAGAGAGAATTTACATAAAAAATCATTAGAATTTAAACAAAAATAAAAATTAACTTCAATAGCATTATGTAACTCTTCACTACTATTCAAACTTCAATAGCATTAAAAAAAACCATACCAATTAAACTTCTCAAGCTTGAGAGGGGTTGAGAAGAGAGAAACATTGAGAAATTATAGAAAGATGAATATTCACTAATTACCTTACAACTTGCTTGATTCTTTGTTCACGGTAGAGGCCCCCAACCAATCAATTGGTTAAGTATGTTGATGGAGCCACTAATGGGGATTGAAGAAAGAGGGAAGCTCCAAAAACTAGTGAATTATTAAATGAATTCACAGTTTCTGGCTTAGGTGGAGTAGAGTAACGATGCATAAACACTATATATTTTTCAACAAGGGGGAGGCTTCTATTTATAGGAAAAATTGAGCTCCTAACCAAACAAACTGATTCTTAGAATTTTCTAAATCAGTTTGGTCAATATTTGACCATTTTTAGGTCAGTTAAGCTAACTTTTTGGAACTAGACTTAAATGAGGAGAGAGGAGAGATGAAATATCTCAATTTTTATGAGTTTAAAACTCATTCAAGCATGTGAAATATGCACCTCCTTTAAAGAACTCCCTTTCCTTACATATGTCATATTTTTAATATTGCTCATAGTTTTTTTTACTAATAAACCTTGTACATTTTCAACTCTTCATCTTATGTGAAATATGCACCTCCTTTAAAGAACTCCTCTTCCTTACATATGTCATACTTTTAATATTGCTCATAATTTTTTTCTAATAAACCTTGTACATTTTCAACTCTTCATCTTATGTGAAATATGCACCTCCTTTAAAGAATTCCCTTCCTTACATATGTCATATTTTTAATATTGCTCATAGTTTTTTACTAATAAACCTTGTACATTTTCAACTCTTCACCTCATGTGAGCATTTACTCATTTTTGGGTATTTTCTTTTTACAAGTTGGATTTATCTCCTCCCTACACATGGATTGATGCTATTGGTCCATAGGAACCTTAATTGGACCATAGTCTAAAGATTTCTGAAAATCTAGACCCTTAGGCTAAGGTTCCTTATAGCTATTTTCAATTAATTCCAATTGCACATTGGAAAATTCTTTTTGAATTTCTGTTTCAGGGGAACTCATCTGAATTAGAAGAGATATTTTTCTATCCAAAAATATTCAAAATCTGAATATTCTCTCTCTAGAATATTTTTCTCTCTCTAGGCTAAAACAGATAGAAACAAGGTCTTTATATTTCTGAAGAGGGATTGATTACAGGGAAAGATACTAGACATCAAAAAGGGGGTGGGGGAGGAATCTTACACATGAAATCCAATTATGATAAAAGTAATACTTTTATAATAAAATAATCATCTTTTATGCATACATCTATGCATGAAATCCAAATATGATAAAAGTAACACTTTTATAATAAAATAATCAACTTTTATGCATACTTTTATGCATGAAATTCAAATATGATAAAAATAACACTTTTATAATAAAATAATCAACTCTTATGCACACTTCTATGCATGAAATTCAATTGTGATAAAAGTAACACTTTTATAATAAAATAATCAACTCTTATGCATACTTCTATGCATGAAATTCAATTGTGCTAAAAGTAACACTTTTACATTAAAATAATAATCTTTTATGTATACCTCTATGCATGAAATCTAATTATGATAAAAGTAACACTTTTATGTTAAAATAATAATCTATTATGCATACCTCTATGCATGAAAATCAATTATGCATAATATAAAAATCAATTTCTCTATGAATATCTTCAATTAATCGAGGATGATAACTCCTAGAATATGGTAGGAAGTCCTCTTTTCATGCTTTGAATGAAATTATTTTATGCGTAATTTTTATAAAAATTTTGCCATAGCTCCGCTGCTATGACTGATAAATCTCAATTTTTTCTAAGGGATAAAGCTTATCACCATTAAGAAATAATTAGAATGATCCCTAATTGGATCAATAATCCATAATGGATTGAATCATCAATATTCATGAAATACATAAACTAAAAGCATAGAAAAAAGCCATTAATTTGACCTCAAGTATAGATTAATCTTGGATTAAGGAAAAGCTTTATAAAAAGCTTCATTTGGATTGAGAATGGGTCATGAGTATGACCATTTCTTGAGTGAGAGAGAAATTTCATAAAAACCATTTGAATTAAGCATAAATGAAAATTTATGTAATTCTTAACTATCATTAATCAATTAACTTCAATAGCATTCATCAAATTATGTAACTCTTCACTACCATTCATAAATTAACTTCAATAACATTCAAAAACCATTCCAATTAAGCTTCTCAAGCTTGAGAGGGGTTGAGAAGAGAGAAACATTGAGAAATTATAGAAAATGATCAAAATTCACTAATTACCTTACAAATTGCTTGATTCTTTGTTCACGGTAGAGGCCCCCCAACCAATCAATTGGTTAAGTATATTGATGGAGCCACTAATGGGGATTGAAGAAAGAGGGAAGCTCCAAAAACTAGTGAATTATTAATGAATTCACAGTTCTTGGCTTAGGTGGAGTAGAGTAACGATGCATAAACACTATATATTTTTCAACAAGGGGGAGGCTTCTATTTATAGGAAAAATTGAGCTCCTAACCAAACAAACTGATTCTAGAATTTTCTAAATCAGTTTGGTCAATATTTGACCATTTTTAGGTCAGTTAAGCTAGCTTTTTGGAACTAGACTTGAATGAGGAGAGAGGAGAGATGAAATATCTCCATTTTTATGAGTTTAAAACTCATTCAAGCATGTGAAATATGCACCTCCTTTAAAGAACTCCCCTTCCTTACATATGTGTCAAAATGGAATCATTATACCCAAAATATCTCATATTTTTAATATTGCTCATAGTTTTTTACTAATAAACCTTGTACATTTTCAACTCTTCATCTTATGTGAAATATGCACCTCCTTTAAAGAACTCCCCTTCCTTGCATATGGAATCATTATACCTAAAATATCTCATATTTTTAATATTGCTCATAGTTTTTTACTAATAAACCTTGTACATTTTCAACTCTTCATCTTATGTGAGCATTTACTCATTTTTGGATACCCAAAATATCTCATATTTTTAATATTGCTCAGTCTTTTACTAATAAACCTTGTACTTTTTCAACTCTTCATCTTATGTGAGCATTTACTCATTTTTGGGTATCTTCTTTTACAAATTGGATTTATCTCCTCCCTACACATGGATTGATGCTATTGGCCCATAGGAACCTTAATTGGACCATAATCCAAAAATTTCTGAAAATCTAGACCCTTAGGCTAAGGTCCTTTATACCCATTTTCAATTAATTCCAATTGCACATTGGAAAGTTCTTTTTGAATTTCTGTTTCAGGGGAACTTATTTTAATAAGATGAGATAATTTTCTATTTAAAAATTTGAATATTCTCTCTCTAGAATATTTTCTCTCTCTAGGTTAAAACAGTTTAGAAACAAGTCTTTTATATTTTTGAAGAGGGATTGATTACAGGGGAAGATGCTGGACATCTTGAGAGGCTGGGGAGGAATCTTACATTCTCTCCCACTTGAAAAACGCGAGATGCCCTCATCTTACAAACCGGGGGTAATTTCGCAAGATGCACAAGTATGAGACTGAGAGAAAATTTTTAATTAAGATTAACCACCAATTAAAAAAGCCTCAAAGAGAGTAAGGGTCAAGATAAGAACAAGATTTAAACTTTATTCATTCTTGGAACATATACAGTAAAGATAGAAGAACTCTTTACACTTCCATAAGCCCGTCCATCATATGATCACAAAAGCAGCACTCACAAGCTGCGCACGTATAAGGTAACTCATCTATGGGAATGATTCTGTTGGTTATTGCCGCACCTATCTCAGTGGTATGAGGTGATCTAACAAAAGGACCTCTGAGAGGTAAGCCAAAAACGGGGTAAAGGCATATCTTCTGATGAGGAAGAAAACACGCCAGTAAGAAGACTCGCTTAGAAAACCCAAGATGTCTTGATCTCATGACGCAGTAGTATCGGGGACCCAAACCCAAGGCTTCAATAACCATGGCCAAGCGGACATTGTTACGAAAGTGCTGCTGACCCCAGGGTGTTACCCTAGTTATGTCTTGATAGGTCCGCCATTTGGTCTGAGCTACAGACGTTCCCAAGTAAGGAAAAAGTGAGCGCTCATACTGTTCTATAAAATCTTTCTTCACAGATTCACTTGCATCTTGAAGGTGAGAAATCATCATGGATAAAACTAATTCCTGTTGCCAAGCCATGAAGGAGATTAAGAAGAAGGGAGATCGATGGAAGTAAGATTACTGTGAGTAGCAAGTAAAAGCTACGACTTATATAAAGGAAGGAGCTAGCGTAACCTAGAAGCCAACGGTATCTTGCCACTGAAGTTTTACCGTCTTTTAATGATTTGGGTTTGGCACATTTTTCTATAGAAGGCATTAAGAACTTTGAGATGAAGAGATAAAAGAAGTTCGTAGGCTAAGTCACCTACTTTCTTTGGTCCACAATATCTGGGAGATGACTACTTATACTCCCCTAGAGATAAAGAAATTCTTTTGGTCCGTATTCAAATGAAGATTATAACTGCTTCTTTGAATTCTCTGATTGTCCTTTTCTTATCTGTATATTGTCTCTGTCGATCCTGGGCAGCGTTTATATCTTTATGAATTGCCTGCATCTGTTGCTCTAAGTCGCCAAGCATTTGACTGGTCATCTCGCCCCTAATCAATGGGTCGGACCTAGTTAATGGAGTTAAGCAATCTCGTCCGAGACGGACCCTGATTAGATTGGTATGAAGGAATTGGTCTCGGAATTTGGGTTCTAGACTTCCCTGTGCCCTTTTCATGGTAGGAGTCGGGCAGTCTTTTTAACTCATGACCAAAACCTTGGTATCCAAAACATCGGTTCTCACTTCTGAACTCATCGTTCTGAATCCTTAAAACAGGTGGGCTCCTGAGAAGGTATTCTGGGGAAAGTGTCTTTCCTTTTTAAACAGAATCTTTCTTTTATTTTAGAGAGGGAATAATTATAAGATCAGAAAGGGAGATTCTTACTCTTGCATACCTCGAAGGCTGGGGGAGGAATCTTACATTCTACCCCACTTAAAAAGTACGAGATGTCCTCATCTCGCAAAGTAGAGGACAACTCTTTTTCTTAAGATCCAATTTATTCTGGGGTTCCTTATATTCTAGTCAACCCAACAGAATACGGGGATAATTATCCCTTATATAGAACTCATCATTAAATAGCAATTCATTCAGATCATATCATTCATATCTTTAACACGATAATGGTCCATTAGACCGAAAAAATTCTTTCTGAACATTCCTCCACGGGAATTTCAGTCAAGCAAGTTCTCAATTTGTCATCCCTTAACTTGATCTACCGTGTCAAGTGTTCACACAGTAGCAAATTGACAGCACAATCCACTAATCTCATAGTGATTTGCTGAAATCATTATTATCATTCCAATTATGAATATCATCATAGGGACTCGTCCCATTCATCCTCATTGTGGTTTCGCTCAGCTATTTACATTTCAACCAATTTTCAGGGATCATCATTTTTCAATCAAAATCCAAATCAATTCATCAGTTCCCAAATAGAATTAAAAATCATATTAACCACATTCGAATTCATCAACTAGATAGCATTAATGATTATAATTTCAAGTCTTAGATTTACTCGTATATACTGCCAGTAAAGAGCTGCAGTTATACCCTCGGTATATATGGTTAGTCATGATACTTGGAATTATAAGGTAAATACTATCATGTCTAAACCTCAAGCAAGTCAGGGTTCCATATAATTGCGGTACTTCCATTTGAAGACTCAATTACTAATTTACAAAATTAGTTTGAATATCGATTTGTATGAATTATATCACACAATTATAACCTTTTTGTGCTACTTGATAAATTTTTGACATATTTGGCTTTTCAGTTGATCTTTATTAGCCAATTCGCTCTGATACCAACTGTGAGATCCCTGTCCCCACTGTGCAATGGATTCGGGTACTAGCAGCGGAAGTAGCACATTGTGCGCGGGGTAGGGGTCCCACATTCGGGGCCTCGCCACGGATATCCGGACAAGAGACTAATCCGTCGGTTTGTCCAAAACTGAAACCGGAAAAACTTCCTTTACCCGGAAAGCACGGGCGATTCCACCACGATAACTCTTTACTCTAACGTAGTCAAGATGATTACTGATCAAATTGATCTGACTGCACCTCTAACGGTACTTGGTCAAATCAAGGAAGAAACTTGCACTTGGATCATTGGGATCAACGCTTTTTTCCCCATCAAGAGAGGCACAGCCGTTGATTCCTATCCATAGAACAATTACTATCCGGGATTTACTTCATCTATCGTAATAATAGAAATTAAATCTCGATTTACGGATCCATCAGTCCAGCCTAACCCCATCTGATCCCATGGGTTAGCCAACCGCCCAACCACTGTAGTGATGGGATCCAATTTGGAATTTGGTTAGGTTTTGTCCCGGGTACCAAGAAAAAGAGTTCCAAGGTCCCCTAGCCGGAAGTTCATGCAAACATAAAATTAGGCACACCACTTACACACCCAATATGAAATTGCCTTTTTCTTTGCATCAGCTAACTTTAAAACAATCCTTTAATGAAACCATAGTACCACTGATCACAGTCTTCCAAATTATCCGGTTGATTCTCAAATTTCCCATCATTCCTTCATCAGAGTATCTATGGCATCATTGGCAACTAGAACGCTCACCACCTGTCCACTCAGGGGCCTTTTCAATAGTTCCTAGCCCATAATACTCGGCAATATAATCACATATAAAAATCCAGATGGACTCTCGTTGAAGATCAGCAAGATCAACCACCCAACAGATCCATATAAAGAGCCATGGACTCATCCATTGAAGACCAGCAAGGTCAATCAACCAGATCCATGCCCGATTTCACAAAACAAAGCTTACTCCTTGTTCCAATATCTTCCTCGATGCACGTGTGGGTATCTTCGGCGACCGAGAGCCCGAGCACAGCATCCTCTAGGATCCTTCGCAGGTGACCTAGTGCTTCACTCATAGGCCGCTTCCTTGGTCCCTCATCCACCGTACCGGAAGCTCACCATTTAAATCGAACCGAGGCTGGTCAAGACCTCGGTCGACCTTGCTACGCGAGACGTCCTCCATTGACTCCGTCGGCAGTAAATGCAACTTTAACAGTTAGGTCTTCATGACCTTAATCCACAAGACGGTCAAAATGCTTCCCCAGCATTCTTGACATAAAACAGTCATTTACAAACCGTCACAAAATACAGCTTCTAAATCGAACTCTCGTCTTTCCACATTATCCCTCCTCAGTCCACATTACTTATTCCACATTCCATTCAATGTGTACTCGTTCTCATCCATTTCCTCATATCGATGACACATTAATTCTCATACACATTCACATTCACATCCATACATCCACATCTACATGCATACACCCATTTTCACATCCTCATTTATACATCCACATCCCATATCCACATTCATACATACACATCTATATCCACATCCATACATCCACATCCACATCCACATTCACATTCATACATCCACATCCACATTCCCATTCACATCTATACATCCACATCTACATCCACATACATACATACACATCTACATGCATACATCCACATCCACATTCATACATCCACACTTCCATTTCCACATCCACACATCCACATTCATATTCATACATCCACATTCACATACATAGATACACATCCGTATCTACATTCATACATCCACATTCACATTCATACATACACATCTACATGCATACATCCACATCCACATTCATACATCCACACTTCCATTTCCACATCCACACATCCACATTCATATTCATACATCCACATTCACATACATAGATACACATCCGTATCTACATTCATACATCCACATTCACATTCATACATACACATCTACATGTATACATCCACATCACATTCATATAACCATATTACATCCATTGTCGTCCTAACACATCCCATATACATCTTAACACATCCTAACTCATCTTAACACATTATATCACATCTCATACACCTCTTATCATATCTTATCACATCTCATACACATCTTATCACATCTTTTCACATCTCATACACCTCTTATCACATCCTATCACTTCCCATATGCATCTTATCACATCTTATCACATCTCATACACCTCTTATCACATCTTATCACATTTCATATCTTTTTATAGAATACAAGAGAATTCTTATATTTGATATAAGATTTCTCTACACATTTATTTATGCATAAATTCCATTTAAGGAGACTAACACCTTCGAAATAAAAATCAATCTTTTATGCATCTTCTTATGCATAAATTCAATTTGGTAGGAATTACACTTTTAGAATAAAAGAATTTCTCTTATGCATCTAAGTTATGCATAAAATCCATTTATGATGAAAATCACACTTTTAGTATAAAAGAATATCTTTTATGAATACCTCTATGCATGAAATCCAAATATAATAAAAGTCACACTTTTAAAATAAAATAATCAACTTTTATGCATACCTTTATGCATGAAATTTAAATATAATAAAAGTCACACTTTTATAATAAAATAATCAACTTTTATGCATACCTCTATGCATGAAATCCAATTATGATAAAAGTAACACTTTTATAATAAAATAATCATCTTTTATGCATACATCTATGCATGAAATCCAAATATGATAAAAGTAACACTTTTATAATAAAATAATCAACTTTTATGCATGAAATTCAAATATGATAAAAGTAACACTTTTATAATAAAATAATCAACTCTTATGCACACTTCTATGCATGAAATTCAATTGTGATAAAAGTAACACTTTTATAATAAAATAATCAACTCTTATGCATACTTCTATGCATAAAATTCAATTGTGCTAAAAGTAACACTTTTACATTAAAATAATAATCTTTTATGTATACCTCTATGCATGAAATCTAATTATGATAAAAGTAACACTTTTATGTTAAAATAATAATCTATTATGCATACCTTTATGCATGAAAATCAATTATGCATAATATAAAAATCAATTTCTCTATGAATATCTTCAATTAATCGAGGATGATAACTCCTAGAATATGGTAGGAAGTCCTCTTTTCATGCTTTGAATGAAATTATTTTATGCGTAATTTTTATAAAAATTTTGCCATAGCTCCGCTGCTATGACTCATAAATCTCAATTTTTTCTAAGGGATAAAGCTTATCACCATTAAGAAATAATTAGAATGATCCCTAATTGGATCAATAATCCATAATGGATTGAATCATCAATATTCATGAAATACATAAACTAAAAGCATAGAAAAAAGCCATTAATTTGACCTCAAGTATAGATTAATCTTGGATTAAGGAAAAGCTTTATGAAAAGCTTCATTTGGATTGAGAATGGGTCATGAGTATGACCATTTCTTGAGTGAGAGAGAGAAATTTCATAAAAAACATTTGAATTAAGCATAAATGAAAATTTATGTAATTCTTAACTATCATTAATCAATTAACTTCAATAGCATTCATCAAATTATGTAACTCTTCACTACCATTCATAAATTAACTTCAATAACATTCAAAAACCATTCCAATTAAGCTTCTCAAGCTTGAGAGGGGTTGAGAAGAGAGAAACATTGAGAAATTATAGAAAATGATCAAAATTCACTAATTACCTTACAAATTGCTTGATTCTTTGTTCACGGTAGAGGCCCCCCAACCAATCAATTGGTTAAGTATATTGATGGAGCCACTAATGGGGATTGAAGAAAGAGGGAAGCTCCAAAAACTAGTGAATTATTAATGAATTCACAGTTCTTGGCTTAGGTGGAGTAGAGTAACGATGCATAAACACTATATATTTTTCAACAAGGGGGAGGCTTCTATTTATAGGAAAAATTGAGCTCCTAACCAAACAAACTGATTCTAGAATTTTCTAAATCAGTTTGGTCAATATTTGACCATTTTTAGGTCAGTTAAGCTAGCTTTTTGGAACTAGACTTGAATGAGGAGAGAGGAGAGATGAAATATCTCCATTTTTATGAGTTTAAAACTCATTCAAGCATGTGAAATATGCACCTCCTTTAAAGAACTCCCCTTCCTTACATATGTGTCAAAATGGAATCATTATACCCAAAATATCTCATATTTTTAATATTGCTCATAGTTTTTTACTAATAAACCTTGTACATTTTCAACTCTTCATCTTATGTGAAATATGCACCTCCTTTAAAGAACTCCCCTTCCTTACATATGGAATCATTATACCTAAAATATCTCATATTTTTAATATTGCTCATAGTTTTTTACTAATAAACCTTGTACATTTTCAACTCTTCATCTTATGTGAGCATTTACTCATTTTTGGATACCCAAAATATCTCATATTTTTAATATTGCTCAGTCTTTTACTAATAAACCTTGTACATTTTCAACTCTTCATCTTATGTGAGCATTTACTCATTTTTGGGTATCTTCTTTTACAAATTGGATTTATCTCCTCCCTACACATGGATTGATGCTATTGGCCCATAGGAACCTTAATTGGACCATAATCCAAAAATTTCTGAAAATCTAGACCCTTAGGCTAAGGTCCTTTATACCCATTTTCAATTAATTCCAATTGCACATTGGAAAGTTCTTTTTGAATTTCTGTTTCAGGGGAACTTATTTTAATAAGATGAGATAATTTTCTATTTAAAAATTTGAATATTCTCTCTTTAGAATATTTTCTCTCTCTAGGTTAAAACAGTTTAGAAACAAGTCTTTTATATTTTTGAAGAGGGATTGATTACAGGGGAAGATGCTGGACATCTTGAGAGGCTGGGGAGGAATCTTACATTCTCTCCCACTTGAAAAACGCGAGATGCCCTCATCTCGCAAACCGGGGGTAATTTCGCAAGATGCACAAGTATGAGACTGAGAGAAAATTTTTAATTAAGATTAACCACCAATTAAAAAAGCCTCAAAGAGAGTAAGGGTCAAGATAAGAACAAGATTTAAACTTTATTCATTCTTGGAACATATACAGTAAAGATAGAAGAACTCTTTACACTTCCATAAGCCCGTCCATCATATGATCACAAAAGCAGCACTCACAAGCTGCGCACGTATAAGGTAACTCATCTATGGGAATGATTCTATTGGTTATTGCCGCACCTATCTCAGTGGTATGAGGTAATCTAACAAAAGGACCTCTGAGAGGTAAGCCAAAAACGGGGTAAAGGCATATCTTCTGATGAGGAAGAAAACACGCCAGTAAGAAGACCCGATTAGAAAACCCAAGATGTCTTGATCTCATGACGCAGTAGTATCGGGGACCCAAACCCAAGGCTTCAATAACCATGGCCAAGCGGACATTGTTACGAAAGTGCTGCTGACCCCAGGGTGTTACCCTAGTTATGTCTTGATAGGTCCGCCATTTGGTCTGAGCTACAGACGTTCCCAAGTAAGGAAAAAGTGAGCGCTCATACTGTTCTATAAAATCTTTCTTCACAGATTCACTTGCATCTTGAAGGTGAGAAATCATCATGGATAAAACTAATTCCTGTTGCCAAGCCATGAAGGAGATTAAGAAGAAGGGAGATCGATGGAAGTAAGATTACTGTGAGCAGCAAGTAAAAGCTACGACTTATATAAAGGAAGGAGCTAGCGTAACCTAGAAGCCAACAGTATCTTGCCACTGAAGTTTTACCGTCTTTCAATGATTTGGGTTTGGCACATTTTTCTATAGAAGGCATTAAGAACTTTGAGATGAAGAGATAAAAGAAGTTCGTAGGCTAAGTCACCTACTTTCTTTGGTCCACAATATCTGGGAGATGACTACTTATACTCCCCTAGAGATAAAGAAATTCTTTTGGTCCGTATTCAAATGAAGATTATAACTGCTTCTTTGAATTCTCTGATTGTCCTTTTCTTATCTGTATATTGTCTCTGTCGATCCTGGGCAGCGTTTATATCTTTATGAATTGCCTGCTTCTGTTGCTCTAAGTCGCCAAGCATTTGACTGGTCATCTCGCCCCTAATCAATGGATCGGACCTAGTTAATGGAGTTAAGGAATCTCGTCCGAGACGGACCCTGATTAGATTGGTATGAAGGAATTGGTCTCTGAATTTGGGTTCTAGACTTCCCTGTGCCCTTTTCATGGTAGGAGTCGGGCAGTCTTTTTAACTGATGACCAAAACCTTGGTATCCAAAACATCGGTTCTCACTTCTGAACTCATCGTTCTGAATCCTTAAAACAGGTGGGCTCCTGAGAAGGTATTCTGGGGAAAGTGTCTTTCCTTTTTAAACAAAATCTTTCTTTTATTTTAGAGAGGGAATAATTATAAGATCAGAAAGGGAGATTCTTACTCTTGCATACCTCGAAGGCTGGGGGAGGAATCTTACATTCTACCCCACTTGAAAAGTACGAGATGTCCTCATCTCGCAAAGTAGAGGACAACTCTTTTTCTTAAGATCCAATTTATTCTGGGGTTCCTTATATTCTAGTCAACCCAATAGAATACGGGGATAATTATCCCTTATATAGAACTCATCATTAAATAGCAATTCATTCAGATCATATCATTCATATCTTTAACACGATAATGGTCCATTAGACCGAAAAAATTCTTTCTGAACATTCCTCCACGGGAATTTCAGTCAAGCAAGTTCTCAATTTGTCATCCCTTAACTTGATCTACCGTGTCAAGTGTTAACACAGTAGCAAATTGACAGCACAATCCACTAATCTCATAGTGATTTGCTGAAATCATTATTATCATTCCAATTATGAATATCATCACAGGGACTCGTCCCATTCATCCTCATTGTGGTTTCGCTCAGCTATTTACATTTCAACCAATTTTCAGGGATCATCATTTTTCAATCAGAATCCAAATCAATTCATCAGTTCCCAAATAGAATTAAAAATCATATTAACCACATTCGAATTCATCAACTAGATAGCATTAATGATTATAATTTCAAGTCTTAGATTTACTCGTATATACTGCCGGTAAAGAGCTGCAGTTATACCCTCGGTATATACGGTTAGTCATGATACTTGGAATTATAAGGTAAATACTATCATGTCTAAACCTCAAGCAAGTCAGGGTTCCATATAATTGCGGTACTTCCATTTGAAGACCCAATTACTAATTTACGAAATTAGTTTGAATATCAATTTGTATGAATTATATCACACAATTATAACCTTTTTGTGCTACTTGATAAATTTTTGACATATTTGGCTTTTCAGTTGATCTTTATTAGCCAATTCGCTCTGATACCAACTGTGAGATCCCTGTCCCCACTGCGCAACGGATTCGGGTACTAGCAGCGGAAGTAGCACATTGTGCGCGGGGCAGGGGTCCCACATTCGGGGCCTCGCCTTGGATATCCGGACAAGAGACTAATCCGTCGGTTTGTCCAAAACTGAAACCGGAAAAACTTCCTTTACCTGGAAAGCACGGGCGATTCCACCACGATAACTCTTTACTCTAACGTAGTCAAGATGATTACTGATCAAATTGATCTGACTACACCTCTAACGGTACTTGGTCAAATCAAGGAAGAAACTTGCACTTGGATCATTGGGATCAACGCTTTTTTCCCCATCAAGAGGCACAGCCATTGATTCCTATCCATAGAGCAATTACTATCCGGGATTTACTTCATCTATCGTAATAATAGAAATTAAATCTCGATTTACGGATCCATCAGTCCAGCCTAACCCCATCTGATCCCATGGGTTAGCCAACCGCCCAACCACTGTAGTGATGGGATCCAATTTGGAATTTGGTTAGGTTTTGTCCCGGGTACCAAGGAAAAGAGTTCCAAGGTCACCTAGCCGGAAGTTCATGCAAACATAAAATTAGGCACACCACTTACACACCCAATATGAAATTGCCTTTTTCTTTGCATGAGCTAACTTTAAAACAATCCTTTAATGAAACCATAGTACCACTGATCACAGTCTTCCAAATTATCCGGTTGATTCTCAAATTTCCCATCATTCCTTCATCAGAGTATCTATGGCATCATTGGCAACTAGAACGCTCACCACCTGTCCACTCAGGGGCCTTTTCAATAGTTCCTAGCCCATAATACTCGGCAATATAATCACTTAGAAAAATCCAGATGGACTCTCGTTGAAGATCAGCAAGATCAACCACCCAACAGATCCATATAAAGAGCCATGGACTCATCCATTGAAGACCAGCAAGGTCAATCAACCAGATCCATGCCCGATTTCACAAAATAACTCTTACTCCTTGTTCCAATATCTTCCTCGACGCACGTGTGGGTATCTTTGGCAACCGAGAGCCCGAGCACAGCACCCTCTAGGATCCTTCGCAGGTGACCTAGTGCTTCACTCATAGGCCGCTTCCTTGGTCCCTCATCCACCGTACCGGAAGCTCACCATTTAAATCGAACCGAGGCTGGTCAAGACCTCGGTCAACCTTGCTACGCGAGACGTCCTCCATTGACTCTCCGTCGGCAGCAGTTGCAACTTTAACAGTTAGGTCTTCATGACCTTAATCCACAAGACGGTCAAAATGCTTCCCCAGCATTCTTGACATAAAACAGTCATTTACAAACAGTCACAAAATACAGCTTCTAAATCGAACTCTCGTCTTTCCACATTATCCCTCCTCAGTCCACATTACTTATGTGATAAGATGTGTATGAGATGTGATAAGATGTGATAAGAGGTGTATGAGATGTGATAAGATGTGATAAGATGCATATGGGAAGTGATAGGATGTGATAAGAGGTGTATGAGATGTGATAAGATGTGTATGAGATGTGATAAGATATGATAAGAGGTGTATGAGATGTGATAGAATGTGTTAAGATGAGTTAGGATGTGTTAAAATGTATATGGGATGTGTTAGGACGAGAATGGATGTAATATGGTTATATGAATGTAATGTGGATGTATACATGTAGATGTGTATGTATGAATGTGAATGTGGATGTATGAATGTAGATACGGATGTGTATCTATGTATGTGAATGTGGATGTATGAATATGAATGTGGATGTGTGGATGTGGAAATGGAAGTGTGGATGTGGATGTATGCATGTAGATGTGTATGTATGAATGTGAATGTGGATGTATGAATGTAGATACGGATGTGTATCTATGTATGTGAATGTGGATGTATGAATATGAATGTGGATGTGTGGATGTGGAAATGGAAGTGTGGATGTATGAATGTGGATGTGGATGTATGCATGTAGATGTGTATGTATGTATGTGGATGTAGATGTGGATGTATAGATGTGAATGAGAATGTGGATGTGGATGTATGAATGTGAATGTGGATGTGGATGTGGATGTATGGATGTGGATATGGATGTGTATGTATGAATGTGGATATGGGATGTGGATGTATAAATGAGGATGTGAAAATGGGTGTATGCATGTAGATGTGGATGTATGGATGTGAATGTGAATGTGTATGAGAATTAATGTGTCATCGATATGAGGAAATGGATGAGAACGAGTACACATTGAATGGAATGTGGAATAAGTAATGTGGACTGAGGAGGGATAATGTGGAAAGACGAGAGTTTGATTTAGAAGCTATATTTTGTGACTGTTTGTAAATGACTGTTTTATGTCAAGAATGCTGGGGAAGCATTTTGACCGTCTTGTGGATTAAGGTCATGAAGACCTAACTGTTAAAGTTGCAACTGCTGCCGACGGAGAGTCAATGGAGGACGTCTCACGTAGCAAGGTCGACCGAGGTCTTGACCAGCCTCGGTTCGATTTAAATGGTGAGCTTCCGGTACGGTGGATGAGGGACCAAGGAAGCGGCCTATGAGCGAAGCACTAGGTCACCTGCGAAGGATCCTAGAGGGTGCTGTGCTCGGGCTCTGGGTCGCCGAAGATACCCACACGTGCGTCGAGGAAGATATTGGAACAAGGAGTAAGAGTTGTTTTGTGAAATCGGGCATGGATCTGGTTGATTGACCTTGTTGGTCTTCAATGGATGAGTCCATGGCTCTTTATATGGATCTGTTGGGTGGTTGATCTTGCTGATCTTCAACGAGAGTCCATCTGGATTTTTATAAGTGATTATATTGCCGAGTATTATGGGCTAGGAACTATTGAAAAGGCCCCTGAGTGGACAGGTGGCGAGCGTTCTAGTTGCCAATGATGCCATAGATACTCTGATGAAGGAATGATGGGAAATTTGAGAATCAACCGGATAATTTGGAAGACTGTGATCAGTGGTACTATGGTTTCATTAAAGGATTGTTTTAAAGTTAGCTGATGCAAAGAAAAAGGCAATTTCATATTGGGTGTGTAAGTGGTGTGCCTAATTTTATGTTTGCATGAACTTCCGGCTAGGGGGCCTTGGAACTCTTTTCCTTGGTACCCGGGAAAAAACCTAACCAAATTCCAAATTGGATCCCATCACTACAGTGGTTGGGCGGTTGGCTAACCCATGGGATCGGATGGGGTTAGGCTGGACTGATGGATCCGTAAATCGAGATTTAATTTCTATTATTACGATAGATGAAGTAAATCCCGGATAGTAATTGTTCTATGGATAGGAATCAACGGCTGTGCCTCTTGATGGGGAAAAAAGCGTTGATCCCAATGATCCCAACTTGCACTTGGATCATTGGGATCAGCGCTTTTTTCCCCATCAAGAGGCACAGCCGTTGATTCCTATCCATAGAACAATTACTATCTGGGATTTACTTCATCTATCGTAATAATAGAAATTAAATCTTGATTTACGGATCCATCAGTCTAGCCTAACCCCATCCGATCCCATGGGTTAGCCAACCGCCCAACCACTGTAGTGATGGGATCCAATTTGGAATTTGGTTAGGTTTTGTCCCGGGTACCAAGGAAAAGAGTTCCAAGGCCCCCTAGCCGGAAGTTCATGCAAACATAAAATTAGGCACACCACTTACACACCCAATATGAAATTGCCTTTTTCTTTGCATCAGCTAACTTTAAAACAATCCTTTAATGAAACCATAGTACCACTGATCACAGTCTTCCAAATTATCCGGTTGATTCTCAAATTTCCCATCATTCCTTCATCAGAGTATCTATGGCATCATTGGCAACTAGAATGCTCACCACCTGTCCACTCATCAGGGGCCTTTTCAATAGTTCCTAGCCCATAATACTCGGCAATATAATCACTTATAAAAATCCAGATGGACTCTCGTTGAAGATCAGCAAGATCAACCACCCAACAGATCCATATAAAGAGCCATGGACTCATCCATTGAAGACCAGCAAGGTCAATCAACCAGATCCATGCCCGATTTCACAAAACAACTCTTACTCCTTGTTCCAATATCTTCCTCAACGCACGTGTGGGTATCTTCGGCGACCGAGAGCCCGAGCACAGCACCCTCTAGGATCCTTCGCAGGTGACCTAGTGCTTCACTCATAGGCCGCTTCCTTGGTCCCTCATCCACCGTACCGGAAGCTCACCATTTAAATCGAACCGAGGCTGGTCAAGACCTCGGTCGACCTTGCTACGCGAGACGTCCTCCATTGACTCTCCGTCGGCAGCAGTTGCAACTTTAACAGTTAGGTCTTCATGACCTTAATCCACAAGACGGTCAAAATGCTTCCCCAGCATTCTTGACATAAAACAGTCATTTACAAACAGTCACAAAATACAGCTTCTAAATCAAACTCTCGTCTTTCTACATTATCCCTCCTCAGTCCACATTACTTATTCCACATTCCATTCAATGTGTACTCGTTCTCATCCATTTCCTCATATCGATGACACATTGATTCTCATACACATTCACATTCACATCCATACATCCACATCTACATGCATACACCCATTTTCACATCCTCATTTATACATCCACATCCCATATCCACATTCATACATACACATCCATATCTACATCCATACATCCACATCCACATCCACATTCACATTCATACATCCACATCCACATTCCCATTCACATCTATACATCCACATCTACATCCACATACATACATACACATCTACATGCATACATCCACATCCACATTCATACATCCACACTTCCATTTCCACATCCACACATCCACATTCATATTCATACATCCACATTCACATACATAGATACACATCCGTATCTACATTCATACATCCACATTCACATTCATACATACACATCTACATGCATACATCCACATCCACATTCATACATCCACACTTCCATTTCCACATCCACACATCCACATTCATATTCATACATCCACATTCACATACATAGATACACATCCGTATCTACATTCATACATACACATTCACATTCATACATACATATCTACATGTATACATCCACATCACATTCATATAACCATATTACATCCATTCTCGTCCTAACACATCCCATATACATCATCTTAACACATCCTAACTCATCTTAACACATTCTATCACATCTCATACACCTCTTATCATATCTTATCACATCTCATACACCTCTTATCACATCCTATCACTTCCCATATGCATCTTATCACATCTTATCACATCTCATACACCTCTTATCACATTTCATATCTTTTTATAGAATACAAGAGAATTCTTATATTTGATATAAGATTTCTCTACACATTTATTTATGCATAAATTCCATTTAAGGAGACTAACACCTTCGAAATAAAAATCAATCTTTTATGCATCTTCTTATGCATAAATTCAATTTGGTAGGAATTACACTTTTAGAATAAAAGAATTTCTCTTATGCATCTAAGTTATGCATAAAATCCATTTATGATAAAAATCACACTTTTAGTATAAAAGAATATCTTTTATGAATACCTCTATGCATGAAATCCAAATATAATAAAAGTCAAACTTTTAAAATAAAATAATCAACTTTTATGCATACCTTTATGCATGAAATTTAAATATAATAAAAGTCACACTTTTATAATAAAATAATCACCTTTTATGCATACCTCTATGCATGAAATCCAATTATGATAAAAGTAACACTTTTATAATAAAATAATCATCTTTTATGCATACATCTACGCATGAAATCCAAATATGATAAAGGTAACACTTTTATAATAAAATAATCAACTTTTATGCATACTTTTATGCATGAAATTCAAATATGATAAAAGTAACACTTTTATAATAAAATAATCAACTCTTATGCACACTTCTATGCATGAAATTCAATTGTGATAAAAGTAACACTTTTTTAATAAAATAATTAACTCTTATGCATACTTCTATGCATGAAATTCAATTCATTAGAAAGTGAATGGGGTCTTCTTGGGCCCTTTAATTTGCCCAAGCCTAATCAAGGTGATTAAGGAATAGCCAAATGGGGGGTTGCCATGTGGACTGAAATGTTGGGTTTGTACGAGAGGTGTAAGAGTGGTTAAAGGGTGCACTTTTTTTCCCAAAAAGGGGGGAGGCAATTTTACAATTTCCGAACCTCCATAACTTCTACATACAAGCTCCGATTTGAGCGGAGATTATAGATCCGTGATCTACGCATCAAGAGCTTTCCATAGATATGTTACATGATATGGTTTTGTCTGCTAGATTTTAAATTTCATTTTCCCCCCAAAATTCAAATTCGAATAAAGTAGCCGTTTTGAAGCTTCTAATTAGAAAACGTTTCTTCTTAAGAGAAAAGGTTTGACTCCTTAAACTGACAAATAAAAGGGCCCAAGAAGCCTTCCATTGAGGTCCTAATGGTGCTAAAAGTAACACTTTTACATTAAAATAATAATCTTTTATGCATACCTCTATGCATGAAATCTAATTATGATAAAAGTAACACTTTTATGTTAAAATAATAATCTATTATGCATACCTCTATGCATGAAAATCAATTATGCATAATATAAAAATCAATTTCTCTATGAATATCTTCAATTAATCTAGGATGATAATTCCTAGAATATGGTAGGAAGTCCTCTTTTCATGCTTTGAATGAAATTATTTTATTCGTAATTTTTATAAAAATTTTGCCATAGCTCCGCTGCTATGACTGATAAATCTCAAATTTTTCTAAGGGATAAAGCTTATCACCATTAAGAAATAATTAGAATGATCCCTAATTGGATCAATAATCCATAATGGATTGAATCATCAATATTCATGAAATACATAAACTAAAAGTATAGAAAAAAGCCATTAATTTGACCTCAAGTATAGATTAATCTTAGATTAAGGAAAAGCTTTATGAAAAGCTTCATTTGGATTGAGAATGGGTCATGAGTATGACCATTTCTTGAATGAGAGAGAGAAATTTCATAAAAACCATTTGAATTAAGCATAAATGAAAATTTATGTAATTCTTAACTATCATTAATCAATTAACTTCAATAGCATTCATCAAATTATGTAACTCTTCACTACCATTCATAAATTAACTTCAATAACATTCAAAAACCATTCCAATTAAGCTTCTCAAGCCTGAGAGGGGTTGAGAAGAGAGAAACATTGAGAAATTATAGAAAATGATCAAAATTCACTAATTACCTTACAAATTGCTTGATTCTTTGTTCACGGTAGAGGCCCCCAACCAATCAATTGGTTAAGTATATTGATGGAGCCACTAATGAGGATTGAAGAAAGAGGGAAGCTCCAAAAACTAATGAATTCACAGTTCTTGGCTTAGGTGGAGTAGAGTAACGATGCATAAACACTATATATTTTTCAACAAGGGGGAGGCTTCTATTTATAGGAAAAATTGAGCTCCTAACCAAACAAACTGATTCTAGAATTTTCTAAATCAGTTTGGTCAATATTTGACCATTTTTAGGTCAGTTAAGCTAGCTTTTTGGAACTAGACTTGAATGAGGAGAGAGGAGAGATGAAATATCTCCATTTTTATGAGTTTAAAACTCATTCAAGCATGTGAAATATGCACCTCCTTTAAAGAACTCCCCTTCCTTACATATGTGTCAAAATGGAATCATTATACCCAAAATATCTCATATTTTTAATATTGCTCATAGTTTTTTACTAATAAACCTTGTACATTTTCAACTCTTCATCTTATGTGAAATATGCACCTCCTTTAAAGAACTCCCCTTCCTTACATATGGAATCATTATACCCAAAATATCTCATATTTTTAATATTTCTCATAGTTTTTTACTAATAAACCTTGTACATTTTCAACTCTTCATCTTATGTGAGCATTTACTCATTTTTGGATACCCAAAATATCTCATATTTTTAATATTGCTCATAGTCTTTTACTAATAAACCTTGTACATTTTCAACTCTTCATCTTATGTGAGCATTTACTCATTTTTGGGTATCTTCTTTTACAAATTGGATTTATCTCCTCCCTACACATGGATTGATGCTATTGGCCCATAGGAACCTTAATTGGACCATAATCCAAAAATTTCTGAAAATCTAGACCCTTAGGCTAAGGTCCTTTATACCCATTTCCAATTAATTCCAATTGCACATTGGAAAGTTCTTTTTGAATTTCTGTTTCAGGGGAACTTATTTTAATAAGATGAGATAATTTTTTATTTAAAAATTTGAATATTCTCTCTCTAGAATATTTTCTCTCTTTAGGTTAAAACAGTTTAGAAACAAGTCTTTTATATTTCTGAAGAGGGATTGATTACAGGGGAAGATGCTGGACATCTTGAGAGGCTGGGGAGAAATCTTACATTCTCTCCCACTTGAAAAACGCGAGATGCCCTCATCTCGCAAACCGAGGGTAATTTCGCAAGATGCACAAGTATGAGACTGAGAGAAAATTTTTAATTAAGATTAACCACCAATTAAAAAAGCCTCAAAGAGAGTAAGGGTCAAGATAAGAACAAGATTTAAACTTTATTCATTCTTGGAACATATACAGTAAAGATAGAAGAACTCTTTACACTTCCATAAGCCCGTCCATCTCATATGATCACAAAAGCAGCACTCACAAGCTGCGCACATATAAGGTAACTCATCTATGGGAATGATTCTGTTGGTTATTGCCGCACTTATCTCAGTGGTATGAGGTGATCTAACAAAAGGACCTCTGAGAGGCAAGCCAAAAACGGGGTAAAGGCATATCTTCTGATGAGGAAGAAAACACGCCAGTAAGAAGACCCGCTCAGAAAACCCAAGATGTCTTGATCTCATGACACAGTAGTATCGGGGACCCAAACCCAAGGCTTCAATAACCATGGCCAAGTGGACATTGTTACGAAAGTGCTGCTGACCCCAGGGTGTTACCCTAGTTATGTCTTGATAGGTCCGCCATTTGGTCTGAGCTACAGACGTTCCCAAGTAAGGAAAAAGTGAGCGCTCATACTGTTCTATAAAATCTTTCTTCACAGATTCACTTGCATCTTGAAGGTGAGAAATCATCATGGATAAAACTAATTCCTGTTGCCAAGCCATGAAGGAGATTAAGAAGAAGGGAGATCGATGGAAGTAAGATTACTGTGAGCAACAAGTAAAAGTTACGACTTATATAAAGGAAGGAGCTAGCGTAACCTAGAAGCCAACGGTATCTTGCCACTGAAGTTTTACCGTCTTTCCATGATTTGGGTTTGGCACATTTTTCTATAGAAGGCATTAAGAACTTTGAGATGAAGAGATAAAAGAAGTTCGTAGGCTAAGTCACCTACTTTCTTTGGTCCACAATATCTGGGAGATAACTACTTATACTCCCCTAGAGATAAAGAAATTCTTTTGGTCCGTATTCAAATGAAGACTATAACTGCTTCTTTGTGTGGATGTGGAAATGGAAGTATGGATGTATGAATGTGGATGTGGATGTATGCATGTAGATGCGTATGTATGATGTTGATTCTAGTTTTTGATCCACAATAGCTCATCACATTGCTGTAATTTTAACATGGAATCAGAGCCAAGCCTAGAATCCATCAAGTTTATGAGCCCATTATCTAGTTAATTAGGATTAGTAGATAATTAGAAAATAATCAAATTTTTAGTTATTTTCAAGAAGCTTTCTGTACCCCCAACTAGTGGAGGAACTCCCTCTCCTTGTAGGCTCAACCATTGCCCAAACTGTACATAGCCAACTCATTTGTGCTCTAGCCAGTCGAATCAGAAGCGCAAACCATCGGTGCATTCAGGAGAATTCATGTTTTTTTTAAGTGCCATTTTTCTGTAGCAAATCAGTGATTTCTACTTCCAGAAATCAAATGGGTCTAATTCCTCTTAGTCCCAGGTGTTTTCAAGATGCTCTACAAGATGGTGAAGTAAGAAATTAATTTGATCAAGTCTATAGTGAGATCCAAGCTCTTCATTAAATCTATAGTGACTTTGGTAAAATAGAGATTAAGCATTTAATGTTTCATCAAATCTTGTGTTTTTGGGCTTAATCCTCTACTAGACTAATTGCTATTGATGGCCTTGAAAAGATTTGAGCTCATTTGAACTCTAAGGCCTCAGATCTGGGCTCCCCGCATACTCTGTTTTTTCTACACACAAAATAGAGGATTAATTGAGGATTAATCAGTGCTAATCACTATATTTTGGTGCAATTGAGGGTCCAAATTAACCATTACGTATCTAATACAGATCTCCATAACTTCAGATTGCAATTCGGAGTTGGTTTGATACTCCAACCATTCCGTACAAATTGGTTACCCTTGATTTAATGTAATTTCTAAGAAAATTATGCTGATAAATTTGTGGTAATCATCATTTTTCATTTAACCCTTGGTTAATGCCTACAAATTACACTCAAATTCAAGATTAATCACAGCTAGAGTTGCATTTGGGAATGTGCATAAGAATGAATTCCATATGCATTATGTATTGGGCACATTACATCAGTGTAAAAATGGGATCAGACACTGCCCTTGTCCAGAATAAGGCAAGAGGTAAGACCTCCCACATAGATTTGGGTTTGCATTGCATAATGATACAAGATAAAAATCAAAAGCCAAAAATAACTATCAACAAAACGTTTAAACATGTTGCTCACATGGAGCAAAAAGAATTGACGGACAAGCTCATGGCCCTAGCCACATGAAAGAAGAAGAACATCTCTTTCCAAGAAGAGGATCCACACCAAGAAGAAGATCTAAAGGAAGCATTGAAGGAAGACATGGACACGAGAAGAGAAGCTGCCACAAGAAGACTGAAAGAAGAGGAAGACATGGACGCGTGGAGAGAAGCTACCACGACAAGAAGACTGAAGACAAGAGAAGATGTGAGGCTTCAAAGAGTGAGGAGCCATGTGAAAATCTCTGAGAGAGAGAGAGAGAGAGACCCCACAACCCAATGTAGCCTGCCCCAACAAAGTAAAACCACCTCTGAGCCACCGATGATGTAGGCCACGTGGTAGATGTATGTGTGAGCACTTTAGTCAAGGTCGCGGACACTTGTAGTAGCCTTGGACACATAGAGAGAGAGAGAGTGTCAAGGACTATGAGTTTAGGGACTTGAGGCATTGGTCGTGGGCTATCAAGTAAGAGAGAAACTCACGGACTATCAAGTAAGAGCCTGGGAAACTTAGTATAGGGTCCAGGTGTGCTAGGAGTATTCACTTGCGGGGAGGTGTTGAAATATACAAGTGAATAGGGTGTTTGCAGGAACCAACCCTTGGTTAGAGGCTGTAAAAGAGAATCTGTAAATGTGAGAGAACCTGTGAAAAGGTGCGAAGAATCTACTAGGAGAGAATAAAGGGTAGCATAAGAAGATTTAGGAAGTGTGGAGATATTCTAGGAGAGGTGGAGAGAATCAAGCAAAAGAGGTGGAGTGAATCAAGGAGAAATCAGTAGGATTAGATGCTTGGATGTAAACTCTATAAATTGAGGCATTGGCCTAATGAGAATTTGCTGGTTTTTGATTATCCATGCCTACATTAAGCTAATTGTTAATTACTCACTAATCACGTCTTAATTATTTGCTAATCACTTTGTTAATGATGTTGATTCTAGTATTTGATCCACCATAGCTCATCACATTGCTGTAATTTTAATAAATGAATCATCCAAAAAGTTGGAAGATGCATTAGGTGGAGAGGAGTCAATATCAAACAAGCTCTCATCAAACCAAGCATCACGAGAAATGATGATGTCATTAACCACCGGATCCCAGAAGTGGTACCCTTTGGATCTCAGACTGTAGCCTGTGAAGAACATCCTCTTTGACTTTGGTGCAAGTGTGGTCCTCTTCTAATCTGGGACATGCATATAAGAGACACAACCGAAAACTCATAGATGAGAAACAAAAACCTTTGTGTCTTATAAAAGCCTCCTCTGGAGTCATCCCCTCAACCGCTTTTGTGAGAGAGCAATTAATGAGATAAACTGAGGTAGCCACAGCTTCACCCTAGAACGCAAGAGGGAGACCTACATGATGCAACAAAGAATGAGCCATCTCTTTTATGGTCCAATTCTTCCATTCACAACTCCATTCTACTGAGGAGTGTAAGGAACTGTGGTCTATCGGTGAATGCCCTTTGACGTAAGGAGGTTATCAAACGATACAAACTCGCTACCATTATTAGTCTGGAGAAAAGAAACTTTACCCCTAGATTGATTTTCCACCATTGCAATCCAAGTCTTGAAATTGAAAAAGCATCTGACTTGCAAGCGAGAAAACATACCCAGAATTTATGAGTGAAATCATCCACAAGAAGAAGAAAATATTGAGCCCCTCTAACAGATTCAACCTCCATGGGTCCAACAAGATCTACATGTATAAGCTCTAGTCTTTGGGTTGCTCGATGAGAGGCATTCTCTAGAAATGCATCTTGATGATGCTTGCCCAGCATGTAGGATGAGAAAATGTGTGAAAGAGACCTGAGCTAAGGTAGTCCGCTCATAACCTAAGAATGGAACTTTTGTAAGGCAGCAATGGGGACATGATCGAAGTGAGAATGCCAAAAAGAAGTATCTGCCTCAGAAACCAAACTTTAAGCCATCAAGGGGGAAAAAGCTGATGAATATGTGAGTTAGTGTGAGGGATTTGGGAAGAAAAGTTTGTGATCTTGTAGAGACACCCTTCATGGACTCCATTGGCAACAACCGAGAGAATCTTCCTATTGATCACTTCAATGACCTCATCATCAAAGTACACACCAAGTCCCTTTGAGAAGCTTTGTATACAAAAAATAGATTTTTGGAAATCCGTGGAACATGTAAAACATCATGTTAGGTGGCAAAGGAACCCAAAGAAACATTATCAAACACCGGTGTGACAGGAAGTGAATTGTTGTCATCGATACAAACTGAAGAAGAGAGAGTGTAGTAGTCCTCGAAGATATGGGCTTGATTGGTCATGTGGGCAGAAGCACCACTATCTGGAGAAGTCATCTTGCTGTGATCACAAGGAGTGAATCTTGTGAAGAAGTAGATGAATCTGTGATGTGACTACCATGTATGCAACTTTGGCAGATCCCTCCTCTAAAACTTTTTCCTTGCCCTTGTCTTTGGTGTCATCCTTGTCAGATGCTTTGGAAGCATCCTGGGCCTTATACGTGGCTTTGGCTGCTCGAGAGTCATCATGAGATGAGCAAAGCAACGAGCCTCAATGTGACCTATCCTGCCACAATAATCACATTCATTACTTTTGTCCTTAGACTCCTTTGAATCCTGCTTACCCTTGCCTTTGCCTTTGTTTTTGTTGTTGTTGTTGGAGGTCCCTTTTTTGCCTTTGCCTTTGCCCTTGTCAGAGGCAACAAAAGTAGACTCCGACTTGCCTTTTTCCTTAAGCATGCACTTCTTGTGGGAGATAACTCATGACTTCCTCAAAAGGGGGGAGAGGATCATCGAAATAAATATTATCCTCAAAAGAATCAAAGGAAGTAGGCAATTTAACAAGAAGTTTATGGATGGGATTGTTGATGGTGCTCCCATACTCCTCAAGCTATAGCTTGAGGATGGGTGAACTCTCCAATCTTCTTAATCAAGTTATCTGACTCATTGATTGTATGCTTTTCCAAATCTGACTCCAATTTAGCAATCTTCATAGTCAAAACTCTCCCATACCTCCTCTGGATCTTTGTCCACATCTGATGAGCATTACTACGGGTAGAGACAAAGTGTGCCCATATAAATGGATTCATGCAATGGATGATGATGATAAGATGAGCCTGAGCATCCAATATGCTTCTCAAAGTAGGGTCCACCAAGTTAGGTGTGGAGATAGCCATCCACACACCGGCTCCTTCCGCAATAACTGAGTGTAGAAAGACCATGTATGATATTTGGTTGCTATAAGCTTCATGGAGTCACTAACTTGGGGGAGGATTGTAGGATGGTATATGGGTACGGGTGGGAGCAACATTTGGATGAGAGAAACTCAAAGAAGAAAGATTGGCAAGATGAACCACCTAGAGAGCGGGAGAAGGGGATCAAGCAATGAAGGAGTTGGAGTATCAAGAGAAGGAGTAGCACTAGAGAAATCTACTGAAGCCATATCCTCTGACAAGAAACCTTCACTTCTGAAGAAAGAGGGCTGTAAAAAAATAAAAAATAGCCTCCTCTCAAGATGTGCACATAAATAGGAGAGGAAGAAGAAAGGGAGGGAGGTTGGGCAAAGAGAAATAGAGAAAACAAATCTCTATGGAACCCTGTCCTCAACACCTAGAAGAGAGCTTCAATTTCCAACAACAAAAATGCAGCAGTACAGATGTAGAAAAACACAACACAATGATGAAGCCTTTGCTCCAATTAGAAAAATGCAACAGTTTCTTACTTGTAGATCAACATTTGTCTCTAACACCATGAAAGAAAGAGCATCACATGTATGACAAAAGCACAAACTATAGAAGGCAGGAAATAAATGAGTATTGCTAAAATTGAGCACGAGGGAAGACCGTAGGTGCTTACAAGCATAAGAGACTATTGTTAGCCAATGACCTCTAGCAGATATGCAAGAATGAGATGAAAGTGAGGGGAAGGGTGACAACCCTTTTATATCCCTCCAGAGATCCCTCCAGAGAGCTGGTCGGCCATAGTTGTAGAGCAGGACGACAGTTATCCAATAGTATAAAATGCTATAAAATGCCTAAAAAATGGTAGAAAATGCCTAAATAATATCTGCTAAATATGCCAATGCAGGGTCTCATAAAATGACCAGTACAAGCATGAAAAAAAAGGTGATGTAGACCGCTAGAGATTATATATTCCAATAGATATTATATAATATTATGAAGGTTTATGTTGTACATGTGAACAAGCATGCTTGTTGCTTTGTGATGCCCTCATCCTATTTTTCTTTGTGATGCCCTACTCCTATTTTTCTTTTTTGTGGAAGATGGATCCAAGTTTTCTAATCCTTTGTGGGGTGAGTAGGATTTCTTGGCTTGTAAATCTCCTTAGAGAAAGGTGGGAAGTGTAGGGGTTTCGGGAGGGTTCACTTTGCACAAAAAAGTGTTGATAGTAGAGAACTCAATGGGCGGAGCTTTGGATGCGCAATATTGCATGCTCATGCATTTGATGCTCGCCCATTCAAGAGAACATGTCAATGGACTCCAAATTTGTTGCCCATTTGTATAATGATGATGATGATCATCATACACATTTGATTGCCTGCCCATTTATGAGAACATGTGAATGCACTCTGGATTGTTGCCCACTTGTATGATGATGATGCAAATATGCATATATATACATATACATAATGCATAATGTGCTGCATATATCGATTGGCTTAGCTTAAATGTGCTGGATAATTGGGTGAATAACCAATCACATTAGAGAGAGAGAGAGAGAGAGAGAGAGAGAGAGAGATGGAGATGCTTCTTCTCACATGATGCCATAGCATTCTACACAAAAAGTCTATGTTTCCCGCCACCACACTACTCGTGTTTTGGCCGGACAAAACTCACAAGACATTATTGCGTGAAGACTCCTTCGGACTACCCTTTGACACTCACCAAGTGCAGGTGCCATCGTTTCCATCATGTCTAAGCATGTTTGAACTTTGTATTCATGAATGCGTAGCTATGCAAAATCATACTTTTGGGTTTATTTATTTTCAATAACATTTGGGATCATTTTGACTCCATAAATCCCATTTTTCCCCCTCTTCTTTTGCACATTCGTACTTGATTTTTTTTCTTTGTTTAGGAGAATTTGGAGAATTCTTTTTTTTTTGTTTGGCGGGGGGTGGGGGGAAGAGACAATGGTGCAGTTTTTTAAAACTAAAGATTCATTTGTGTGACACAGTCTATATCTCTTTCTCTCTTTATAAATGTGTGCTTGGGTAATATGTATGCGTGTATACACCATATATATATTTTAGACGAATTTGAACTTTGATGGGCATTTAATGCATGAAAAAATGTTTGTGTGTGCATGTGTAGAGGTATACCAAGTATAGGGTATTTGCAATCCTCATAAATGGAGATGTTTATGGGGTTATATTTATTGGCAGATTTCTCACTAGGAAGCAGTGATAAGTAAATTTGAAGGAAAAATTCCGGGATGCCCTTTTGTGATAGAATGTGTAGTGCAAGAAGGGAAAGTGGAAATACAGGAGAGAGACTGAGAGAGAGAGATGGAGAAGAAACACAGGTGAGAACTTGCTCTCAATATCATCATCCAAAGGAATACATGTCCCGAGCAAGAGGCACTACTAGCCATTGGGGACTGTAGCGAGGGTGTTAAAAATATACACCGTCGCTTACACGACGACGAATGCGTCGCTTAAGTGATGTTACGTCACTTAAGCGATGTAAAAAAATTATTAAAAAAAATATGTTGCTTATGCGATGCTTTTTTTTAATCGCTTATGTGATGCTGTTGAACAACGTTTTTTGCGACGCTTGCACAGCTGACTAGCGTCGCTTAAGTGACCTTAAAATTTTTTTAAAAAAACCCTCGCTTATGCGACGTTTTTTTGCTATCGCTTCAGCGACGGTAGGCATTCTTATGCTCCTGCGCTCACCGAGAACCTCATTTCTTTTTTGACGGGAGAGCACGAAGAGGTTGTCTATCTGTTTCTCTCTCTCTCTCTCTATATATATATATATATATAGAGAGAGAGAGAGAGAGAGAGAGAGAAAGAGAGAGAGAGAGAGAGTGCGTCTCTCTCTCTCTCTCTCTCTATATATATATATATATATATATATAGAGAGAGAGAGAGAGAGACGCACTCTCTCTCTCTCTCTCTATATATATATATATGCTTAGAAGCTCTGTCATGTTGGTAGATACCAAGCGCTGGACACCTTCAGAACATAAAACTTCTTCTTTCAAGGACTTTATGCTCTCGGCTGATAATAATGACTGCTTTAAACTATAGCCCTTGGCAATGGTGTTAGCCAATTCAAATGCTAGTATCCCAATTTTGTTTCCTTTTGATGCAGCTGCACATGCAAACCCACTTCCAAGGTTGAAGTTTGTATATATATATATATATATAGAGAGAGAGAGAGAGAGAGAGAGAGAGAGAGAGAGCGTCTCTCTCTCTCTCTCTCTCTCTATATATATATATATATATAAATAGTCAAGTGCATCCTCAGCAAGCCCATGTGCCACTGTATGTGCACTAAATAGGCAATCCCTTTTCTCACTCACGCCACAACAGCCAAGCCTTTACTAAGCAATGGCCAAAAGTGTTTTCTTTTAGAGAATTGTGCTGCTAGGTAAGACAAAAGAAAAATCCACTATTATTTAAATATCTTCCTTGGATGTGGATAAAGAGAGCTTCTATGTTGGTTGCGTCTCCTTGGGCAAAAGACCCTTAGCCATGGAGGCTGTGGAGCATGCCAAATGGACCGTGTATATATATATATATATATATATATATATATATATATAGAGAGAGAGAGAGAGAGAGAGAGAGAGAGAGAGAGGCTGGGATAGGGCAAACATAGCTCAAGAGCTTCGAGAAGACTACATATTAGATACAGATGTACTTACAGCACAACTGAGCAAAGTAGTCCCCTTCGTGGACTTAGGAGACCCTATCTCTATTATTGTAAAGGGTACACAGGCAAAAGTCTCCTATATGGACAAGAAATATAGCTATTTTTATTTTGAACCTCAATTTCAAACTAGATGCAATAGAACCCATTGTAATTTAAACTCTTAAGAGTCTTAAGAGTTCATTTTGAGTTATTTTTTTTCAGCTTTATGCCTCTTTAGCATCGATACCCAGAGTGGAATGTAAATAGTATAGACATGGGCAGTCTCCCTAGTGAAGTGGTATCTAGGATGCCTCGATCTCTGATGTCTGATAGGCTATGTGGAGTAGTGACAGTCCAGGGAGAAAGAGAGGTATGCATGATCTACAGCTACTCCAATAGGGCGTGCTAAGACTGTAAGATGTTGTACATGAGGTATCAGAGAAAGAGGAGCTAGTACGTAGTGTTCTGTGCTGGCACCATGTCGCATAGGATAGCACGTGAAATCTCCTGAAAGAGGCCATCTAGGGTCCTCTCGGTCGCAGCTATGTGGATCTCTGGATCTGAGTAGCTCTCTCTAGAAACACTCATCAAGGCTTGTATACATTGCATGGTTAATCTCAATGGTTGGTCAAAGAAGCTCGTGAGATGGGTCAACTCGGATGTGTATGTGGGCTGCCTGTCTCATGTGAAGTAAATGGTTTCTGTGCCACCTGATCTCTAGTAGGTAAAGCCACAAGCATCTCTAATCTAGATAGTTTGGAACTCTTGTGAGTGGCCCAAACCCCTCAAGGAAAAGACAGTGGAATTTCCCTCTAATCTCACAATACACTGAGTATTTGCATATGTAGTGCCCCCCCGTCTCCACCTCCACCCACCAATGTGCATAGAAAGCAGATCCTGTCCTCTCTGGGGATATTTGTTGCTCTCCCTGTCTCCACCCTGAGCTAGTGAGACGAAATTCTGATCTGGCCAATAGCAATCCTCATGTCATGTGAAATGTACCTGAGCATGTAACGAGGCTCCCGAAAGAAGCCATCTGGCCTGAACTGTTGGCAAATTGTCATAATAGAACTGCATCTTAAGCGCCAAGCTGTTGTGGTGCTACCCATGTGATGTGTCTCTAGTCTAGATAGATCTCTATGGATGAGGTGATTAATGTCCTAGTGGGTGAGCTATAGGAGAAGAGCATCGAGGCTGTAGCGAGGCTGTAGTGGAAAGGAGGTAACTAGTCTATATGGAACCCATGTGCCTGAAACCATTGTGACCCTGGCGTACCAAGTTTTGCATGTGTCCTACCTCTGCTAGGCCGCAGGATGACTCGAGTTCTAGCATGGGGAGCCTATCTCTGCTCAAAACTATAGACCCTCTGGAACAGGGCATCCACAACTAGCAGGGAGGCTGCAAACTCTGCTAGAACAATGGCATGAGGCACTGATGGTTTACTCCTGATCATACATGAATACATGATAATTTGTAGCCTCTCCACCCTCCTCCAATCCTCTCCACTAAGATTGGGGCCCCAAAAAGGTGCCCTAACATTGCTGCAAGTGTCACTAAGGTGTCAAAACACCATCTCTTGGCGTACAGTTCCTAGAAGTAGGCCTAAAAGCACTGTCGCTCAAGTCTCGCAAGAGCTGCATATCCCCTAACAATCCTGGCATGTGCTGCTGGTTTCACCCGGTATCGTGGCCCTATGAAAGTGACCCCCAGATAGATATACATAAGAGTGCACAATCTCCACTGTCTCCCCTACATATGCGAATCTCGTGTCTCTCAGTCCCACCGATGTGGTATTGAAGACTATGACCTTGGCTTTTCCAAGGTTAATGGTGAGGTCCCTCTGCTCACAAAAATCTTGCAATGCCTCCAGGTGCTTCTGCAGCCCCTCTTTGGAGCTAGACATCAGCACAATGTCATCTATATATGAAACCGGACAGGAACCGAGATCAATGGACAAACACTTCAAATGTTAAACAAAGATGTGAAAACACAGCGAAAATAACTATAAACAAGGCTAAAGGGAACACGACACTGAGCCAGAATGGCCGGCCCCCCCTAGGAACTTCTTTATTGATAGAGAAGCTTTTACAAGATACCAAGATGCGAGTGTGAACAACACCAGATCTTTCCACAAAGCAAACACCTCTAAAAGTTGTCCAAAACTCTCACAAAACAGTCCCCAAAATCAGCTCATAAATCAGCCCGGCATGAAACCATGTGCTACCCTGAAACCCATGCCAAATCAGCTCCAAAACTGATCCTCGAAACTATCCCGGATTTCTCCAAAATAGTCCCAAATCTCGGCTCCAAGATCGACCAAATGTAAGAGAGATAAGAGATCTTCTGACACCTGCACTGTTGCTATATCCTGTACAACCAGCATAGGCAGGAGATGGAGTGCTTCACGTCTGATGTACCTACTACATAGCCTGCACAAGGAAAAGAGGGGAAGAGACTTCACAGCACTTGTACGGCCTGCACACAAGAGAGGGGGCAAAACTATATAGAGTTGCCGTTTATTGTACGGTCAGCACAAAAGAAAGAAGAGGTTGCTCAATTGCTTGTATCAGTACGGCCGGCAGAGGGGAAAGAGAGAAAATTGTTGCCTGAGTGCTCCCTGAATCGCTGCTGATTGAGAGAGAGAGAGAGAGAGAGAGAGGTATATATATATATATATACATACTGTTGATCCAAGAGGCGCCTCCCTTCTCTCCCTTTTCATAGAGTCGACCTCCTCTATTTTCAGCATGTGCTTGCTTTTCCCTTAGCTAAAAGTGGCCTTCCCTCATAAAAATATCCAAATTTGTGCTTTATATATCCAATCACTCTATAAATGACCAAACTCGCCATCTTTAGAGTCTAGATTATAAAAATACCTCATTAAAGGTAGGCGCCTGGCTTTTACTAACTTTTTGAGCCATGCCCAAATACTAATATGTCCACCCCTTTGCTATTAGTGTATAAAAACACTAACTCATCACTTTAATGATGAAAATCCCATGCCACCTTTGTCCAGATGCCATCTTCCAGGCCAAAACCTTGTCGGTCCTCACAACAGGGCTGCACAGAGGGAAGAGGCGGAGGAAGGAGGGGAGGCGTTTAGAGGAGCGATCAACAGGAGGGCGAAGAAGGGCGGGCAGGGGTAGGAGCGAACAGAGGGGAAGGAAGAGGCAAATTAGGGCGGGAAGAGGCAAGGAGAGGAGGCGGAGGAGGATGGGGGGCGAAACAGGAAGAGAGGCAGATGGGCGCAGCGAAGGAGGAAGGAAACAAAGGAGAAAGGAGGGGCACAACGATGGAGGAAGGAAGTGAAAGCATAGGAACAGAGGCGGAGGAAGGATCAGAGGCGGAGGGGAGCGATTCAGGCAGGGAAGGAGGAAGGAAACGATGGAGGAAGGAGGGGCGCAGCGATGGAGGAAGGAAGCGATGGTAGAGGAACAGAGGCGGAGGAAGGACCAGAGGCGGGGGGAAAGAAAGAAAGAAAGAAAGATTTTATTAACGTCTTCCAAAAGACCGAACTCAGCTTATGAGACAAATTGGAGTACCTGTATGGGGTATCCTCTGTCATCCCAACAAAATGAAAAAGTATTGAACTAAAAAGCTGAATCTGGGTGTGCAATAAGTACAATGGGTGGTGAAGGGGATGGAGCTCTACTACTAGGAAACTCGTGGTGCCTGCTCGTCTCAGGTTGGAAACTTGCATGATAGTTTTGAGCTGCAAACAGTATACCAGCACACAGGCCTTCCCATAGCAGGGATTCTATGAGGTACTTGCAGGATTCACAGGGTGAGGTTCAGATTGAGCCTAATAAGGTGAGGGGTATTGCTTTCAGAATTTTATTGGTCTTTGTTGACTGCAGAGGTGCCCTCCCCTCAGAAATGAAATGATATATTAACATCTCTAAGAGGCCATAGTGGCCTATGAGACAAAAACTGAGAGTACATCTGAAGTTGGTGTCTCATCAAAGAGAACAACTAAATGAGACTAAAAGGTACAATAAATTTATTGTCGTACAGTTATAAGAATAGAACTGTAAGACTCCGAGATGATACTGAGTAGAAAATACTAAAAAATGTAATGAAATGAAATAAATGAAATGATATATTAACATCTCTAAGAGGCCATAGTGGCCTATGAGACCAAAACTGAGAGTACATCTGAAGTTGGTGTCTCATCAAAGAGAACAACTAAATGAGACTAAAAGGTACAATAAATTTATTGTCCTACAGTTATCAGAATAGAACTGTAAGACTCCGAGATGATACTGAGTAGAAAATACTAAAAAATGTATATCAGGTAGATCCATGTATGCTGATCAATTGAAGTGTTGCCCTCTCCTTAGATCAAGTATCTCCGCCATGGGGCTGTCTAGAATGGAGAGGTCATAGAAGTGAGGTAGGCACCTCCGATGCCGAGCAATAATGGCTCTGATCTGGCAATGATGAGGATGCTGTGGTCGGGATCCTGGTGGGCGTGGCCGACGAGTACAACATAAGATAACTGCTCTATCAGTGGTGACCTCGGAGCATGGTCGGTGCCCTGATGGCCCAATGGAGGAGGTATCAGGAGGTGTGTGGGCTGGGTTGCTGGTGTTGGTGCCGAAGAAATCTGTCAGGGTCCTTTGTCTAGGTACATCATGGCTCGGCCTCCTGTCTGCCAAGAGGGTCTCTCTATGTCTGTGTCTCGTGAGCTCAAGTAGAAACAATCCCAGGCATCTTTGATCCTCAAACTCCATGACCCTGTGTAACGGCCCAAAACCCTCTCGGAAGAGGTAGTGATATCTCCCTCGGATCTCATAATAGACTGTACATCGGCAAATGTAGTGTTCCTCTATCTCTACCTCCTGGTAGCATAGCTGACAAATGTGATCATCCACGATCTGATGCACATATCGCCCTGTCTCCATCCGCAATTGGTGTGATGAGGTCCAGATCTGTCCAATGGCACAACGTATCCCATGTTATAGGTGGACATCCATGTACACCGGGCGAGTGATAAAATCATCCGGTGAGAGGTGTAGAAAATGGCTCTTGTAATTAGCCATTTTCGTGCCCAAAGGCTCAAGGGGGCTAGTCCATGTCCCCTGTGTGTCCACTCTAATGATATCCATCCTGATCACGCGGTTTTGCTCTGAGTAGGTGAGACTAAAAAATGGACAATCCAGACTGTACTGAAAGGGTGGTAGTGCCTCTATCTGCAAACCATGTAGGTCAAACCATGATCTCATCTGAGCGTACCAACAATGAGTATCTCCATCCTCTGCCAACTGTATGGATGAGGTCAATGCCAATCGAGAGTAACTTTGCTGAGGGAGCTCCCATAGCCGCTATAAAAAAGGTAACTGCCTAGAATAGGGCCTCGATTACTACTGGTGGGGCACCCAGCTCAGCCCGAACAATCTCATGTGGTACTGACGATTTGCTCCGAATCATGCGGGCAATCATCATAATCAGTGGTCTCTCCATTTGCCTCCATCCCTCATCTATCCCTCTCTAAGATCTGTGATGTATACTAGGTCCCCAAATTGGAGCTCCGTACAGGAGGGTCGGTGTGACAAGTGTATCAAATAGCCACAATTTGGTGTGTGGCTCCTGAAACTGTATGTGTGCACATTGCCTCTCAAGTGCCCCCAAGGCTACATGCCCTCGAGCTAATGTAGCTGCTGTCGCCTCCTTCACGGAGAAACGCGATCCTGTGAAAGTAACTCCCAAGTAGACATATGACCTGACGTACTCTACCGGCTCCCCTCGGAAAGTGAACTAAGGCTTTGATCTCGTCACCCATGCCTTTGTGGTGTTAAACACCATAACCTTGGTTTTCCCAAGGTTCACTGTCAAATCTTTATCCGCGCAGAAAGCCTGTAATGCATCCAGGTGTCTCTGTAATCCATCCAGAGAGTCTGAGATTAGAACAATATCATCAGCCAGCACCCCTGCTAGGCATGCCCCTGGGCCTCCCAATCTGTCTACATAATCAGAGACCGCATCAATGTACAGTCCAAAGAGGGTGGGCGATAGCGGGCATCCCTGCTTCACCCCTATCGTGCTGGTCACCCTATTAGCTGGTCCGCTTGGAGCTCGGACTCTGCCTGTCACAAACTCATACAAAGCATATATCCCCCTCACATGCTCTTTTCTCTCTCTCTCTACACAGGAGGGCTGGACTGTAGGTGCTCAGGATTGCATGCTCTTCTCCTAGGTGGCCAGAGGGCTGGTTTCTTTGGACATAAAGGCAGACAGGGGCTGGTTTTTCATGAACATAGACATCATGTAGATGGTGTTCAATTGATGGAACTTTCAGCTTCGGGACTGTTTTGAAATTAGTTTGAGGACAGTTTATGGGCTGTTTTTTTTGGCTGCAAATTCAGCTATGTACATGGGTTATTGGCTGCAAGTATAAGGTCACCTGGTTATGTTTCTTGGCATGGGAGTGATGCAAGCTCGCATGGATGCGTGCTAATGGAGCAGATTGTTTTTCTTCCTGCTAGAAAGGAACAGAGGGACCTACAGTTATGGACATCTCTATGTTGCTAGATGTTTCATGAGGGAACAGGTAACTAGATGTATGCTGTTGTTGGCACTATTGTTGAATGGTGCCATGAATGGTTCTGTATATGGAAACAGGACAGAAGTTTCAAAGGGAAACAAGCCTACAGGTTTCATAGAGCTGTTGGTGTTTTGTCATTGCAACCTCTAGCTCCTTGAGAGGAATGCCTGTCACAAACTCATACAAAGCATATATCCCCCTCACATGCACTTTTATCTCTCTCTCTCTCGCTTGGTACATAGGAGGGCTGGACTGCAGGCGCTCAGGGTTGCATGCTCTTCTCCTAAGTGGCCAGAGGGCTGGTTTCTCTGGACATAAAGGCAGACAGGGACTGATTTTTCATGAACATAGACATCATGTCGATGGCATTCAATTGATGGAACTTTCAGCTTCTCTTTGCTTTACCTCCTTCAGGGAGAAATGTGGTCCTGTTCCCGTCTTCAAAAGGCCAAGATGACCTATGAGACCAAAAAGTTACCACCAGAGAGCTCTAATACCAATGGGCAGCATGGGGTGTGTTGCGGTTAAGGGTACTGCGGGTAGTCACTGAGGGTGCTGCTAGAACTACTGCCACGAAATGCTAGAAGAGTGCTGGCTTCGATGGTCTACTGCTAGGCCAAGTCGATCCAGGGAACCTTGCTTGATTGCGGGTACTGAAGGTTGAGATGCTGATATTGGGGTTGAAATGCGAGATAGAAGCCTGTACACAACTAGAGTAAGAAAAACGAGTCTGAGGGGAATCGAACCCTGACACTAGCCATATGAGGCTATCACCACAAGACTCCCCACCACCCACCCTTGTTAGTAAGTTTATTAAAAAAAACAAGACTTCACAACGAGATTAAATCTTACCGAACATAGGCTGATCCGTGAGTTGATACGTAAGACTACTGGTCCTCATCGTCATCTCTGAGATAAACCGTCAATAAAATTTCATCTTCATTATCCTTGTTGACTTCTTCGAACTCCTCGATCGTTAAATTTGTGTTCACGTTCATTTCCTCCGTAGGCTCGACATCCATTGTTTCCTCCTCTTCGGTGTCTATAGTGTCAGAGTCTGGATCGTTGTCGTTCTCATCACCTACAATGTCATCATGATCGACGGATAGAAGAATTCTACACCTCTTTCAGGTCGATGTGTCTAGATTCGAGGATGTAATCAAATCATCCTGATCCGCTGTCTCAGAGTCAACGCTATCAAACAAGTGTCAACCTCTAGGTTGGACATGCACAACTTGCCACCATGGATGAGCATCTGTATTCTTGTAAAAGAATGCTTGTTCAACATGAGTTGGTAGAATGTAAGGCTCTTTTGTTGCACGCAACAACTTCGAGGAGTCGACGGACCAAAATCCGGATGGTTCTCTTTTCATTGTGGCATTATTGCCTTTATACCCGGCACACCAATCCACCTTCAAAACCACCTGTCAAAATACACGAATCAAAACTTTAGAATTATGTTTAGCTTTAAGAAATCTACATGTTATTGTTGCATGAAGAGAGATCTCATTTACCTGCTTGAAGATACGATATGATACTTCATAAATGCCGACTATGGTTTCCATGTAACCAAGTTCACTGTCGATAAGATTTGTGTCTCTTGAACTTGCATGTGATAATTGCTTAAAAGAGGCAACAATGCAAGAATCCTGAGTTAGACGTAAGTCATCAATAGATTTTATCCGAAGATGTTGTCCATAAGCCCACATGTTGGTATACATTCGAGCCTACACCAAAACATAAATTATTAAAAAAAAATTGAGATTCATTTGTTTAGTTCAGAGTTTTCAAAACCAAACAAGTTAGCTATTTTTCACACCCGATCATAAACTCTCTTTGTTCCGTAGAGATTGGCTCATGATCACTAACCGCACATTGCATACGGTGATGGCACGGAAGCGGTAAAGCTGTTTACGCCCTTATAGGGTGCCACACTTCCACACACGCATATGAACACACCAGAACACCAGACTAAAGAGCATGAACAAAACTTATATTTCAGATCTGGCTGTCACAACTTGTACCCAAACAAACAAGGAACAAAAAAAGAACTCTCTGGCATCACCAAACACCAGCCACAGCTAATCAAGAGAATTTACAACTCTGGCCTGAGTCTCCAGAAAAGGTAGAAATCCACAAAAAACCACACACACACCCTCTCCCTCTGGCTCTCTGTGCTGATCCTCTGTCAGTTACACTTCAAGCCCAAGCTCTGCAACTTATCTACCGTGCTTCCGGCCTCGCCACCCTTTATATCACCAGCCTTTGTTTCACGTACCCTAGGCAGCTCCTCTGCAGTCGTAAGCTCCTCTGCAGTCGTAAGCTCTCCAAAACCCAGCACAAACACCAGCCCACGCTCAGCTTCTCTACAAGCCAGTGCACTCGCTTTACTCGTCTGTGGCTGTACTTCACAAGGGGGACCCCATCGAATCCACGTTCACGTCTGCCTCAGCTGCACTTCCGGCTGCACTCTACCTACTTGCATGTCCTTCTTACGGTAGCCATCCAAACAGCGGCCTTCACCAAGGCGGTTTCTCTCAGCAGCCGTCGCCTTCCACCACATCAACTCTCTAGTCGCCCGAGCCATGAACACCCGAACCTTCAACGCAAACCTTGGCTTTATCTTCCAGCTGCACCCGAGCCAAAAAAAACAAAGCTTTCTCTACTTTCTGTCTGCACAGGCGCCTCACGAAAGTGACCCCTTTATCCACCAGGCGACTACTCTTCACCTGTATGCTCTGCGACCCTCCACTCGTCCTCGAGGCAGCAACAACCTGTCTTTACCTGCCTCTGTATTCGTCCACCCCTCTGTTGCCAGCCGGTTGTTCTCAGTTTGCGTCAGCAGCAGCGCCAATCGCCACTTGCCTATTCACTCTCTTCTTATGCTGTCCACCCGTCAGCCTGTCGGCCAATGCTTCCACGTCAGCCTATAACGTCAGCTCCTCCACGCACCAGACCACTCTGTACCAACTTCTCTGCAAGCCCACTACCTCTACTTTCACACAGTTGTGGCTGCGCTTCACAAGGGAAACCCCTAACCTTTATGCGATGTCCACACACCCTCTGGCCTCCCTCTCTGCATACACACAGCAGCACCTTCTTCTGCAATACCTGTTGTTGCACCCAAGAGCCCTCCTCCCTCAGTCGCCAGCAGCCACACCACTCCTCTCCGTTAGCCTTCCTTTTTTTTTTTGGTTCTCTCCTCCGCTACACCCCTGAAGTCCCCCCTTTCATAGTAAGGCGACCTTTTCCTTTTTTTGCAGCTGCCGACTTCCATGCATTCACCAGCTTCTAGATTTCTTCGCTAGCAGCCCTCTCAAACCTCCACGTATACCACCAGCTCGCCACGTTATTTATTTTTATTTATTTTAAGGCCTACAAAATGGCCGCAATCATATTCTTTTTTCACACTTATGGTCAAGCTACGTTGGCCACAATTATCTTATTTGCCCATGCTTCCATAAATACTTCCAAATGCAATCTTCCAGGTGCCCATTATACTTGGGGACACGTGCACCCTAAAAGCTATCAAGCAGCTGATTTCATCTCCATCGGACCTCCAGTAGACTACGTCTGGACAGGCCTGTACATGCTCACATTAAAACCATCTACTCTGTACAACTGGCAATGCTCTCAAAAGCAAAACCTTCACACACGCCATGCACACGTATGTACACATTACCAACTCCTGTTTTGTCCACACATATTTAGCAACCCCCTACTTCTGCTGAGACATTCATGTCCAGCAGCTGTACAAACAGGGATGAAATATTCAGATCTTCCTCTGTACTCTCCACAACCTCCTGACATGCATCACAAGCTTCCTGATCTTCTTCTTTCACGGCTAACATCAATCGAGCAAAATATTTCTTCAGTCGTAAACCATTCACTCTCCTTTTGTGCTTCTTTCCATTCAAATCAGCAAGCTGATAACTCCCATTATCAAATTTTCTCTCAACTTTATACGGACCTTCCCACTTTATCTGGAATGCAGTATGAAAAGTACTATCCAGCTTGCTATTATATCTGAGAACCAGATCACCCTCTTCAATTTCTTTCTGCTCCACCTTCTCATTCTCTCTCTCTTGTCTTTTCAATTGCATAGCCGCATAGTGATCAAATGCTAGCTCTCTGTCCAACTGGACTATTTGTAAGGCTAGTAATCTTTCTCCGTAACAATTAATAGGCTCATGTCCTTCTTCAATCAAAAACTTCAAAGCTAGAATTTCCACATCAATAGGCATGAGTGCTTCTTTCCCATAAACTAAATGAAAGGGCGAGAATTGTGTACCAGATTTTACTGCAAACCTGTATGCCCATAATACACGATTCATCTCTATATCCCAATTCTTGATATGGCCTTCTGTCATTTTGGTTATCATCAGCTTAAATTCACCATTGAATCTTTCATTCAAGCCATTGCATTGAGGGTGATAAGGAGTGGAGTACTTGTGGTTGATATTCAATCTTCTGCATAAATGGTCAACTACCTCTCCTCTAAATTCAGGTCCATTATCTGATAATATCTCCAAAGGAATACCAAATCTGCAGCATATATGTTCATATACAAAATCAGCCACCTCTTTACTATCCACTTTCTTCACTGCCTTCACTTCTGCCCATTTTGATAAGTAATCCACCGCAGTAAGCACATAACACTTTCCTCTGGCTGTCCTGGGAAGTGGTCCAACTGCATCCACTCCCCACCTTTCAAAAATGTCATATACCAGCATGGTATTTCTTGGCTCCATTTTTAAGATTCTCTTTCCCATTCTCTGGCACTCATGGCAAGACCTGCACCAGTGCTGAATATCCTTCTGGATGGAAGGCCATACATAACCCTCCAGTAATACCTTCTGCAAGGTGATCTTAAATGCATAATGACCCCCACATGCTCCCTCATGATTTGAAGATAGAATATAATAAATCTCTTCTCTCCAGGGAATTCTTCTCAATACCTGATCAGCTCCTTGCATGTATAATTCATCCCCAATCATGACATAATGCTTACTTTTCCTGATAAAATGATACTTTTGGCCTTTTTTGAGCTCCTCAGGCAAGCGACCTGAGAGTAAGTAATCCACCACTCTGGACAGGTATTCTCTCCCTCTGTATAATGGCTCTTCGATTTTTGCAATTACTGGATCCTGATTAATTTCCTCCTGAGCCAATTCATGTGCTATATGATTTTCCTCTCGCCGCACATGTTGAATACTCCATGCTGTAAATTGATGTAGCAGCCTTCTAATATCAGCCAGACATTCTTTTAATCTCAGATTCTTTGCTCGCCAGCTACCCAAGACCTGCTTTACTACTAATAGAGAATCTCCTTTTATGATTAGCTTCTGAATTTTTTGTTTCAAAGCAGCCTGCAACCCTTGAAACAATGCTGTGTATTCAGCCTCATTGTTACTTTCAGCTTCCAGAAGTATCCCATTCTTTAGAATCAGCCCGCCTTCTGAATCCTGGATTATATACCCTCCGGTGGCCTAATGTATACTCCTTTTATATGAACCATCAAAGAATAAAACATGAGCTCCAGGAACGATAATTTGTTCCTCTTTTTCTATTTTTGAATCCACTTCCTTCACCGGTATCGGGCCATCTTTGTATGTTAGAAGATCTGCCAGAGTTGCCTTGCAAGTATCTTCAATCAAAAATGAGAAATCATATTCTTCAAGCTCTACTAACCATCGCATCATACCTTTTGAGAGTGAAGTACCATTCACCAGCTGAGGGAGTAGAGTATAATTTGTCAGTACCACAAATGGTCTCATCAGGAGATATGACCTGAATTTCCTGCAAGCATACACCAGACTTGACAAAACCAATTCAGCCTCAGTATATTTTCTCTCTGCTTCTGTCTTCACTCTACTTGCATAATACACAGGCTTCATATATCTGGATTCATCTCCTCTCTGCATTAAGATTGCTCCAACTACATCCGGACCAAAAGATGGATTCACATAAAAGACCTGAGAAAAATTCGGAGCTTTTACACTGGAAATACCTCCCAATACCTCTTTCACTTTCTCAAACACTTCCTCGCATTCCTCATTCCATTGCAATGGTTCTTTCTTCATAGCCTGCTGAAGAGGGTAAAGCAATTGAGACATTAAAGGAATAAATCTTGCCATATATTTTACCTTCTGGACAAAAGTCTGCAGAGCTGCCTGGATGTTGATGGTGCAGATAATAAGACAAGAGCTTTTATCTTCTCTGGATCAGGTTCAATTCCATTCTGAGATATCATATGCCCCAACAGCTTCACCTTTGAAAATCCTAAATGACACTTCTTTGGATTCAGCTATCCACCTGTATCATCCATTTAAGAAAATACTTGCTCCAATTTATTACCATGCTCTTTTTGAGAACTATATACACATATATCATCCAAAAAAGCTCTCACAAAATGATCTGTAAGAGGTGCAAGTACTCTATCAGTGTTTTTTTGATACCACGAGGGTGCATTTTCCAAACCAAATGGTACTACTCGGTAACGGAAGCAACCCCACGGTGTAATGATAGTGGTTTTAGCCTAGTCTTCCTCTCAGCAATTGAAATTTGAAAATACCTAGAGAAGCCATCGCATACACTATATCTCTCATATCCAGCTACCCTGTCCAAAATATCATCAATGAACGGCAGAGGATAGTGATTGCTTTTTGTTGCAGCATTCAGAGGCTTGTAATCAATATAGACTCTCCACCCACCTGTATGCTTTGGAGTAAAGACCACTGGATTTGCCCAATCTGAGTGATCTACTGGATAAATTAACCCTGCTCAACTTACTCAACTCCTCTCTTAATACAGGCAATAGCTCTCTATTTATCCTCCTCAATTTCTGAAACACTGGCCTCACACCCTCTTTCAATACTATAGGCATTGGTTCACATTTGAATCCTCGAATCTCTTCATATGAAGTAATAAACAAATGAGGGAATTTATGTATTACCTTCATATACTCTTCTTTCTCCACTGGCTGCAATTTAGGATTCAGCATGCCCTGTAAAAGCTTCTCTTTCTCTGCACTGGAGGATGATGGAGGCTGCATCAGACTGTCCATATCTTCAAGTCTGCTCTCTTCTTCCTTCTTTAATTCCTCTTCAGCATTACATGCTCGTTTTCTTCCTTCATTATAAATGATACCTGGCTCTCATCATCAGAAGTAGAACTCTCTTCTTCAATTTCACTATCTGTATACTCATCAGCACTTGTTTCTTCAGGTTCACTCTTCATTTCCCGCTTACTACTCATGTTGAATGTCCTGGCTCTCCCTCTCCTATTATGTACTGTTATAGTTCCCCTTTTCCAATTTTGGATGGCACCCACCTATCTGAGCCAAGGTCTGCCCAAAATCAGCGGATAAGCTCCCAGACTAGCCGGCATAATATGGCAATTTATGTTGCAAACCACACCAAAAGCAGTCACACTGGCACTTCTATACATATACCCAAACACTTCACTTTTGCATGATTTGCCAGACGGAGTCTAAAATCTGAACTAGCATTCAGCTTCAACCCCAATCTCTCCATACAGGACTGAGTCATCACACTGATTTGTGCACCGCCATCAACATATGCTTCTCCAACACTCACACTTCCACACCAAGCATCAACTGACGGACAAATATCAGGAAGGTCTTCCACAGACATCAGCTCCATTTTGCCTTGTGTGGGCTCCTGCTCATTTACTTTCCTCGGATTTGCCAACTTCTTCCACTCTCTCTTAAGCTTCGGACACAATCCAAGCAATTGGGCAAAAGTTATATTGGCTACCCTTCCATCAATGTATACTCCTCCTGACCTTGACCAATATGCAAATCTGAAGTTTTATAATGTCTTCTTGGCTTCCTCTTCTTCTTCTCTGGTTGAGGGCTTATATCAAATTGGACATGCTTACCTTTCTTAGAAGATGGTTCAGGTTCTGCCATTGTACTCCTCGTCCTCTTTGCCACAGGCATAATCTTTGGAATGGTCTCCACTCCTATCAAGCTGAGAGCTGGTCCTTTTCCTTTATCCTCCCATTTAACTCCACTAGTAGAGGGTTGATTTGGATCTTTTACTTCAACACTATGATCCCCTGATCTATCATTAGTCCTCTGCATCACAGGATACACTCCACCACCTGCTCTGGGCGGTTTGTCACATTGAGGGCTGATATGTCCCTGCTCCCCACAGTTCTAGCATTGGACATTGCTCAAATAGTAGCCCCGTCCTCTCCCTGTTCCTCCCATATTCCCTTCACCTGTTGACATATTGTCCCTTCTATTATTTGGTGCACCTCGGCTTCTTCCCTTTCCACCTGCTTCCATCCAATTCAAACTTAGAGACTTCATGAGCTCCACTGCATCATGTATGTCCCTCTTCAAAGTGTCCTCCTGTTCTGGAACAACAGCAGCTTCCCTTTCAGGATGTATACTCTCAATCTCTGGCATCTTCACAAACTTCTTCGGCTCTTCCTGCATTCCCATCTGCCTCAGATGCTTCACCTTCCACTCCTTCTCTCGAGCTACTCTGACAGCCTCCTCAAAGCTATCCAGGTTCTTCAGCTCCACCTTCAGACGGAGGGTTGCCAGCCACAAACCGGTCTCTCTTTATCATCTGCGGGGGTACTTCAGGAATCAAAGCCTCACACCATAGACTCCACAGTCTACCAAACTCTATCAGATACTGATCCACATCCTGACCGTCCTTCTGCTGAATGTTATACAACTCCTTCCACACTTCATTCGAACTCCTCACACGGGCAAACTGTGCCAAAAATGAAGCTCTGACTACACGGTACTCAGGATCCTGTTGATGAATGTTCCTATGTGTAGTCACAAACATCTGTAGCCATGTTTTTGTATCACCCTGCAAGCAATAAGTCAAAAATCTGAGAAAGGATCTCTGGGGTTGCCCTGTCTTTCATCAAGGCTGTAAACTCCATCTTCTCTAGAAACCTGACTGCACTCTCCTGTGGCAATCCCCAATACTCTGGAAAATCTTGAGCCATCTTTCCAAATCTTGCTTCACACAGCCCCTGTTCTCTTTCACAAACCAGAGGAAATCTCCTCCTCTGTGGAGGCACCAAAAAGTGATGGCACGGAAGCGGTAAAGTTGTTTACGCCCTTATAGGGTGCCACACTTCCACACACGCATATGAACACACCAGAACACGAGACCAAAGAGCATGAACAAAACTTATATTTCAAATCTGACTGTCACAACTTCTACCCAAACAAACAAGGAACAAAAAAAGAACTCTCTGGCATCACCAAACACCAGCCACAGCTAATCAAGAGAATTTACAACTCTGGCCTGAGTCTCCAGAAAAGGTAAAAATCCACAAAAAACCACACACACACCCTCTCCCTCTGGCTCTCTGTGCTAATCCTCTGTTAGTTACACTTCAAGCCCAAGCTCTGCAACTTATCTACCATGCTTCCGGCCTCACCAACCACCCTTTATATCACCAGCCTTTGTTTCACGTACCCTAGGCAGCTCCTCTGTAGTCGTAAGCTCTCCAAAACCCAGCACAAACACCAGCCCACGCTCAGCTTCTCTACAAGCCACTGCACTCGCTTTACTCGTCTGTGGCTGTACTTCACAAGGGGGACCCCATTGAATCCACGTTCACGTGTCGCCTTCCACCACATCAACTCTCTAGTCGCCCGAGCCATGAACACCTGAACCTTCAACGCAAACCTTGGCTTTATCTTCCAGCTGCGCCCGAGCCAAAAAAAACAAAGCTTTCTCTACTTTCTGTCTGCAAGCGCCTCAGGAAAGTGACCCCTTTATCCACCAGGCGACTACTCTTCACCTGTATGCTCTGCGACCCTCCACTCGTCCTCCAGGCAGCAACAACCCGTCTTTACCTCCCTCTGTATTCGGCCACCCCTCTGTTGCCAGCCCGTTGTTCTCAGTCGGTGTCAGCAGCAGCGCCAATCGCCACTTGCCTATTCACTCTCTTCTTATGCTGTCCACCCGTCAGCCTGTCGGCCAATGCTTCCACGTCAGCCTATAACGTCAGCTCCTCCACGCACCAGACCACTCTGTACCAACTTCTCTGCAAGCCCACTACCTCTACTTTCACACAGTTGTGGCTGCGCTTCACAACGGCGATGGCCACACACCCTCTGGCCTCTCTGTATACACACAACATCACCTTCTTCTGCAATACCTGTTGTTGCACCCAAGAGCCCTCCTCCCTCAGTCGCCAGCAGCCACACCACTCCTCTCTGTTAGCCTTCCTTTTTTTTTGGTTCTCTCCTCCGCTACACCCCTGAAGTCCCCCCTTTCATAGTAAGGCGACCTTTTCCTTTTTTTGCAGCTGCCGACTTCCATGCATTCACCAGCTTCTGGATTACTTCGCTGGCAGCCCTCTCAAACCTCCACGTATACCACCAGCTGGCCACGTTATTTATTTTTATTTATTTTAAGGCCTACAAAATGGCCGCAATCATATTCTTTTTTCACACTTATGCTCAAGCTACGTTGGCCACAATTATCTTATTTGCCCATGCTTCCATAAATACTTCCAAATGCAATCTTCCAGGTGCCCATTATACTTGGGGACGCGTGCACCCTACAAGCTATCAAGCAGCTGATTTCATCTCCATCGGACCTCTAGTAGACTACGTCCGGACAGGCCTGTACATGCTCACATTAAAACCATCTACTCTGTACACCTGGCAATGCTCTCAAAAGCAAAACCTTCACACACGCCATGCACACGTATGTACACATTACCAACTCCTATTTTGTCCACACAACAGGTGTATAACCAATCCATGAAAGTAGGTACATCCCCGTCGTTATTACATTGGTTTGACGTCTCGATCTCCTCTTTTTACGTCTACCAACTCGTTTGCTTGCAAATTCCTCCTCGTACTCATCAACGAATTGTTGCATGCATTCGCTATTATAGACAATGAAAGTAGAAATATCCAATTTATCTTGGATCTTAAGTCGAAAAGGGACTCCCTTATCGGACAATACCTCGTCATACATGGTAGAAGACGACTCATTTGTCCATACGCATGGAGCTTCAGAATCGGTTTTCTCAAGGTATTCACAAACGTAATACATGCATTCTTCAAGCATCCATCCCTCCGCCATAGAACCCTCTAGTCTTGCTTTTTGACGTACATAACCTTTCAATACTCCCATAAACCTCTCGACCCAAAACATCCATCGAGTGCTGACAATCCCAGTGAGCTCTATCTCGTCTACTAGATGGATTAGAAGATGAACCTGGATATCAAAAAAGGAGGTTGGAAATTCCTTTTCCATTAAACAAAGAAGCTCTATACATTCACGCTTCTTTTGTGGAATTGACCCTTTGGTAATCTCTTTAGATCCATCTATCAGTAAAAGAAAGAAGATATTAGAGATGTTATTGAATAAAGAAGATATGAAATAAAATTTTATACTAAAAATTAATGAGCGATAAATACCTTGCAAGCAATCCAAGGTGATATATCACATCTCGGACTCCTCTTGTAGTATATCCATCAATAACAAGGGGTAGAACATGCTACATACATGATTAATCCGATCAATAAACATATAAGAAAATAAATACTTTCAAAGATCTTAATAGATTTACCTTCACAAAATTGTGCCAATCGTGTGTTTTTAAACCAGACCTCGGGGGGTCCACCACTAAGAAATCATATGTATCACGTGCGTTCAAGGGGTAATAAAAAACCCCCTCTACCTACATGCTATCAACTAATAAAATTACCCCTCTTTCTTAAGGAACCTACGGGTTTTTTTCAAAAGTGTAATAAAAAACCCCCTCTTGTAGATGTAATCCTGTAGGTTTTGTCAATTAAAAAAACCCTCCTGATGAACTCACGTGCTACACTTACATTTTTTTAGGTGCACCCCCCGGGAACCAGACAAGCTCTTGTCATCTAGAGTGAACATGTTTCGACAAGATGCTCCATATCCTGTAGGCGTACGAATCGATTGAATCTTCCTGTTGATAGTCTCTAGCTCTTCTGTCTTGAGCACCCATGGGGCACGCTCGTAGGTTGTCTCACGTCGAATTTCATCATAAAGTGGCCATAGATTGGGCTTTGAGTTTTGATCCTTTAAGTCATTTCTTGCAGCCGCTATGTCTTTCAAGCCAACGAGGTGTTGCCATAAGGTTTGACCAACGTTCTTGAATATGTGCATGGGATCGAGAAGATGACATATCCTCAAATCCTTACAATATTCCAAAGTATACCATACCGAAGGACTTTGAGCTACAGTACGTTTTCCTCTCACTCGTTGCTTTACAGCGTCATCATCATCACCGCTTATGATCTCCGTCGATAGCGGGTCCAACAGTCCACTTTAGATACCAATCCTTTGGTGTCATTGGTATTGGACATCTCCCTTCTTCTACCTTTCCATTAAAATGTATGGCTTGCCTTCTGTCTCGTAGATAATGATCCTCAGATAAAAATCATCTATGTTGAAGATATATATTTTTGTTGAGGTTTTTGCTATAAGTCGATCTCAACTAATCACCACAAATTGGACAAGCTGTGAGATCCCTGTTCCCACCGAGCAACGGATTCAGGATACTGGCAGCGGAAGTAGCACTTCTCGCGTGGGACAGGGGTCCCACATACGGGGCCTCACCCACGGATATCCGGATAAGAGACTAATCCGTCGGTTGTTCCAAAACCGAACCCAAAAAAACTTCCTTTACCGGAAAGCACGGGTGATTCCACCAGGAAAACTTTTTACTCTAACGTAATCAAGATCATTTTTGATCAAGCTGATCCAATTGCATCTTCAAGATACTTGATCAGATCAAGGAAGAAACTTGCACTTGGATCATTGGGATCAACACTTTTTTCCCCATTCAAGAGGCACAGCCGTTGATTCCTATCCATAGAACAATTACTGTCCGGGATTTACTTTATCTATCGTAATAACAAAAGTTGAGTCTCGATTTACAGATCCATCAGTCCAGCCTAACCCCATCCGATCCCATGGGTTAGCCAACCGCCAAACCGCTGTGGTGATGGGATCCAATTTGGAATTTGGTTAGGTTTTGTCCGGGGTACCAAGGAAAACAGTTCCAAGCCCCCCTAGCCGGAAGCTCATGCAATTATAAAACTAGCCACACCACTTACACACCCAATATGAAATTGCCTTTTTCTTAGCATCAGCTAACTTTAAAACAATTCTTTAATGAAACCATAGTACCACTGATCACAATCCTCCAATTTATCCGGTTGATTCATAATTTCCCATCATTCCTTCATCAGAGTATCTATGGCATCATTGGCAACTAGAACGCTCACCACCTGTCCAACAGGGGCCTTTTCAATAGTTCCTAGCCCATAATACTCGGCAATATAATCACTTATCAAGATGGACTCTCGTTGAATATCAGCAAGATCAACCAACAGATCTATATAAAGAGCCATGGACTCATCCATTGAAGACCAGCAAGGTCATTCAACCAGATCCATGCCCGATTTCAGAAAACAACTCTTACTCCTTGTTCCAATATCTTCCTCGACGCACCCGTGTGTATCCTAGGCGACCCAGAGCCCGAGCACCGTATGGTCAGCACCCTCTAGGATCCTTCGCAGGTGACCTAGCGCTTCACTCATAGGCCGCTTCCTTGGCCCCTCATCCACCGTACCGGAAGCTCACCATTTTAATCGAACCGAGGCTGGTCAAGACCTCGGCCGACCTTGCTACGCGAGACGTCCTCCATTGACTCTCCATCAGCAGTTGCAACTTTATCAGTTAGGTCCGCGACCTTAATCACAAGACGGTCAAAATGCTTCCCCAGCATTCTTGACATAAAACAATCATTTACAAACAGCATTTACAAACAGTTTACAATTACAGTTTCTATATTCTCTCATTTTTCCACATTATCCCCCATCAATCCACATTACTTATTCCACATTCCATTTATATGTGTACTCATCCAATCACCTCATTTTTCATCTCTTCACTTCAGATTCCTTCACATCACATATCATATATTCACATCCATCAAACATCCACATCTACATGCTTATCTCCATTTTCACATCCTCATTTATACATCCACATCCCATATCCACATTCATACATATACATCCGTATCCACATCCACATGCATACATCCATTATCACGTCCTCATTCATACATCCACATCCACATTCATACATCCACATCCACATTCCCATTCACATCTATACATCCATATCTACATGCACATTCACATCCATACATCCACATCTATATCCTCATTCACATCCATACATCCACATTCATGCATCCACATCTACATGCATACATCCATACATACACATACACATTTACATCCATGCATCCACATCCACATCCTCATTCACATCCATACATCCACATTCATGCATCCACATCTACATGCATACATCTATACATACACATCCATATTTATATCCATGCATCCACATCCACATCCTCATTCACATCCATACATCCACATTCATGCATCCACATCTACATGCATACATCCATACATACCCATCCACATTCACATCCATATTCTCACCCTATCACAACCCATATACATCTTATCCCATCACATACACTTCTTACCTCATCCCATACACATCCTAGATTCACTTCTTAACTCATCTTATCACATCCTAACTCATCTCATATGCATCTTATCATATCTTTTCACTTCCCATATCTTTTATGCATACCTCTATGCATGAAATTCAATTATGCTAAAAGTAACACTTTTATAATAAATTATTCATCTCTTATGCATACCTCTATGCATGAAATTCAATTATGCTAAAAGTAGCACTTTTATAATAAATTATTCATCTCTTATGCATACCTCTATGCATGAAATTCAATTATGCTAAAAGTAGCACTTTTATAATAAAATATTCATCTCTTATGCATACCTCTATGCATGAATTTTAATTATGCTAAAAGTAATACTTTTATAATAAAATATTCATCTCTTATGCATACCTCTATGCATGAAATTCAATTATGCTAAAAGTAACACTTTTATAATAAAATATTTATCTCTTATGCATACCTCTATGCATGAAATTCAATTAGGCTAAAAGTAACACTTTTATAATAAAATATTCATCTCTTATGCATACCTCTATGCATGAAATTCAATTATGCTAAAAGTAACACTTTTATAATAAAATATTCATCTCTTATGCATGAATTTCAATTAGGCTAAAAGTAACACTTTTATAATAAAATATTCATCTCTTATGCATACCTCTATGCATGAATTTCAATTAAGCTAAAAGTAACTCTTTTATAATAAAATATTCATCTCTTATGCATACCTCTATGCATGAAATTTAATTATGCATAATATAAAAATCAATTTCTCTAGGATTAAAATGAATATCTTTCAATTAATCTAGGATGATAATTCCTAGAATATGGTAGGAAGTCCTCTTTTCATGCTTTGAATGAAATTATTTTATGCGAAATTTTTATAAAAATTTTGCCATAGCTCCACTGCTATGACTGATAAATCTCAATTTTTTCTAAGGGATAAAACTTATCATTATGAAATAATTAGAATGATCCCTAATTGGATCAATAATCCATAATGGATTGAATCATCAATATTCATGAAATACATAAACTAAAAGCATAGAAAAAAGTCATTAATTTGACCTCAAGTATAGATTTATCTTGGATTAAGGAAAAGCTTTATGAAAAGCTTCATTTGGATTGAGAATGGGTCATGAGTATGACCATTTTTTGAGTGAGAGAGAGAAATTTCATAAAAACCATTAGAATTAAACATAAATAGAAATTTATGTAATTCTTTACTATCATTAATCAATTAACTTCAATAGAATTTAAAAACCATACCAATTAAGCTTCTCAAGCTTGAGAGGGGTTGAGAAGAGAGAAACATTGAGAAATTATAGAAAAAAATCAAAATTCACTATTTACCTTACAATTTGCTTGATTCTTTGTTCACGGTAGAGGCCCCCAACCAATCAATTGGTTTAGTATGTTTATGGAGCCACCAATGGGGATTAAAGAAAGAGGGAAGTGTCAAAAACTAGTGAATTATTAAAGAATTCACAGTTCTTGGCTTAGGTGGAGTAGAGTAACAATGCATAAGACACTATATATTTTCAACAAGGGGGAGGCTTCTATTTATAGGAAAAATTGAGCTCCTAACCAAACAAACTGATTCTAGAATTTTCCAAGTCAGTTTGGTCACTTTTTGACCATTTTTAGGTCAGTTAAGTTAACTTTTTGGAACTAGACTTGAATGAGGAGAGAGGAGAGATAAAATATCTCAATTTTTATGAGTTTAAAACTCATTCAAGTATGTGAAATATGCACCTCCTTTAAAGAACTCCCCTTCCTTACATATGTGTCAAAATGGAATCATTATACTCAAAATATCTCATATTTTTAATATTGCTCATAGTTTCTTACTAATAAACCTTGTACATTTTCAACTCTTCATCTTATGTGAGCATTTACTAATTTTTGGATACCCAAAATATCTCATATTTTTAATATTGCTCATAGTTTTTTACTAATAAACCTTGTACATTTTCAACTCTTCATCTTATGTGAGCATTTACTCATTTTTGGATACCCAAAATATCTCATATTTTTAATATTGCTCATAGTGTTTTACTAATAAACCTTGTACATTTTCAACTCTTCATCTTATGTGAGCATTTACTCATTTCTGGGTATCTTCTTTTACAAATTGGATTTATCTCCTCCCTACACATGGTTTGATGCTATTGGCCCATAGGAACCTTAATTGGACCATAATCCAAAAATTTCTGAAAATCTAGACCCTTAGGCTAAGGTTCTTTATACCTATTTCCAATTAATTCCAATTGCACATTGGAAAATTGTTTTTGAATTTCTGTTTCAGGGAAATTTATTTTAATAAGATGAGATAATTTTCTATCCAAAAATATTAAAAATCTGAATATTCTCTCTCTAGAATATTTTCTCTCTTTAGGTTAAAACAGTTAGAAACAAGGTCTTTATATTTCTGAAGAGGGATTGATTACAGGGAAAGATACTAGACATCAAAAAGGGGTTGGGGGAGGAATCTTACATTCTACCCTACTTAAAAAACGCGAGATGTCCTCATCTCGCAGGTGGAGTATGATCTCTTTCATCTTCTTCTTCTTCTTCAATCACTTTCAACGTTACGCCTTGGAAGTGGACGGCCGATTTTTTTCCCTGGTATTCTGCTGGAGTATGGATGACTTGAGAAGTGTCGGTTAAGCCCTTGGTTTTCAATTGCAGTATAGATCTGTCCTTTTTTCCTCTTCTACTTCTTCTGAAATTGTGACTACTCTAGCTGCTGCTGCAGTCTGAGGTGGAATTCTTTCTCTTTGGTTGCCCCTGTTCTGGAAAGGAGTTTTGAGGTTACTCTGTATAGAGGCAGATGGTTGAGTTGAAGTTCTTCTAGGGTTACCTTGGCTTGGGGGAGACGGACCCTAATTAGACTGGTATGAAGGGATTGGTCTCTGAATTCGGGGTCCTAGACTTCCCTGTCCCCTTGACATGGCAGGAGTTGGGCAGTTTTTTAACTGATGACCAAAACCTTGGTATCCAAAACACCGGTTCTCACTTCTGAGCTCATCGTTCTGAATCCTTAAAATAGGTGGTCCTCCTCAGAAAGTATTCTTGGGGGAAGGGTCTTCCTTCACTTTGGAATCTTCCTGCATCTTGATTCTGAATTGGCCCTTCCTCTTTGGGGGTGGAAAGTTTGAAGTACTTTCCTGGGTTTGGAATCTTTTAAAGTTAGAGGGTGCAGGCTTTGGCGGGACCTTGACTACAATTCTCAAACAGAATTAAAAATCATATCAACCACATTCGAATTCATCATCTGGATAGCATTAACGCTTATACTTTCAAGTCTTAGATTTACTCGTATATACTGTCACTAAAGAGCTGCAGTTATACTCTCGGTATATACGGGTAGTCACGGCCCTTGGAATTATAAGGTAAATACCATCATGTCTAGGCCTCAAGCAAGTCAGGGATTCTATATAATTGCGGTACTTCCATCTGAAGACCCAATTACCAAATTACGAATTTCAGTTTGAATATCAAATTGTATGAATTATATCACACAATTACAACCTTTTTGTGCTTCTTGATAAATTTTTGACATATTTGGTTTCTCAGTTGATCTTTATTAGCCAATTCGCTCTGATACCAACTGTGAGATCCCTGTTCCCACCGAGCAACGGATTCAGGATACTGGCAGAGGAAGTAGCAGTTCTCGCGCGGGACATGGGTCCCACATACGGGGCCTCACCCACGGATATCCGGATAAGAGACTAATCCGTCGGTTGTTCCAAAACCGAACCCGAAAAAACTTCCTTTACCGGAAAGCACGAGTGATTCCACCAGGAAAACTTTTTACTCTAACGTAGTCAAGATCATTTCTGATCAAGCTGATCCAATTGCATCTTCAAGATACTTGATCAGATCAAGGAAGAAACTTGCACTTGGATCATTGGGATCAACGCTTTTTTCCCCATTCAAGAGGCACAGCCGTTGATTCCTATCCATAGAACAATTACTGTTCGGGATTTACTTTATCTATCGTAATAACAAAAGTTGAGTCTCGATTTACGGATCCATCAGTCCAGCCTAACCCCATCTGATCCCATGGGTTAGCCAACCGCCCAACCACTGTAGTGATGGGATCCAATTTGGAATTTGGTTAGGTTTTGTCCCGGGTACCAAGGAAAAGAGTTCCAAGGCCCCCTAGCCGGAAGTTCATGCAATTATAAAACTAGCCACACCACTTACACACCCAATATGAAATTGCCTTTTTCCTAGCATCAGCTAACTTTAAAACAATCCTTTAATGAAACCATAGTACCACTGATCACAATCTTCCAATTTATCCGGTTGATTCATAATTTCCCATCATTCCTTCATCAGAGTATCTATGGCATCATTGGCAACTAGAACGCTCACCACCTGTCCACACAGGGCCTTTTCAATAAGTCCTAGCCCATAATACTCGGCAATATAATCACTTATCAAGATGGACTCTCGTTGAAGATCAACAAGATCAACCAACAGATCCATATAAAGAGCCATGGACTCATCCATTGAAGACCAGCAAGGTCGATCAACCAGATCCATGCCCGGTTTCAAAAAACAACTCTTACTCCTTGTTCCAATATCTTCCTCGACGCATGCGTGGGTATCCTAGGTGACCGAGAGCCCGAGCACCGTATGGTCAGCACCCTCTAGGATCCTTCGCAGGTGACCTAGCGCTTCACTCATAGGCCGCTTCCTTGGCCCCTCATCCATCGTACCGGAAGCTCACCATTTTAATCGAACCGAGGCTGGTCAAGACCTCGATCGACCTTGCTATGCAAAACGTCCTCCATTGACTCTCCGTCAGCAGTTGCAACTTTATTGTTAGGTCCACGACCTTAATCACAAGACGGTCAAAATGCTTCCCCAGCATTCTTGACATAAAACAATCATTTACAAACAGTTTGCAATTACAGTTTCTATATTCTCTCATTTTTCCACATTATCCCCCATCAATCCACATTACTTATTCCACATTCCATTTATATGTGTACTCATCCAATCACCTCATTTTTCATCTCTTCACTTCAGATTCCTTCACATCACATATCATATATTCACATCCATCAAACATCCACATCTACATGCTTATCTCCATTTTCACATCCTCATTTATACATCCACATCCCATATCCACATTCATACATATACATCCATATCCACATCCACATGCATACATCCATTATCACGTCCTCATTCATACATCCACATCCACATCCACATTCCCATTCACATCTATACATCCATATCTACATGCACATTCACATCCATACATCCACATCTATATCCTCATTCACATCCATACATCCACATTCATGCATCCACATCTACATGCATACATCCATACATACACATACACATTTACATCCATGCATCCACATCCACATTTACATCCATGCATCCACATCCACATCCTCATTCACATCCATACATCCACATTCATGCATCCACATCTACATGCATACATCCATACATACACATCTATATTTACAGCCATGCATCCACATCCACATCCTCATTCACATCCATACATCCACATTCATGCATCCACATCTACATGCATACATCCATACATACCCATCCACATTCACATCCATATTCTCACCCTCTCACAACCCATATACATCTTATCCCATCACATACACTTCTTACCTCATTCCATACACATCCTATCACTTCTTAAGTAATCTTATCACATCCTAACTCATCTCATATGCATCTTATCATATCTTATCACTTCCCATATCTTTTATGCATACCTCTATGCATGAAATTCAATTATGCTAAAAGTAACACTTTTATAATAAAATATTCATCTCTTATGCATACCTCTATGCATGAAATTCAATTATGCCAAAAGTAACACTTTTATAATAAAATATTCATCTCTTATGCATACCTCTATGCATGAATTTTAATTATGCTAAAAGTAACACTTTTATAATAAAATATTCATCTCTTATGCATACCTCTATGCATGAAATTCAATTATGCTAAAAGTAACACTTTTATAATAAAATATTTATCTCTTATGCATACCTCTATGCATGAAATTCAATTAGGCTAGAAGTAACACTTTTATAATAAAATATTCATCTCTTATGCATACCTCTATGCATGAAATTCAATTATGCTAAAAGTAACACTTTTATAATAAAATATTCATCTCTTATGCATACCTCTATGCATGAATTTCAATTAGGCTAAAAGTAACACTTTTATAATAAAATATTCATCTCTTATGCATACCTCTATGCATGAATTTCAATTAAGCTAAAAGTAACTCTTTTATAATAAAATATTCATCTCTTATGCATACCTCTATGCATGAAATTCAATTATGCATAATATAAAAATCAATTTCTCTAGGATTACAATGAATATCTTTCAATTAATCTAGGATGATAATTCCTAGAATATGGTAGGAAGTCCTCTTTTCATGCTTTGATGAATGAAATTATTTTATGCGAAATTTTTATAAAAATTTTGCCATAGCTCCACTGCTATGACTGATAAATCTCAATTTTTTCTAAGGGATAAAACTTATCATTATGAAATAATTAGAATGATCCCTGATTGGATCAATAATCCATAATGGATTGAGAATCATCAATATTCATGAAATACATAATCTTAAAGCATAGAAAAAAGTCATTAATTTGACCTCAAGTATAGATTAATCTTGGATTAAGGAAAAGCTTTATGAAAAGCTTCATTTGGATTGAGAATGGGTCATGAGTATGACCATTTCTTGAGTGAGAGAGAGAAATTTCATAAAAACCATTAGAATTAAACATAAATAGAAATTTATGTAATTCTTTACTATCATTAATCAATTAACTTCAATAGAATTTAAAAACCATACCAATTAAGCTTCTCAAGCTTGAGAGGGGTTGAGAAGAGAGAAACATTGAGAAATTATAGAAAAAAATCAAAATTCACTATTTACCTTACAATTTGCTTGATTGTTTGTTCACGGTAGAGGCCCCCAACCAATCAATTGGTTTAGTATGTTGATGGAGCCACCAATGGGGATTAAAGAAACAGGGAAGTGTCAAAAACTAGTGAATTATTAAAGAATTCACTGCTCTTGGCTTAGGTGGAGTAGAGTAACAATGCATAAGACACTATATATTTTCAACAAGGGGGAGGCTTCTATTTATAGGAAAAATTGAGCTCCTAACCAAACAAACTGATTCTAGAATTTTCCAAGTCAGTTTGGTCACTTTTTGACCATTTTTAGGTTAGTTAAGTTAACTTTTTGGAACTAGACTTGAATGAGGAGAGAGGAGAGATGAAATATCTCAATTTTTATGAGTTTAAAACTCATTCAAGTATGTGAAATATGCACCTCCTTTAAATAACTCCCCTTCCTTACATATGTATCAAAATGGAATCATTATACCCAAAATATCTCATATTTTTAATATTGCTCGTAGTTTTTTACTAATAAACCTTGTACATTTTCAACTCTCCATCTTATGTGAGCATTTACTCCTTTTTGGATACCCAAAATATCTCATATTTTTAATATTGCTCATAGTTTTTTACTAATAAACCTTGTACATTTTCAACTCTTCATCTTATGTGAGCATTTACTCATTTTTGGATACCCAAAATATCTCATATTTTTAATATTGCTCATAGTTTTTTACTAATAAACCTTGTACATTTTCAACTCTTCATCTTATGTGAGCATTTACTCATTTTTGGGTATCTTCTTTTACAAATTGGATTTATCTCCTCCCTACACATGGATTGATGCTATTGGCCCATAGGAACCTTAATTGGACCATAATCCAAAAAATTATGAAAATCTAGACCCTTAGGCTAAGGTTCTTTATACCTATTTCCAATTAATTCCAATTGCACATTGGAAAATTCTTTTTGAATTTCTGTTTCAGGGAAACTTATTTTAATAAGATGAGATAATTTTCTATCCAAAAATATTAAAAATCTGAATATTCTCTCTCTAGAATATTTTCTCTCTTTAGGTTAAAACAGTTAGAAACAAGGTCTTTATATTTCTGAAGAGGGATTGATTACAGGGGAAGATACTAGACATCAAAAAGGGGTTGGGGGAGGAATCTTACATTCTACCCCACTTAAAAAACGCGAGATGTCCTCATCTCGCAGGTGGAGTATGATCTCTTTCATCTTCTTCTTCTTCTTCAATCACTTTCAACGTTACGCCTTGGAAGTGGGCGGTCGATTTTTTTCCCTGGTATTCTGCTGGAGTATGGATGACTTGAGAACTGTCGGTTAAGCCCTTGGTTTTCAATTGCAGTATAGATCTGCCCTTTTTTCCTCTTCTACTTCTTCTGAAATTGTGACTGCTCTGGCTGCTGCAGTCTGAGGTGGAATTCTTTCTCTTTGGTTGCCCCTGTTCTGGAAAGGAGTTTTGAGGTTACTCTGGATAGAGGCAGATGGTTGAGTTGGAGTTCTTCCGGGGTTACCTTGGCTTGGGGGAGACGGACCCTAATTAGACTGGTATGAAGGGATTGGTCTCTGAATTCGGGGTCCTAGACTTCCCTGTCCCCTTGACATGGTAGGAGTTGGGCAATTTTTTAACTGATGACCAAAACCTTGGCATCCAAAACACCGGTTCTCACTTTTGAGCTCATCGTTCTGAATCCTTAAAATAGATGGTCCTCCTGAGAAAGTATTCTGGGGGAAGGGTCTTCCTTCACTTTGGAATCTTCCTGCATCTTGATTCTGAATTGGCCCTTGCTACCTCTTTGGGGGTGGAAAGTTTGAAGTACTTTCTTGGGTTTGGAATCTTTTAAAGTTAGAGGGTGCAGGCTTTGGAGGGACCTTTACTACAAAGGCTTTGGCAAAATCCTTTGCCATTTTTACTGCTTCAGCCACCATGGACACTGGTTTGGCATTTTTGACGAGTGTGTCCAAGGGTTCGTTCATTGCCCGAATGAAGCTGGCCATGAGCTGTTCTTCATCTAGAGGTGGTGAGTATTTGAGTAGAAGAGCAAAGGCCTGGTGATATTCTTCAATGGTTTTGTTCTCCTACTTTAGCTCTAAAAATTTGTTCATTTTGGTTTCCAAAAATCCAGGGGGACAAAATCTCTTTCTCAATAGGTTTTTAGGTCGTTCCAGGATTGAGTATTTCTGTTCAGACGGTTGGGTGAGAGTGGTTCCTCCATGCTACCCTGGCTGTTTCCACTATTTTCAACTGGCCAAGAGCCATTTTGCTCAGCTCATTATAACCTGTGACGTCAAAATACTCTTCCATGGCTTCCACCCATTTCTCCACAGTCTCACCCAGGTTCTCCCCTTCTCCTTTGAAGGGTCCTAGCTGAGTCCTATGAAGAGCCTTGCGAACATCAGGGTCAAGTTCGTCATCTTCAGAGACAGGGTCTGGCTGCTGACGGCTACGGTTTCCTCGTCTCATGATTCTGTCAAAAATTTATATATTAGAAAGAGAATAGTTATAAGATCAAAAAGGAGGTTCTTATTTCTGAATACCTCAAAAATTGGGAAGAAATCTTACATTCTACCCCATTTGAAAAGTGCGAGATGTCCTCGTCTCGCCAAGTAGAGGACAACTCTTTTTCTTAAGATCCAATTTATTCTGGGGTTCCTTATATTCTGGTCAACCCAACAGAATACGGGGATAATTATCCCTTAAATAGAACTCATCATTAAATAACAATTCATTGAGATCATATCATTCATATCTTTAATACGATAATGGTCCATTAGACCAAAAATTCCCTTCTGAACATTCCTCCATGGGAATTTCAGTTAAGCAAGTTCTCAATTTGACATCCCTTAATTTGATCATCCGTGTTAAGTATTAATAGTAGCAATTTGACAGCATAATCCACTAATCTCATAGTGATTTGCTGAAATCATTATCATCATTTATCATCACAGGGACTCGTCCCATTCATCCTCATTGTGGTTTCGCTGAGCGTATTACATTTCAATCATCATTTTTCAATCAGAATCCAATTCAATTCATCAATTCTCAAATAGAATTAAAAATCATATCAACCACATTCGAATTCATCATCTGGATAGCATTAACGCTTATACTTTCAAGTCTTAGATTTACTCGTATATACTATCAGTAAAGAGCTGCAGTTATACTCTCGGTATATACGGGTAGTCACGGCCCTTGGAATTATAAGGTAAATACCATCATGTCTAGGGCTCAAGCAAGTCAGGGATTCTATATAATTGCGGTACTTCCATCTGAAGACCCAATTACCAAATTACGAATTTCAGTTTGAATATCAAATTGTATGAATTATATCACACAATTACAACCTTTTTGTGCTTCTTGATAAATTTTTGACATATTTGGTTTCTCAGTTGATCTTTATTAGCCAATTCGCTCTGATACCAACTGTGAGATCCATGTTCCCACCGAGCAACGGATTCAGGATACTGGCAGAGGAAGTAGCAGTTCTCGCGCGGGACATGGGTCCCACATACGGGGCCTCACCCACGGATATCCGGATAAGAGACTAATCCGTCGGTTGTTCCAAAAGCGAACCCGAAAAAACTTCCTTTACCGGAAAGCACGAGTGATTCCACCAGGAAAACTTTTTACTCTAACGTAGTCAAGATCATTTCTGATCAAGCTGATCCAATTGCATCTTCAAGATACTTGATCAGATCAAGGAAGAAACTTGCACTTGGATCATTGGGATCAACGCTTTTTTCCCCATTCAAGAGGCACAGCCGTTGATTCCTATCCATAGAACAATTACTGTTCGGGATTTACTTTATCTATCGTAATAACAAAAGTTGAGTCTCGATTTACGGATCCATCAGTCCAGCCTAACCCCATCCGATCCCATGGGTTAGCCAACCGCCCAACCACTGTAGTGATGGGATCCAATTTGGAATTTGGTTAGGTTTTGTCCCGGGTACCAAGGAAAAGAGTTCCAAGGCCCCCTAGCCGGAAGTTCATGCAATTATAAAACTAGCCACACCACTTACACACCCAATATGAAATTGCCTTTTTCCTAGCATCAGCTAACTTTAAAACAATCCTTTAATGAAACCATAGTACCACTGATCACAATCTTCCAATTTATCCGGTTGATTCATAATTTCCCATCATTCCTTCATCAGAGTATCTATGGCATCATTGGCAACTAGAACGCTCACCACCTGTCCACACAGGGCCTTTTCAATAAGTCCTAGCCCATAATACTCGGCAATATAATCACTTATCAAGATGGACTCTCGTTGAAGATCAACAAGATCAACCAACAGATCCATATAAAGAGCCATGGACTCATCCATTGAAGACCAGCAAGGTCGATCAACCAGATCCATGCCCGGTTTCAAAAAACAACTCTTACTCCTTGTTCCAATATCTTCCTCGACGCATGCGTGGGTATCCTAGGTGACCCAGAGCCTGAGCACCGTATGGTCAGCACCCTCTAGGATCCTTCGCAGGTGACCTAGCGCTTCACTCATAGGCCGCTTCTTTGGCCCCTCATCCACCGTATCGGAAGCTCACCATTTTAATCAAACCGAGGCTGGTCAAGACCTCGGCCGACCTTGCTACGCGAGACGTCCTCCATTGACTCTCCGTCAGCAGTTGCAACTTTATCAGTTAGGTCCACGACCTTAATCACAAGATGGTCAAAATGCTTCCCCAGCATTCTTGACATAAAACAATCATTTACAAACAGCATTTACAAACAGTTTACAATTACAGTTTCTATATTCTCTCATTTTTCCACATTATCCCCCATCAATCCACATTACTTATTCCACATTCCATTTATATGTGTACTTATCCAATCACCTCATTTTTCATCTCTTCACTTCAGATTCCTTCACATCACATATCATATATTCACATCCATCAAATATCCACATCTACATGCTTATCTCCATTTTCACATCCTCATTTATACATCCACATCCCATATCCACATTCATACATATACATCCATATCCACATCCACATGCATACATCCATTATCACGTCCTCATTCATACATCCACATCCACATTCATACATCCACATCCACATTCCCATTCACATCTATACATCCATATCTACATGCACATTCACATCCATACATCCACATCTATATCCTCATTCACATCCATACATCCACATTCATGCATCCACATCTACATGCATACATCCATACATACACATACACATTTACATCCATGCATCCACATCCACATTTACATCCATGCATCCACATCCACATCCTCATTCACATCCATACATCCACATTCATGCATCCACATCTACATGCATACATCCATACATACACATCCATATTTATATCCATGCATCCACATCCACATCCTCATTCACATCCATACATCCACATTCATGCATCCATATTTATATCCATGCATCCACATCCACATCCTCATTCACATCCATACATCCACATTCATGCATACATCCATACATACCCATCCACATTCACATCCATATTCTCACCCTCTCACAACCCATATACATCTTATCCCATCACATACACTTCTTACCTCATCCCATACACATCCTATCACTTCTTAACTCATCTTATCACATCCTAACTCATCTCATATGCATCTTATCATATCTTATCACTTCCCATATCTTTTATGCATACCTCTATGGGACCTCTATGCATGAAATTCAATTATGCTAAAAGTAACACTTTTATAATAAAATATTCATCTCTTATGCATCCCTCTATGCATGAAATTCAATTATGCTAAGAGTAACACTTTTATAATAAAATATTCATCTCTTATGCATACCTCACAACGTGCGTCCTACATCAAAGTTCTCGTCTACTACATCATCACAATTGTACATCCATCTGGGCATATCTTCTTCATACTCTTCGCTTTCAATGTCTCGCAAGATCTTTTCATTGCAGTACATGTAAACAAGTTTATCTGCTCAATCTGTAAGAAGTCGATTGCGAATAGTACTATGAATATATTTGTACATGCTCCAGTTTCTTTCTGAGCCTGAGTTTGAAGAGCACTGACTTAGAACCTTCATTGCAAGGTTACGCAATAAAGCATAATGCTCACCACCATTCATCATCCACCACTTCCATGTAGGTTGCTCTTTAGCCATTTGTTGAACAAGGGAGTTGGAAAATAAACCCTCTTTCAATCGAAATGAGGTCATCTCCTTTATGCACTGTACACGATCATCATCATTATTATAGAAAGTGTTTACCACTTTATAAAAATCTTGCACCACCTCAACGTTGGAAATCAAATCCATATTCCAATATTCAGGATCTAACATGTAAGCAGCACTGTGTAGTGGTGAATGCGCTCCAATCCATCTAGCATGAAAGTACTTCAACAGAACTTTTCTTTGTCTACTGGAGAATGGTACACGCCATTGCTTTTCCACCACTGAATGCTCTAATTTCTCAGGACATTCCAAACTCCGCTGGACAGTCCACCATTGCATCCATGCTTTTTCGAGATTAGGCGCTCTTTGATCAAGACTTCGTACAGCATACATAACAGGCATCATTACATGGTATGCATCCATCACACTGTTCCACCAACTTCTTCTCGTAAGCGCTCTCTTCAAGACTTTGATTTTCTCTTTCACTTTTTCAAGTTAAGTGTTTACCTCTATGCATGAATTTCAATTAGGCTAAAAGTAACACTTTTATAATAAAATATTCATCTCTTATGCATTCCTCTATGCATGAAATTCAATTAAGCTAAAAGTAACTCTTTTATAATAAAATATTCATCTCTTATGCATACCTCTATGCATGAAATTCAATTATGCATAATATAAAAATCAATTTCTCTAGGATTACAATGAATATCTTTCAATTAATCTAGGATGATAATTCCTAGAATATGGTAGGAAGTCCTCTTTTCATGCTTTGAATGAAATTATTTTATGCGAAATTTTTATAAAAATTTTGCCATAGCTCCACTGCTATGACTGATAAATCTCAATTTTTTCTAAGGGATAAAACTTATCATTATGAAATAATTAGAATGATCCCTAATTGGATCAATAATCCATAATGGATTGAATCATCAATATTCATGAAATACATAAACTAAAAGCATAGAAAAAAGTCATTAATTTGACCTCAAGTATAGATTAATCTTGGATTAAAGAAAATCTTTATGAAAAGCTTCATTTGGATTGAGAATGGGTCATGAGTATGACCATTTCTTGAGTGAGAGAGAGAAATTTCATAAAAACCATTAGAATTAAACATAAATAGAAATTTATGTAATTCTTTACTTTCAGTAATCAATTAACTTCAATAGAATTTAAAAACCATACCAATTAAGCTTCTCAAGCTTGAGAGGGGTTGAGAAGAGAGAAACAATGAGAAATTATTAAAAAAATCAAAATTCACTATTTACCTTACAATTTGCTTGATTCTTTGTTCACGGTAGAGGCCCCCAACCAATCAATTGGTTTAGTATGTTGATGGAGCCACCAATGGGGATTAAAGAAAGAGGGAAGTGTCAAAAACTAGTGAATTATTAAAGAATTCACAGTTCTTGGCTTAGGTGGAGTAGAGTAACAATGCATAAGACACTATATATTTTCAACAAGGGGGAGGCTTCTATTTATAGGAAAAATTGAGCTCCTTACCAAACAAACTGATTCTAGAATTTTCCAAGTCAGTTTGGTCACTTTTTGACCATTTTTAGGTCAGTTAAGTTAACTTTTTGGAACTAGACTTGAATGAGGAGAGAGGAGAGATGAAATATCTCAATTTTTATGAGTTTAAAACTCATTCAAGTATGTGAAATATGCACCTCCTTTAAAGAACTCCCCTTCCTTACATATGTGTCAAAATGGAATCATTATACCCAAAATATCTCATATTTTTAATATTGCTCATAGTTTTTTACTAATAAACCTTGTACATTTCAACTCTTCATCTTATGTGAGCATTTACTCCTTTTTGGATACCCAAAATATCTCATATTCTTAATATTGCTCATGATTTTTTACTAATAAACCTTGTACATTTTCAACTCTTCATCTTATGTGAGCATTTACTCATTTTTGGATAGCCAAAATATCTCATATTTTTAATATTGCTCATAGTTTTTTACTAATAAACCTTGTACATTTTCAACTCTTCATCTTATGTGAGCATTTACTCATTTTTGGGTATCTTCTTTTACAAATTGGATTTATCTCCTCCCTACACATGGATTGATGCTATTGGCCCATAGGAACCTTAATTGGACCATAATCCAAAAAATTATGAAAATCTAGACCCTTAGGCTAAGGTTCTTTATACCTATTTCCAATTAATTCCAATTGCACATTGGAAAATTCTTTTTGAATTTCTGTTTCAGGGAAACTTATTTTAATAAGATGAGATAATTTTCTATCCAAAAATATTAAAAATCTGAATATTCTCTCTCTAGAATATTTTCTCTCTTTAGGTTAAAACAGTTAGAAACAAGATCTTTATATTTCTGAAGAGGGATTGATTACAGGGGAAGATACTAGACATCAAAAAGGGGTTGGGGGAGAAATCTTACATTCTACCCCACTTAAAAAACGCGAGATGTCCTCATCTCGCAGGTGGAGTATGATCTCTTTCATCTTCTTCTTCTTCTTCAATCGCTTTCAACGTTACGCCTTGGAAGTGGACGGCCGATTTTTTTCCCTGGTATTCTGCTGGAGTATGGATGACTTGAGAAGTGTCGGTTAAGCCCTTGGTTTTCAATTGCAGTATAGATCTGCCCTTTTTTCCTCTTCTACTTCTTCTGAAATTGTGACTGCTCTGGCTGCTGCAGTCTGAGGTGGAATTCTTTCTCTTTGGTTGCCCCTGTTCTGGAAAGGAGTTTTGAGGTTACTCTGGATAGAGGCAGGTGGTTGAGTTGGAGTTCTTCCGGGGTTACCTTGGCTTGGGGGAGACGGACCCTAATTAGACTGGTATGAAGGGATTGGTCTCTGAATTTGGGGTCCTAGACTTCCCTGTCCCCTTGACATGGCAGGAGTTGGGCAGTTTTTTAACTGATGACCAAAACCTTGGCATCCAAAACACCGGTTCTCACTTCTGAATCCTTAAAATAGGTGGTCCTCCTGAGAAAGTATTCTGGGGGAAGGGTCTTCCTTCACTTTGGAATCTTCCTGCATCTTGATTCTGAATTGGCCCTTGCTGCCTCTTTGGGGGTGGAAAGTTTGAAGTACTTTCTTGGGTTTGGAATCTTTTAAAGTTAGAGGGTGCAGGCTTTGGCGGGACCTTTACTACAAAGGCTTTGGCAAAATCCTTTGCCATTTTTACTGCTTCAGCCACCATGGACACTGGTTTGGCATTTTTGACAAGTGTGTCCAAGGGTTCGTTCATTGCCCGAATGAACCTGGCCATGAGCTGTTCTTCATCTAGAGGTGGTGAGTATTTGAGTAGAAGAGCAAAGGCCTGGTGATATTCTTCAATGGTTTTGTTCTCCTGCTTTAGCTCTAAAAATTTGTTCATTTTGGTTTCCAAAAATCCAGGGGGACAAAATCTCTTTCTCAATAGGTTTTTAGGTCGTTCCAGGATTGAGTATTTCTGTTCAGACGGTTGGGTCACAGTGGTTTCTCCATGCTACCCTGGCTGTTTCCACTATTTTCAACCGGACAAGAGCCATTTTGCTCAGCTCATTATAACCTGTGACGTCAAAATACTCTTCCATGGCTTCCACCCATTTCTCCACAGTCTCACCCAGGTTCTCCCCTTCTCCTTTGAAGGGTCCTGGCTAAGTCCTATGAAGAGCCTTGCGAACATCAGGGTCAAGTTCATCATCTTCAGAGACAGGGTCTGGCTGCTGACGGCTACGGTTTCCTCGTCTCATGATTCTGTCAAAAATTTATATATTAGAGAGAGAATAGTTATAAGATCAGAAAGGAGGTTCTTATTTCTGAATACCTCAAAAACTGGGAAGAAATCTTACATTCTACCTCATTTGAAAAGTGCGAGATGTCCTCATCTCGCCAAGTAGAGGACAACTCTTTTTCTTAAGATCCAATTTATTCTGGGGTTCCTTATATTCTGGTCAACCCAACAGAATACGGGGATAATTATCCCTTAAATAGAACTCATCATTAAATAACAATTCATTGAGATCATATCATTCATATCTTTAACACGATAATGGTCCATTAGACCAAAAATTCCCTTCTGAACATTCCTCCACGGGAATTTCAGTTAAGCAAGTTCTCAATTTGACATCCCTTAATTTGATCATCCGTGTTAAGTATTAATAGTAGCAATTTGACAGCACAATCCACTAATCTCATAGTGATTTGCTGAAATCATTATCATCATTTATCATCACAGGGACTCGTCCCATTCATCCTCATTGTGGTTTCGCTGAGCTTATTACATTTCAATCATCATTTTTCAATCAGAATCCAATTCAATTCATCAATTCTCAAACAGAATTAAAAATCATATCAATCACATTCAAATTCATCATCTGGATAGCATTAACGCTTATACTTTCAAGTCTTAGATTTACTCGTATATACTATCAGTAAAGAGCTGCAGTTATACTCTCGGTATATACGGGTAGTCACGGCCCTTGGAATTATAAGGTAAATACCATCATGTCTAGGCCTCAAGCAAGTCAGGGATTCTATATAATTGCGGTACTTCCATCTGAAGACCCAATTACCAAATTACGAATTTCAGTTTGAATATCAAATTATATGAATTATATCATACAATTACAACCTTTTTGTGCTTCTTGATAAATTTTTGACATATTTGGTTTCTCAGTTGATCTTTATTAGCCAATTCGCTCTGATACCAACTATGAGATCCCTGTTCCCAACGAGCAACGGATTCAGGATACTGGCAGAGGAAGTAGCACTTCTTGTGCGGGACAGGGGTCCCACATACGGGGCCTCACCCACGGATATCCGGATAAGAGACTAATCCGTCGGTTGTTCCAAAACCGAACCCGAAAAAACTTCCTTTACCGGAAAGCACGAGTGATTCCACCAGGAAAACTTTTTACTCTAACGTAGTCAAGATCATTTCTGATCAAGCTGATCCAATTGCATCTTCAAGATACTTGATCAGATCAAGGAAGAAACTTGCACTTGGATCATTGGGATCAACGCTTTTTTCCCCATTCAAGAGGCACAGCCGTTGATTCCTATCCATAGAACAATTACTGTTCGGGATTTACTTTATCTATCGTAATAACAAAAGTTGAGTCTCGATTTACGGATCCATCAGTCCAGCCTAACCCCATCCGATCCCATGGGTTAGCCAACTGCTAGCCAACCGCCAAACCGCTGTAGTGATGGGATCCAATTTGGAATTTGGTTAGGTTTTGTCCCGGGTACCAAGGAAAAGAGTTCCAAGGCCCCCTAGCCGGAAGCTCATGCAATTATAAAACTAGCCACACCACTTACACACCCAATATGAAATTGCCTTTTTCTTGGCATCAGCTAACTTTAAAACAATCCTTTAATGAAACCATAGTACCACTGATCACAATCTTCCAATTTATCCGGTTGATTCATAATTTCCCATCATTCCTTCATGAGAGTATCTATGGCATCATTGGTAACTAGAACGCTCACCACCTGTCCACACAGGGGCCTTTTCAATAGTTCCTAGCCCATAATACTCGGCAATATAATCACTTATCAAGATGGACTCTCGTTGAAGATCAGTAAGATCAACCAGCAGATCCATATAAAGAGCTATGGACTCATCCATTGAAGACCAGCAAGGTCAATCAACCAGATCCATGCCCGGTTTCAAAAAACAACTCTTACTCCTTGTTCCAATATCTTCCTCCACGCACGCGTTGGTATCCTAGGTGACCTAGAGCCCGAGCACCGTATGGTCAGCACCCTCTAGGATCCTTCGCAAGTGACCTAGCGCTTCACTCATAGGCCGCTTCCTTGGCCCCTCATCCACCATACCGGAAGCTCACCATTTTAATCGAACCGAGGCTGGTCAAGACCTCGGTCGACCTTGCTACGCGAGACGTCCTCCATTGACTCTCCGTCATAGCAGTTGCAACTTTATCAGTTAGGTCCACGACCTTAATCACAAGACGGTCAAAATGCTTCCCCAGCATTCTTGACATAAAACAATCATTTACAAACAGCATTTACAAACAGTTTACAATTACAGTTTCTATATTCTCTCATTTTTTCACATTATCCCCCATCAATCCACATTACTTATTCCACATTCCATTTATATGTGTACTCATCCAATCACCTCATTTTTCATCTCTTCACTTCAGATTCCTTCACATCACATATCATATATTCACATCCATCAAACATCCACATCTACATGCTTATCTCCATTTTCACATCCTCATTTATACATCCACATCCCATATCCACATTCATACATATAAATCCATATCCACATCCACATGCATACATCCATTATCACGTCCTCATTCATACATCCACATCCACATCCACATTCCCATTCACATCTATACATCCATATCTACATGCACATTCACATCCATACATCCACATCTATATCCTCATTCACATCCATACATCCACATTCATGCATCCACATCTACATGCATACATCCATACATCCACATCTACATGCATACATCCATACATACACATACACATTTACATCCATGCGTCCACATCCACATTTACATTCATGCATCCACATCCACATCCTCATTCACATCCATACATCCACATTCATGCATCCACATCTACATGCATACATCCATACATACACATCCATATTTACAGCCATGCATCCACATCCACATCCTCATTCACATCCATACATCCACATTCATGCATCCACATCTACATGCATACATCCATACATATCCATCCACATTCACATCCATATTCTCACCCTATCACAACCCATATACATCTTATCCCATCACATACACTTCTTACCTCATCCCATACACATCCTATCACTTCTTAACTCATCTTATCACATCCTAACTCATCTCATATATATCTTATCATATCTTATCACTTCTCATATCTTTTATGCATACCTCTATGCATGAAATTCAATTATGCTAAAAGTAACACTTTTATAATAAAATATTCATCTCTTATGCATACCTCTATGCATGAAATTCAATTATGCTAAAAGTAACACTTTTATAATAAAATATTCATCTCTTATGCATACCTCTATGCATGAATTTCAATTATGCTAAAAGTAACACTTTTATAATAAAATATTCATCTCTTATGCATACCTCTATGCATGAAATTCAATTATGCTAAAAGTAACACTTTTATAATAAAATATTCATCTCTTATGCATACCTCTATGCATGAAATTCAATTATGCTAAAAGTAACACTTTTATAATAAAATATTCATCTCTTATGCATACCTCTATGCATGAAATTCAATTATGCTAAAAGTAACACTTTTATAATAAAATATTCATCTCTCATGCATACCTCTATGCATGAATTTCAATTAGGCTAAAAGTAACACTTTTATAATAAAATATTCATCTCTTATGCATACCTCTATGCTTACTAATAAACCTTGTACATTTTCAACTCTTCATCTTATGTGAGCATTTAGTCATTTTTGGATACCCAAAATATCTCATATTTTTAATATTGCTCATAGTTTTATACTAATAAACCTTGTACATTTTCAACTCTTCATCTTATGTGAGCATTTACTCATTTTTGGGTATCTTCTTTTACAAATTGGATTTATCTCCTCCCTACACATGGATTGATGCTATTGGCCCATAGGAACCTTAATTGGACCATAATCCAAAAATTTATGAAAATCTAGACCCTTAGGCTAAGGTTCTTTATACCTATTTCCAATTAATTCCAATTGCACATTGGAAAATTCTTTTTGAATTTCTATTTTAGGGAAACTTATTTTAATAAGATGAGATAATTTTCTATCAAAAAATATTAAAAATCTGAATATTCTCTCTCTAGAATATTTTCTCTCTCTAGGTTAAAACAGTTAGAAACAAGTTCTTTATATTTCTGAAGAGGGATTGATTACAGGGGAAGATACTAGACATCAAAAAGGGGTTGGGGGAGGAATCTTACACAAGCTTTATAACCCTTGGTACATATCCCTGCATGGAAAACATAACAAAGATGATTAGCGTAATGAACATCGTACAAACTTATGAAAGAATATATAAATTTAAACCATTTACCTAAGCAAAAATCATATCCTGGAAAGTCATGGATAGTCCATGCTAACATTCCACGAACAATGAACTGTCTTTGACCGATGCTTCTGGACATCTCCATGACATCAATCCCTCTCCACAAATCTGGAAGATCGCCGATGAGAGGGGCCAAATAAACATTCAGATCTTTAACTTGTCGTTTTCCTGGAATTAAGAGTGAGAGCATTAAATGCTCTTTCTTAATGCTAAGATACGGGGGTAGATTATAGTTAATAACTACCACTGGCCATGTAGACCATTTACTTGATCTCATTGAAAATGGATTCACGCCATCCACCAATGCTACACCCATCTTTAAATGTGGCGTGGTTCTTTTGCAAAATCTAGCCATCGCAAATCAATATGCTCAAATGCAGGACAATCTGATGGAATTCGCATTACTCTATCTTTGCTATTGTGCTCCGCTCCCCATGTCATAAGCTTAGCTAATTCGGGACTTTGGAACATATGTTTTATACGTGGAGCCAGGGGAAAATGTCTCAATACCTTTCGAGGGACCTTACCTTTCTCCTAACGAGGAGTTTGACATTTTGGACATGTCACACCGTCCTTGTACTGACCTCTATATAAAATACAATCGTTGGGACATGCATGTATAGAAGAAAAGTCAAGTCCAAGACTCATCATGTGATGTAGGAAGGGAATTGCTTGTCGGCAAGAACTTCTGAGAGAGTAGCCTGCAAAGTCCATTAAAAATATGATCAATAAGAGCAAAATATATTGTGATTACTCCTAAAATATTTAGATTAAAAAAAATGTTAGATTGTTACATACTTCAAAAGTGCCGAAATGGATATATTACTCCATCCAAAACGGTTTTGAAGCCATAATCCATAATACACACAACACACTATGAGTTGTGTCCACACACATCTTACCCTAGCTAATGTCCACACACTATGACTAGCTGGACACGCGGTCATTTATGTCTCACACATGCTACTACCCAACATGCCAGCACATAGTATAGCTGGCTCACATTGACATCGAGCTTGAATCTCAACACCCTCCCCCCCAAGCATGCTCACACACACAATCAATGCCCAAACACTCAAGTAATAATATCTTTTTTATGTTGATTTCTTGCTTGATGCATTATATGCAATTGATGCCCAAACACTCAGGCAATAATATATTGAAATATAATTTTTATGTTGATTGGTTGATTTTAGGTCTCTTGTTGTAAAAATATACTTCGTTGTTCATGGAAAAAATATATATACTTCTTTGTAGAGACTTTATTTATAACACAGAATTAGGCATAGGTTTTGAATCTCAATCCAGTCCATGGGGTAGATAATAGTCCATGAAGCATCCTGATGGTAGCCACATGTATTGTGAGACATGATTGGTATTCATTGCTAATATGAAAGAGACTACATCAATAGGTGATGTTACTTCTCGGGGGGTGCACCTTATAAAAGTTATATGTACAGCGTGCGTTCAAAGGGTAATTTAAAAACCCTATGTAACCCCTTTTTCTCTAGTTTATATACCCCTACTGTGAGTTTCTGGGTCAATAAGTATATCCCTTCCATAAGTCTAAAATTTGAATAGCTTGCATTTTTTTGGCCTCCTTCTATACATCTCAAAGTGTAATTTGAGGCTATCTATGAGAAGCCAAACATCAACACAACAGTGCCTTCTTTGGCATACAAGTCTTGTTTAATACATTGATTCACGCATCTTGCATTGTTATTTACACACAATTGTGGCAATCTAAGGCCTCTGCCACAAGGGGGATGCTTGGACATGGACTTCCTTTATGGCAAAAAGCGTTTGGATGAAAAATTTCATGTTGATTTTCGTTAGTGTTCCAAGTTAGAGAGGCCACCCACAAAAGGCTAGCGATCATGCGTGCAAGTTTACAATGTGTTTTTGTAAATGTGAGGTTGTGTACTCGTGTGTTTCCCAATAATAGGAGGTGTGAGGATGATAACAAAGTGGCAAACTTGAAATGCTCGCCATGGTGTTGTGCACAATACTCTAAAAGACCTTGCACGAGAATTTGTAAGACTGCCTGTGAGATTGCACGCTTTTTCATCTAGTTTTATCATGAACAAATTAGTCATGCTCATCTATTGGCTCAATTATATTATGTAGCACTTTTTGATCTAGTTTAATCGTACTTTCTAAAGATACTTCTCCTCGTCTGTTGGCATTGCTTATGCACATGATGTAGCTTTGATGTGCCTGAACTTGAATACGGCATTGCGAGGCAATCATCTTTCTCTCAGCATCATGGACCTTGCACTCTATTTGGGTAGAGACAATCACTCGCCACCTAAAGGTACGAGGCTACTGATGCCGCAGAGAGAGTACTTACCCAGAAATCGGCAGTCGCATCGACGACACCTCTTGCAGCTCAAATTATCTCCATTAATACAGGTTGATGGTACAAAATCTTGATTGTCCTCTTTTTATACTCCGTATAAAATCCATACAGGAAGTTTTATACAAAATCCTACCACTCTATGTACTATTACATCATGCCACATGGGCTTCTGCAAGGGACCTAGCTAGGTGCGGGGCCCTCAACCACACACTATATCACACAATTAAGCCCTTTCCATGGGATCAGGGCTTGGGCCACCAGCGTAGGTGAATCAGGGCCGTTCATCGATGAAACTGGGTAGCACGATGAGGTGGCACCTGTGTGGCACAGGAGGACCGCCAAGTTTCTTATTTTGAATTCGGTGCACGCTCTGCGCTGCGACCTCCTGAGTCCTTCCTCTGCTCTTTGCTTGAAAGCGGCTCAGCCATGTATGCAAAATATGGCGAGCTTGGTAAGGCAAAAGAGTTACTTGACATGCATAAGAGGCAGGGGTTGCTACAGAATGATATTGTGCTGGGTGGGGGGTGCTCTTGTGGACATGTATGCCAAGTGGGGCGCTGTTTCAAAGCTAGGCCAAGTGCTTGAGGGGCTGCCTTCTTGAAATGTTGTCTCTTGAAATGCACTGTGATTACACGATATGCACAGGAAGGTCAAACTGAGCAAGCTTTGTACTGCTTTGAACAGATGCAATGTGAAGGCATCTTTCCGAGCCGCTGACAAGGGGAAACAAATCCATGATGAGATTACGAGGCAGGGATTGCTGCAATGTTTTCTCATGGATTGCGTTAATAGCAGGCTATGCCCGGGAGGGGTGAGGCCAAAATGCTTTAGATCTTGAAAGCTTGTGCCAGAATTAGAGTTGCTAACAAGGGGAAACAAATCCACAATGAGATTGCAAGGTAGGGTTGCTGAAGAACAATATTGTGCTGGGGGCAGTGCTCTTATGGACACGTATACCAAGTGCAGTGCTTTTTCAAAAGCACAATGTGTGCTTGAGGGCTTGCCTTCTCGGGATAATGTCTCTTGGAATGCATTGATTACAAGATATGCACAATGTGTGCTTGAGGGCTTGCCTTCTCGGGATGTTCTCTTGGAATGCACTGATTGCACGATATGCACAAGGTGAAGCTAAGCAAGATCTGAAATGCTTTGAGAAGATGCAGTGTGAGGGCATCCAGATGTAGTATCCTACATCTACATCTTGAAAGCTTGTGCCATGATTGGAGCTGCTGACAAGGAGAAACAAATCCATGACAAGATTGCAAGGCAAGGATTGCTACAGAACCATATTGTGCTGGTCGGTGCTCTCGTGGACATGTATGCCAACTGTGTGCTTCAGGGGCAGCCTTCTTAAGATGTTGTCTCTTGGAGTGCACTGATTGCATGATAAGCACAAGGATGTTATGCACTGATGGGTAGATGTCAATGTGCGGAAATGGGCCTTTGAATGGGCAGTCAAGCTGGATAAAAGTGGTGGGCCAGCTTATGTTCTCATGGCAAATATTTATGTAGCAGCTAGCATGGAAGAGAAGGCAAAAAACATTGAAGCCATGAGAATTAGGAATAGAGCATGAAAGAAGCTAGGGCGTAGTTGGTGGATCGACTCAAGTAATGTTATTCATGAGGTTCTCAGTTGGAGTATAAAGCATGAACAAAGCAAATGTATTGATGGGAAGCTAGCCACCATATTCAAGTCGGTCAAATCATATGCAAACATTCAGGTTCCTTTCACCTTCTGATACCAACCAAGCTGAACTTCCAAACCTTGAGGCCTATCTGTTAGATCAAAACCTCGCTTGTGATCCACATATCTACGTCCTATCTTCTTTCTCATCTTTTGAACTCTTCCAAGATACCATGTACTATGAGTTGCATTCATTTTCTTCAAGCTTGTTGCCTTGCCATTTCTTTTCTTTGGTTGCTCATTTGCTTGCCCTTTTGTATCATCATGGAAATAAACAGCACAATGACATCCTATGCCAAAAAAGTTTCCATTGCTTGCTGGACATATTTTTGATTCATTGTTGAAATAAACGCCTTGCCTTACTCTTGTGAGCCTGTCCTTTGAAAGAGTTGAGTTTCCATTGAGTTGGCTCACTAAGGTTGACTTGAAAATGAATTTTCCATCAATCTCTACTACTGGGCATATGTTCTTCTTATCTGGTCCAACACTTTCTTCATTCAAAATCTCATCAACTTCGTGTCGTATCTCACTCACTCAAATGGCCTCATCATCTTCATCACTACCTTGTTCAGGAGGATCCTCTTCAACACAAGGATCTGCAAAATCATCATACTCGTCGGCTTCTCCCATTTCAACATCCAGTTTAGACCATGTGGATCCTATATCCAACCAAGATTGAGACCACCATTTTAGGTCTTCCACCTTGCTAGGCTTCAACCCTAATGATTCACATAGCGTTTGTGCTTGCTGTAATCCCTCCTTTAATGCACCAATAATCTTGTCATCTGAAGATACACTCTCATAGTTCCCTAGGTTTGCTTCACATATTCCTTCCTGTTTGTTCAAATCCTTCCAAATATGTTCCTGCTTTTTATGAGCCCTAGAAAATGTTAGCCCATCTGAGTTACATTCATGCATGGAAATTTTATTTAAGCTACCAATGACATGCAGTAGATCTCCAAGATCAAATGCTCTTTCTTGCCCAACTAGAAAATGTTAGCCCATCTGAGTTACATTCATGCATGGAAATTTTATTTAAGCTACCAATGACATGCAGTAGATCTCCAAGATCAAATGCTCTTTCTTGCCCAACCATGCCTCCAATTTTACTGAAGTAAATTTCAGCAGCATCAGATCCAGTAAGATGCAACGGGCACTTGAGATTAGGATAGAAGTCCCGAAACATCTTGATTAGGAGTACAACAAAGTGGCAAGAAATTTGAATATCTATATAGGCCTCTTTGCTGATGAAGTTTTTCTTCAAGGTGTAGGTTGGGGGTGGTGATAAATCCACAATCTCCAAATCTTGAAAAAGAACACCACCTTTGCTGCAAGAATCACATGCTTCTTCAAGCCTAAATTTGGTGATAGAAATATGTCGATATAATCAGCAACAATTTGCAAATAGGCTTCAGTTCCCTGCATACTTCTCTCTCTTTTTTGTAACCGTCTCAAACAACTTTGTACCTGCCTACTTGCAAGTCTTTGAGTTGCTCCCCAATTTTGCCGATCGTTTCGTTGAATATCTCCATCTCGTAACCTATGCTCATCAATAGAGAAAGAGTTGTAAACAATAGCAACATGATTCAGTGTGATCCAAACACAGCCAATTACTAGTTGTCGAGTAGGACTATCAAGCGGACTTGTAAGTTTCTTTCCACCATGCACAAAATCCTGATCATGTATACCATATACATTACCTCCTATGAGCTTTCCTCTTAGTTTCCAGCCACACCAATCAATGTGAAACAGCCTATCATTCTTGCCAAGATAATCCTCAAGCATCAATCGGCGTCATCTACTATCACCATCTGAAGCAAATTATAGGCCCAACTATATCCTTCAACTTAGCATTCCACATTTTCTCTATAAGATCCCACTGATTCCTGACAAAATCACTATTAAATCGATTACATGTACAATGCACAACTAGAGCCAATCGTGGAAGACATTCGTGAAGAGGATTAACTATGAGCAGCCTTGCATAATGCCCTATCACATGATTTTGAAAGGCATCTACAATATTCTCATATCCTTGTGAACCTTCTCCAACAATGATAGCACCATTGGAAGAGCATACATGATGCTCCTCTTTTCTCCCACAAAATCCAACAAGAGTGTCATCTTTTGGATTCCACCTACACAGAATAGCATATTAATGCAAGGATAAGTCACTTTGTTACTTTACTAAGGCTAAATGAAAAGAAATACAAATGTTACCTTATGCGACGTTTGATTGTTGTCTCATCTTCCACAATGATGATGGGCACCTTAGACATTACTCCGTATTTCTTCTTGGCCTCCATGTATATCTTGCCAACCGCATCAAAAATATACTCATGCTCACCAGCTATGAATTGAATTGCCTTTCGACCTTGCCTTTTAGTGGTTGACATAGATGGCCCTTCAAGATTTGCGCTTAGAAAATCATGTAGTCTTGGTCCACCCCACAACTTAACAACTTCATTGATTGTTTTGGTAGACTCTCTAAACCTTCTCCCTTTCTTGGATCTCAATGTGTTTTCTGCCACGTCTTGGAAGAAATCCCATAGCGCTGATTTGCCTCCAAATTTACCTTGTCTATGAGCCTCTATTATGTTGTTACAGAAACGTCGAACATCTTTTCTATTGACACATTCTAAACTTGCTTCCTTGAAAGACATGATCCTTACTGATAGCACCGCAATGTGTGATCTTGCCCACCACAACTTTCTTTTGTCTTCATTCAAGCTTTTCTTTGACTCCAAAAAGTAGCATTTTTTAACTCTTCAATTGTCAAATAATCTAATCGCCTACCTTTACCTGTTCTTCTAGCTCCTCTCTTTTCAATGGCAATACTCTCTCTGTATAACCTCATACGAAAATCATTGCAAGTTGTAATTTTCTTGCAATTATCACATGAGAAACCCTGAAATGGAATTTTTGTTCTTGATATACGATGACAAAGTATGTGTCTGTAGCATCCCTCCACCTTGTATTCCATAGCCCCATCATGTAGAGTAGCTCTTGTATACGGCTCACAAAACCATTCATGTCCCATCTTTTGATCATTTAAGCAAGACTTTATATCAATTTCCTGACCTTTTACATGAATAGTTGATTTCCATAACCCCCAACACAACAAATTTAAATTTGACGAAGAAGACAAGTATGGATCAGCTACAGGACTATAAGGTACTTGCATCTCACCGCTATCATGTGTGAGTTGTTGTTTTGTTGAAACGAGGAAACCGCCTAAGGATTGTTGTCGAGGATCTTTATCAAAGTGTTTCCTTGGTCTCCCACGAGTCCCTGTTAATGCTGGGCTTGATTCGATTGATGTCTTGTTCCAAGAAGTGATGTGAGATTTGCCTTTGATATGCTCTGTCAATACAGTATCCAAATCTGATCCGCAAGGGCACAAATGAAGCCATTTTCCATCGTACTTACATACTACTCTTACTGCATTTTTATCCTTATACTCATTTAAAGTTGCCTCCACCACCTCAAACTTTGCTCCTGCATTGGCAAAAGCATATATTTTATAGCTAATGTGCACTTGAAAGATACAGGTTATACATTTAAAGTAAGTCATCTTACTTAATCTAAGAGAAAAAGCATACCTTTGTGAGTGTTATTGAAAACATTCATCTCCTCAATAGCGGCTACAATTTTCACTGCATCATCAACATCATCTCTTCCCTCACGTGTGCTAGTCATTAAATTTTCCAAATTCAATCCTCTATTGGCCAAGTACCTTTTTTGATGTCCTTGGCAATCTAGTACATGAGTTCTCATGAAATTGGACAAGCAATCATAAGCCGATTTCTTGCCCTCAACCGGTCCTGATCCATAGGTACTTCCACATTCATGACACCAAACTTGAACCATAGGATTACCATTGAGATCCTCTGTAAGAAGCTGAAACTTGTCATCTCTAGGTTTCTTTAGCTCCCTTAATTTCTTCCGAATCTTCTCACAGTGAGCCTCCCAAATTTCAAGAATAGATTTTGACAATAGAGTACTCTTGTACATACTCCTCGCATGCAAATGTCCACGATCAAGATCACTCGTGCCATTCTCTCCATCACCATCTGCATTGATAAATCCTTCATTGATGTCATGTGATGTCCTACAAAAACGCTTTGATGGCCCACCATCCTTCTCAATGTTACTCAACGCTCTTTTGATACCAGCACATTTATCCCCTTCGATATGCCAACGATCTTCTTGTATTGCATTTAATATGCAACCTTCATCATCATCTTTGTCTTCGATGATAAACTGAAAAGGATCTGCAACAAGCCCATCTTGCACTATCTCCTTGCGTATCATACTGTAGGTAGGTTCACCAAAAGCTCTAACATAGCCCAGGAGCTTCTTCTCACTAGATCCGTGGTCAAACACCTTCACATGAACCTTGGACCCCATAGATTATCACCGATCAGCCAATTATCTGTAAAGGTTAAAGGAAGAGACAAAAGTTTTAAAAAACAAAAATTTGATAGCATCAACTTAGACATGGATGCGCACATACGCATTTTTTGCAAAAAACAGTTATGGGTTTGTATTATGTAAACTCATGTTTGGCTGAAAAAACAACGGATCAATTATTTTACCGAGTATGTAAGTTTGAGTCTTCATGCACATACGATTGCATAACATCACAGATCATGCATAACCACCCACTCCACATTTCAACCAAAAAAATTATAACATGATATGGAGCTCATGATAGGCAGCATATATGCAACCAATAATGCTAGAGAAATAACTTTCACAAATTTTGAGCAAGATGTCTTTTTTTTGGTTGGGTAGTGAGAGGTGCATTCTCACACATGCATGCACTTTGGTGGGCATGTGCATGCACTTAAGATCAAACCCATTCCAGCCATACTTAAGATCAAATGAATCATAGGCTTCTAAGCAAGCTCCCATTGCAGCCACATATTCCTTTGATCTTGAAAGAGCAGTGGACATGGCATACATTATTGTCAGCAAATGTAATGTCGCACGGGCAGTAGAGTTAGTACCGACTCTTGGAAGCTAAAGCCATGATGCCTCCTAGCATTATTTACACACAATGACACAAATACACTACCAATTAGTCTTCTAAAACTAGAGTCATTATATTATACGGTACTTTTAAAGTGGTGACATAATCGCATGTATGGGCAGGAGAACATGAAAATCATACTTACATTCATTCATGGATAACCTATACTAGCTCTTGACACATTTTCATCCACAAAATAGATGTACACGTGAGAAGGATAAGTTGCTGTAATAATTTCCAGAAAGAAGACGAGTGAATTCAAATGCATCTGCATGGTCCAATGGCCGAAGAGTCACTTTGTGGAGCAAGGTACATGTTTGTCATCAAATGATTACAACAGAAAGTCATTCACCATCCTATAATCCATAAAGATGACATGTTTGAGGAGTTTCCAATAGGCCACAAGATAGCAAGAATCGAAACAGATCGTGGATGTGAGTTTAAGTCTGATCACTTTCAACAATGACCATTGCATTCACCATGAGATGACACCGACCTATACACCATAGTTGAATGGTGTTGCAAACTGTAGAAATAGTGATTGTGGACATGAAAACAGTCGAAGAAGCAAGCAAGACTCAGTATAACAGTCCTTATGCAATTATTGCCTCAGATCAATATTCTAGGGCCTTGAGGGTAGCCACTAGCAGGTCTTTGGAGGGTGCTCCATCAAAGGTCTAGAGTGTCTTGTAGCTCCATCAAAGGTGTTGATTTCACAAGTGCATTTCCATCACCAGGACACTTGGATGTAGGCCAGTCATTAAGGACAGGGAAGACCTGTCTCATCAACAGATGCTTGGGCAATGCTCTACCATGTCAACAAGGGATCCTACAAACTGTGGCACAGAGTACTCTTTTAGCTGGAAATCGTGCAGTGCACGCATGAATTTGCTCAACCCAAGGGGTACGGTAGAGGCAGCTGCTAGTGAAAGAAGGCATTTGAGCGAAATGGGAATCAAGTATGACTGTGATTTTGATAAGAATACCATACTGAGAAAGGGTATCATTGGAGCCTCTTCTATCAGAAGCAAATTTTGTTTTGGTGAAAAAGAAATTGAGGAGAGCATGACAAATGCATGTCAGGATAACACAATGCTCATGATTTACAAATCCATGTCTAAAGAAATTCAATTAGGTAATTTGTCATGCTACGAGATGCATGCACTGGTTGTGTGAATCTCAACGAAAACAGTCGGGGATAGGTCTACCATTTAGTTTCCATGTTGCAGAAAATGCTCTCTCATGCCCTTCAAAACATGTGGAGGTAGAAAGGGCTTCAAGAAAGCCTTTGGCCATTATGCTTTTGGATTTTGAGAAAGCCTATGATCGAGTGGATTGGGATTTTTTGGAGGGTACGCTGCTAAGACTTGGTTTTCCACAACTATGGATTGTTGGCATCTCAGCCTTGTATAGATCAGCTACTAGCAGGACAGTCATCAGGCTGGGCAGGCTGGGTGATGCATTTCGGTTGGAGAGATCAGTGAGACAGGGATGTCCCTTGGCACCCTATCTCTTTATCTTGTTTGCAGAGGCCATGTCGTATTTTTTGCGGGATAGAGCCACAGACATTTGTGGTTTGAGATTACCTCTAGGAGTAGAGGAGGACTTGCTTGACTCAGAGTATGCTGATGACACGACCTTGTATGTAGAGGATACTGAGGAGACTTTTGAGACTGTTCGAGTTTCCTTGGATACCTTTTGTCTTGCAGCAGGTGCCAAGATAAACTGGAACAATCCAGTTGGATTTCTCATAGATCCAGACTCCACCTCTACTTGGGGACATTAGTGGGGTTTTTCGTGGATTCAGAGAGACTGTACCACCAGGTACTTGGAGTTTCAGGTAGGTTTGGATGTTTCTCTAGAGCAACAGTTTGTACCAGTTATTACTTCCATTAAGAAGAAATTGGCCTTTTGGAGCTCTACACGACTCTCTCTTTCTGGCAGAGCCTTGGTGGTGAATCAGGTGTTACTTGCGACAGCTTGGTATGTTGCCTCTTGCTGGTGTTTCTCTCGAGCTTGCATAAAGAAGTTGAGGAGACTTATCTGCAACTTTCTTTGGGCAGAGTCTGATGGCACTACAGACATGAGAGTGAGGGTCTCTTGGGACTCCATTATCAAGCCTCAGCATGAGGGTGGTTTAGGGATTCTAGACCCAGAGATACAGAGCAGAGCCTTGTTAGGTAAGATTATTGTTAGAGGACTTACTCCAGGTGGGCATCCTTGGAAATGCCTACTGCAGGAGGGATTCAGACATTGTACGCCGTAATTAGGAGGAGATTGGAGGCCTTCTATTAGGTGGATCTTCATTGTTGCTCCTTTGAGTCCTCCTAGATCTCATTTTCTCAGATGCCTTCTTAGAGTGTGGTCTTCATTGAGGGCGTGCCTTACTCAGAGGAGCCCTACCTTGCCTGAGGAGGTGGATAGACAACCGCTCATTTGGAATCCCTTGATTCAGGATTCTGATGGGCATATGATTGGAGTGTGCACACACATTAGATGGGCCAGGTTGACCAGCTACATCTGTCAGATCCTGGAGATATGCGAGTGTTCTGTCAGATCATACCCTAGCAAAACTTTTGGGAGACTCCTTGACGAGTGTTTCAGACAGGAAGGCGGATTTCATGGATGCCATTCCTGATGATTGGTTCTTTAGATTGGATCAGTGGAGAGAGCATTAAAATGACCAACTTTTTTGGCAGGGGCAATTTTCAGGGATTGGTATTCCTCTTCTGATTATTTACGGGACTATAGGCAGAGGTTCTCTTTACTTCCAGGTGGCAGACCATGGGAGTCTAGTCAGAGTCGCCACTCCTTGTGGTTTGGATATTGATGCTTGTCCTTGGTAGAGAGTCAGAGTTGTTGCTCGACGGGGCAAGCAGTGGCACTTAGATCCAGTTGTCTCAGCCTCATCCTTGTGTGAGTGGAGATTGTGGTTGTGGGAGAGACGACCGCTGTATGAGGTTGAGTGGGACCCAAGGGAGTGGACCTGGCCTCAGATCTCAACAAGACAGTCCCCCTACCCCCTTCTTTCAGTATTTTGCAAGGCTTGGGAGGAGATCTCTGATGAGTGAGAGGCTTCATTCTCATTCTAGGATTTTACATTGGGCTACAGAGGGTATTTCAGAGCCATTTTTGCAGATTTTTTGGAAAAGGCTTTGGGACTCCTGACGGCCGCGGAGGATCACTTACTTTTTATGGATGGTAGTACACCAGGGACTACCGGTTGGGAGTTGGCTTGCTCAGATGGGGATGCCAGGAGATTGTTTGACATGCGCTGTGCCTACTCGTGAGACTTTGAGTCATTGTTTATGGTCATGCAATTTTTCTCGTATGGTGTGGAGAGGCATATGCAAGATTTTCCAAAGAATGACGCCGGATCTAGGATATATCAGTTGGGGAACATTCTGCTGGGCGCTTCCAGGTGTTGGGAGACATGTACTATATGAGGGGGCCTTCGGGCTACCACACAACTTCTCTCCATCTACCATATCATTTCCATGGCATCGCTCAAGTAAGGCTACCAAGGAATCTTGGAAGCGTAAGAGCTCAAAAGAAGAAGCCTCACAATGTCAACACAAGCTCAAGATGGAGAGCTGTATGAGACAAAAAATGATCCTTGACAAAGTACTTTTCCATGATGAGGATATTACTTCAGAGGCTTTTTTGAGGTCTTATAACACCAAAAAAAATGATATAAATAAAGGCATGATGAAAGTCATGCTAAGCTTGAAAAGTGCTAGCTAACAAGGGGGATTGAATTTATGATGGGATTGGTGGATCAAGGTACACAAATTACAGCCATATCTCAAAAATCCAGCTGATTTTTGTGGTTGTTACACTACAATCCATTTACAATTGATCAAGAGATCAAAATAAGAGAGATCGCACTGTCAACATAAGGTCATGTTCAATAATAAGGGTATTGCTTTGTGGGCTTGTGCCACCAGCCAAGAATTCATAGAAAGACATTAAAATTTTTAAGATCATTGGAGATTTTTACCTCATTCTTATGAAGGCTTGGTAGATGGATGAGATGCTTGGGCCCCACGTATGGCCACACATGGAAGAGAGAATCTCTGTGAGAAAATAAAAAACAGATAAAATTTTAAACAAAGATGAAAATTACTAATCTTTGTGAGAAAACTAAAGCAGAGAAATATAACAACAAAGATGAGAAATTACTCTCACTAAAAAAGCATGTAGTCAGAGATGAGAGACTACTATCACTAAAGAAAATATACTCACTGAAGATTGTTACCTGATTCTTATGAGATTGATAAGATGGTTGGGCCTCACACAGAATCAGTCTCTTACGATAGTTGGGTCTCACGCATGGTAGGAGAATCCTTTATTAGTCTGTGTGAGAAAAATAAAATTTTTCAAAGTCACTGTAAGAATATTTGTGAGAGAACCATAGGCATAAGAAAGACTTTAGCAAAGATGAAAAATACTATCAAAACCCTTGATTAGTTTTTGTGAGAAAACAATAGCAAAGAATTATTATAACAAAATACATTGCAGGGCACAGGATGGACTGAAAGCTTACATGGAAAGAGTAGGAGCACACAAGAGATACAAAGAATATGTGAGGAAAAAACACAGAGCTAGTAAATTAAGGAGGGAGATACGTCAAGCTATTAGCTTTCATGGAAGCTAGGAGGAGGGAAAGAGCGCTTGAGCATTAAAAAAGTAATCATCAAATAAACAACCAAAGATACAGTCGGGCGATAGATTTTGAAATTGGGATTGCTTCATTATTTTATAATATCTTTCAAAAAGTGACTTTCAAAAGTTGGACTTGAACCATGTACCTAGGCGCTCACAAAAATAAACCTTACCACTACAATAGACGCACACTTCTGTAAACTCGTGAATAAAAATACTCCTTATGTTTATTTGATCTGGGAGAATAAAATAAACCCTTGTGTATGTACATTTCTGTAAGTCCAAATAAATTAAATACCCCTTAATTTGAACGCACGTAGTAGGGTTACAGATCTGTGGATGCACCCCCCGAGTGTTACTTTAAGGTTCTCAATCTATAATTTATTGAATTTTTTATACAGAGACTGAAATCACTAATGCATAGAACTTTTCGATACTCCCTCTTGATGATAAGTGGATTTTTTAACATTCCAAGCAAGTATGTAAATTTCATTTGATTGATTTTATAAAGAGTGTTTGTTTAAATATGTGCTATCTTCTTGTGGATTAGACAATACATAACTACTTTTTTCTTGTTCTCGTGCTTTTCACAAATGGAATTGTGTTGTATCTTTGTGTTTTGTTCGAGGATGAAATGTTGGATCTTGATCTCTTAAACTTCTTTCAAGCAAAATAGCTTCATAGGCTACATTGGTTGTAAGATTCCTCCCCAGCCTCTCAAAATGTCCAGCATCTTCCCCTGTAATCAATCCCTCTTCAGAAATATAAAAGACTTGTTTCTAACTGTTTTAACCTAGAGAGAGAAAATATTCTAGAGAGATAATATTCAAAATTTTAATATTTTTAGATAGAAAATTATCTCATCTTATTTAAAATAAGTTCCCCTGAAACAGAAATTCAAAAAGAACTTTCCAATGTGCAATTGGAATTAAATGGAAATAAGTATAAAGGACCTTAGCCTAAGGGTCTAGATTTTCAAAAATTTTTGGATTATGGTCCAATTAAGGTTCCTATGGGCCAATAGCATCAATCCATGTGTAGGGAGGAGATAAATCCAATTTGTAAAAGAAGATACCCAAAAATGAGTAAATGCTCACATAAGATGAAGAGTTGAAAATGTACAAGGTTTATTAGTAAAAAACTATGAGCAATATTAAAAATATGAGATATTTTGGGTATCCAAAAATGAGTAAATGCTCACATAAGATGAAGAGTTGAAAATGTACAAGGTTTATTAGTAAAAAACTATGAGCAATATTAAAAATATGAGATATTTTGGGTATAATGATTCCATTTTGACACATATGTAAGGAAGGGGAGTTCTTTAAAGGAGGTGCATATTTCACATAAGATGAAGAGTTGAAAATGTACAAGGTTTATTAGTAAAAAACTATGAGCAATATTAAAAATATGAGATATTTTGAGTATAATGATTCCATTTTGACACATATGTAAGGAAGGGGAGTTCTTTAAAGGAGGTGCATATTTCACATGCTTGAATGAGTTTTAAACTCATAAAAATTGAGATATTTCATCTCTCCTCTCTCCTCTCTCCTCATTCAAGTCTAGTTCCAAAAAAGTTAGCTTAACTGACCTAAAAATGGTCAAATATTGACCAAACTTATTTAGAAAATTCTAGAATCAGTTTGTTTGGTTAGGAGCTCAATTTTCCCTATAAATAGAAGCCTCCCCCTTGTTGAAAAATATATAGTGTTTATGCATCGTTACTCTATTCCACCTAAGCCAAGAACTGTGAATTCATTAATAATTCACTAGTTTTTGGAGCTTCCCTCTTTCTTCAATCCCCATTGGTGGCTCCATCAACATACTTAACCAATTGATTGGTTGGGGGCCTCTACCGTGAACAAAGAATCAAGCAATTTGTAAGGTAATTAGTGAATTTTGATCATTTTCTATAATTTCTCAATGTTTCTCTCTTCTCAACCCCTCTCAAGCTTGAGAAGCTTAATTGGAATGGTTTTTGAATGTTATTGAAGTTAATTGATGAATGGTAGTGAAGAGTTACATAATTTGATGAATGCTATTGAAGTTAATTGATTAATGATAGTTAAGAATTACATAAATTTTCATTTATGCTTTATTCAAATGGTTTTTATGTAGTTTCTCTCTCTCACTCAAGAAATGGTCAGACTCATGACCCATTCTCAATCCAAATGAAGCTTTTCATAAAGCTTTTCCTTAATCCAAGATTAATCTATACTTGAGGCCAAACTAATGGCTTTTTTCTATGCTTTTAGTTTATGTATTTCATGAATATTGATGATTCAATCCATTATGGATTATTGATCCAATTAGGGATCATTCTAATTATTTCTTAATGATAAGCTTTATCCCTTAGAAAATTTGAGATTTATCAGTCATAGCAGCGGAGCTATGGCAAAATTTTTATAAAATTTACGCATAAAATAATTTCATTCAAAGCATGAAAAGAGGACTTCCTACCATATTCTAGGAATTATCATCCTAGATTAATTGAAGATATTCATTGTAATCATAGAGAAATTGATTTTTATATTATGCATAATTGATTTTCATGCATAGAGGTATGCATAAAAGATTATTATTTTAACATAAAAGTGTTACTTTTATCATAATTAGAATTCATGCATAGAGGTATGCATAAAAGATTATTATTTTAATGTAAAAGTGTTACTTTTATCATATTTGAATTTCATGCATAGAGGTATGCATAAAAGATGATTATTTTATTATAAAAGTGTTACTTTTAGCATAATTGAATTTCATGCATAGAGGTATGCATAAAAGATGATTGTTTTACTATAAAAGTGTTACTTTTATCACAATTGAATTTCATGTATCGAAGTATGCATAAGAGTTTATTATTTTATTATAAAAGTGTTACTTTTATCATATTTGGATTTCATGCATAGAGGTATGCATAAAAATTGATTATTTTATTATAAAAGTGTGACTTTTATCATATTTGGATTTCATGCATAGAGGTATGCATAAAAGTTGATTATTTTATTATAAAAGTGTGACTTTTATCATATTTGAATTTCATGCATAGAGGTATGTATAAAAGTTGATTATTTTATTATAAAAGTGTTACTTTTAGCATAATTGAATTTCATGCATAGAGGTATGCATAAAAGATGATTGTTTTACTATAAAAGTGTTACTTTTATCACAATTGAATTTCATGTATCGAAGTATGCATAAGAGTTGATTATTTTATTATAAAAGTGTTACTTTTATCATATTTGGATTTCATGCATAGAGGTATGCATAAAAATTGATTATTTTTATATAAAAGTGTGACTTTTATCATATTTGGATTTCATGCATAGAGGTATGCATAAAAGTTGATTATTTTATTATAAAAGTGTGACTTTTATCATATTTGAATTTCATGCATAGAGGTATGTATAAAAGTTGATTATTTTATTATAAAAGTGTTACTTTTATCATATTTGGATTTCATGCATAGAGGTATGCATAAAAATTGATTATTTTATTATAAAAGTGTGACTTTTATCATATTTGGATTTCATGCATAGAGGTATGCATAAAAGTTGATTATTTTATTATAAAAGTGTGACTTTTATCATATTTGAATTTCATGCATAGAGGTATGTATAAAAGTTGATTATTTTATTATAAAAGTGTTACTTTTATCATATTTGGATTTCATGCATAGAGGTATGCATAAAAATTGATTATTTTATTATAAAAGTGTAACTTTTATCATATTTGGATTTCATGCATAGAGGTATGCATAAAAGTTGATTATTTTATTATAAAAGTGTGACTTTTATCATATTTGGATTTCATGCATATAGAGGTATGTATAAAAGTTGATTATTTTATTATAAAAGTGTGACTTCTATCATAATTGGATTTCATGCATAGAGGTATGCATAAAAGTTGATTATTTTATTGTAAAAGTGTTACTTTTATTATATTGGATTTCATGCATAGAGGTATGCATAAAAATTGATTATTTTATTATAAAAGTGTGACTTTTATCATATTTGAATTTCATGCATAGAGGTATGCATAAAAGTTGATTATTTTATTGTAAAAGTGTTACTTTTATCATATTGGATTTCATGCATAGAGGTATGCATAAAAATTTATTATTTATTATAAAAGTGTGACTTTTATCATATTTGGATTTCATGCATAGAGGTATGCATAAAAGTTGATTATTTTATTATAAAAATGTGACTTTTATCATATTTGAATTTCATACATAGAGGTATGCATAAAAGTTGATTTTTTTATTATAAAAGTGTTACTTTTATCATATTGGATTTCATGTATAGAGGTATGCATAAAAGATATTCTTTTTATACCAAAAGTGTGATTTTCATCATAAGTGGATTTTATGCATAACTTAGATGCATAAGAGAAATTCTTTTATTTTAAAAGTGTAATTTCTACCAAATTGAATTTATGCATAAGAAGATGCATAAAAGATTGATTTTTAAATTCAAAGTGTCATTCTCATCTAAATTGAATTTATGCATAGGAAGATGCATAAAAGAATGGAATTTCAATTCAAAAGTGTTATTCTCATCCAAATTGAGTTTATGCATAGGAAGATGCATAAGAGATGGAATTTTAATTCAAAAGTGTCATTTTTATTTAAAATGAATTTATGCATAGGAAGATGCATAAAAGATTGATTTTTATTTCGAAAATGTTAGTCTCCTTAAATGGAATTTATGCATAAATAAATGTGTAGAGAAATCTTATATCAAATATAAGAATTCTCTTGTATTCTATAAAAAGATATGAAATGTGATACGATGCGTATGGGGAGTGAAAGGATGTGATAAGAGGTGTATGTATGTGGATGTGGATGTGATAAGAGGTGTATGTATGTGGATGTGGATGTATGAATGAGGATGTGAAAATGGATGTATGTATGTAGATGTGGATGTATGGATGTGAATGTGAATGAAGATGTGGATGTGGATGTATGGATGTGGATGTATGGATGTGAATGTGAATGAAGATGTGGATGTGGATGTATGGATGTAGATTCGGATGTAGATGTATGTATGTGAATGTGGATGTATGAATGAGGATGTGAAAATAGATGTATGCATGTAGATGCGTATGTATGAATGAGAAATTAGATGTATGTATAATGTGGATGTATGAATGAGGATGTGAAAATAGATGTATGCATGTAGATGCATATGTATGAATGTGAAATTGGATGTATGAGGAGGACGTACGAACATGGATATGTATGTAGAATAATGAATGTGAATGTGTATGTGAAATAATGTATAGTCTATATGAGTGAATGGATGAGAATGAGTACACATTAAATGGAATAGGGAATAAGTAATGTGGTCCGAGAGTGGATAATGTGGAAAGACGAGATTTTGTTATAGAAACTGGATTTTGTGACTGTTTGTAAATGATTGTTTTATGTCAACTGTCTTGAGGATTAAGGTTATGAAGACTGAACTGATAAAGTTGCAACTGTTGAGACAGAGAGTCAATGGAGGACGTCTCGCATAGCAAGGTCGACCGAGGTCTTGACCAGCCTCGGTTCGATTTAAATGGTGAGCTTTCGGTACGGTGGATGAGGGACCAAGGAGGCGGCCTATGAGTGAAGTGCTAGGTCACCTGCGAAGGATCCTAGAGGGTGCTGACCATACGATGCTCGGGCTCTGGGTCGCCGAAGATACCCACACGTGCATCGTGGAAGATATTGGAATAAAGAATAAGAATTGTTTTCTGAAACCGGGCATGGATCTGGTTGATTGACCTTGCTGGTCCTCAACGGATGAGTCCATGGCTCTTTTATATGGATCTGTGGGTTGATCTTGCTGATCTTCCATGGAGATTCCATTCTATTATATATTGCCGGTTACTATGAGCTAGGAACTATGGAAAAGGCTCCTGAGTGAACAGGTGGTGAGCGTTCTGGTTACCAATGATGCCATAAGTATACCGTTGAATGAATGACTAGAAACAAGGATTTAACCAGAGACTTTGAGGATTGTCATCAGTGATATAATGGTTTCATTAAAGGATTGTTTTAAAGTTAGTTGATGCTAAGAAAAAGGCAATTTCATATTGGGTGTGTAAGTGGTGTGACTAGTTTTATGTTTGCATGAACTTCTCGCTAGGGGGCCTTGGAACTCTTTTCCTTGGTACCCGGGACAAAACCTAACCAAATTCTTAATTGGATCCCATCACTACAGTGGTTGGGCGGTTGGCTAACCCATGGGACTGGATGGGGTTAGGCTGGACTGATGGATTCATAAATCGAGACTCAATTTCTGTTTATGATAGATAAAGTAAGTCCCGGATAGTAATTGTTCTATGGATAGGAATCAACGGCTGTGCCTCTTAATGGGGAAAAAAGCGTTGATCCCAATGATCCAAGTGCAAGTATCTTCCTTGATCTGACCGAGTATCTTTATAGGTGCAGTCGGCGGATCAGCTTGATCAGTAATGGTCTTGACTACGTTAGAGTAAAGAGTTATCCTGGTGGAATCGCCCGTGCTTTCCGGGTGAAGGAAGTTTTTCCGGGTTCGGTTTTGGAAAAACCGACGGATTAGTCTCTTGTCCGGATATCCGTGGGCGAGGCCCGAGTGTGGGACCCCTGTCCCGCGCGAGAAGTGCTACTTCCGCTGCTAGTATCCCGAATCTGTTGCTCGGTGGTATTAAGAGACTAAGGTTGAGTAGAAGGATGAGAGAAGGGTGTGAGTGTGAATGGACTTGAGGTCCACTTGTTCACCTATTTAAAGGTGAGGCCATGAGGCATTTTGCATGAGAGCAAAGCCTAGTTGTATGCATAAGCAACTTAATAAGCAAGAGTTTTTTCTTGTATTTTGTGAGTCCCTCTCCTCCACACACTTGATCTATCATGAGCACCACGTTTCTTATCATGGTATCTAGAGCTTAGGTGAGTTCAAACTTTGTGGTGTAGAGAATAGGTCAAAATTATCCATTTTTTGCTCATCTCCTTTGTGTGGAGCACAACCTACTGCCCTTGGAAGCCTTCCACAGTGGTGTAGAGGGCTCATCTCTCCACGACCTCTTCATGGAAGATGAAGATCAGGTCCCGGTGGTCATAAACGTACGGTCAATTTGAAGAAAGACCTACGCGTCGCTGCGGCATTGTCCACGTAGCAAATCGCCTGCTGTTTTCGGCCTCTTGCGCTGGTCGTACACAAATACTCCTTGTGTAGGCCACAATAAGCCAAGCCATCTTAGGGCTTTGGTAGCCCAAGGGTTAAGGACTCCACAGCTGCAATCTCAGCTTATTTCGTCCACGGATGCGCTGGCTGGAGGAGAAAAACCAGGCGCCTCTTTCATTTTCACTCAAGCTTTCCATTAAAGCTTGAGTTTTTGGGTTTTGTTCTCTCTAATCATCTCTCCCTTCCACTAATCACTCAAGTGTGAGAATGCATTAGTATTGCTGGTCCTAATCTTGATTTTGAAGTGTTTTCTATCTACATGAGGTAGCCATAAACCTCATGCCCGTCAAGCTTCAACATCAACACCAAGTTTTTAAGCTTTCAAAGTGATTAAAGTGTACTTCTAAGCACTAATTGTGTTGTTTAACACTAATCACTCTGTTAATCCAGCAAAGGGAGGTTATCTTAAAGTGTTTTTAAACACTAATAGTGTTATTAAATACTAATGGTGAGTTAATCACCAAAATAAATGTCATTTGACACTAAAAATGTGCTTTTTAGCACTAATTGTGTTTTATACACACAAATGGTGATATTAATCATCAACTAAAGTGTTGCTAAACACTAAGGTGGTCTTAATCATCAAAGGAGGAGGTCATCTACATTACGGAGGCTCTTCTTCATCAACATGGAGGCCGGGCACACACCATAAGTGGTACATTTCAAGCCTTCATCAACAACCGCTTCTTCCAAAGAGAAATGGTGCAACCATGAACCAATTGTCTTCACCTCATAAGCTAAAGAGGTTGAAGAATTCTGGTTTTTTATCATAAAACTCAGATTTTTGAGTGTTCTTAAAGTTGGGCACATGTACATTAAGTGCTCATCTTCAATGTTTATGTCTATTACCCTTGAGGCCCTTGTTTGTAAGAGGCATAGGCATGCCATAAGCCATATGTTCTCGTTTCCCAAGCCCAAGGCACTTCATTCCGCTGCATATTTTGATTTTTCATCGTATAAGATGAGTTGTAACAATGAGCATAGAGTCCCTAAGTGCTCTACCTTGTTGGTTGTCATGATTTTAAGCATTTTTTGGCATTACTTTTGTAAAAGGCATTGGCAACATTATGAGCCATGTCCTCTCCTTCTTAAGCCAAAGATGATAAAACCTATTTGTTGAGTATTTACCTCAACAATTTACTCACTTTCACTAAGCTTGAATCTTCAAACCCTAATGGGTATCTTGTAACTAACATGCATAAAAGCTATTGTGATTGTGGAGTAGACACTGCCCTTGACCAATGCATAAGGCAAGTGGTAAGACCCTCCCATTCCCTTCCCCATTTAAATCTACCTCATTACTCATGGAGGAGGTATACTATTCAAGGAAGCATAAAGCATGTTGGAGGACCATCTAAAAGCAAACCACTTAAGCAAGGGTGGCAGCCTGCTTATGATCATTATGTGAGAATGGTCAAGGTGGAAAGCATATGGTGGAAGCAATGGCATGTATCTCTTAAGCATGTCATCTACAAGAAGTCAAGCAAGCACAAAGAGTGGGGTGCACCATCATTGAGGTGTACATCTCCATCGACAACAAATAAAGACTTAGAAGGCATCAATGCAATAGCCTCTAAGGCTCTAGGAACACATTTGTAAATCCTAGATAACCACACCTATATTCCAAGCCTTGTATGCCTAATGTTATAAAGGCATCCTATGTCCAATACCACCTATTCCATCCTTCCATAGTTGGTATTGAGGGGGGGTATTAAGAGACTAAGGTTGAGTAGAAGGGTGAGAGAAGGGTGTGAGTGTGAATGGACTTGAGGTCCACTTGTTCACCTATTTAAAGGTGAGGCCATGAGGCATTTTGCATGAGAGCAAAGCCTAGTTGTATGCATAAGCAACTTAATAAGCAAGAGTTTTTTCTTGTATTTTGTGAGTCCCTCTCCTCCACACACTTGATCTATCATGAGCACCACGTTTCTTATCAGGTGGGAATAGGGATCTTACAGTTGGTATCAGAGCAAAATTGAAAGCTAATAAAGATAATTAAATTCTTATCTGAAATTAGTAATAAGAATTCAGAAACAGCATTTTCATAATGTATTGTCATTCCGTAAGCTTCTTTAATGAAGAAATTTTAATCAAACAAATTGTTTTTTTAGATGGAAGTTCCCCATTTATCAGGTATTCCCGACCTCACCCAGTCTCAAGATATGATTGCATTTACCTTCGAGCATCTCATCTCTTCCGCTTCAACTCGAACAAGCCGAGCAAGACTCGCACGCCATGGTGGTAGCTTTATATTTTGCCTTTAGTAGATGGCAAATCCATTGTGCTTTGCTTCTTGCTACCCTAAGAGATCATTCTCGATCTAAGTGAAAGGCAATATCTTGACCTAGATCTTGTATCAATTTTGTCACGTGCCTAATCACTATCAATGTAGCTACCAACTAACTTCAAATCTTTGCGTTGTGTGTAATCTATGCCGTGATTAAAGTTTCCTCGATATATTGTAGTATTTGTTTAGTAGCTTTTTAGTGACTCTTTGTAGATTAGTTCATGAATTGAACGTGAGATAAATATAACTTCTAACAAGTTACGAGAGCACTAGAGGGGGCTACGAAGGTGTGGGTGATTTTTGGATAAAAATGGCAAGAGATTGGCTAGCAAGAGAGTGAATAGTGCAAAATGAGAGGAGGCTCCAACTTCTATAGTTTTTGGTTGGGAACATATGTGCGAAGGTTGGAACATATGTACGTAGATCATTCTTAGGAATGCAGAGTAGTGTATGTGCATTCGTAACTCAAGAGTGTGCATGCACCTACTGAATGTAGGTGTGGAGCATGCAACATGCATGCACATATTGAATGTGCATGCAAAGTATGGAACGTGCATCCGCATCTACATGAAAAGCATGGAATGTGCACGTGGAGTATGGATTGTGCATGCACAGATAGGAACGCACGTGCACATATAAGAATGTGTGTGCATAGAGATGTACGTGTGTGCACATATTGCATATACATCTTGGAAGGCAACTTTTTGAGATAGGAAAGTGCATGTGCATCTTGAGATCGAAACATTTTGAGATTTGCGTACAAAAAGGTCCTTAGTGCATATGCAAGTGCAATGCTGCGCCATGCCTATGGAAGTGCATTTAATTAGTGTTGTTTTGATCATTAGCAATTCAGGCAATCAGACATACCATGGACAAGGTTTTCACCCCCCCCCCCCACCCCCATCCTTAGATGTACCTAGAAAGTTGATAACTTATGTGATTAGTATAGCAGATTTTAAGAGGACTCTTCTTCATAGTTCTCCATCACTCTTGCTTTCTTCTATTTTTTCTTTCCTCCTTGCTCCATCTCATTGCTTTCTCTTCGACTCTATGGAGTTAGCAGATTTTAAGAGGACTCTTCTTCATAGTTCTCTATCACTCTTGCTTTCTTCTATTTTTTCTTTCCTCCTTGCTCCATCTCATTGCTTTCTTTGACTCTATGTAGTATTGCTTTCTTTGACATTTTTAATTGGTTTTAGGATGGGTTCCCCTCTTCTCTGACAAGTGTGAGGTACTTGTGTTTGGCCCATGTAGCTAGGCTTGTGAGTGACACACCTAGGGGAATTGGTGGTTCTTGGCTTACTGCTCCATAAGCTTTTGAGGTTGATGTGAAAAGAATATCCTATTCATAATGTGTTTGGCTATGGTTTTGGGGTTCCATGAATTCTTTAATCTTTTCTTGCTAAGGTTGAGCAAGAGGCTTCAATAGCATTGGTAGCCTCTGTTTGCAATTTCCACTTTGCCTTGGTACTTTCTTGAATTCTTCAATCTTTTCCTTACCCTTTGCTAAGGTTGATCATGAGGTTCCAGTAGTGTTGATAGCCGATTGCTATTTCCACTTTACCTTGGCACTCCCTAGGTGGATGAAGAAGTTGGTGATAAGGATGGCATGATTTAAGGTACCCATGTACTTGTGTTACCCTTGTAATACCCTTGGGCCACTATAAGAGTGTTAGGCATCCACCATCTTTGGATAGCACTTCTCTATCGGGGTTGCATTCTTTGGGATGGGATGGTGTTGACTGTACTGCTTTAGGTAGTTAGAGGTGTGTTTGACTTGCAAAGTACCCTTGAGCTTCTTAACAACTCCTTCCTAAATAAATCATGTTTTTGGTTTAGGATTGGTTTTTGCTACCTTGTATTGCGGTCCACCTTGTGGTGTGCCTGTCATTGGTTTCTGTTGCTCCCTTTGCTTGGGTACATAGATTTGCTTTTGAGTCTCATATTATCCTTATGCTGCTCGATTTTTTTTTTCACTCACCATTTGTCACCTTCATTATGGAAACTTTGGTGTTGTTGGGGATTGGTGGGTTTGGGCACCTGATGGTTTGATTCTCTAGGGTTAGGAATGTTAGTAGCATGGGTGTTAATTGGGTTAGTCCTTGGACAAGCCAAGAGTGCTGGCACAGTATGCAATGACGAGGAATGATTTGGCTTAGAAGTGAGGCTTCTGAAGGAATTAGGTTACTTACCCCTATTGCTCTGTAGAGGTAAGTAAAAAATGGACCTCTTCTTTAGTGGTATGGATGAAGTAAGGGCTCCCTTGGTCGTTGACTCAATTAGCTCTAGAACTTCTTTGCTGGGAGAATGGGCATTTGGTGTGGAGGTTTTGTAAGACATGGGCTCTTTTTCTATCTCATTAGAATAGTTACCTATCCTAATGTTGTAATGTAGTGGTTCTTGAGTCCCAGTCGATTCAGCATTGATTATGTCCCATCCACTATCCCAAGAAGGACTTCACGCATGGTACTTCTAGGCATGACATAAAACTTCCCTTCCAAGTACTTATTCCCAATGTGAAACATGGCAATGAAAGCTCCTATGCATGTGGTTTGTAATGAGTTAACTCCTTTCCAACATACGGTTTTGTGGGGGTCAATGATGGCTATAACGTGCACAAAGTGGGTTATGGTTGGATCATACACGAGTTCTAGCTTTTGTTCTAGACTAGTTTCTATGGTCATGTTTAGCCAGAGTTTGGTGGGATTCACCTTCTAGTCTTCCTCTCTCGAGGCAGAAATAGTTCTCTACCAGAACTTACAGAAAACTATCGAAAATACCCTATAGTGATGAAACGAGTCCCGTAACATGCTCGAAACGCGAATATGGAAAAAAAATGTGGTTCAATAGGATAGTATACCTTCTCTATAGCTATGCTCCCATGAAGATAGCTCCTCAATCAGAGATGTGTAGCTCCCAGAGCTACTGAGGGGGTGTTGTACCTAAACCAAGAAGGGGAAAGAGATAGTATCGCTTCCTTGCTTGTTCTTTCCTCCTTAGCTCTCACACGAACTAGGCTCTAATACCATAAAGAGAATGTGGGGAAGAGGGAGAGCTTCAAACCCTAGCAAGCAAACACACACACAAGAGAGAGCAAGACACAAGAGGGAGATGGATAGCTGAATTTTCTTCGATCTTCTTCTAGGGTCTACTCAACCAACATAGCATAAAGATAAGAGTACACACTATATGGGTTAGTACTACTACAACATACAAGGGTCAGTCCATAATGTGAATGCGACTACATGATGTGATTCAACATCATGTAGTAATTGGGTTCCCATTTGCAAAACTAAGGTTTCATCTTGATTTACGTTGAGGGTTTTACCTTGACACTTTGTTCTTTGTCCCTGCATTGATGGCAATGTTCTGTGTCTTTGTGTTGATGTTTAGGCTTTACCCATAGGCCTTCAAAACTAGCATTGATGCAGTGTTATATGTGATGCAAGTTGTGACAGCAATTTACTGGGGCTCATGATATAGAGAGAAAAGCAAGTGGTTGTCTTGCATGTGTGGGGTTGTGTGGCCTCCTATGCACAACCTTTGTTGGAAGAGAGAGAGAGAGAGAGAGAGAGAGAGACGATAGAAAGAGAGAGTCGACACTGAACCATAGAGAGTGTGTGTGTGTGTTATGTGTGGGGTTGTTGGCACTCGGAACCAAGAGCCAAGCAATGCTCAATAGTGCAAAGCATCATGCAGGGCCTGGCATGCAACATGGCCCAATATGAATGGCCATTGGCTATGTAGCATAGACTCATGGAAAGCAAGTGTGAGATCTACAAATTGGCCTTTATACCTAGCCCATAGTGTTCATACATGGACTGCCTTCATACCTAGCCCATAGTGTTCATACATGGACGGCCTTTATACTAGCCCATAGTGTTCATATATGGACGGCCAGATATAGTGAAAAAATAGGTTCTGGGTATCCAAGGCTACTTAGGCTTGTGCAAACACCAAGTCTAAAGCATGTACTCTCACTAACTAATCCCATGGTGCACCTTTCATAGACAATCGGTGATCACACACGCCAACTTTACAAAATAGGGCTTATAAAAGTGAAAGGTGGAAATCTTAATGCTACCCATGCTATAGGAAGTGAAAATTGGTGTGGTGGCAGCTGGCATCAACGTCTGAGAGGTTTTCCCATAGAGGGTTAACAAAATGATAGAGAAACTTTGGGAGAACATTTGAGAAATCTTGACTATATAATACAACTACTATATAATAACTCTCTAGCTTGGGAGTTGCAGTGAATGAGGATAATAAGAAAGATGTGCTTCTATCAAGTATAGAAGAGGTTTCAAAATTCTTTGAAATCTTAACTATACTAAGGGTGTCTTAGGAATTGACTTATGATGAGATGATTACAATCCTCTTAAACAAACACTATCATTAAAAAGAAATCTCAAATTTTTTTTGAGTCAAATAGGGTCATGTTCACAAAGGGGAAAGGAAAAAGAACTATTATATACAATTTCTGCATGAAGCTCAAACACACAAAGGACCAATGCTTCAAGAAGATGGCCACAAAGAAGAGTAAGAGAAGGCACATGCAAACATGGTGGTAGAAGGTGAAGAATAAATCCATAAATCATAAAAATTCTTAGTAGTAAAAACACACAACAATATCATGGGTGGATAGCACTTCTCCAAAAGAGGAAGATTATGACCTCGGGGGGTTCGCCTTTAAAAAATGTTGCATATCACGTGCGTTCAAGAGGTAATAAAAAACCCCCTCTACTTACATGTCACACGCTAATAAAATGACCCCTCTTTCTTAAGAAACTTACAACTTTTTTTCAAAATTGGATAAAAAAGCCCCTCCTGTATATGTAAACCTGTAACTTTTTGGAATTTAAATACCCCTCTTAGATGAACTGACGTGCTACACTTACATACTTTTAGGTGAACCCCCCGGGATTATGACTAGGCTTTCTAAAAGCCAATATGTCTGGGTCAGGTGTGTTAGAAATAATGTCCCAAATATGAGCTATTCTCCTATGGTTATTTCTACCATTTTTCCTTGTTGTAAGTGCTCATTGGTGAAGCACATTTACCAAGCATCTAGAGTACCATTTTCCCTTGATTTAGGAGCATCCCCCCTAGCGTCTCTCAAGGTTTGGAATCTACCTCTTTTAGGCGCTCAATTATCTCCACTATTTTAGACTAGCTACTCTCTACCTTTACATGTCATAGGTGATTTAAGGAGAGCTTAGCTTTCTCTCAATGTACTTGCCTATTTATTATGCCTCTCATTTTCAAGAAGATATACTCTCATTTTACAACTTAATCTCGCCCACATTATGCCCATTTGATTAGTGTATTATTAATCACTTCAGCTTGTTTTAATTATCTTTGTCGATGTCCATCAATTCCTCACATTAAATATAATCATAGGCTTGATGTTTATACTTGTTCTCTCTCTCTCTCTCTCTCTCTCTCTCTCTCTCTCTCTCTCTCTCTCTCACACACACACACACACACACACACACATCATCATCATCATCATCATCTTCATCATAAAAACCAGGTGCACTCCATGCTCTAAAGCTTACAAAACAAGATTGTTTTTTTAATTCTTTTATCGTGTTTTGTATGTGTGCTTGGGTAGCATACTTTGTGTAGTGTAAAGGAAATTTGAAATGCTTGAATGAACATGAATTTAAAAGCATACATGCTACACTAACATCCGCAATGGATGAGCTTCAAGCTTGTTCCTATGTTCGATGCTGGGGATTCAAAACTATATCGCAAATTAGAAAAATATAAATTTATTACCATAATTAAAAATTTATTTTGTATCATGAATCAGTATGTAGAACTAATGATCGCCTTCAACACTTAAGGTGTTTTGGTCCACTTTCAATATCGAAAGTGTTATTTGGAAAATGGGAAAAGGGCACATTCTCCAAAGTTTAAAAAATTTTGGGGAGGACTGCGCTAACTTCCCACCATAATTTATGTATGGTTTTTTTTTAACTTCACTCACACAAACGAGTAGCACTAAAATCTTATGACTTGATTCAAATGTGGTAATGAATTTGGAATTATTTACCTTGCGATACACTCTGAGATCTCTGTTGATGTCCATCAATTCCTCATAGGCTTGATGTTCATGCTCATTCGAGCTCTATAAGCTGTTCATATAAACTTGAGAAAGACACACATACGAACAGGAAATGCTGCAAAAATGTCATGGGTTGCAGTCTCCATCTTCATTCAAGCACATCTTCATTCAAGCGCTTCAAGATGTTTGTACATGAATGGAAGGACACATGTTTTTTCAAAGTACATTGACAACACACAGGTGCAAGCAATCAAGAGGATAAGGCTCTACCTAAGCATTCTCTTTGCTACTCTCTCTAACAACATTGCTCTCTTTGCTTGCGCAAGGGATGGCCACGTTGGGTACTTCTTTTTATGTTATTTTTATTTTAATGTAAACCTCATATACACACTCGTATTATATGGCCTCATGACTTAATACCTTTATACCCACACCTATATTATTGCTAACCCTTCTATACTAACACACCTATATTACCTACCCCTACCCCTCCCCCTTAAGCATGCTCACACACACACAATCAATGCCCAAACACTCAAGTAATAATATCTTTTTTATGCTGATTTCTTGCTTGATTCATTATATGCAATTGATGCCCAAACACTCAGGAAATAATATATTGAAATATCTTTTTTATGTTGATTGGTTGATTATAGGTCTCTTGTTGTAAAAATATACTTCGTTGTTCATGGGAAAAATATATGTACTTCTTTGTAGAGACTTTATTTATAACACAGAATTACGCATAGGTTTAGTTCCCTAGGTGGATGAAGAAGTTGGTGATAAGGATGGCATGATTTTAGGTACCCATGTACTTGTGTTACACTTGTAATACCCTTGGGCCACTATAAGAGTGTTAGACATCCACCATCTTTGGCTATAGCACTTCTCTATCGGGGTTACATTCTTTGGGATGGGATGGTGTTGACTATACTGCTTTAGGTAGCCAGAGGTGTGTTTGACTTGCAAAGTATCCTTGGGCTTCTTAACAAATCCTTCCTAATAAATCATGTCTTTGGTTTAGGATTGGTTTTTGCTACCTTGTATTGCGATCCACCTTGTGGTGTGGCTATCGTTGGTTTCTGCTACTCCCTTTGCTTGGGTATCCAGATTTGCTTTTGAGTCTCATAGTATCATCTAGATTTGCTTTTGAGTCTCATGTTATCCTTGTGTTTCCCAAAGTTTTTTTTTGCACTCACCATTTGTCACCTTCATTATGGAAACTTTGGTGTTGTTCGGGATTGGTGGGTTTGGGCACCCGATGGTTTGATTCTCTAGGGTTAGGAATGTTAATGGCATGGGTGTTAATTGGGTTAGTCCTTGGATAAGCCCAAAGTGCTGGCAGGGTATGCAAGGACAAGGGTTGATCTGGCTTGGAAGTGAGGCTTCTGAAGGAATTAGGTTACTTACCCCTGCTGCTCCCTAGGTAAGTAAAAAACTGACCTCTTCTTTAGTGGTATGGATGAAGTAAGGGTTCCCTTGGTGGTTGACTCAATCAGCTCTGAAACATGGTGATGAAAGCTCCTATGCATGTGGTTTGTAATGAGTTAACTCCTTTGCAACATACACTTTTGTGGGGGTCAATGATGGCTATAACTTGCACAAATTAGGTTATGGTTTGCTCATGTATCCACGAGTGCTAGCTTTTGTTCTAGACTAGTTCCTATGGTCATGTTTAGCTAGAGTTTGGTGGGATTCACCTTCTAGTCTTCCTCCTTCGAGACAGAAACAGTTCTCTACCAGAACTTATAGAAATTTGTCAAAAATACCCTGTAGAGTGACGAAATGGGGCCGTAACGCGCTCGAAACACAAATATGGTAGAAAAAATGTGGTTCAATAGGATAGTATACCTTCCCGACAGCTCCGCTCCCGTGAAGACAGCTCCTCAATCGGAGTTGTGTAGCTCCCAGAGCTACCAAGGGGGTGTTGTACCTAAACCAAGAAGGGGAAAGAGATGATGGTGCCCTTACCCGTGTAGTACCACTTCCTTCCTTGCTTGTTCTTGTCTCTTGCTTGCCTCCTTAGCTCTCACATGAACCAGGCTCTAATACCATAAAGAGAATGTGGGGGAGAGGGAAAGCTTCAAACCCTAGCAAGCAAACACACACACACAAGAGAGAGCAAGACACGAGAGAGAGATGGATAGCTGAATTTTCTTCTATCTTCTTCTAGGCTCTACTCAACCAACATAACATAAAGATAAGAGTACACACTATATGGGTTAGTACTCAACTACTACAACATACAAGGGTCGGTCCATAATGTGAACTCGACTAAATGAGCTGGTGCTATAACTATGCTAGTCTCTACTAATCCAAAAAGGCTGTCACACAGCCTGTCATCCCACTGGCCGCATATCACCAGGGATTTAATATTCACGTGATCACAAGATTTTTTGTGATAATAACACATGTGAACAAGTTATTCACATGTTCTCATGTTACCGTTCACAAAATAATAGGTCACTTGCCATTTGGGAACCCCTTAAAAGCTTGGCTACACATGGGAATAAGCTATTCACATGTTCTCATGTTACCATCTTCACATAATAGCAGGTCAGTGGCCACCTAAGAAGATTTTTTATGCCTGACAAAGATAATTTTTTTAGGCCCTTGTGAAATCTTTGTGAATATAACATGTGATCACAAGATTTTTTGTGTTATTAACATATGTTATTAACATGTTCACATGTTCTCGTTTACGTCAGTGAAATCCCTGCATATCACCCATAATCTCACCAACCATGCCAGTGGTGTAGATACAAAAACTATCACCCAGGCAGGTCATCAATGTCTGTCGTAACACTAGTTGAGCTCGATATCTCAACAGCATCCACTTCATGATGCAGTGTTTTGAAATCCATGACGCAATTGTCTCTTTTGCTTAAGCTTTTATCTTGATCATGTTGTTGTTTTGAAAGCTATGGATTCAACATCATGTAGTAATTGTGTTCCCATTTGCAAAACTAAGGTTTCATCTTGATTTATGGTGAGGGTTTTAGTGGTGTGACTAGTTTTATGTTTGCATGAGCTTCCGGCTAGGGGGCCTGGGAACTCTTTTCCATGGTACCCGGGACAAATCCTAACCAACTTCCTAATTGGATCCCATCACTACAGTGGTTGGGAGGTTGGCTAACCCATGGGACTGGATGGGGTTAGGCTGGACTGATGGATCCGTAAATCGAGACTCAATTTCTGTTATTACGATAGATGAAGTAAATCCCGGATAGTAATTGTTCTATGGATAGGAATCAACGGCTGTGCCTCTTGATGGGGAAAAAAGCGTTGATCCCAATGATCCAAGTGCAAGTTTCTTCCTTGATTGACCAAGTACCTTTAAAGGTGCAGTCGGATCAGTTTGATCAGTAATGGTCTTGACTACGTTAGAGTAAAAAGTTATCCTGGTGGAATTGCCCGTGCTTTTCGGATAAAGGAAGTTTTTTCGGGTTCGTCGGTTTTGGAAAAACCGACGGATTAGTCTCTTATCCGGATATCCGTGGTGGACGAGGCTCCGAGTGTGGGACTCTACCCCACGCAAGATATGCTACTTCCGCTGCTAGTACCCCGAATCTGTTGCGCGGTGGGGACAGGGATCTCACACTCATGATATAAATACTTTACCTATATTTAAAGTTCAAAGGTGGATACTCCTTTAAATTTTACGTACAAGGAATTTTTATGCACATCAATATAGTGCATCCACTATAACAAAAGGACTTGGCCCACTACCACAATAGCCCGTTTTGTGTATGTAGTACCATACTGCGGAGTCAACTACTAGGTGCGCCACATCCTAGAACTTTGTAAAAGGTGTACTTTTGTATGTCCAAAATACATATTTGGCAATAATGTATGGTCAAAATTACCATAAGATAGGGATCCTAGGTGACTATCATTTCAGGAGTAATTTAGGAACTTATTATAGCCAAAAACCTTGGTGGTTGATACCTTTTAATAGCATGCTTTACCTTAAAAATCAATGTTCTTAAGTTTGAAATTTGTTCCTCAAGTTTGTTTAGATGAAGGCTATTAATGAGAATAGATAGTATTGCTAGAAAACAATAAGGGCCCTTTCCCAATGCAATATAATGGCATTAGGAGGCAATAGTGCATGTGTCCATAATAATTACACAATAATTAAGGTTTGCGGAGCTAGATCTACGGATCTATAGGTGCCATGCCATAATGTTGAGGTGAGCAAAAAGAAGGGATAAAAAATTTGACAATGATTTTGCTAGGTATTTCAAATAAGTCACTGCTACCATGGATCATGCCATTATAGATGTTATTTTGTCCCAATTGATAGTTCACCCTTGTATTAAGAGTTTTCAGGATGCAAACATAAATTTCCAAAGATAGTGTTCAGGTGGATTAGTTCATTGAATATGGTGAATTTGCCCAGATCTAACAATAAGTTATTCCTTAAGTGTTGCTAAATGCCAAGGCCTCATTTGACATTAACATTTAAGTAGCCTCATGGATGCTATAAATTCATGCCCAAGAAAACTCTATCTAGTGAGAAGCATAATAATTTAGGAAGATGGAGCATTGCTACTAGTCATGTGCAAAAGGCTAGCATTGCTGCTAGTCATGTGTAAGAGACATTAATAATCTTTACACAAGAGATCAAGTACTTAGTAGTTTCATGCATTGCTTACTTAGTAGTGTCATGCATTGCTGCTAGTCAATCTTTACACAAGAGATCAAGTACTTAGTAATGTCATTTTGAGAAGGTTGATAGCAAGATAAGGTGCCCCAAATGTTCTCACCAAATGGGTCATTATGACATGCTTTCCATCTTATGAGTCATTTCTTAGTCAAGATCTTATATATTTTTTGTCTCAGAGGATGTTGCTAATCGTTGATGGATGTTAACCCAATTCCAGGGTTAACAAGATCTACCACCATTATCTTATATCAAGGAGTCACGATAGATACACCAAAGGGTCATACATTCAAGATATGAACCAATAGTGTCCAAAGCTACAACTTTGATGGGCGCCCGTAATGGTGTGACATAGTATTTATGGCGATTCCCGCTTCAAGAGCGTGTGGTAGCAAGTTAGGATGAAATCCTAAGTGATGTACTTCATGGATATATTATGAGAGTAGAAATTATAATATAATTAGGCCTCTTCATGAGCCTAAAGTGCCCGGCCGGCCACAATTTAAGTGAGTGTGAACACTTATGGCCATGTATATAAGTGAATATCTCTCATAATACAACATACTCTCCCATTGTGCAATTGTGTCTTGCTCTTGCTAATCTCTCTTGCTCTTGCTAATCCTCTTACTAATCTCTCTCCCTAATGCATGCTAATGAGTGTGTGTGAGTGAGGTGAGAGGAGGGACGAGTACTCGTAGTGTAGCACGATGGTGTGACGACACTCGCAGCAGAGGCGCGGTGGAATTACTTCTCAAGGCGTTGTAGAGCTTGGAGACCTCAAGGCATACGAGCTCGACCATTGGAAAGATCCTCACGATAGTTGCAGCTCACCACCTAATCTCTTTTTGGATGTGTTTCAAGGAGGGTTAGGGTGAGCCATAACAGTTGCATGGGATACTGAAGAAAAGCCTGTTGAACTGTAGAGAGAAAGAGATGAGACAAAGAGACATATCATGTACGCTCCCAAAGACTGATTCATATTGAGGATAAGATACATATATATAGGTGAGACCAAGTTAGGTAGAGTGAGCTATATATAGAGCTCCAACACCCCCACTCAAACAAGGGTCTCTTAGCTATGGATGAAAAAACCCTTGGGGAGTACAAGGGAAAAACCCAAGCCCCTATACAAATGTGAAAATATGAACCAGAAGTAATGATGTGAAAGTGCATTGTGTATCTATGTACAAATATACAAAAGGACCAAGAGGTCATATTGTGCAATTGTGAAATTTGCAAAGTGCATGGTGTCTAGAAGATTACAACGATATATGTACAAAGCTACCATAAGAGTAAAGAGCCTAATCTAGAAAGAGTGAGCCTGAGGCAACTCCAAGCTCTGAGCGCAAGAGAATGAAGCGTGACTCATTGAGACCTTCGGTAAGAATATCTGCAATCATCTGGTCACTTGGATAATGTTCAATCATGATAGTGCCTTTGCGTACTTCGTATTGAACATAATGGTAATGCACAGCAATATGTTTTGACTTGTTATGTTGGACATAGTCTTTTGTAAGACTAATAGCACTCTGATTATCGCACCGCAAGGGTGTACTAGAAAGAGGAGAATGGCCAATATCTGTCAACACTTGTCGAAGCCAAATGAGTTCACGAGCTACAAGTGATGCCGCAATATATTCAGATTCTGTTGTAGAAACTGCAACACAATGTTGTTTCTTGCTGGTCCAAGAAATAAGACAACCATTAATGAAGAAACAATTGCTACTAGTAAATCGCATAGATAAATGTGAGCTAGCCTAATCTGCATCTGTGTAAACCAAAAGAGAAAGAGATGGAATGGAGTCGGATGTGAATTGTCGTTGATAAACCAAACCATAATCTGCAGTGCCTTTCAAGTATTTCAACACACGCTTTGCTGAAGACCAATGCTTAAGAGAAGGACATGCAAGATGTTGCCCGGGATAGTTTAGCAATAAACAAGATGTCAGGACGAGTGTTCAAACCAACAACTTGAAGACATCCAACCAAATTAGCCAACAAGCACACATCATGTGTCACCTCCGGAGTGACCCTTGGGTTACCATCTCGGTCACCTCCCATCCATGATGAGAACTGGATGAGGGGCACACTATATGGCAATGTCTCATTGACACCAATTGACTTGAGTGCCGTGTCCACACGGCGTAAAAATTTCGGGAGCCCGTTCCAAATGGTTTCGTGGAAATAGCTCATTCCGGCACGCATTTCATCTTGTGGAGCAGGAGGGGTTCGTTTGATCTCATCAGTCCGGAACGCAGCATGGATCTCCCTTTGAAGTGTTTGAGAAGTGATGGCCATGTATGTGTAAGTAAATACAAGCACACACAAGGCTGTGTACTACCGTGTGCAGCACGTGCAAGTTAGCCTGTGTGTATGTGAGAGCAAGGCACGGATACCTGTGTGTATGCGAGAGCAAGGCACGGATGCATGTGTGTGAAGTGCCGGAAGGCAGGCAGGCAGGCAGTGTGTATGCAAGGCAAGGACGCGTGCGTGTGTGTGTGAAGTGTGTAGAGGCCAGTAGCAGTGCTCCAAATCTTCTTCTCTATTTCAAGTTGTAGCTATGTATGGTTTTAGCTTTTCTTTTGGCAGGCACACTTTTTGCTAACGTTTTAGTTTTATGTGCAGAAGAAAATAATACTTCTTGGGCTCCATAACCTTTGATACCATTGATCTTTGATAGCTTTTCTTTTGGCATTGTTCCCATGGATTAATAATATCTTTACCGTGCTTTCTTGATGTATTGGTTGTGTGTGGGCACAGCAGCACCTGCACCTGTTCCCCTTCTCTTGCGTGTGGCCTTGTATGTGTGTGTATTCATACACACACATATGATAAGGAAAACTGCTATATGGGTAGGTATCCATCAAGTGCGTGGAGGATACTCAAATCTCACTTTTCAGATGAGGAGCTGATAGGTATGATTCTCATATTAAATCCTCAAGAAAAGTTATGTCAATTGTTTCTCCCATATTGATTGTGATGCTTTTAAATGCATCTTGTTTCTTTCATGTTGATGGAATGTGCATCCATTGACTTGGTTACATGTTTCGTGGATGATGATTACATGTTTCGTCGATGAAGGTTGACTATGTTTCCATGGATTGTATCCATGATGCCATGGTGTTGTTCCATGATGATGGTTACATGTTTCGTGAATGATGGTTGACTATACCGTGGTGTGATGGTTACATGTTTCGTCGATGAAGGTTGACTATGTTTCCATGAATTGTATCCATGATGCCATGGTGTTGTTCCATGATGATGGTTACATGTTTCGTGAATGATGGTTGACTATACCGTGGTGTGATGGTTACATGTTTCGTCGATGATGGTTGACTATGTTTCCATGGATCGTTGTTCCATGGTGCTGGTTATATGTTTCATTGATGTTGGTCATTCCAAGCTACATGTTTCGTTGATGTTGGTTCTCTTCGCTAATCTATATTGGTTGATTGTGTTTCCATGGATTTCATCCATGATGCCATGGCATTGTTCCGTGATGATGGTTACATGTTTCGTGAATGATGGTTGACTACGTTTCCATGGATTGTTACCATGATGCCATGGTAATTGGATGCACTGTGCCTTGGCTTTGGCTCATCAGATTGACTAGGTTTATTTAAGTCTATCAATGTCTTTTGTGGTCGACAATGCAACCATGCAGGTCTAAATGGCTATATGGGTGATCTTGTCTTGCCATGAGAGAGGACAGGGTCAGTAGTAGCAGCTCTTTTCATGATCAGAATGATGGTCTATATCCTTATGTGACTGATCAATGGTGGTCAAGTCTTGGAATTCAATCTATGGCAACTAACAAGAAATTCCGTCGAGCATATTTCCCAAGAGGTTTGATTTCTCGTCCCGTCAGCTTATGAGGTATATGTTCTCGTCATGTCATCCTGACTACATGTCAGAGGTTTGACTTCTCTTCCCGTCAGAGGTTTGATTTCTTGTCCCGTCATCTTACAAGGTAGGTTTATGTTCACGTCATGTCATCCTGGCTACATGGCTACATGTCAGAGGTTTGATTTTTTGTCCCGCATCTTACAAGGTTTGTTTACGTTCACGTCATGTCATCCTGAGTACATGTCAGAGGTTTGACTTCTCTTCCCATCAGAGGTTTGATTTCTCGTCCTATCAGCTTATGAGGTTTATGTTCACGTCATGTCATCCTGGCTACATGCTGCCTACGGATGTCAAAGGTTTGATTTCTCGTTCTGTCATCTTATGAGGTTTACTATCCTGATTATGAATGTCACAGGTTTGATTTCTTGTCCCGTCATCTTACGAGGTTGGTTTACGTTCATGTCATGTCATCCTAAGTACATGCCAGAGGTTTGATTTCTCTTCCCGTCAGAGGTTTGATTTCTCGTCCTATCAGCTTATGAGATTTATGTTCACATCATGTCATCCTGGCTACATGCTGCTTGCGGATGTCAAAGGTTTGATTTCTCGTCCCGTTAGCTTATGAGATTTATGTTCACATCATCTCATCCTGGCTACATGCTCCCTGCGAATGTCAAAAATGGACGTGCGCACAGCTTTCTTGAATGGACATTTGAATGAAGAAATTTACATGGAGCAGCCAGAAGAATTTGTTATAGCAGTTGTTATCTTCGGCATTTGATATGGTGGATCTTGGAGAGCTTCACTTGTGTCTTGGCATTCAGATTCAAAGGGATCGCAAAAACAAAGGTATGTTATTACTTCGACAGTCAAAGTTTATTGAAGATACTATTAAGAAGTTTCATTTGGAATCTGCACATTCAGCAACTACTTGTCTTGCGAGTTCCATGAAAAACACTTCTGATGGTGGTGGCCAGCTTGTTAGCAAGACTGATGGCTGCAAACTTGCATCTGTCAAAGATCAAGGATCTGATGTTCGAGTTGTCCATGTGGCGTTGTAGTGCAGAAGTCAGAGTGCGAGATGATGAAATTGTTGCTGCGGAGAAGAAAGGAGCCAGGAATTTTGGAAGCCTATTCCTCCCAATGAACCCTTTAGGGTTATCCTTGGAGATGTTCGTGATAAGCTGTACCAAACACGTGAACGCTTCCGACAACTTTTGGCTACGCAGATCTTACGTGTTTGTCTTTATGCTCTCACATACACACAGGTATCCGTGCCTTGTTCTCGCATACACACAGGCTAACTTGCACGTGCTGCACACGGTAGTACACAGCCTTGTGTGTGCTTGTATTTACACACACATACATGGCCATCACTTCTCAAACACTTCAAAGGGAGATCCATGCTGCGTTCCAGACTGATGAGATCAAACGAACCAGAAGCGCAGATCTTACGTGTTTATCTTGCAGCGCTCTCTCTCAAACCAGAAGCGCAGATCTTACGTGTTTGTCCAGTTCTCTCTCTCAAACCAGAAGCGCAGATCTTACGTGTTTGTCTTGCAGCTCTCTCTCTCTCAAACCAGAAGCGCAGAGTTGATGGTTACCTGTTTGCTTTTTATTTCTTCAAACCAGAAGCGCAGAGTTGATGGTTACGTGTTTGCTTTTTCTTTCCTCAAACAGAAGCTTGGACTGCCTTGATTTTTATTTCTTCAAACCAGAAGCGCAGAGTGCCTTCGTATGGAGACGAGAGTCACACAAACCACACAAACCTCTCCGATAGACTTTGACCTATAGAGATCTCTAGGTTCACATAGAACCATAGCTCTGATACCATGTTGAACTGTAGAGAGAAAGAGACGAGACAAAGAGACATATCATGTACGCTCCCAAAGACTGATTCATATTGAGGACAAGATACATATATATAGGTGAGACCAAGTTAGGTAGAGTGAGCTATATATAGAGCTCCAACAAAGCCTACCTTAAGAAGAACACTAAATAACACATCAAAACAACAATGGCACAGGTTACAGTAATTGTAGTAGTTGAAGATAGCAATTCTACTATTGTTTATTGGTCAATAGGTGACAACAGAGAGCACCGTAGTAGAGGATATGTCTGATACCATGTTGGATTCAAGGTGGATCGAAGCACACATTAAACTTTATTTTTAAGCATAATTAAACTAAGCTAAAGTAATTAAGAATACACTAATCAAATGAGCCTAATGTGGGCGAGATTAAGTTGTAAAATGAGAGTATATCTTATTGAAAATGAGAGGCATAATATATAGGCAAGTACATTGAGAGAAAGCCAAGCTCTGCTGCTTAAACCACCTATGACATGTAAAGGTAGAGAGTAGCTAGTCTAAAATAGTGGAGATAACTGAGCGCCTAAAAGAGGTAGATTCCAAATGTTGAGAGATGCTAGGGGGGATACTCCTAAATCAAGGGAAAATGGTAGTCTAGATGCTTGGTAAATGTGCTTCACCAAAGAGCACTTACAAGGAAAAATGGTAGTAATAACCATAGAAAAATAGCTCATGTTTGGGACATTATTTCTAACACACCTGGCCCTGACATATTTGCTTTTAGAAAGCCTAGTCATAATCTTCCTCTTTTGGAGAAATTCTATCCATGATATTGTTGTGTGTTTTTACTACTAAGAATGCTTATGCTTTATGGATTTATTCTTCACCTTCTACCACCATGTTTGCATGTGCCTTCTCTTACTCTTCTTTATGGCCATCTTCTTGAAGCATTGGTCCTTTGTGTGTTTGAGCTTCATGCAGAAATTGCATCTAATAGTTCTTGTTCCTTTCCCCTTTGTGAACATGACCCTATTTGACTCAAAAAAAAATTCAGGTTTCTTTTTAATGATAGTGTTTGTTTAAGAGGATTGTAATTATCTCATCATAAGTCAATTCCTAAGACACCCTTAGTATAGTCAAGATTTCAGAGAATTTTGAAACCTCTTCTATACTTGATAGAAGCACATCTTTCTTATCATCCTCATTCACTGCAACTCCCAATCTAGAGAGTTATTATATAGTAGTTGTATTATATAGCCCAGATTTCTCAAATGTTCTCCCAAAGTTTCTCTTTCATTTTGTTAACCCTTTATGGGAGAACGTCTCGGACATTGATACTAGCCACCACCACACCAATTTTCACCTCCTATAGCATGGGCAGCATCAAGATTTCCACCTTTCACTTTTATAAGCCGTATTTTGTATAGTTGGCATGTGTGATCACCGATTGTCTATGAAAGGCATATCACGGGATTAGTTAGTGAGAGTACATGCTTTAGACTTGGTGTTTGCGCAAGCCTAGGTAGCCTTGGATACCCAAAACCTTTTTTTCACTATATATAGCTGTCCATATATGAACACTATGGGCTAGGTATAAAGGCCAATTTGTAGATCTCACACTCACTTTCCATGAGTCTATGCTACATAGACAATGGCCATTCATATTGGGCCATGTTGCATGCCAGGTCTTGCATGATGCTTTGCACTATTGAGCATTGCTTGGCTCTTGGTTCCTAGTGCCCACTGCCCACTTGCAGAACAACCTCACACACATAACACACACACTCTCTCTCTAATGGTTCACTGTTGTCGACTCTCTCTTTCTATTCTCTCTCTCTCTCTCTCTCTCTCTTCCAACGGTTGTGCATATAGGAGGCCACACAACCCCACACATGCAAGACAACCACTTGCCTTTCTCTCTATATCATGAGCCAGTAAATTTCTATCACAACTTGCATCACATAGAACACTACATCAATGCTAGTTTTGAAGGCCTATGGGTAAAGCCTAAACATCAACACAAAGACACAGAACATTGCCATCAATGCAGGGACAAAAAACAAAGCGTCAAGGTAAAACCCTCAGCGTAAATCAAGATGGAACCTTAGTTTTGCAAACGGGAACACAATTACTACATGATGTTGAATCCATAGCTTTCAAAACAACAACATGGATCAAGATAAAAGCTTAAGCAAAAGAGGCAATTGCATCATGGATTTCAAAACACTACATCATGAAGTGGATGCTGTTGAGATATCGAGCTCAACTAGTGCTACGATGGACATTGATGACCCGCTTGGGTGATAGTTTTTGCACCTACACCACTGGCATGGTTGGTGAGATTATGGGTGATATGCGGCCAGTGGGATGACAGGTTGTGTGACAGCCACTTTGGATTAGTAGAGACTAGCATAGTTATAGCGCCAGCTCATTTAGTCACATTCACATTATGGACCAACCCTTGTATGTTGTAGTAGTTGAGTACTAACCCATATAGGGTGTACTGTTATCTTTATGTTATGTTGGTTGAGTAGGGGGACGAGCATTTTCCGAGAAAAAACGTACGAGCGATCTGAGCAGTGGACCTTTAGTCAAGTCTAATTTGATACCTTCAATATATATATTTTTTCAATAAACATCATGTGCAAAAAAATAAAGTAAAAATAATATTTCTTCCAAACAATTTATAGTCAAATGGTCTAGAATCTCAGGAAGATTGAATTGAGAGACATGGATAGATTTCTAAAAAAGGACCATTCAAACACACCAAAAGGTCACCAAAACCTATAGTGTGGTGAGTAATAAATTGTTCATATACAACTCTTAAAGAAGCCATGGGCAACAAAATACTATTTACATACATATAGCTATATTGTGTCAAGCAAATGACTATCAAAATGCACCCAAAAAGTCAACACAAGCTACTGTGGTCATACAATATTTGTATGCACCTATGCAAGTTCCTTTGATATAACCACAAGTAGAGATAAACGCCCATCTCAGCAGGTAGACCTTGGTAGAGTTCTTGCCTACTTAGCGTAGATTGGTGAATGAACATGTGTATCTTCTCATCTAGACCCAAGTATTGCATATAAATGTAATATAGATGTTTGCATGGGATATATCTGTTTGGCCCTTGAGAATGGCCCATAAAGTCCAGACATGTGCATGAAGGAAACACTGAAACCACAACATTGTACTTGCTCCCTTTTCTACGTGATCCTGGAGTGGAAACTAGGTACTCCACATGCTCTCTAGGGACAACTATATTAACATTATGAATAACACATTCCAAGGAAATAGACTTAGGTATCCTTGTTCTCATTTCACATGTCACCTCAGTTACCCATTCCACAACCATGCCATCCCTTGTGCTCGATCTACCTGTTAAATCAGTAGATTTGGCCCTAGTGCATTGCTTTTTTAATCTAAATCCTCCAACTACTAATAACCTCATTTTTTTCTCATCCAGGCTTGTCCACTTCTCAATAGGCCACTCCCTCGGCACCTCAGGTGGTTTTCCTTCAATGCAATTTGATGGTGTCCATGTGTGGTCCATGTTATCCCCACAAAACCAAATCAATTGCCTTCGAATGCCTGCTTTGATGTTGATTCTCCCAAAAAAGCTAGGTGTAGGAACACCTCTCTTTCCCGTCCTACCCTTGTGATCTATCAATTTGTGGCATTTGATTCCTTTGTCCTCTAAGTATCCTTGACACCTCACCTCACTACCTGCATTAGTTCTTCTTATAGCCCACATAGTCTTGTGTACTACCTCTTCTTTAGCATATTGATTTGTTTTCAAGATTGGTGTGGTATTTTGTTTTCTCTTTCTTGGCTGGTTTACATACTCGTATTCTGGACGATGTGAATCATTTGCATACACTGCTTCTGAGAGAGATTTTGACCGCTTCCTTCTCACAGTCTTCAAACCACCCATACAATCTTGACCTCCAATAGTTGCATCCACCTTGCTAGCCACCTCATTACTGAGATCAATGAACTTGCATGAGTTGCTCCCTATGTCCCCATAAGAGTGCCTTTTCGAGATAGCTTTTCCAAACTAGGTCCACAACCCAAGTGTAGTGCCTTTAGATATTTTGTGTATCTTGCAGTTTGCAGCAAAGCACCCGTCATATCCGTCTCACAAGCATTTTTTAGTGTGACATATTTCACTCCATCATTCAATGCCAACCAACTTCCATGGACTGACTCTGCAAGGTTGGCTCTAGGAACTAAAAACTGGTCAAATCCCTCCATGCCCTGTGTCACAGCATAGATTAGTTTCCAATACACAAAAAACAATAAAGTTGTGAATGAAATAACAATAGACCTAGAGAATGTATTCTCCCCAATGTGCCACTCTTGCATGCCACCACACAATCCATGTTTCTAAAATGGAGATGTCCTTCTTATGTGCATGATGCTTGAACCACGAACGGAGGTTTTTCAACTCAATGTCTGCAGCTTCTTGAGATGGAGCATTCTTCCACTGTCTACACCTTAGCTTGAACTCCTCATGATCAAATGATGGAAGGAACTTAGCATGGTTTTCCAAGCTTTGCTCCCAATGGAATAAGCAAGATCTCTCTTTTTCTTTGAGCACCTTATTGGCATCACCATTGAATACCATTCTAATTGCATGCCAATTTGCTTGTGCCTCATCAGCCATAAACCCTTTAAATTGAGGCTTTGGGAATCCCTCCTTCTCCATGACTTTATTTAACAGTTCCCAAAAAAGGATCTGGGCTTCTGTATCCTCAACCTTGAAATCCCCAATAGCAATAGTTTGTAGCTCTTGAACAAAAGGGTTGTAAACATGGCATGCCATTGTATTCCAATCATGCATACGTTTGACAAAATCAAAGCAAACCTAGCATGATCCTAACTCTCCACCTGGCCTCATCTTATTCACTAGATCAACACCACTACCATGTCCCTTGGTAGACATCTTGAAAACATGACATCTTTCAAATGAAGAAAATTCAAGTTGTCCAGGGAACATCGTGCTCTGAAAATAATCATATACACACTTTCTTTTCAGTTGTAAAAGAGCATCATAACCATCTGCAAAGGATCCACTTTCAATTTGGGCCTCCCTTTTCCAGCGTGCAAGCCTACAGTTAAGAACATGTAGCATCAAAATCCCATTACTTATTTTTCATAAAAACTTGAGTACTTTTAATCACATTAAAAGGACAAGTATGCACATACCTTCTCTTGTCCAAAGTTGGAGTAATCTTCTCTAGTAATGATGTCAATTCAGCATCACTCATGGCTTTCAGATCATCTTGAACGACAGCATCCAGTATTATTTTTTTTGCTAAAGTTTTTTGCAAGGTTTTAGGTCTTCCCATCCCATCTCTTTGTATGAGCTTAGTCAACCTAGCCTTGACTTCCGTCACATCTCTTTGTATGAGCTTAGTCAACCTAGCCTTGACTTCCGTCACAGCACCTCTGGAACTTCCTTCACCAACGGGACTCAAATGATACCTTGAGTGTATAACGCACCTCTTAAATTGTGTATCACCCTTGGGGTGTGGGTAACATAAGAATAGCCTACATGGGCACTCTTGCTCGCAGAAAGGACGAGCTCCACAATGCAAACACTTAAGAGTACTATTTTCGCCAACATATGATCTTTGAGGACACACTCGTGAAAGTCTCCCTTGCCAATGCTTCTCATTGGCCTCTTTGGTTCTCTCCAAGTGAGGACAAAATATGTTTTTGCATTGCAGATGCCCAGCACATCTTCGAATTCTAACTAAACCATCAAATCCTGTCATATTACTTGTTATATCATCCGTCCAAACATGGCTGTTGTATTTGCTTTCTGTCCCCTCAGCACGGTTAGGGAGGTCCAAAGTGGGAAGCTCAAACAAAATATTGCCATCATACTTTATTGGAAGTGCATCAACTTCTTGTATTGTTGTTACAATGTCCATAGCTTTTTTGAGTGCACTTCTTGAAGGAAGGTTTTTCAAGAGAGGAACCAAACTCATGGTCTTATCGGATTGTTCATCTACTTGTTTTTTATCCGACACTTCCTTAGTGATTCTTGTCAAAAGCTTTACACCTCTAACAATGAAGGTGGTTCCAAACTGAGTGTCAGTATGAAACAAGGACTATCACCTACAAAGGGAACCTCGAAGGACAAGACGTCACACTTGCTATCAAGTAGTTGATGCAAAGAGATTGAGCTCGGTGAAAGTCCAAATGCTAAGTGAAGGTATTCCCTACTAATGCGTGCAACACCATTAGTTGTTGCAACCTGCAGTGTCGTCGTCAATCTATTATCATTGGACACAATTGCAAAATCCATGGAACTTGTGGAACACAATCTCCCTTCCTTCAAGTGAAAGGAAAATTAGTCATTACCAGTGTTGAGATCTATTGCTAGCAAACGAGGCACAAGTGAGTAGCCGAGTTTGAAGATTCTCTGTGTAAGCATGTGAGCAACAGTAGTTCACGCACTTGTCTCCTTTCGAACTCTATACTGACCAACTCTGCACTTGCAGTGCAAAAGCATAGAAAGAGGCCATCATTGTTCTTTGATACTAAATCAACTAGAAGATCAAACTCATAATATAACCACATTCATTACCACCGCCACGTCCCAAGCAATCATACCAAAGGATGGAATAGTTGGGAGAGAAAAATCATGGACATGATGCCATCATTAGATCTAATGAAATAATAGAGCTCAAGAAGGTTAATGGATTGAAGGTGGTAGCAAAAAGTAAAGACATCATGGTTTCGCTGGCGAAACACTATTGGAGGCCATTTCATTTGGAGTTCACAACTATAGCAGGTGCAAGCATAGTCCAAGCCTTGCAAATGGATGGTACCACCTTAAGACTCTTATTTGCAGCCAAATAATGGAGATACCTGAATGATTTTTAGGATAATATAAGAGAATGCAAGGTAATACAAAGATATCTTTCCATTGAATTCGAAAGCCAAAACGCACCTGTAAACCAATCGTCTCCTGGCATTTGTAAGATCAACTTGCTTGGATGGAACAACAGCAAAAACTATCATCAATGAAGCAAGAGGCTCAAACAAAAAAGGCATGTGTCTCACTATAATGCCATCAAAGTATTCCAGAATAGAAGGACTATTTGGAAGTGTAGCTGCACCCTCAATGCTTGATGATTTCATCACTCCAGCATCTGTCAATCCATACTTCTTTTGCAAGCCAAGGTATGAAACCATGGTCCGTCATGGGCATCCCATAACTCTCCTTTAGATTGTCATCTGCACCAAGAAGAGAAAGAATAGATAGTTGCTTTGCCTTGGAATAGGTTGCAATTGATACTTGGTAAGCTTCTCCAAAGTGATCTTCATTGATGTATCCTCAAATGGTAAATTCCAAAGGATATTAAACCACTCCTTGCCATGTGAAGGATTGACTATTGAAAGCATCTGCCAAATAGTAAAGTTTTAGAAGAGAATTTGATACACGCCACAAACCATATATTAAGGTTTTCAAAGTACAAACTAAAAATTTGCAAGTTGTAACTATAGATTTATAATTTTCAAATCATACATTATGGTTTATGAGTTGTAAAATTAGAATTTGAAAACTATAAATTCAAATTTGCAAACTATGTACACCTCTCATATTTTTAGAGAGAATAAGCATAAGGATGGTCATATATTGCTTATAGAGTGGGAGAGGAAGCATTGCCCTTGGTGGATCGAGATGAAGGCTGGAACATGTATACAAGGAAACTTATGATCGCCATTTAAAAGGTGAGGCACAATGGAGATACTGGGGTTGTATGTGGGTGTGTCATTTGGTGTGCAATCCATGGTCTACACACACAAAAATAAAGGTGGTTATGCACATGATTATGCAAGTTTTTAGTGTTTAAGGTTTAGGCAATGCATAGCTTAAACATAGGGCATCATCATGCACATGCTTACGCCATGACTCTAAGGTGAGGAGCATGGTCATGCTTAGATTTGCCTACCCAAAGTCCACGTTGAGGGAAAACTTCAAAAACAAGTAGATGCATACAAAAATAAACCAAAACAATGCATTTAGGGCACTTAATAGAGAGATTAACGACTAGTTGGAGTCTGGAGGGAGGGCTTAAAGCATGAGAGACCAAGAGAGAGCTTAAGCTTGCAAGAGTAAATCAATGGAAACCTTGCAAAACAAACATGTTAGCAAAACAGTGAAATCACACACACATATTAATCAAAAGCAAGGGCAAAGGGGAAGGGCTATCTACTAGTTGGATACTTGAGGGAAGGCTTGTAGCATGAGAGACCAAGCAAAGCTTGTGAGAGTAAATCAATGGAAACCCTGCAAAACTTAACACAAACAATACATGTTAGCAACATTGAAATCACACACACACACACACACACACAAAATTAGAAGCAAGGATAAGGGGGGGAAGAGCTATCTTCATCCCTATAGAATGGGAGGGAGGAGGTGTAGAGAGGGTTGCATCTTCTTCACAAGCCAAATCTCCCAAACCTGCAAAAATGCAAAAACACGGATAAGTGACTCGGCATTGGTCTGAAAATCCCTAGAGTCAAAATAGTGTCGAGAAATATTCTTGATGGTTTTTTGACGTTTATTTCAACCCCTACTATTTGGAAGTTCAACATGTAAATTTTCATTAAAAATTTGAAACTTTTTGGTGGTCTATCACCTTTCCATTTAAAATTAGAATGTGCCAAATAGGCCATGCATGAAATATAAAAGAGGCTCCCCTTAAATAAACCCACATTTGCATGCGTATTAAACATGCATGGAACACATGAGTGCTATGAATATCTCAAATTTTGTTGATTTAGAGGAAAAAATGTTGTGCCTGCAGTCTTGCAAGTATCAAGTTGCTTGACGTCGAAGAATTTTCAATGAGTATTCCAAAAAATAGGGCATATTTCCAGTGGAGCACTTGCAACATCTAATTAGTAGCCTCATGTACACCTAAACAATAATGAACTAGTCAATCATGTGGATATCCAGCTTGAGAGCAGAGTGAACAAGCAAGGGTAGAGACAAGCTTAGTGGGATGGGAACATGAGAAAGCTTTGGTAGAATTGGAGAAATTTCTAGAGCATGACATGGATGACATGATAGATTCCTTGCACGACACAAGCCATGGAGTAGATGATAATGATGCGAAGCATAAAACGACACAATAAGTAGATGGCACCAAAACGACATGTAGAGCATGCTTCTCAAGAGCAGAAAGAGATGCATAGGCTTGCTTGTCTACTACCACTTTATCGTGAAGCGCGTGTCTCTTTTGAGTACTTGCCTCTCCATATTGAACTTGTAATCAATATATGGGTGGCTTACTCATTTAGACTTTACCTTGTAGGTAAAGTAGACCAGTGGTTTCAAACTAATGGTTTAAGGCACTAACCCCACTTGAAAAGGTAACTATGAGGTCTTGAAACACACCTTTATTGTGGGATTCTCACCTAGTGGAGCCAACAATGGATCTCCATAGCACAAATCTTCAACCTCAAGCAAGAGAAAGGAGAGATAATGCATGGCTACATTGCTAGAACCAAGTATCTCCATATGAGATGCAATTATTGAAAGGTTACATGACTTATTGCTCATCGATTGATCTTAACAGTAAGAGGCTTCATGACCATCTCTACATGTCAAGTAACTCTACATCTTTAGGTGAGTGTTCCCGCTGATGTGTCAGGGGAGACTCGCCTCTATAGCTCGTTCGAACACACCACCATGAGGAGGATACTAACACCCAACACCACCACAAACACCAAATCAAGAGCACCAAACCACTGAGCTGATATCCTCAAAACTATCTCAAACCGGTTTAGCTGACTCCTCCAACTATCTTCCCAAGTTAGTCTTGATCTCCATTAGCTCTAATATGCACTTAAAACCCCTTAGCTGACCAGTTGACCACCATCTAAGGTCACCTGACTAAAAACACTCCTAGCTGACACAAAGTGATCAGTTGTTGACACCTAGATCAAATGCAAAAAGAGGGCGCAAGCCATGCAGCATATCTACATACTCCACCCCTCCTCAATCAAATGGCATGTCCATGGCCAATTCATGCATCATATCTCATCAACACAGCGTACAACACCTTCTTGACTACTGTGGAAGTCCAAGATACCATCTATCAACATCGATCTCACATCAAGCGTTGGTGCCCCTCTCATGGAATCACCTTGCCTCAAAACACTCTGATTCAACATATCAATAGAGTCCATAGAAGCATCCAACACCTCATCAACATTTTCACAAACAACCAAAGGCAGTCTATTACACTTGCTCCTTAACATAGCAATCGTGGTACATGCATGCTGCACATTCACCTGTGCTTCTAGATCAAGCTCTACTTTTGGTTCATTCTCATTGAAATCATCAATATCCCACTCATCGTGCTTACTTACCACCACATCATCTACAAGATTGCATTTTCCTTCCAAGCTATCGTCACTCATAAGTAGCCACATTGTCTCTCTAGTCAAGATCACCTGGTATAGCACCAATAGGCTCTTCATATCTATCCTTCACACCAAAACCCATGTGCACCTGAGATCTTGAGAAAAACTAATTCACCATGTCCTCCATATACAACTCCTAAGCATCATCCAGAAGTATGTCCAATTCCTCAGTTATGTCTTGGTCACTTGGAACATGTTAAAACCCTAAGATCTCTCTAGATAATTGTTATGCATAAATATTCATAAATAAGGCATAAACTCATCCACCCAAGCCCAAGGGATGCACACATGAAATATAATGAAATACATCATACCTTTAACTTAATGTCCCATACCATCAAGAGGTATAACTTCAATCCAATAGCATGTAGCTATAGTGTGAAGTGGTAGGTGAGTAGATATGATCCTCTACAGTAGAACATAACCTAGCCTCAAGCTAACATCAAGAGACCATAGACTAAGCCTCAAGATAACATAGCCTTGGCCTAACAAGCCTCCCTTGTGAGTGTGCGCCATGCCCCTATTATATAGGAGGGCCCTCAAGTGACTCTTGACTCTCCATTTCCCGTGTGACCCTTGGATGCCTAACCCTAACCTTAACCCTTAAGGTTAGTCCTAACCCATGCTCCACTAGAGCTTGTTCTCATGCTTCCATTCTCTCAAGCCTAATGTGGGTTAGCCTCCTAGTATATGCACACATAATGTGTATATAACATACTTCCCCTCTCTCAAAACATTGCATGCTTGCAATGAAAAAAAGTAGAACTACACTGAACAATATCAACCGACTCCCAAGTCAAAACCTCTATTTCCCTATCTTTCCACCTAAATTTAACCTCAGAGATTAGTCAACTAGAAAGTTTCCTTTCCCTGAATTCAAGTACCTTATTAGTAGGTTCATGTGGAACATAGGATAATTCTTCGACCTCAACGAGTTCTTGAGGAGTAACTGTGTTATCCTCACCTCCTAGTTTCCCTTTCAATCTATTGATATGAAAGACTGGATGAACTCTAACATGTGGAGGTAGTTTAAGTTCATATGCAACCGTGCCAGTCTGATGTATAAATCGAAATGGACCACAATATCTAGGAGATAAATTCGAGCATTTTCCTTTTGACAAAGTCTGAAAATCTTTAGGAACTTTTAAATAAACCAACGCTCCTGGTTTAAAAGACCAAATTGAGCGTCCTCTATCAACATAGAATCGTGTCCTATCCTGAGCACTCCTGATAGAATCTCGAGCTTCGGTCAACATTTCCTGCATATCACGCAAGAAATCCCTCGATGCATCAAGCTCAATGTCCTTAAGACCGACATCAATAGGTGCCCTAGGTTGATACCCATACATAAGCATGAACGGACTAAAACCAATAGCCGTATATTTAAAACTGTTATAGGCAAATTCCATCATTGGAAGATATTTTTCCCAATTTGATGCTTTTCCTCCAAAGACATATGCACGAAGCATATCTTCTACAATCTGATTCATACGCTCTATTTTCCCATCAGACTGCGGATGATCAGAGCAATTCATACTCAAAGTAGTTTCCTCGTCGTAAACCATTCGGAATAAAGTAGAAAAACATGGCATTATAACAGTAGGAGCTAGGGATTCATCAGCACCCCGATGTACCCACATCTGCACATGGAATTATTGGTATCCCGAGTTACCCATATCAACATAGAGTCATCAACGTCTCGATGAGTCACATATGTCCATCCGTAAACCATCAGGTTGATTGTATAAATCACCTAAAGTATGGAACTAGAGAAAGAAATGCCAACAAAGAAAAAATCCAAATTTTCTTAAACCAAACACAACAAGATGAACTCGTTGAACTCTAAAGAAAGAGATTTCAACAAGTGAAAATGCCGATGAGATTACACTCATCAATACATGCAGGCTATAGATAAAAGAAGTTTATCTAAAGAATGCCCACACTATAACTTCTAGTGAATTTAGAAAATGAGATTGTCTTTGAATGTTGAGGTCAACATGCTAAGTGATGTAAGCAAAGCAACAATCTTGAGCCCAAATTATCCCATAAGATAATATATGTGAGGGATCACTAGCATCCCATACCACCATGATACCACCCATACATACCTTACCAATTTGACAATCCCTAGTATGCCGTCTAGGAAATATGAATAAAATCCTGTATAAAAGGAATAAGATGGCCTTAACCTAGACTTTCACATACTAAAATCTGTCTCTATATACTTGAGACTACATTAAGGAATAACTCTTTCCGAGTACATCATTAGAAAAGAAATTGAATTATTGGCGCCTTTCTAATGATAACTACCCAAAACACAATAAAGTTAGTGTAGAAAAATAACTCACCTAGATATATAAGCAACTAGGTATCCGAGTTGGAATATGTACAAGAGTACAAGCAATATACTCCAAAATTACATGCAAAAAATGAAGGCAAATGCTACCCTCATAGCACATGAAATTTTCCAAAAGATCAAAAAATCCTTATAAAACCATGGATAAAAGCATAAAAGCTCCTTGAATCTATAAAAACTATAGTTGATCCTAACAATCAATGCATGCCATCTAATGGTCATTAATCATGCCAAAAGAAGCATTAAAATTCTTGGCCAACTTATCAATCTAGAGTATATGAATGTGGTGTCGTTCAAGCAAAACTCCAAAGTAAGCAAGTGAAACACATGTGTGTAGCACACTCATTAAAAAACCCCTAGACACAAGTGATCTAGGCAGAACCTAATGAGTCCAAATAAAAGTTGGAAAACATCCAATAAAATCCACCAAAACAAACAGATCAAGTAACCCATGATAGAATTTATCTTAGGCTTAAGAAATTAAGCATAGACCACACTTATGTTGCCATATATATAGGCAGTGATGTGTGTGAACACACTTAGGACCGTCGAGGCACTTTCTCCCTCTTTAGGAGGTTTTTTCCCCCGGCTTGTATATACGCCTATCATTCTAGGGCTAACTTATCTTTGTACATTGACACAATCTAATACACTATGTTGCTTCTTCTTCTCCAAGCTTTGTGTGCTTTTCTGCAACCCTAATTCCAACAATTGGTATCAGAGCAGGCATCGGCTCCTAGGGCTACGCCGCTAGCACCCTCCAACTCACATTCTCCAATTGAGGTGAGCTTTCTCGAGCGCTTGCAAGTCCCTATACTATGCATGTAAGCCCATAGGGCTTATCGATCTCAGAAATTGCATCTGAGGTTGTTTCGGGCTCCGTTTTTGCATTACAAGTTCTATACAGGTGTTTCCATCATTTTGTGCAGCAAAAATTTCAACAGTGCAGTTTTCTGCAAAACAGGCATACATATTCTATTGTGGACTGTGCTACATAGCACGAGTTGTTTTCTGTTTAGTCTTTGCTTCATTACTACAGGTAGCTTTGTGCATCAGTTTTAGTCAGTGGCCATGGCTGATAACAGCAATGATGTATTTCACATGTTGTCTGCTCTGCTGATGACAAACTGGATGGAGACAGTAACTACCCACTTTGGGCATACATGATGCAGCATGTTTTGGTTGTAAAAGGAGTGTGGAACATTGTGCAGGGTATGGATGTACGTCCAGGTTCTGTGGATGTAGGATCTGTTGAGGATGTTGTAGGTTCTAGCAGCTCTACTGTTGCTACTGTTTTACCCACTGCTGATGAACAAGCTCGTTGTTGGGATGGTAAAGATGCGCATGCTCATGCCTTGATTGCACTTTCTATCAAACGTAACACACTCCACATATTCGTTCAGTTAAAACAGCAAAATAGGCTTCGGATATTCTAGTAGCTGGTTTGTATGCAGGTCGTAACGAGGCAAAAATCTCTTACCTGTGTAAAGAGCTAGAATTGAAGATTATGCAGGAAGATGATGACATGAATGTTTTTCTTGCTGAGATTAAAGATCTCAAGGAACAGTTGATTTCTGAAGGTGAGATTATTCCTGATCATTCTCTTGTGCAGACTGTTCTTGATGCTTTACCTGAGTCATATCAGACTTTTGCTTCCACGTGGAGACTTGTTACTGAGGACAGACCTGATGTTGTCAAGTATGATACTTTAGTCAACAAGCTCTTGCAAGAAGCACAGTCCAGGCAAAACAGGGTTAGGCAGCGTGCAGTTGATCAGGCATTTGTTGATGCCTAGTGTGAGGTGAAAAAAAGAAAAAAGAACCATTGTCTCTATAGCCCTTCACCCCCCAAACTTGGAAAATACTAACACAACGGCTGGAACACTTTTCACTGTTCACCACCGACCCAAGCCAGAAAGATAGCACAAAACAGGGCCACCATAGACAAAGCAAACACCCAGCAATTATATTCCCAGAAAACATTTCATACAAGCTTCTCCTGACACAGAAGCCTTACTCACACAACCATCTCATATACACGACACTTAGGCCTCGATTTACTGCCAAGGGAATTCCACCACGGCCACACCACCTCAGGAATTGCAACCTTGTGTCTGACGACCAAGCCTTTGCAACCACACACATCAACACTCTAACCTGTCTCATTGCCGAGGATACACCACATCCTCAATCACCGTGAATCTCTCGCCTGCCTGCTATGCCAATCACACCAGAAAAAACCTGGCCACTCTCACTCTTCAGAGGGTGCCCCACCAGCTAACCCTCAACTCTATGCAGCCCATCACTTCTGTGTGTGTCGCCAGCAGCAGCTACCCAAACATCTCTCTCTCTCTCTCTCACTCTGTGCTGATCCTCTGCCAGTCACTTCCTCACTTCCTCTTGCAGCTTATCTACAGTGCTTATGGCCCCACCAGCCTCTGCACATCCCTTGTCCCTTGATCACCAACAGCCCAGCTTCCTCCACGTTGCTAGCTACTGCTTCCTTTGGCCACCCTCTCTGCTCTGTCACCACCGGCTACCCCAGTGGCGTCTTCCAGCTTCTCTGCAGTTGCCAGCCACATCACATCACTTGCTCATAGTAACGGGCCTCCATGTGCTCCCCACACTCCTCTTGCAGCTGCTCCTACGTCACGCACCAACAAAGGCCACCTTTGCCTCCCCTCGCGCCAGTCAGCTGCGCTAGCTCTGTCTGCTGCTCCAGTCACCGTAGCCACCTCCCGTCTCTTTCCACAGGCCGCGCCTTCCAGCTACGCCTCCTACGCGGTGTCTCCAATCGCCCAGCTTCCTCCAGTCGTGAGCCTTCCCTCTAGCGCCTTGCGCTTGCACACTCACCCAAGAGCCCCCCGGTCTCTTCACGACGGCCCTGTCCGCTCCAGGGCGCTTCCGGCTGCACCTAGCCACACACCCTCTTGTAGATCTCTCCTGCGCCTGTGGCTGCTTACGCCCAGAGCTGCTCTCCGCAAGGCCGCAACTTCATCTAAAAGCGTCTCTCTTCTTCTACCCGGCAGCACCCACAGCCCACGCTTGCGCCAACCTTCTGGAGCTCCTCGCTCTACTGGCGGCAGCTCAAGCCTCCACGCCAACCTTACCTTCTGGCCACGTTGATCCTTATTTTTTTATTTTATTTATTTTGAAAAATGGCCACCATGCTATTCCTTTTCACACCAAATTCAAAGGCAACCTTGGCCCCTTCAGTCTTTAATTGCCCATGCTTTCCACACACCTTCGAGATGCAACCTTCCAATGCCCACTTATTTAAAGGGACGCGTACACATACAAAGTGGCCGAACAGCTGATTTCACCTGCAGCAGAGCTGACCTCACTAGACCACTTATTTAAAGGGACGCGTACACATACAAAGTGGCCGAATAGCTGATATCACCTGCAGCAGCTGACCTCACTAGACCACGCTTCGAACAAACCTGTACAAGCCCAAAGCCAAAGCCATCCACCCTGTACATCTGGCAACGAATTCAAAAGCCAAGTCTTCACACATGCCATGCATCCATATATACACAAGCCATAAACACCTTTCAGAAAAACACATGGCATACTTTGCCAACCCCCCCATCTGCTAGAGCATTCATGCTCAGCAGCAAAAGCATAAAGCCCGATAGCTATCCACTAGGATCAAAAGGAAACAGCAACTCACCATCCCATTCCCCAACATCTATGAAGCACCATGGCTGTATCACTACATACCAAACATCAACCATATGGGCCACAAAATCATTCACGTCCACTTCACCCACAACAAACCTCCTCGTCTTCAAAACCTGTGGCATTCCAGCATTTAGCACCCAATTCATCAACACCAGTGAAGGCCAGGCTCCAACATTTTGACCTTTATCCACACAAAAATCCAGATCCTTTCCAACAGTAGTGTCCACAAGCACTTCCAGCTCCTGTAAAACAGGCATCTCTTCACAACCATACAACTCAGCTGGTTCAGAACCCTTGTCCTCCATGCACTTTGCCTTTAACATTTCAGCAACACACAAAGAAGCCTTTGTTACACTCTCAACCATATTTGCATCCATGTCCATCTCTGGCTCCTGTTCATCAAGGCTAGCAACTTCCCATATATCATCCTCAGGCACAATACTCTCATCACAACGCTCTTCATCAGCCCAATCTACATGCATACCTTCTTGAATGTTGCGAACCCCCCTAGTATCATCGTCCAAAGACTCCCCAGCACATAATGCATCAAATGGAAAAACATCCATACCATTCATCGCGCAAGTACTAGACCACCATCAAGCTGTCCAAGAAAATCCATAACAATAGGATCTTCCTCCACACTCTCCACATCTGCATCACAAACCATCTTCACTTCATCAGAAGTCTCTACCCCATCCTCCTCCCCTGACTCAAGCAAAGAATCTTCCTCAAAGCATCCTGTATCCAGCTCCTCTTCCTTCTTATCATTAGCCAATCCCAAGGCATCATCCTCTTTGCTTCCCTGTGCATGCATATCATCCAGATCAAAATGCAATTGATCTCCAATAGAACCTTCCAAATCACTGTCATGAACAACCACGACCTCCAAATCCAAAGAAGAATCCACTGGCAACTCCTCATCTTGCTTTTCAACCTGCACATCCTTAGCTTCAATCGCATCATCAATCTTCTCATCCACCTTCACCTGCTTTAAAGACTTTGGAAAAAAATCAGAAGGCACATAAAACATCCCCCTTTGCACCTGTGTATCGACCTTTGAGGCTCCTGTCTAATCGAACTTTGCATAGGACTCTTATCCACCTCAACCAAATTTACATGCATATCCCTTGCAGACACAACACCTTCATACGGATAAATACCCATTTCCATCTGCTTCAAAACCTTGCCTTCCTTTTCCCTAGCAACCCTAACTGCATCATCAAATGACTTGGGATTCTTCAACTCAACCCTGACCTTCAAATGGGGTAGCAAACCATCAATAAACAAGCTCTTTTTCAAAAACATAGGAGGAACTTCCTGCTTCAAAGTCATACACCACTTACCCCACAAACATGTAAATACCTTCACAAAATCATCCAGTGATTGCCCATGGACCTGCTTCAAGATACTCAACTCCTGCCAAAGCACACTAGAATCCTCCACTTGCTGAAAACGCTCCAAAAGGCCTTCTTTCAACCTGTCTAAGGTCAAAACACCAGCATCCTGTGCTTCAAAATCCTTAAGCCAGCTTCGGGCATCTCCCTTCAAGAAAATCTTTATCAGCCCTCAGAACCTGCTCTTCATCTGTAACATGATTGCTAATGCATGCCAACTCCATCTGCTCCAAAAAGTCAACCACATCTTCACCCTTCCTGCCATGAAACTCCGGATAAGACCACATCATGAAAACCTGTAACAATCCCAGAGCTCTCCTCAATGGGACATACCTTCTATGCAAAGAACAACACCAAAGCTCTCCTCAGTGGGGGCACCAGAAGAATGTGAGGTGAAAAAAAGAAAAAAGAACCACTGCCTCTATAGCCCTTCACCCCCCAAACTTGGAAAATACTAACACAACGGAAGGCACCACCAGCCCCACTGGCTGGAACACTTTTCACTGTTCACCACCCACCCACGCTAGAAAGACAGCACAAAACAGGGGCAACATAGACAAAGCAAACACCCAGTAATTATATTCCCAGAAAACATTTCATACAAGCTTCTCCTGACACAGAAGCCTTACTCACACAACCATCTCATATACACGACACTCAAGCCTGGATTTACGGCTAAGGGAATTCCACCACGGCCACACCACCTCAGAAATTGCAACCTTGCATCTGACGACCAAGCCTTTGCAACCACACACATCAACACTCTAACCTGTCACTGTCGGAGGATACACCACATCCTCAATCACCGTGAATCTCTGGCCTGCCTGCTATGCCAATCACACCAGAAAGAACCTGGCCACTCTCACTCTTCAGAGGGTGCCCCACCAACCCTCAACTCTCTGCAGCCCATCACTTCTGTGTGTGTCGCCAGCAGCTACCCAAACATCTCTCTCTCTCTCTCTCACTTTGTGCTGATCCTCTCCCTCACTTCCTCACTTCCTCTTGCAGCTTATCTACAGTGCTTCCGGCCCCACCAGCCTCTGCACATCCCTTGTCCCTTGATCACCAGCAGCTCCTCCAAGTAGCTAGCTACTGCTTCCTTTGGCCACCCTCTCTGCTCTGTCACCATCGGCTACCCCAGTGTCAGCGTCTTCCAGCTTCTCTGCAGCCGCCAGCCACATCACATCACCTGCTCGTAGTAATGGGCCTCCATGTGCTCCCCACGCTCCTCTTGCAGCTGCTCCTGCATCACGCACCAACAAAGGCCACCTTTGCCTCCCCTTGCGCCAGTCAGCTGCGCTAGCTCTGTCTGCTGCTCCAGTCACCGTAGCCACCTCCCGTCTCTTTCCACAGGCCGCGCCTTCCAACTACGCCTCCTAGGCAGCGTCTCCAGTCGCCCAGCTTCCTCCAGTCGTGAGCCTTCCCTCTAGCGCCTTGCGCTTGCACGCTCACCCAAGAGCCCCCCGGTCTCTTCATGATGGCCCTGTCCGCTCCAGGGCGCTTTCGGCTGCGCCTAGCCACACACCCTCTTGCAGCTCTCTCCTGCGCCTGTGGTGGCTGCTTACGCCCAGAGCTGCTCTCTGCAAGGCCGCAACTTCATCTAAAAGCGTCTCTCTTCTTCTACCCGGCAGCACCCACAGCCCACGCTTGCGCCAACCTTCTGGAGCTCCTCGCTCTGCTGGCAGCAGCTCAAGCCTCCACGCCAACCTTACCAGCTTGCCACATTGATCCTTATTTTTTATTTTATTTATTTTGAAAAATGGCCACCATGCTATTCCTTTTCACACCAAATTCAAAGGCAACCTTGGCCCCTTCAGTCGTTAATTGCCCATGCTTTCCACACACCTTCGAGATGCAACCTTCCAATGCTTATTTAAAGGGACGCGTACACATACAAAGTGGCCGAACAGTTGATTTCACCTGCAGCAGCTGACCTCACTAGACCACGCTTCGAACAAACCTGTACAAGCCCAAAGCCAAAGCCATCCACCCTGTACATCTGGCAACGCATTTAAAAGCCAAGTCTTCACACATGCCATGCATCCATATATACACAAGCCATAAACACCTTTCAGAAAAACACCTGACACCTAGCAGAGAAGAAGTGGTAAGGCAGCCCCTTCCACTATTTCTTTTCCTATTAGTAGGTTTGCAACTTCTTCTCCTTCCACAGGTAGCAACAATAGGTCTGAGAAGGCTCTTGATAAAGGCAAGAAAAAGATCAAGTGCAACTATTGTAAGGCAACTGATCATGTCATTAAGAATTGCCCTAAGCTAAAGGCTAAAGAGGCAAAGAAGAAAGAGTCAAATGCAGTCACAATAGCGGATGCTTCTACAAATGCAGATTCTATAAATGTGCAGCATACAGAATGGGCGTTTAGCGTGTATTGCCAGTTTGACCCATCTGTGCATGATGCATGTTTGGCAGTTTCTGTTGACTCTGATGTTTGGTATTTCGACAGTGGTGCTACAAAGCACATTACCTTGCATTGTGATATGTTCACTTGTCTTGAGGCTGTCCCTAATGGGAATACTGTCACATGTGCCAATAATGCTTCTTACCTAGTGAAGGGTGTTGGTAAAATTATGCTTACTGGTGCAAATGGCAGATGCTTTGTATGTGCCAGGGATAAAGAAGAATCTATTGTCTATCTCTGATGTTTGGTATTTTGACAGTGGTGCTACAAAGCACATTACCTCACATCGTGATATGTTCACTTGTCTTGAGGCTATCCCTAATGGGAATACTGTCACATGTGCCAATAATGCTTCTTACCCAGTGAAGGGTGTTGGTAAAATTATGCTTACTGTTGCAAATGGCAGCGCTTTCACACTTTCAGATGCTTTGTATGTGCCAGGGATAAAGAAGAATCTATTGTCTATCTCTGCGCTTGCTAGACTTGGACTTGTAGTCAAATTTGTGGATGACAGATGTACTGTTCATGATTTGACGTGATACGATTATTGCATCTAGCACCTTGTTTTGTGGGCTCTTTAGGCTCAATTCTTATGACAAGTGTGTGGAAGATTCAGCAAATGCAGTTTCTGATGAAAAGGCAGTTTTTCATGCAAAACTATGGCATGCTCGTTTTGGTCATGTGAACTTTGCTAGTTTGCTGCGTTTGCAGAAATTTGATATGGTTGCTTCATTGCCCCCTCTTGAGGCACCATTAAAACATGTTTGTGAAGGCTGTATTTTGGGCAAAATGCAGTGTTCTGCGTTTCCAAAGGATGGTTCTGTGCGGGCCACTCGCAAATTGCAACTTGTTACATAGTGATGTATGTGGGCCTATGCAAACTCCGTCATTTGGTAAACACTTGTACTTCATGACTTTCATAGATGATTACTCAAGGCATGCATGGGTATATCCACTGAAGGCAAAGCTCGAAGTGTTTTTGTGCTTCAAACAGTTTTTGCTTATGGTTGAAAATGTATCCAATTGTACTGTGGGCACCTCCGTTCTGATCGAGGGGGGGGAGTACATGTCTAAAGAGTTTGATGCATTTCTGGCTAGTCGTGGGATAAAACACCAATGTATAGTGCCGTATATCCCTCAGCAAAATGGTGTTGCTGAGAGCAAAAAAACAGGTCACTTATGGAGATGGCATGATGTATGGTCAAGAGCCAAGCTTTGCCACATACGTTTTGGCTTGAGGCTGTCATGTGTATGTACTCAACAGGTGTCCCACTAAGGCCTTGCAATCTGTTACTCCATACAAAGCTTGGCATGGCAGGAAGCCTTCTATTGGTCACTTGCGTGTCTTTGGTTGCTTGGCCTATGCTTTAGTTACTGTGCAACAACATAGAAAATTGGATGATAAGGCTGTCAAATGCATTTTTGTTGGTTACAATGCTGAGAGCAAGGATTACAGGTTGTATCATCTGCAGTCAAAGCGTATCTTGATTAGTCGAGATGTTGTTTTTGTGGAAGATGTTGTGCAGCCTGTACCAAAGAGACAGGTGTGAGCTCATGGGATGTATTTGATACGTTGTTGCCTCTGTTTACAGGTGGCGATTCAAATGTAATGAGGCAAATATTCAGCCTATGCAGATTTCAAACGACATCATAAGCCTCTGTTTATAGGTGTGAGCTCATGGGATGTATTTGATACGTTGTTGCCTCTATTTACAGGTGGGGATTCAAATGTAAGTCCTAATGAGGCAAATATTCAGCCTATGCAGATTTCAAACGACATCATAAGTCCTAATGTGTCCTAATGAGGCAAATATTCAGCCTATGCAGATTTCAAACGACATCATAAGTCCTAATGTGTCCTAATGAGGCAAATATTCAGCCTATGCAGATTTCAAATGACATCATAGGTCAGCCTATTTTTGATGCAGATTTACAGGATGTAATTTATGAGGATAGGGTTGAAAATGAGCAGGCTAGAGGTATGCCTAAATGGCTGGTGCAAACCATGCGTGATAGTAAAATTGATGCACCTATTTCTAGTCGTACTCGTTCAAGTTTTCAGCATGCCTCTTATGCATCAGATTGTTTTGCTTTGGCTGTGTCTAGTATGTGTGAAGAGGAAGAACCTCTTTCATTTGATGAGGCACAAAAATCAGAAAATTGGTTGGCTGCAATGCAAAGTGAATATGATGCTATAATGAAGAATGGTACATGGTCTTTGTGTGATTTGCCTATTGGTAAAAAGGTCATTGGATGTAAGTGGGTTTTTAAGTTGAAACGAAAACCAGATAGCAGTGTTGATCGCTATAAGGCTAGACTTGTTGTTGCAAAGGGTTATGCTCAATAAAAGGGCATTGATTTTGATGAGACCTTTGCTCCCCCTTGTCATATGACTACAATTCGTAGCATTTGTGCATTGGCAGCTCATAATGGTTGGAATGTACATCAGTTGGACATAAAGACTGTGTTCTTGAATGGAGATTTGCATGAGGAGGTGTATGTATCGCAGCCTCGTGCTTTTGTTCAAAGAGGGCAGGAAAACAAAGTGTGCAGGTTGAAAAAGGCTTTATATGGTTTAAAGCAAGCTCCACGAGTTTGGTATGAAAAGATACATGCATATTTGACTCCACATGGTTTTCAAAATAGTCCAACGGAAAGCACCTTATATGTTAAAGTTAAACGTGTGGATGATGTACATCTAATCATTGCTCTCTATGTCGATGACATGCTACTCACAGGACCAAATGAGAGTCATATTGTTGATTTTAAGGCTGTTTTGAATGCCTCTTTTGAGATGTCAGATTTGGGGCATTTGCATCATTATTTGGGGATACAATTTAAGCAGTGTGATGGAGGTATTGCTTTGTGTCAGACAAAGTATATTGAGACATTGTTGCAGAGATTTGGCCTTGAAGACTGCAAGCCTATTGCTACTCCAATGGAGACAGGTTTGAAGTTGAGTCTTCATGATGCTGGAGATCACTTTGATGTTACACTCTATCAGACAGCTGTTGGTTGCCTCATTTATGTATGCATTACGAGGTCGGACATTCAGTTTGCAGTCTCACAAGTGAGCAGGTTTATGCATAGCCAGGGTCTCAGTATTGGAAGGCAGTTAAACGCATCTTTCGCTACTTGAGTGGCACCATACATCTTGGCTTGTTTTATCCCAAGGGGGGATCGTTGCCGCCAAATTTACATGCTTTTTCAGACTCAGATTGGGCTGGTTACTATGACACAAGAGTGTCCACAAGTGGTTTTTGTTTCATGCTCGATAGCTCATGCATATCTTGGTTGAGCAAGAAGCAACCTACTGTGGCCACTTCTAGTTGTGAAGCTGAGTACAGGGCAGCTTTCACAGCTACGGTTGAGTGGGTGTGGATCAGATGGCTTATCTGACTTGGGTGTTGGATAGGAGTCTGACACCTCTATCTACACTGACAGTCAGAGCGCATTGGCCGTTGCGAGAAACCCAGTTTTTCATGCTCGCACAAAGCACATTGAGGTGCATCACTATGTTAGGGAGAGACTCTCAGGAGAGATCAGCTTGGCCTATGTGCCAACACAGGACAACCTCGCCGATCTTTTCACACAAAGGCTCTTCCTCGTGAGAAGTTCGAAGCTTTCCGCCGCAAAGCTTTGGGCTTGCTCCCCTTTGTGGACTGATCTACTTCGGGCATGGCACTTCCCTATACATGAGTGCCAGCTCTCATTTCACACCATCACTCCCAGGGGGGATTTGTTGCCATATATATAGGCAGTGATGTGTGTGAACACACTTAGGACCGCCGGGGCACTTTTTCCCTCTTTAGGAGGTTTTTTCCCCCCCGATTTGTATATACGCCTATCATTCTAGGGCTAACTTATCTTTGTACATTGACACAATCTAATACACTGTGTGTTGTGTGCATTCTTGCTTTTTCTTCTCCAAGCTTTGTGTGCTTTTCTGCAACCCTAATTCCAACAACTTAAACAAGTGCAAAATAAATTATCATGGAAAAGTGTCAAAGGTAAGATACGAGGTATAATCATATTAATAATATGAGAATAACCCGCATCTATCTAATGTCAGCACATGAACATGTACTTCAACACTAAATAACCCTCAAGAAAATAAAATTCTCGAGAAATAAAATTATCATGATTTTTTCCTAATTTTCCCTAATTTTATAGGTCCTCAAAATACGATAATTTTGAATTCCACCAAACCTATCTTATGGGATTCCAAACCTATATTTTTCTAGAAAATTTTTAGCAATTAATTTTGCCAAAATACCATTGATATTTTCAAAATACCAATTTTTAGGATTCCAAAAATTATTTCTAGAATATTCTTAATTTTTTCTAAGAATCCCATTGTTCACACGAAATTTGCAATTCCGCCCGATAATTCTCAAATCCAATGAAAATTTTCAATTTTCTGGGTCAAAAATATATTTTTAAAGGAATTTGAATGGTCACAGGTGCCCGAATGGACACACCACATGCCAAACACCAACCCCACATTTTCCCAAAATTTAAAATAACCTTTGACTAATTTTTCACTAATTTTCAAGAATTTTTTGAAATTTTTAATTTACCCCGAACGGATTTAGAATACAAACGGTCAAAAAATTTCGTAATCCCAATGGTTTTCCCAAAATACGGAAAGCCAACAGTTTCGGAAAAATGAAAAGACAAAAAAAATTTCGAAATCTGAAAGGTCAAAAGTTTTCGAAATCTGAAAGGTCAAAAGATTTTCTGGAATTCGGAAAGCCAAAAGGTTTCCCGGGAATGCGAAAAGGCAAAAGGTTTCCCGGAAGATGAAAAGCCAAAAGATTCCAAGAAAAAAAAATTCAGAAAATTCTAGAGTTTTTTTTCTCTCAATTCTCATATTTTCTCATCTTTTTTAGGCTTTTTTCCAAGCTTTTTTGAATAGATTTCAAAAACTTTTTTTTATTGGAATTTAAAAACTCATTTTTTTAAATGAAAAAATTTTAAAAAAACTTAATAAGCTTTAAAGCTTTATAATTAATTTTATGGAGGGGGGCATTTGTAAGATTCCTCCCTCTGGCTTTTGAGGTGTGCAGGTGTAAAAACCTCCCCTTCTAATCTTATAATTATTCATGTCTCTGAAATAAAAGAAAGATCCTGTTTTACCCTGTTTTGGCCTAGAGAGAGAGAAAATGTCTAGAGGGAGGTAATTCAAAATTGAGATATTTTTGGATATAAAAATCCTCCTAGTGTCTGAAATGGTTTTCCCTGAAACAGATATTCAAAAAGAAATTTCCAATGTGCAATTGGAATAAATTGAAATCAATGACAAATTTAGAAATTTTGGAAATTATTCGAGTCCCGTTTCTTATAGGATTGGTTGGAAACTCGGTATTTTTGTGTAGTTTGAGCTAACATCTATTTGTTGGTGCACTCTTTGTGCCATTAGATTATATCTTGACACAACTGTTTGGCATATTTGTTTGTAGTTGTATAGATACAAACGTCAATGCAACAATTTTGGAAGGACAAGGGAAACATGACACTAAACTTAATTGAGATTATACAACACCTTTCATATGAAGAAGATAATGTTAAATACTATCTCCACTTTGAGACATTGAAGTAAAAAATGGGCTTTATTTAGTTTGCCAAAAGGATTCTAAATATCACTTAAAAAGGAACCTTAGAAATGAGAGATCTCTAAAGGGTGTGGTGTTAGAAACAACAAAACAAAAAGTAAATCTCAATGATAGTAACAATGTGCTAAGTTTACGATTGATCCACAGATAAAAACCCATCTTAGACACTATATCAAGATTATAAATCATGATATATATGCTCAAATTTGAGGGACATTGAAGTAAAAACATGGGATAATAATGCCAAAGAACACTTGGAAAAGGAACCTTAGAATTGAGGGATCTCCAAAGAGTGTGGTGTTTAGAAACACCAGAAGCAATCAAATTTCAATGAGATTGTTACATTATTCAAGTTTACAATTCATTCGAAGACAAAAACCCTTCGTACTTTGTCAAGATAATAATTGAGTACAAATTGTATCTCAAACATAGCGTTGTCTCATGTATTGCTCCAATACATACAAAGTTTCTCTATCATAAGCTGCTTAATTTACTAAAGTGTCGCAAGTATACTCCCGTTTGTTCTTTGCATAAATCCAACCAAGTAACCATGCGCTGATTGTTGTCTCCAAAAAACTTTGAAGCTCCTCTATATTTTGATTCCACATCTTTGGAAAAATCAAGTAGGTTTCGGGCATATTCCACATTACATTATAGAGGGTATCATCAAAAATTAGCGTGTTATTTCCATCCAAGTCATGAAAAAATCTCCATGCTACATCCAAGTTTTTGTGGTATACAAATCGATATCCAATTAGAAGATCCGTCTTTTGACATGCTGCCTATCCTGCTACGACCTTAAACTTTTGATGGTGCCGAGGAAAGCACAACTCAAGAATGCGTCGAGTCCTTTATAGTCTATTTGTACTCCAGATCCATACCTCAAACCATTGCATAACAACAATTCTTGATATTTGTGCAGATCCCATACTTCAAACTACACGTTTAGACCTCAGCAATGGTTTCCTTTGACTTGTAGAGAAACAACTAGTATGGGTTAGGTTGGAATCTAATTATATTGTCACTCAATGTTTAATGAAACCAGATATTATCCTACCCATAAGCTCAAGTAAGCCTTTTGTGCCTTGATATGTTTGCTTTTAGTGCAACTCCACTTATGAGATGACCACGATCATATCCCAAGCGAGTAGCATAAGCAATAGCGTGTTGATCACTCAAAATCCTTGTTTTGTAACATACTTTTAACAAGCTTAGCTGGTCTTTGGATAGTAATGGTACTCCATCTTTGGATGCCAACATTGCTAGATCCTTGCTTATGGATTCTACTTCTCTTTTTTTCCCTCTTGATTGGACATACTTTAGCTTATCACCATACAATGGTAAGTGTGAAGATGCACAAGATGAGTTTTCCACTTCATCTGAATATTCGTTGAGCTCTTCTCGCAAAAATTAGGAGGTGAATTAGAGCCATTCTTCCAGTACATCTTGAAAATTGATAAATAAATTATGACCATGTGTGATAGGAGATTGACCTAGCCGATTAAGCAAAATAATAGACCTAATGTCATTTGTATTATTTAGATTTAAAAGGTAGGGTATAAGGTCATTGCACAGTATGTAGTCGTGCCCTCCTTGAAAACTTTCAGGGAAGAGACGGTTGTCTTTTGGATTAACACATCCCTTGAAAGGGCTATCATCAATAAGCAATGTATTCTTCTTATTGCAAATATCTTGGCACTGATTCCAAACCTTGAGTAAAGGTTTAAAGTAAAGGTTTAAACATAGCCTCAATAGTAGGCTTATCTGGCCTATACACTTTTCAAAGAGTATGGATATAACATTCTTCTTATCCCCACACCATAAAGAAATGATATTTATTATGTGCATTATTCTTATGTGCATACTGTTCAAGAGTGCTTACATAGGCATAAACATTCTTGTGTAGCATGGTGGACCAAATACCAACATGAAAGTACTGGTGGCAAATCTCATCCAAAAATTCAAAACACCCGAGGCGAATAACAACTGTGGTGCGACCAATATCAATTCGAATACAGTTTGTTTGTGGATGCCTCTTCTCTTCCTTGTTGAGTAAAACTCCATTAAGATCAAGTATAAGTGCATGTTTCTTTATGGTGATTGCACGAGGAATATTTTCTGCATACGACACAGAAGAATGATAACACATTAATGTGTTTACATACTTAACAATGTTAAAACAAGTGATCCTATATTATCAATGAGAGCTAATTACAACAAAACATCCACAAGTTTACTTTCGTTTCATGCTCCCATACTCATCTATGAGACGATGGCTCCTAGACTTGATTGCATTTCCCTATTGATTGGTGAAGATTGAAATACTAATCTATCTCCATCTCTCTCAAAAGAATATAAATTTCCTAGAGGCCTACTCTTTTGTGTATCGGAACGTAGCTCCTCAACACGTTGCTCTATTTCTTGCGCACTTAACTTGTGATTGTTAGAAGTAGCTATACTTGCAAAAACAACTCTTGCTGAGAAACATACTTTTTAACACACAAAATTGCTGAATAATCATCTTAAATAACATCCTATTGAAAAAGATCTACCTTTAGTTTTCTTGGCACCCTCTGCCCACAGAGTCCTTGATTTCAACTATTCTCTCTTTATTCATAGCATATGTAGCCTCCACTACAAGACAATGCTGCCATACACGCGTTTCATACACCCGATAAATTACGAATGCGTATATGGTCGCGCCTGTATTTGAATAGAATCGGGCGCGTGTATTTTAGCATTCAAGTTCGCGTGTATATTTGCATTTATCAACGCGTGTATAAACGCGTTTATATACAGGCAGTAATACACGCATCTATACACGGTAATATTCACGGATTAATACACGCTATTATACACGGATTGATACACGCCACTATACACGGATTAATACACGCATGGCAGAGAAAAACTGAAAAAAAACTGAATTCCTTTACAAAATTAAAAACTATTTTCTTTATACCATCTCACAGTACATTACAGTATACATCATTACACAATCCCACTACATGCATTTACAACAATGAAATATATTCAAAAATAAATCATGCATATGAGATGATAGAAATGTCATCAATTTAGAACGTACAGTGACGGATTGGTTAGGGTTCGATCTCATCTTCAATAAGATCCATCCTTGCCAAACGATCATCAATATCCATTTGATAAATTTGTAAGGCTACGATTAAATTTATTCCACTATCGATATTCTGTACTCCATTGATAATGGTATCGATGTCCTGATCATCCTCATCAACATCACCATCATCCTCAATGGTAGGGTCATTCTCATGATCATGAGAAATGGCATGCTCATCCTCATTATCATGATCATCTCTTATTTCTTGATCATCGATCACAACATCTTCAATGGCATGTTCGACATCATCTTCATTGCGGCTTGTTACATCCTCCATATGCTCCATATCAGTGAATGTATTATACATCACTTTGGAACGTGGTGCAATAGGGATGACGTACCACCATTTGATGTCATGCACCATTGGTAGATAGATAACCTACTCAAATACACATAGTACAGTAATTAATTAGCATATCAAAAGTCAAGGGGTACGCGAGCTTAGATATATATGTACATGAAACACATTAGTAAAAAAATGCATACCTGCTCACATTGTTGTGGCAATACGAGCCTATCTTTCTTTGTTTGCCAGAACTTTGTAGAGTCAATAGTTACATATCCACTTGCATGGCGTTTTATCGTTGCATCAGGCCCTTTTTCCACCACGTTCATTTGCCATTTGACATCCAAAACATACACAAAGAAGCGACGAAAGTCAAGCCTAAATATGTCTTGGATTATGCCACAATAATCATCCATTTTTCCATTAGCTCCCTCAAAGCTACTAATGACACCGCAATCTTGTGTATTTCTCTTTTCATCAATTCTTTGTGTTCGAAAATGCTTGCCTTCACACCATATAGCATTGAACATAGTGCACTGGAACAAAATAGAAGCAATATTTGTGTAAGCAGTGTGAATAAATATTAAAAGCAAATCACTTACAACTAATGCAAAACATTAGTTCTATGTAAATTTGACATGCATCCTCGTGCATACTCCCATTCTTCCGCCGTGATATGCAGCCCCTCGTCGCTCTCTGCTCTCTCCATTTCCTCATGCAACCAATCAACATGGATATCATTCGGAAGTGTTGCTAGATGCTTAGGGTACGTCTTCCGAGAGCCATGTTGCCTCCGAAAGAGAGCTCTTTCTGCTTGCCTTTTTATCTTTGCATCCTCATATCTTGTAACCCATCTGCTCATCACATCACTATTAAGGATACAAGTGAAATTGAGATCATCAATCAATGTTCTGTCAATTCCTTTACTCTGTCCTTTTCCTTGAGGCACAATAGAGGTCATCCTCAAGTCCTCTTCATTGCTCCATAGTCCTGGAAAAGAGCTGTCCACCTGACCAAGAAATTCTGAAATATATACAAGAGACTCTTGTATCAACCAACCCTCGGCCATGCTTCCTTCAGGCCTTGCACTTTGCCTCACAAAGTCTTTTAAGGTCTTCATGAAGCGCTCTAGGAAGAACATCCGGCGTGCATGCACAGTACCACATAAAGCAATTTCGTCCACTAAATGCACAATGAGATGTATTTGACTTGTGAGAATGGTTCGCGGAAAAGTCTCCTCTACCAAACAAACCACCTCCACTGCCATAACACGCGCATCATCCAATGTGGCTGGATCAATTGCTTTGGAACTAACATATCTGAAAAATAAATAAATAGTACGTTATACCTCATGCACGTTCATTTTGCAAGGTATAATCAAGGGTGATCTGAGCATGGGTTTTACATACCTCACAAGCTCGCCCATCTTATAAATACATTTTTTCAAACTCTTATTTGCACAATGGTCGATGCTAGTAGGTAGTATGAACTGCGCACATAAGAGCACATGTATGTATGGTTTATGGCATTACAAAATTTAATTTCAACGTACGTACAAGACTTGGAAAACACTTATTTGAAGCATCTTGTGCCAATCGTGGGACTTTAACCCATATAGTTGCTCAACGCCTCTTTTCTTAGTGGTTGTAAAGGCTCCCTTCAATGATCTCATGCATCCAGTGGGAGTACGCAAAGTGGTGATGGCCTGCTTTACCTGCTTCTCCTCTTTCTTTGATATAATCCATGGTGCAGGCGGAAGATAAACGTGCCCACCCACCTCTCGTGGCCAAGCTTGACGCATACGTCCTGCGACCCGCAAGTCCTCACGTACGCTAACATTGTCTGGTTTACCAATAATATGTTCCCAAATACCAGATCCCACATTCTTGAAGATGTGCATGGGATCAAGAAGATGGTTGATCTTAAGATAGGTCCAATATGGCAGCCGAAAAAAAATGGAGTACCTACACAAGGGATTGCTCTATGTGACCTTTAATCCAATTAGAGACTACACAAAACAAGATTGAAAAAACATCACTATACCTGTTCATGCCATCTGGAGGAAGAATAGTTGTAGACTCCCAAATACGCTTCCAATCTTTTGCACGAAGTGTTTGTGGAGGAATGTTACTCTTACTAGCAACATATTTAGGATGATCTGAGGGGAGAAATCGATGATGATTCGAATATAGTCTTACACAATCGTCAGCATACTCATGTACTAACGAAGGGCCACAAACAGGACATGCATGTTTACCCGATGTTTTTAAACCTGTTAAAATATAAATAAAAGTTAGAATAATAAAGTCAAACCGTCTAATTAATATATATAGCCAATAGTAATAGAGTAGGGAGGTAATTAGAATTCTTACCAGAACAATCGCTGTATCCTGGAAAGTCATGCATTGTCCACATCAACACTGCTTTTAAGTCGAAGTGTCGAGAGGAGGGAGGCCTACTAATGTCCACCACCGCAACACCTCTCCATAGTTCCTCCAACTCATCAATCAATGGTTCAAGATAAACATCCATATGCTTGACTTTATGTTTCCCTGGAATTAGAAGGGATAACATAAGATGTCCCTTCTTGATCGCCATTGATGGTGGAAGGTTCTAATTCACCAACACAACTGGCTACACGCTGTATGCGGTGCTTTTGAAACCAAATGGATTCACTCCATCCATACCCAGGCCAAGTCTCAAGTTTCTGGGCTCTGTTTTAAAGCTGGGCCACTCATCTTCAATATGCTTCCAAGCAGGAGTGTCTGCGGGAATTCTCCACATGCCATCATCCCCCGATCGATGTGAGGAATGCCATGACATGAGCTCTGCTATGGATTTGCACTTGAACATGTGTTTGATGCGAGGAATTATAGGAAAGTGTCGCAAGACTTTACGAGGTACATCAAAACTCTTCATATCTGTTCTGTACCTTGCTTCACCACAAGTGGGACAATGTAGAGCCTCCTTATGCGTCCCACGAAAGAGAATGCAATCATTGACGCATGCATGTATTTTATCATAATCCAGTCCTCCAAGAGATGTCACATAGCGCCTCGCTATGTCTCTTGAGGTGGGTAGTCTATTTTCCTTTGGAAGCATGTTTGATAATAGCCTGCATCCAATATCATCAATTATAATTAGTCTTAAATCCTAAACCTTAAACCACTAATTCAAATTTATAAGTTAGAATGCTTACTTCAATAATGCGTCAAGACTTGCATTGCTCCATCCATAAACTGTTTGTATGTTAAGTAGTTCAAGTGAAGCACGTAAAACAGAGAATGTGCACCCTTCAAACACCGGTGTCGATGAAGCCTTATAAAGATTCTCTTGTTCCATATCATCGTCGTCCATACCTTTGGGATCATCCTTAAAAAGATTCCGCACCATATCATCAAGCACCTCCTCTTCCACAACTTCGTGGGGTGCAGGGCTATTGTCATCCCTTTCCCACTCATCTCTGACAATAGATCCCGAAGCTCCAGCATCATCTCGTCGATGCTTTACGTGCTCTCGTCTCGCGTGCAGGGTACCATGTTAGGGTGTAGTACTGCATCCTGCTTCAATTAGAGTTTATATATTACAACTCTATTAATTTAATTTGGATACCATGAGTCATTTGAATACCATCAATTTACATCTACTCACCTCTAAACCTGTTTGATTCCATTCTCCATACATGGAGATGTGATTCAAGGTAATTCGACGTGCTCGTACAATGCATCCTTGACATCGATTACACATACATTTGATCCGTTGTCCCAACCACACATCGCGATTACGATGACGCATTGTCTCATCTTCCCCAGAACTGCTTGAAGAGGTTGATGACATCCTGTGTACAAACCAGAAAACACAAAATCATAATATTTTTAATGAAAGTATAAAAATCGCGTGTATTGACGCGGCTATTTCCTAAAAATTACGTGTATTAACGCGGTTACTTCCTAAAAATCGCGTGTATTAACGCGGGTAATTCCTGTAAAACGCGTGTATAAACGCAGCTAAAACATCATACACGCAAATATACACGCGTTTATAAACGCGACGGTATGTTTAAACTAAAAATAGCCTGCCTTCCCCAAATATAGATTTTGAACTAACATATCAACACTGCTTTCGTTTTCACCTCTTTCAACAGTAACGAAACCTAAGTGCAAGGAGGGAGCAGAGAAGGAGCACACACGGGAGAAGGAGGGAGCAGAGAAGGAGCAGAGAGGACTCACTTTTTCAGAGGTGAGTCAGTTTGTCCTGTGCCTTGTCAACACCATATTAGTGAATTTGGGAATTTCCCAATTCCCATTTTTGAATACTTAAAAAAGGGGACATGGATAACATGTTTGTAAGTTTCTCAAAACCCTATCATATGACCTATCGTTGGAAAGCGCTTGAAAAATGGAATCTAAAGGGCTATAAAGCGCTCATTTTGGATTAGTGGTGTTCAAGTTATGGTTAATCCAAACTTTTGACCACGTGTCCCAAACTTGTGGAAAATTCCCATATTCCCCAATATGGTGTTTTTCTCTTTCCTCAGATTTGTTTATGCTATTTGCTCTTTGCTTTTTGGGTTTGTCTCCGTCCTTTTGCTTCTGTGCACACGATTGGGTGAATGATTCTGACAGGGGCGACAATGGTCCTTTTATAAGGACACTTTGTCTTTGTCGAGGGTCGGTCCTTTTGAAAATTTTTTTTCGCAGGTCGCGTGTAGAAACGCGTGTAAAAGCGCGTGTACTCTGTCTGCAGAGTCTGTTCATGCGGATATACACGCGTTTCTGGACGGGTGTATACACACGTTTTTTGACGGGTGTATACACGCGTTTCTGCACGGGTGTATACACGAGACTGCGTTTCAGAATTCATGATTTGCAGGCAACACAACTGACTTGAATGATGATATTTGTGTGAGTCAAGAGACAGCCCATGATGTACATGAAGATGTTTGTTGCAGGTTCTTTATGGATATTCCAGGTTCTTCATCCGATCCATTTGCATACAGCAATTGGCTGATGGAGATGCTGAATCATTTTGGGCGCCATCCTGGTCCGGTTGAGCTTACAGAGTATATGTATGCCCATCCCCCTCCTTCCCTGCCTGGTGTCTATACCCCTACCACGAGTATCCAGGGCACTCCAGTGCCGTCTATTCCTCCGAGTCCGACGAGACGGCATGCAGCTTCTCCTCTTCCACGTCCACCGAGGAGACATACCTCGTCCCAGACACACTTACGTACACCCTCACAGCCACCATCACGTGCTCCCTCAGAGCCACCGTCACGTCAGGGCTCACAGCCACCGTCACGTAGACAATCCCCCAGTCGTGACTCCACCCGCAGTAGTAGGAAGAGTGGGAGTGGAGGATGCGGCGGGTGCTTTGGTGGGGGAGGTGGGGGAGGTGGGGGAGGTGGTAGGGCACGCGGTGAGAGAGGAGATAGAGGGAGAAGAGTTAGAGGAGACAGTTCGGAAGAGGAGGAGATGAGAGAGATGGAGAGAGTGGTCTGCTATGATGTGACGGATAGGGGCGGGATAGTGATGGATGCGAGGGGGAGGGAGGTAATGGAGTACATGCATGGGGTAGTATCAAACTCATATAGAAATTGTTTTATTAAATTTAAAGATCAAAATAGCCGATTAGTTGGGGAGGTGATAGAGGCTGTACATAGTCAGTACCCCAATCCCCCACATGCTACATTCTCGGATGTATGGGGAAGGACGCGAATAAGGGAGATCTTAAGTAATAAAAGATCTCACCTTAAAAAACTTGCGTACGATGACGGCTAAATGTAGCTGCGGGTGGCTATCCTGCCGAGAAACCTGCCCCACTGCGCACAAACGCGAGTGGAAGGAGGCAAAGAAACGAGCAGAGGGTGGCGTGAAGAGCAGGCAGCATATGGAGGCACGACGGATCCAGATGGAGACCATTGGATCTTCGCATTTCGGATTTGGCGGCGTCGAGTCATGGGAGGCAGAGTTCGTAAGTATCTTGCCACTTTATTTGATTGTTTACTTAATTCATTGATTCTATGATTGTTTTAATCTTACAAATTGTGTTGATTATGATACAGCGACGGGTTACGGGGAGGAAGCCCACAACCCACGATACTGCGTATGCTCGCCGGCATAGCAGACGTGACACGTGGGCCATCTTCAGAGCCGAGGGACGTATTACGGACGCGCAGTTTGAGATGGCCATGAGACCATACGGTCGACAGGTACTTGAAAATTCTAAACGAATGATTTTGGTTTATTGAATTACATATATATATACTTATATACTATATATTACTTGAACAGGCACAAGCTGCTGATAATCCATCGGCCGCCACTGCAGAGGGTGGACGTGAGCACTACTCATCGGACATTCCGATCGATGTGAGCTCATCTGAGCATGGAGGGAGCACCGAGTCATCATCTGGGTCTGAGTAGTACTCAGACTTATAGTATCACATTCCATATTGAGGATGTGATTGTATATATTTTTTTGTAAATTGAAGCCATGGGCTACTTCGAGATATGGACTCCCTTGTATACATGTATGAAATTTTGATAGTAATATTGAATTGATTGATCGATAGTATTACATTCATGTCTGTCTTGAATCGTGTATTGACAATGTATGCATTCATATCGTTCTTGTCTTAATCTCCCTCGTGCATATGCTCTTCGTGGATGGTCTAATGGGATGGTCTAATGCACAAAAAAAAATCCAGAGAGTGCTATTGGGTGCTGGAATGCTGGAACAGTATTCAGGCACCAAATAGCACTCTCTGGATTTTTTTTTTTGCTCTCTGTTCGCGTGTATAAACGCATCAGAACTGCTAAAACTCACGTGTATTTACGCGGATACTCTGTAAAATACGCGTGTATTAATGCGTCAAAACTGACAATTACGCGTGTATAAGCGCATCTAAATTAAAGAAACGCGTGTATAGACGCAGGTATAAACACATCTGAGACATCTGAACTGAACAGAACGCGGCTATACACCCGTGTATAAGCGCGTCTAAATTAAAAAAAGGCGTGTATAGCCGCATGTATCAACGCATCTGTAAAAAGAACGCGGCTACACACCCGTGTATAAGCGTGTCTGAGAGTCCTATACACGCGCTTTTACACGCATGTCTGTGGCCGCGATGATACACGCGCTGATACACGGGCCCGCTACTTTTTTTCACAAGTCATTTTTAGCGGCTAGGAGCGCGGGTATGAGCCCGATCCCTTGTAGTGCTCATCAATTTTTTCAACACCCTCTGCCACAGAGTCCTTGATTTCAACTATTTTTCCTTTATTCGTAGCATATGTAGCCTCATCAATTTGTTCGACAATCTCTTCTTGTCTCTCCTTGGTTGCAAAAGTCTCTTGAAACTCTTCATTAACTTTATCTTTATTCTCACTAACCTCAACATTAACTTGCAAATCAGGAATATCCTTAGTCTCTTTAGTCCTATCACTTGAAGGCCTTGAAGATGTTTGCAAAGCTGAATCATCGATGTGAGCTACCTCCACCCTATTGTCTTCATTATTTCTAGCATTTGAATCATGAGAGTTGATCTCTCTAGTAAGGCTTTCATGATGATGTTTTAGTTGAGCAATGTTATCTTTGTCTTTCCCTTCTTTGTATATATCTATAAGATTAAAATAAAATGCTATTACTTTTAGGATTTAAATAATACACCAAGGCTAATAAAATACTAGTCATTTTTATATCTATACATATACTTTGTATCCAAACTTAGATTACTCAACATTGAGTGATGTACCATAATGAATTAGGAACCATATTACCTGCCAAGACTTTCATACAAGGGCAAAGTAAAGATCGCTCAACTTGAGATTGTGCCTTGTGTTGGAAGACATCCCCAAAGTTGGACATAAGTGGAGGTACGACTCAAACTTAAGTTTGAGAGCCTCACCGCTACACTAGGATATGAAGTAAGTGTAATTTCTTAATAGTAAGTGTGCGTCATCATTTGTATTAGGCTCAAACTTAATTTTGAGCCTCACTGCTACACTAGGATATGGAGTAATTTCTTAATAGTAAGTGTGCATCATCATTTGTACCAGATGTTGACATGAAATCATGAGGCTATATTCACTTTAATAGAAAAATGTTAAAAGTGAATCCAAAAAATCCAATGTATTAATCAAAAGACTAATAATTATTTCAACAAATCCACACTTTGAACAAGACCTATGTTAATATTAGTTGTTGATAAGCTCCTTTCAATGATCACCATTCGTTGTACATTCATAAGCACTATCAGTGCACTTTTCTACCTTTCTTTGGTTGAGAGCTTGATGTGCTATGAGCATGGAAAGCCTTGTTGACATCTGTATCCCCAATCTTCTCAACGGCCATAGCAACCCCAACATTTGAAGCTTCCATGGCTTTTGCAGTATCCAATATATCATCACCATTCCCACCTTCATCATCATTTTCATGCCTTCCAATATCTTAAAAAATTTGTCTTCGGCATCCTCATTGAATAGAGCATCATTTTCTTGGTCCTCTTCGTTCCTTTGCCCTGCATCTTCAAAGTCTTAAGCAATATTCTATTGTCAAGAAGTGCTGTTTGAATATCCAAAACTTCACTCTTTTGAAGGCCTAAAATGCAACTAAACAATGTTGGGCCTAGCGTGACTGTTCCTGGTGCCTGCTGAATTTGCCCACTCTTCAAAGTTGGAAGTTTGGGATTTTGATCAAGACCTTTAGTTTGAGTTTCGCTCTTTGTAGCAAGACTTTTGCATATAGCCTCATGATCTTAACCCAATTCTGCCATACATCATCATCACATAGAAGCAAGTGTAAATCATTTTTGACAAAATTCTTATGTAGTGTGTGCTCCGTGGTCTCCACAAAAGCCTGCAAAGTTGCAAAGTAAGAAGTTAGCCCCCTTACTCTATAGATATCACAAAATATTAGGAGGAATCATGCATCTATGGGTTTTCAATCATTTGGAGCTTATGCTCAAACTTGAGTTTAAGCCTCACTTGCCAGTGCTAAACTAGTATATAATGGTGATGCTCGATCTTAGGTTTGAGCGTCACCTCCGTATGCAAATCTAGCACTTGCAAGTGAGGCTCCAACTTAAGTTCGAGCCACAATTAGATATGCAAGTGCTACACCATCACAAAGAGGTGAGGCTTGAAGTTCAATTTTCAAACTATTAAGTTTATGCAGTTTGAGAAGAAGTCTCACATGCATCTTTCTTATGCTATTGCTACACTTGAAACTATAGATCCGTAAAAGATATTATGAAAACTAAAGAAGAAGTAATGTATGTCTATGATTTACCAAGATATAGCAAAGAATCAAAAGAGTACCTTCCAAGACTTGTCCATCTTGGGTTGATTGACACCAGGCAAAGGTTTACTAGGACGACCGTTTGCATGCCATTGTGCTCGAGCTTGTAGAAGTTCATCGAGGAATGGCTCCTTTTGCATTGACTTTGCAACAGATAAATTTGCATCCTTGGAAATGTCACGAGAAATCTTGGGCGGGCAATTTACAATTATCTTTGATCTCCTGAACCTAAATTGCTGACGCAGTTGAGGGGTCACTTTAGCCATATTTAGAGTCTGCAAGCTTTTTGCAACACTAATGGAGTGTTGACCAGAGATAATCCAATATTCAACTTTATGAATATCTTCTTTTGTGAGTTTATCAAGGGGTTGTTTCGTAGTACGATTACAGGGCATCAAAATTGCAAGTATCTCCTCTTGCTTTGGGTCCTCAATAAAGTCTTGGGTCAAAATACGAACCCAATCCTTATTTAACCTTCTATACACATAGTTTGAAGGAGCAGGATAACATTTCATCACATCAATGCTGAAGACCTCATTTAGACCAAAGTGATAATATCCCTTCTTTATTTCTAATGAGGTCATTGCTTTGCTGCCCTTGTTTGGAGTCTCAACCTCCATTACCTCGTCATCGGACGCATCTATCTCCTTTGAACCACTTGCTAGTTTTGTCCTTTGCCTCTTTGAAGAGATTTCTTGAACCTTTGTAGAGTGCTTTGCCTTTCTCTTCTTTGCAAGTGCTTGGTCCTCTTCTTGGACCTGAGATCTTCAACTGCTAGTGTGCTTACATCAAGGACTTTTGTTTTGTCACCCTCCTTTTTATGTTTTGAAGAAGTTGCACCAGCATTTCTAGATGCTTCAAGTGCACTCTTCACTATGGCCCTGCCTTTTTTCTCCACAATTTTCCTAACTTGAGTGGTTGTTGTCTCCTTTTCAGGTATGGACTTTTTTCGTGAGTCCAAAGCCTTCTTTGCATGCCTCACCTCTTTCACCAGGTCCTCCACATTATCCACCCCTGAGTCTTCTTGATTGGAAAAGTCAATGATCTTCAATCCTAGCTTTACAATAGAATTGTCCTTTCCTAATTTACTACGAGTCATGTCTGCTGGGTGAAAAGTGTCCAATGATAGGAAAAACTTATTTGCTTTTGTAGTTTCTCCTTCTGGCAATACATTGCATGTGAAGCATGGGTTTGCTCTTGCATCCACATCATCCTTAGCGCCTACCACAATCCCCATATCTCCATATGATGTATCACCTTGAGACAGAAACAAATGGAGGACTCCTTTGAAGTTTGCACTAGCATCGTAGCTATCCACAAACCATTTTACTCCTTCTTTGTTACTTAATTTGAAGGTTTTATCCACCTTAATTCTAGGAGTGACACTTTTAGCTTGAGTTGTTGTTTCGAGAGCATCCAGAGTAAAGATTGGTGCACCATGTGGTTGCGAGGTAGCGGGCGCTCTGCTAGCTTCCATTCCTGTGTACAAAAAAAGTTTCAAAACCTTAGAAAAAAATGGATTTAAAGCTACATATCAAATCAAAACCTATCAAACTTAAGAAACTTAATGCATGCTATAATTATTGATGCTTCACTTAGTTTTCTTGAATAGCGAAGGCCTCACTTGCATTTACTTAATCCATACAGAAGCTCGACTTATGGAGCCTAGATCCAAGTTGTGCACTCATATGCTAGGGGTACGCTAGCATAGAGAGGCAAGGCTCAAACTCAAGTTTGAGCCTTAAGGTGAAGTTCCATGTATGGGAGGCTTGAACTTAAGCTGGAGTCTCTAGATCCAAGTTGTGCACTCATATGGTAGGAGTACACTAGTATATTGGAGCCTTAAGGCCAAGTTCCATATAGGGGAAACCAGAACTTAAGCTAGAGCCTAGATCCAAGTTGTGCACTCATATGATAGGGGTACACCAGCATATAGAGACAAGGCTCAAGCTCAAGTTCGAGCCTTAAGGCCAAGTTTTATGTAGGAGAGGCTCAAACTTAAGCTAGAGCCTAGATCCAAGTTGTGCATTCATATGCTAGGGATACACTAGCATAGATAGGCAAGGCTCGAACTCAAGTTGGAGCCTTAAGGCCAAGTTCCATGTAAAGTTAAGCATGGAGAATGAGCCTTAACACAAAAGTTCCATGTAGTGGAGGTTTGATCTTACGGTGGGGTCTATATCCAAGTTGTGCACTCAGATGCTAGGGGTGCACTAGCATGGAGAGCAAGGCTCAAACTCAAGTTCGAGCCTTGAGGCCAGAGTACACTGGCATGGAGAACAAAGGCTCAATCTGAAGTTCGAGCCTTAAGGCCGGTGTACACTAGCATCAAGAGCAAAGGCTCCAACTCAAGTTCTTGCCTTAAGGCTGGTGTACACTAGCATGGAGAACAAAGGCTCAATCTGAAGGTTGAGCCTTAACACTAGGGTGTACTAGCATGGAGAGCAAAGGCTCAAACTCAAGCTCGAGCCTTAAGGCCGGGGTACACTAGCATGGAGAACGAAGGCTCAATTTGAAGTTTGAGCCTTAAGGCCGGGGTGCACTAGCATGGAGAGCAAAGGCTCAAACTCAAGTTCGAGCCTTAAGATCGGGGTGCACTAGCATGGAGAGCAAAGGCTCAAACTCAAGTTCGGGCCGGGGTGCACTAGCATGGAGAACGAAGCTCAATCTGAAGTTCGAGCATTAAGGCCGGGGTGCACTAGCATCCCATGGAGAGGAAAGGCTCAAACTCAAGTTCGAGCCTTAAGACCGGGGTGCACTAGCATGGAGAGCAAAGGAACAAAGGCTCAAACTCAAGTTCGAGCCTTAAGGCCAGGGTACACTAGCATGGAGAGCAAAGGCTCAAACTCAAGATCGAGCCTCAAGGCCGGGGTACACTAACATGGAGAACAAAGACTCAATCTAGGTCAAGCGTTAACACATAAGTTCTATGTAGGGGAGGCTCGAACTTAAGGTGGAGTCTATATCCAAGTTGTGCACTCAGATATGTGACACATATACTATGTTTATATAGGAAACCCTTGTCATTTAGATTATATAATGTGCACAAAGATCAGTTTTACAGGTTCTCAACATATGTGAAGATACAAAAGAGAGCAGCAAGAAGTGCAAACAATCTATTTGATGAGCAACGACAAATGGCACACTTAACGTGCAATCAAGTGAGCGTTTATATTGATATAGAAAATCAATTAAAGAAGGACTTACTTGTTGCGTAAAGTATTCAATTAGATGAGGGAACACACGAAATGCAGATAGGCGCACGAAAGTCTCCGATGTCGCACGGACGTGACGGATGCTTGAAGTCTCTGATGGCGTATGGGCGTGATGGTTTTGCAAGAAACAGAAGTCGGAACCAACGCAGACGTGTCAATTGCGGGAGGAAAAAAAACTGTTTGAAACGCAGGAGGACGCAGGGCTGAGCGAGTACTTCAGAGACAGGAAACAGAGATGATTATTGCATACGATGGCGTGCGCGATGGCGATTACGAGCACTGTACGTTCACCACACAAAATCGCTTTCGCTCACCACACAGAATCGCTTTGGGTGCAGAATCGCATTTAGGGTTCGCAAGTCCTTTGGTTTGGTTCAAACGCGAGGTCTGTCAGACACTTTGTTTCTTATTAAGGCGAGACATTCTTTTTTTTACATGGATGGGACGTGTGGGTCGGTCGGACACTTTGTTTCTAATTAAGGCGAGACGTTCTTTTTTTTTTACATGGATGGGACGTGTCGCTAGTGCGGTTGGGAGGAAGGCGAAAATTTGAATTTCAAACGGGTTGGGAAAAAATTTGAATTTCAAAGTTGGGGGGAAGGCAGAAATTTGAATTTCAAACACCGATGGTAGGACGTGTCGCTAGTGCGGTTGGGGGGAAGGCAGAAATTTGAATTTCAAATGGGTTGGGGGGAAGGCAAAAATTTAAATTTCAAATGGGTTGGGGGGAAATTTGAATTTCAAAGTTGGGGGGAAGGCAAAAATTTAAATTTCAAACAAGAGGGGTGGGCCAGGGCGCCATCACCTGCTTTTCCAGCATTCGCACGCCCTTGACGCTGGCCACCAATGTCCGCTGGACGATGTTCTTCCCATACAAGCTGGTCCTCTCGGTGCGAAACCCCGACCATGACCTCGACAAGACCTTGAAGCTCTTCTGTGCCAGGCGGGATCAACGGCGCTCATTTCCTTCCCGTTCATTTCGCGTTCCCTGTTGATCGCAGGGGAGAAGTTCTTTGACAATGAGGCGCTTCTGCTCTTCTCCCTATTCGGGATGATCGGCGCCAATGCCAGCGTGGCGCACAAATTTGGGCCATGGGGCCTGCTGGCCTATGTGAAGATCATCGCCTGGTTCGGCTGGGGGGTAGGAGAAGAAGGGCGGCGATGGGCAGGAGGCATAATTTCTCCCGAGCTGGAGGCCGTCTTCGACCAGGCGATGGCTGGCCTGAAGGCCGGCGCCGATCTTAACGCGCTCTCTTCAGTTGAGCAGGAGGTGCTGTCCCTCTTCGAGGAGCCCGCCGCCGATATCAGGACACTTCCCCAGGGGCAGAAGATGATGGACGAATTCCTGCGCGCCTGAAGGGGGTGGGTGCTTCCCATGCCTGCCCTGCCAGCCGAGGAGGAAAAGGAGGGGGATGTCTTTTCCTTTAGCGATCTTCTCTCCGTCCTAGACGCGGCGGAGGACACTGCCTTCCTGGGCAAGAGTTATGTGGATCGTCACCATGAATGGACGCCGAAGGAGAGCTCCTCCGAAATCTTGGCCTTCATGACCTTGATCATCAAGGAGGAGTGAGGGGGCTGGACGTCATGTCTTTAGTCTTCAGTTTTGGCTTAGTTCGTAATGAAATCGCTGCTCATTCCATTCCATTGAGACACTCCTGTTTTGTTGTGCCCATAAGCCATCCCCACCTGAACTGCGCGGCGGGAGAATTCATGTCCATCTATCTCTCGACTTCTCGCGCGTGACGGCCTGATTGCGATGGAATGGCATGATATGACGCCTGTTTCGAGAACACCGAGCTGGCGTTGCGATGATCCCGGCCAAGCTGAAATGAGGTGGTGTTCGATAGCGCGCCTGGCTTATGTGGGACGATATTGCGTGGGATGATTTTGCTCCGACGGAGGGAATGAACACCCCGACCGAGGCGGCCTCGGGGTCTTCGCGATGTGCGAGGTCCGCGAGCCCATGCACATAAAAGCCCGCACACCCCCAGGCTTTCTTGACATTCCTTTTTCCTCCGCATTCATCTTCCATCGCCTCTCCTCTGTTGCGTCTCGATCGCAATGGATCACCGAGTTCACTTCGGGGACGAAAGTTTCGATGAGGACGACCGTGTCCAGGGAGATGACGTCCACGAGACGACTATCCTGAGGACGACCTCGCCGGCAACGATCATGTCTACGACACCGTCCCTTCCGGACCCACCTCGCGACACCATCGGCGGAGATGATCGGGAGTGAGGATTATCACTTCAATTGGGACCTCTTAATAGCAAACTAGCATATGAAGGCGAGGCTCAAACTTCCAAGCAAACTAGCATCTGTGGGTGAGATTCAAACTTTACTTTCAGCTTCCTAGAAGCAAACTAGCATCCGCGGGTGAGGCTCAAACTTTTGTGCCTATTTCACATGTGTGGTTGAGTTTTAAACTCACAAATAATGAGATATTTTCATCTCTCCTCTCTCCTGCTTCAACTAGATCCAAAAAGTAAGCTCAACTGACCTAAAAATAGTCAAAAATTGACCAAACTAATCTGGAAAATTCTAGAATCAGTTTACTTGGTTAGAGGCTCACTTTTTCCTATAAATGAAGCCTCCCCTTTTGTAAATGGTTAATAGTGTTTTATGCACTGTTACTCTACTCCTCCCCAGAGCCAAAACAGTGAATTTATTGATAATTCATTAGTTTTTGACTATTTCCTCTTCAAAAGAATTGGTGGCCACTCTTGTTGCAAACAAGAGTAGATCTCTCAAACCATCAAGCCAAAGGAAAGCTCACAAAAATTCATGTAAGCTAGAAATCCTACTTTTTCTTTATTCCATTTAATGGTTTTTTAATTTTTGTTTTCTTTAAAATGAAAAATGGTGCTATGCCTTGTTGGAAAGGCTTTCCTCCTCTCTTCATTCTTGAATTCAGCCTTTCTTTATCCTAGATGTGTAGTCAAATTATTAGAATTAAACTTTTCATATTGTTTCTCTTTAAAAAGTGAAATTTGATTAGTTTAGAATGCTTTTCTAAGTAACTTGAGAATGAAAAAATTTGAAAAATGGTCAGTTCGTCGGGCAACATGGATGAGGCACAAAAGAAGAGGCTTGAAGAGGAGCAAAAAGCAATAGTAGAAAAGCAAAAGGTAAGTCATGTCGCTCCAAATAACAAACGAGGTGGAAGACCTAAACCAACGGGCACTTCTAACACAGGTTTATTTTCTTATAACTCTTTCTTTCATGTTTCAAAGTGATTAGAAGCTTCCTACAAATTTAATTTAGGGTCCTTTGTTATTGTAGACAATGATCCACGAAAGGAGGAGTCTCTTCTTAGCAAGAAAGTGTATAATATGGATATGGTTTATGTTCCTTTCTCCACTTTCTCATCATTTGCAACTCGTATCTCACAAGAAAACTACAAAGTTTGGGAGTATGATTATGTATCACTTGGAAAAGAAGTTAAGCAATACAAGTACGATGGGGCTTTTCAAATCATAAGAAATTTCTACCATGAACTTGGTGGCATGAAGAAGTCACGCAATGGAAAAAATGCTGCATGGAGTGTGGATTTTTGCTTGATTGACCTTCCCACAGGATCTATAGTGAGTGGAATCAAGGGTGGAATCCCTCGATGGAACATTCTAAATGAGAAGCATATCTCATGCTCACTTGCTATTGCTTCATCTGTGATGGATGATTATGGATGGACATTGGTGATGTGTTCACCTGTATCCACTTCATTCGTTGAGCGTTTGGCAAGACAAATGAGACTAGAGGTTTCTTGTAGGTGAGCAATATATCACAGTTGATAATGTCTGTTTATGTGAATTGCATTCAGCTATTGGTATCTTATAGTTAGTACATGTAGATGGATCGTGGAGACGGGAGATTGCATTGATGTTACAGATAATGTTGGCTTTGGTGTCAAGGTATGTCATTTGGCTATCTACATGATTGTCATGTTCTTGTTTGTTCGTATTTTATTTTTCTCCACCATTAACTTTTTCAATCGATGTTTCATGTAGATTACCGCCTTTCAAATCCTATCGTTCTCTAGGATTGGCAAGAAGGCACATCACTATCTTGATAGGGCAAATAAAGTTTCCCAAATCCCTTAAGGTGTGCATGGACAATTATTTCATCACTCATTACTTGCCTTTTGGAGAAGAGTAGCTCCATGATGTTGATGTTCATGGAGTTGTTGTGTCCGATTGGAGGCTCTGTGCTTGAGCTTGGTGCAGGTATGTACAGCACCTGGGATGAAAGTAGCAATTCACTTAGGACGTCCATGCATGGCAGTGGACAATGACAAAGAGATTTGCACAAGATACTTGGAAGGCATTCTTAGAGACAACTTCACAGAGGCAGGGCCTTCAAGTGTGAATCAAGCAGTCCTCATGATAGATGATGAGGAGACAGACTATGACTTTGATGCACCTCTTGATTAGTGAGTAATTTATTTGATCTATGTGTATAATTCAAGCATGGTTAGATACTGACTAATTGGGCTTAGTGTTCTGCCTTGCTATGCAGAAGATGTGGCTACCCAAATGGCAGGAGATAGCACATTCGATTATGAGTTCGTGGAGAGGCATCATGGACATCTAGACTACATAGATGACTTGGCTGATGAGGTCTAGAGAGCATGTCCTGGCTTTTTATGGATTGATGCAAAACTTAATTTCTCATGTTTTCATTATCATCTCATGTAGACCTGCTTTCTTATGGATGGATAGCCATTACCTTCTTATGCAAACCTTAACTTCTTATGGATTGATAGATTATGGCTTCTGAATCATGTGATTTTAATGTTCTTTGACCTAATAATATGAATGTCATAGTTGTTTTGGAAATGTATTGCAAGTTGTAATTTTTAGGTTTGAATCTACAGTTTGGAAATTCTAAATTCGCATACCTTAATGTAGAGATAAATTTGTAGTTTGTGAACTCTAAATTTAGAGTTTGCAGTTTGCAAATTCTGAATTCATAGTTTACATCTTTGATTGTTAAAATATATATCCGTCCCTCTATTGAGTCAGAACTTAGAAATACTGAAAATAAATAATTGTTGGCAATCTCACAAGCTTGAGGGGAGGCATTAATAAGCATGTCTACTTAAAAGTGAACAATGCCACTAGTCCTAATTTTGTTGTTGGAATAGCCCTAGGAGTATTGGCAAATGTTTAATAGGTATCGACACTTAACATGGCATGTTGAGGCTTATAGAAAATACAATAAATGTGCAAATATAATACACACAATTGCATCATGAGAGCATTCAAACCAAGGGTATATGTCTTTGGCTCTTTGTACCTTGGTACATGCATGCAAGATTAAAGTTAAAGTAGACCAATACGGCTATTTTTATGTCACTCAATTTGGACATCTAAGTAAGAAAATTATCCATAAGACCTTATCTTTGCATAAGCTTGCCTCTATTTTAATCCCTAGTAAGATTTTTATTATGTGCAATAAATTAGCAACTTCCAAAGTTACAAAAATACCTAGAGGTTTACTATAAAATCAATTAAAGAAACATGTGCTAATATGAGCACTGTCGATTGAGGTTTTTAAAAAAAGAGATTCCATAAAAAAACATTCATTCAGGTATAACTCCATTGAGTGTTACTCGGATAATCCTCTCAAGGGTTACCGCTCATAATATGTATGCACCCATTGAGTAGAGCCTAGAAGAAGATAGAAGAAAATTCAGCTATCCATCTCTCTCTTGTGTCTTGCTCTCTCTTGTGTGTGTGTTTTCTTGCTAGGGTTTGAAGCTCTCCCTCTCCCCCACATTCTCTTTATGGTATTAGAGCCTAGTTCGTGTGAGAGCTAAGGAGGCAAGCAAGAGGCAAGAACAAGCAAGGAAGGAAGGAAGGCGTACTACACGGGTAAGGACACCATCATCTCTTTCTCCTTCTTGGTCTAGGTACAACACCCCCTCAGTAGCTCTGGGAGCTACACATCTCCGATTGAGGAGCTATCTTTGCAGGAGCGGAGCTATAGGGTAGGTATACTATCCTATTGAACCACATTTTTTCTACCATATTCGCGTTTCGAGCATGTTACGGCCCCCGTTTTCACTTGTGGATACATGAGCCAACCATAACCTACTTTGTGCAAGTTATAGCCATTATTGACTCCCACAAAAGCATATGTTGCAAAGGAGTTAACTCATTACAAACCACATGCATAGGAGCTTTCATCGCCATGTTTCACATTGGGAATAAGAACTTGGAAGGGAAGTTTTATGTCAATATGCCTAGAAGTACCATGCATGAAGTACTTCTTGGATGAGGATGGATGGGACATAATCAATGCTAAATTGAGTGGGACTCAAGAACCACGACATTACAAATTGGGACAGGTAACTATTGTAATGAGAAAAAAAGATCCCATGTCTTGCAAAACCTCCACACCAAATGCCCATTCTCCCAGCAAAGAAGTTCTAGAGCTAATTGAGTCAACACACCTGACCCAGACATATTGGCTTTTAGAAAGCCTACTCATAATCTTCCTCTTTTGGAGAAATGCTATCCACCCATGATATTGTTGTGTGTTTTTACTACTAAGAATGCTTATGCTTTATGGATTTATTCTTCACCTTATACCACCATGTTTGCATGTGCCTTCTCTTACTCTTATTTGTGGCCATCTTCTTGAAGCATTGGTCCTTTGTGTGTTTGAGCTTCATGCAAAAATTGTATCTAATACTTCTTTTTCCTTTCCCCTTTGTCTTAAACACATGGCACCTTGTTGGATCTTCATCTTCTAACATACCAATGAAAAGAACGCTATGGATGTATGCATATAAGCACCTTCTTTTTAGCTCCACAATACTAAATTGGTCATCTGGTCCTAACTTATTCATATCACATTCCTTTTGCACCCATCGTCCAACCCTGCCTACACACACAAATCCCAACCATTGACAGTTGTTGCTGAGATGTCAAGCTCAACATGAACTGACACTCACAAGGCGCTTGCATGATCGTTTGATAGTTACATCACTGGTAGGTTTGGTAGCTGGCACTGACATATCTTCACGAGAGATTCTACAGCAGCTAGACTACATCAACTAGCCCACACCCACCCACTCCACTTTAGTGTGTTCACATTATGGACCGTATATACTCTAGTATGTGTGTTATCACTTCATCTCTTTCATAGACCTCTTTTGTTAAAGAAGAAGAATAACAACAATTGTTAGCCTCTCATCTTGTGTGTTCTCTTCTAGGGTTTGTGTGAGTGTGAGTGTGTGTGCTTGCAAGAGCTCAAGCTTCCTTCTCCCTTGTATCTTTTCATGGTATCAGAGCCTAGTTCATGCTAAGACACTGAGCAGTAAGTAAGAGAAGCACAAGAAGCAGTACGAGGGTAAGAGCTTCATCTACTCTTCCCCCTTTGTGCTGGCTACTACACCCTTGTCGGGAGTTCTTCGGGAGGCACCGCCAAATGAACTCCGATTGAGGAGTTGTCTTCACGGGAGCTGAGCATTGTAGGGCAACTATGTTGTCTATTTTTTCAGGCTAAAAACTCATTTTGGGCGCATCTTGACCTTCATTCTTTAGTTCATAGCATTCACTGCATTGCAGTGGCCCATGGGTAAGTTTCGATTCTCTGCAGATTTCTATTTTTGAAAGTGCACGAAGGGCAACCAGTTATGCAGACACTGTGTACTATAAAGAGGTCTTACAGTTTCTATTGGGTGTATGTATACAAATTCAGGTCACTTACCGCTACAGCAATTTGTGCAGGTCAAACAAAGTGTTGTTTTTGGTGAGTTTATGTTGCAGACAAGATGTCGAATGATGGAATCAACCAGAGTGTTGCAGAAAAGCTTAAAAAGAATAACTTCCATGCTTGAAAATTTAGATTAACAAACTTCGTGATAGGAAAAGGCTATTGGGACTACACTGAAGGTGAACATTAGAAGGCACCAAAGATAGTGGAGATTAATCCACCTACTGAAAATGTAAAAGAATACAAGGATTGGAATCAAGGAGCAAGAAAAGTCATGTATTAGCTTTCTATTAGTATATAGGACACCATGATTGGGCATATACAAGATGTCAAGTCACCGAAGAAAGCATGGGACACTTGGTGAATCTGTATGAAACTAACACCAAGGCACGAAAGATTCAGTTGAAGAATGAGCTTCATACTATGGAGAAGAAAAATATGTTTGTGAATGATTATGCCTTGAAGATCAAGGACACTATGGAATCCCTTGCATCTATTGGTGTTTCTGTTGATGATGATAATAAGATGGAAGTATATCTACAAGGACTTGGGCCACAATACAAGGCATTCAAGATGTTTATTCAAACTCTAGAGAATATTCCCAACTTTATAGATTTGGTGTCAATGCTGATCATTGAAGAAAAGAGTTTGGGTGAGAACCATTCTTCACAAAACAATGGCAATTCAAAGCAATAAGCCCTCTACACAAGTGCAGGTAGAGGCTGAGGCCATGGCCAAGGTAGTGGAGCCAAACATGTAATCAGAATTATGGTCAGCACACAGCAGCACCAACAAACAGTCCTAGGATTCATAATAACAACACAGATGGAATTAGAGACAAGGGGAGTCCAAGAGGTCGTGGTAATTGGCAAAGGCAACATTATGTTACATGAGGCTATTTTTAATGTAGTAAGCCTGGACATGTGTAGGCAGATTGCTATAATAAACATAATGACATGAGAAATGAAAAAATGTAGCAAAATAACTACGCACCCTCTAGTTGAAGGTATCATCTCAGATAGGAGATCTACCAGTGGATTTTGGTTTTCATTGGGGAGTGTTGTTGTGACATGGAGCACTAAGAAGCATCCCAGAATTGCCTTGTCGAGTACAAAGGCAGAGTACAGAAGAGGTGCGGGTGGCAGCGTGTGAGGTAGCTTGGTTATGCAAGGTGATTTGGGACGAAACACATTGAGGTACACTACTACTTCATCAAGTTTGGCAGAGGCAACATCGACTTGGCCTACATCAACACACAAGATCAGGTCGTTGACATCTTCACAAAGGCCTTGGGAGCTGAGAAGCTCCGTAAATTTTGAAATATACTTCGAGTTCACGAGCTACTGGAGTTAGCTTGAAGGGGGAGTGTTGCGATGTCAAGCTCAACATGAGCTGACACTCACGAGGCGCTTGCATGATCGTTCGACATTTACATCACTAGAGCGGGTTTGGTGCTGGCACTGACATATCTTCGCGAGAGATTCTACAGCTGGACTACAGCGACTAGTCCACACCCATCCACTCCACTTTAGCATGTTCACATTATGGACCGCTTGTATATACTCTAGTATGTGTGTTGGTCTCTTTATCTCTTTCGTAGACCTCTTTGGTTAAAGAAGAAGAACAACAATTTTTAACCTCTCATCTTGTGTGTTCTCTTCTAGGGTTTGTGTGAGTTTGTGTGAGTGTGTGTGTGCTTCCAAAGAGCTCAAGCTTCCTTCTCCCCTGCATCTTTTCAACAGTGGCAAAATGTGCATGGCCAAATAAATTGGTAAGTTGATAATCGCTATTATCATAAAACTTTTGGATAATGAACAAACCTTTCCAATGTTTTAACAATTTGGCATCAAAATGGTCATCGAGGCAGCTATCATATTTGATACAAGCATGTACTTATGTATACCTTTTGCCTTAAGTAAAGAATCAAGCCTTTCCTTAACATTCTAAGAATTAGTGATAAAGTGATCAATAGCTGCTTCTCTATCCAATTCCAAATGATGCAAGATTATGAGTCAATCTTGAAACACATCATCAAGGTCCTTGTTTATCTTCTTTAATAATTCAACATTTGGTAGATAAACTTTAATATAGAAGCAAGTGTTTCTTGTCCATAAACAAGATGAAAATGAGTGAATTGTGTTGAGGCTTTAAAAGTAGTCCTATATGCCCAAAGTGCCCCATCCAAATGATGTTGATCCTAAGTTTTTGGCTTAGCTTCCACATGTTTAGCTATAATTTTGTATTAAACCCTCTCTTCTTTAGTAAATCCAACCATTCTTATCCTAGATGGATGATTAAAATCAAATTTTTCATAATGTTTCTCTTTGATAAAGTAGAAAATGTTTACATTAGAATGATTTAAATACTCTTGGTGGTGAACTTCTAATTAATTTTAGAGAGTTAAAAATTAAAAAATGGTCAGCCATACAAAGGAGGTTATGGCAAAAAAATTTAAAATTGTGAAAAATAAGTTTTATTTTTTATTCAAAAAGAGTAATTTCCATTGTATATGTATTCTTAAAGTGTTATTTTTCATCCTAGGTATAGAAAAATGCTTACTAAAAATATTTTATAAAAAGAGAGTGTTACTTTCTTTAGAAGTAAATTATATGTATAGAAGGAAGCTTATTGAAATTTTATTTTGATCATGAAAGAATGATTTTCATCATAAATGATTTCTATGCATAAATGGGTGCATAAAAGATATTTTTTAATATTAAAAGTGTGATTTTATCATAAATATTTTTTTTAAATTTAAAAGTGTAATTTTTATCATAAATGATTTTTATGCATAAACATATGCATAAAAGATATTTTTAATATTAAAAGTGTAATTTTTATCATAAATGATTTTTATGCATAAAAGATATTTTTTAAATTAAAAGTGTGATTTTCATCATAAATGATTTTTATGCATAAACATATGCATAAAAGATATTTTTTATATTAAAAGTGTTATTTTTATCATAAATGTATTATGCATAAAAATATGCATAAAAGATATATTTTTTATATTAAAAGTGTGATTTTCATCATAAATGATTTTTATGCATAATTATATGCATAAAAGATAATTTTTTATATTAAAAGTGTGATTTTTATAAAAAATGATTTTTATGCATAAATGGATGCATAAAAGAAATTCTTTCATATTAAAAGAGTGATTTTCATCATAAATGATTTGTATACATAAACATATACATAAAAGAAATTCTTTTATATTAAAAGAGTGATTTTCATCATAAATGATTTGTATGCATAAAAGAAATTCTTTCATGTTAAAAGAGTGATTTTCATCATAAATGGATTTTATGATGCTAAAAGTGTTACTTTCATCCAGAATTGGATTTTATGCATAATTAGATGCATATAGAATCTTTATAATTAAATAAGAGTTCTCTTTAATCCTCTATTAATTTTTATAAAAATTAGAAAAATGAATAATTAGATAATATGTGAGAGAAAATTCTACCGTTTCATATTTACTAAGATAGGAATGAGAAAATTCAAATAAACTATCGAAGTCGGAGATCAAGATAAATGATTATTTTATTCCTCCTAAGAATTCATGTTTAGTTTAGAAATCTGTAAGCAAATATTCAATGAACAAAATTTAGAAAAAGAGAAATTGAAATATTACCTTTTAAGAAAGATAGTTTAGGAAGAACCTTTCCAGACCCAAAACTCTGATTCAGACTATTGACCAAGACCTAATTCCTTTGTTAGTTTCAATCAATGACGATGTGCCCAGTTCAGGAAAAATGCACTCAAAACACTCACCGAATCTAAGTTAAGACTTTTGATTTTGATCTCAGGATCAAGTTAACAGAATTTGAGAAATTTTATCTGGAATTCAGACCTATATCTAGAAGTATTGGGATACGGATTTAAGATTTATTCATGGTATTCAAACAAAATCAAAATTCAAAACTTGCATAGAAACCCTGTTTTCTTAAAGGACTGTCTTACGCCAGAATGCTGGAGGGAGCATTTGGCATATGTGTTTAACTAAGGAAAGTTCAGTTGTAACAGCTGGCGGCGGGGAGTGTTCAAGGGATAGCTCACGCGGCAAAAACCTGCCCAGGTCTTGACTAGCCTGGGTATGGTGAAAAATGGTGTGCTTCCCCGGTGGTACAATGGGCGAGGGCCGATGAAGCGGTCCCTGAGTGAAGTGCCAGGACACCTATGGAGGATCCTGGAGGGTTCTGACTAGGCAATGCACAGGCTCGCGGTTCTTAGGGCACCCATGCATATGTCATGGAAGATATATATATGTGTGTTGAGACGAAGTGGTTATTGTAATCTATTAGTGGATCTTGTTGCTGACCAGCTGGTCCCAATGGAGAGTCTAGAGTGGTACTATTTTTGTGAAACAAGGGATTGAATGAAAATTTTGAATTATGAAATCTGTGATCATATCTGTTTTGTCAATGGATTTATTTTATATTAAAGTTTTAAAGAGGAGCGGTGCGTATCTGTTTTCTAAAGCTAAAGTTAAGAAAGGTATTTCAATTATGAGTGGGTGAGTACTTGTTTGGTTCTACCAATTCTAGTGGCAAGGTGGTGCTAACCCATGGGCCGGATGGGGTTAGGTTGGAATCAATGGAGTTTTAATAATCAAATTGAAAAATCTTAGGATTACGCTGGGGTTTGAGTAGCTAGTTAATTCCCTAATAAATTTCTCAATTGAGTGGATCAACGGCTGTGCCTGATCTTGATTTGGAAAAAAGCGTTGAAATTACTCAGATGATCAGATTATATCAGCAATAGTTTCCTTCTATCTGTTTATTCAGGTGAAGGAAAGTTTAGAATTGATCTCGTTAGAAAAATTCGTTAAGAAAAATCAAAAAGGTGGAATCGTCCCCGCTTTCTAGGCATGGGAAATTTTCTCGGTTTTAGTTTTCAGAGTGACCATCAGCTTAGTCTCGTGCCTGGACATTCGTGGGCGACGCCCCGAGTGAGAAACCCTACCCCACGCATGAGGGGGCTTCTTTCGCTATCAGCTACCGGGAGTCCGGTGCACGGAGGGGGCAAAGGGATCTCACAGTTGGTATCAGAGCGGTGTTGTAAATTTAAGTAACATCAGCAGAAATTGCCTAAATTTTTAATTGAAATCTGGGAAAGAAATGTTTTTCACTTGTTAATACTATGTGAATGAACTTCAAAAAAATAAAAACTTATGAATTGATTTGGAAATTTATAGATGGACACTCGGAACCTATCTCGAACTCCTGGACTCTCTCAGAGCCAGGATATGATAGCTTTTGCATTTGATCACCTTATCAACTCTGCTATTATGACCCGAATGAGCAGAGTGAGACTCGCTCGCCATTTTGAGAGTCTTTACTTTCCTGATCCTCTTGTCAGCGACGTCGGTATATGTGGTTCTATGGAGGACGGTGTATCAACATCAGTACCAGTCCAGCGTCAGAGGCTCAGGCAAAACATTTCCTTGGCCATGATTCTGATAAGACTAGGGCTTGTTCAGCATGTTTAGCTCTTTGATCATTCACCCAGGAACTTCAGAACTTCATGCCGATTTTTTAGACTTCTTAGTTGCTTTATCCCGAGAAATAGAATTAAAGCACCTCTTTGTGTAATGAATCGTGTGTACCATGGTATGTCTTCTTCGCAGTTTCGCTTCTTTATACGATTACGACTGAGGCAATGATTCTGGAGCCAAGCTGCTCTATGTACATATTGTAACTTTTATATAAATATAGAAATGTTTTCTGGAGAATAAATTTTCCTGTTATATAAGTGATTGTTTATTGATGATCTGATAAAGAAAAATCTGTTATCGAACATATGTCATAGATCTCCAATAAGATCATTGTGTTGTTTAAGAAATTGTTTTCCGAACCTCTTAAGTCTTAGGATCTCCTCGATGATATCAAAATAAAAATTTAATAATATATAATTTTTTGGCAGAATCATGAGACGAGGAAACCTCTCTCGGAAGATGACGAGCTTGACCCTGATGTTCACAAGGCTCTTCATAGGACTCAGCCTAGGACCCTTAAAAGGAGAAGGGGAGAACCTCGGCGAGGCTGTGGAGAAATGGGTTGAAGCCATGGAAGAATATTTTGACGTCACAGGCTACAATGAGCGGAGCAAAATGACTCTTGCCCAGCTGAAAATAGTGGAAACAACCAGGGTAGCATGGAGGAACCACTGTGACACCAATCGTCTGGACAGAAATACTCAGTCCTGGAATGACCTAAAGACCTATCTAAGAAAGAGATTTTGTCCCCCAGGATTTTTGGAATTCAAAATGAACAAATTCTTAGAGCTAAAGCAGGAGAGCAAAACCATCGAGGAATATCACCAGGCCTTTGCTCTTCTACTCTAATATTCACCACCTCTAGATGAAGAACAACTCATGGCCAGGTTCATTTGGGGAATGAACAAACCCTTGGACAGTCTGGTCAAAAATGCCAAGCCAGTGTCCATGGTTGAAGCAGTAAGAATGGCAAAAGATTTTGCCAAAGCCTTTGTAGTAAAGGTCCCACCAAAGCCTGCACCCTCTAACTTTAAAAGATTCCAAGCCAGGGAAGTACTTAGAACTTTCCACCCCCGAAGAGGCAGCAAGGCCCGAATCAGAATCAGGATGCAGCAAGAAGATTCCGAAGTGAAGGAAGACCCTTCCCCCATAATACTTTCTTAGGAACCCCACCTCTTTCAAGAAATCAGAGGTTTCGGTCACCAACTGAAAGAGTGCTTGACTCCTGCCATGTCAAGGGGATAGGCAAGTCAAGGACCCCGAGTTCAGAGACCAACCCCTTCATACCAGTCTTATCAGGGTCCGTCTCACCCAAGCCAGGGAAACCCCAGAATAAATCCAGCTCAGCCATCTACCTCTGTCCAGAGTAACCCCAGAACTCCCTCCTAGAGATGGGAAAGAGTTCCACCTCAGATTGCAGCAGCTAGAGTAGTCACAATTTCAGATGTAGTAGAAGAGGAAAGAGGGCAAATCTTTGCTGCAATTGAAAACCAAGGACCTAACCATCAGTTCTGAGTCATCCATACTCCAGCAGAATATCAGGGTAAGCCTTTTAAGCTTTTGATTGATTCAGGCAGTTCTCATTCATTCATTTCCCCTGGATACTTGTGTAAGCTAGTCTTAGAACAAAAATCAGGGAAACCTATGCAAGTTAAATTGGCCAGTGGAAAGACTCTTTTCACTCACCATGAGATAGATCTTATCCAGTTCAGTCTAGATGGTAATGTAACCGACTGTCAGTTCAAAGTCTTACCTCTGGGAGTTTTTGATGGGATCGTTGGAATCGATTGGCTCCACAAAAATCAAGCTGACATACACTATCACAATGGAACCATTTCTTTCCATGACTCTCACGGGAACAAAGTTCAAGGAACTGGAGTTTCCGGATCCCCAGACCTTCTGTTAGTAAAAGCTTTTAGGTTGCTGAAAGGACTTAGAAAGAAGTAGCAAATTTATGTTGTCAAAATGAACCCAGTAGACTCAAAGCTTAAGGCTAAAGAACCAAAATGGTTAAACGAATTTGATGATCTATTCCCAGCAGAGCTAACTGAAATGCCTCCAATCCGGGAAGTAGATCATGTGATTGAATTAACCCCCGGACCAGTAGCCCTGTGCACGTACAAAATGCCAGTTCCTGAAGCCATCAAACTAAAGGAATAGCTTAGACAGCTGTTAGAACAAGGGTTTGTAAGACCCATTGTTTCACCTTGGGGTGCGCCAGTTCTCTTTCAGAAAAAGAAAGATGGAATGCTTAGACTTTATGTGGACTACAGAGGTCTAAATCAATTGACGGTTAAGAATAAGTATCCTATCCCAAAAATTGATGAGCATTTGGACAGGCTAAATGGAGCCCAGTTCTTCACAAAGATAGATCTCAAATCCAGGTATTACCAGATCAGGAACAATGATCAAGATATACCAAAAATAGCCATCAATACTCGCTATGGGCATTATGAATTTATTATCATGCCATTCAGATTAACTAATGCCTCAGCTACATTCAATCGCCTAATGCAGGACATCCTCAGAGAATACTTGGATGATTTTGTTCTAGTTTTCTTTGATGACATTCTGATTTACTCAAAGAATGCAGCTGACCATGAGACTCATGTCCGAAAAGTTCTTGAGACTCTAAAGAAGCACCAACTCTTTGCCAAAGAGAGAAAATGCACTTTCTCTACCGACCACGTTGAATACTTGGGCTTTCTGGTATCCAAAGATGGAATTTCTCAAGATTCCGCAAAAGTCCAAGCAGTCATAGATTGGCTGAACCAAAGACAGTGGAAGAAGTTAGAGAATTCTTGGGATTGACTGGCTGGTATAGAATTTTTATACCAAAGTATGCTCTCATAGCTTCCCCCCTGACTAACCTTCTAAAAAAGAATACCCCATTTCAGTGGTTTGCCAGGTGCCAAAGTGCTTTTGATAAGTAGAAGACCGCCTTGGTAACCAGTCCCGTTCTAAAGCTGCCAGATTTCTCTCTACCCTTTGAGGTAGTATAACTGATGCAAGTGGTTTTGCCCTGGGAGATGCACTCATGCAGGAAGGTCATACAGTGGCCTATGAATCCTGAGAGCTCAAAACGCATGAGAGGAATTATGCTGTCCACGACTTGGAATTACTTTCATTAGTCTATGTCTTAAAGTTATGGAGACATTACCTATTGGGAAAAAGATTCACTTTGATTGACAAATCATCAGAGCTTAAAGTGGATCTTTACTCAGAAGGACCTCAACATGCGCCAAAGAAAGTGGATGCAGACCTTACAGGAGATTGATTTTTTAATCAAGTACCGCCCAGGCAAAAAAAATGTGGTAGCAGATGCCCTCAGCAGAAAAGCCTCCTTGCTTGCAATTACCGTAGTATCAAATCCTTTGATTATTGAAGCAAGAGAGAAGATCATGCAGGATCGATTCTTTGGCCCTATTGCTACCCTACTTATGCAGGAAAGCAAAACTCCTCTGGAGTTGAACAGAATTCAAGGGTACAACCTGGATGATGGCATTATGTATTATAATCATAGGCTATGCATTCCTAATGATGAGGGAACCAAGGATCAAATTCTGAATGAATCCCATGACAGCCTTATAGCAGGACATCCAGGTTTCATCAAAACCTACATGTCTTTAAAGAAAAGCTTCTTTTGGCCTAGTCTGAAAAAGGATGTACTGAATCATGTACGTCAATGTCTGACATGCCAAAAAGTCAAAGCTGAAAGAGTAAAAATGCCAGGGAAATTACATCCATTAGACATCCCCCAGATGAAGTGGGAATGTATCAGTATGGACTTTATTACTAGATTACCTTCAGTGCAATCAGGTTACAACTCCATTTTTGTGGTAGTTGACATACTAATGAAAGTTTCCCATCTGATCCCAGTAAAAGAAACCTACACTGTAGTGGATGTGGCCAAAGTGTTCCTCAAAGAAATCTTCAAATTGCATGGCCTACCCAGGAGAATAGTAAGTGATCGAGATCCCAAGTTTACTTCAAGGTTCTGGATTGCATTTTTCAAAGTAGTGGAAACTTTCTTGGATCTCAGCACAGCTTATCACCTTGAGACAGATGGTCAAACTGAAAGGGTAAACCAAGTAATCGAAGATATACTTCGGTCATGCTATGGCAAGGAACCCAAGAAGTGGCTAAGCTATCTGCACCTAGTCGAGTTTGCCTACAATGCTTCTTATCTCACCGAAGTATCAGGATGAGCCCTTTTAAAGCTCTGTATGGACAAGATTGCTTAACTCCATTAACTTGGTCCGACCCATTGATTAGGGTCGAGATATTTGGACTGATGCTTGATGACATGGAGCAGTAGATGCAGTCAATTCGTAAAGATATTAAAGCTACCCAGATGCTTGATGACATGGAGCAGTAGATGCAGTCAATTCGTAAAGATATTAAAGCTACCCAGGATCGACAGAAGCAGTATGCAAATAAGAAGAGGATAGATAGAAAGTTTGAAGAAGCAGATATGGTCTTCATTAGAGTACGGCCCAAAAGAAGTTCTCTATCTCTTGGGAAGTACAAGAAGTTATCCCCCAGATATTGTAGGCCATATCTGATTACAAAGAAAGTAGGTGACTTAGCCTACGAGCTTCTTCTGCCTCCTCACCTCAAAGTTCATAATGTATTTCATGTAAGACTTCTAAAAAATATGTGCCAAGTCCAAATCATGTACTTGATGATGAAATCCTAACCTCTTTAACCCAAGGACAGATGGAACTCCAACTTGAAGAAATTCTTGATGTTCGAGAAAAGATTCTCAGGAAAACAGAATTCTCAGAGAATTATTGGTAAAATGGAAGTTCTATCCTTTTGAAGATGCCACCTAGGAGAATGAAGCCGATCTATTGTTGCAGGATTACCCCCAGTTTGCGAGATGAGGGCATCTCGCATTTTTCAAGTGGGAGAGAACGTAAGATTCCTCCTTAGCCTCTCAAGATGTCTAGCATCTTCTCCTGTAATCTCAAATCCCTCGTCAGAAACATAAAAGATCTTGTTTCTACCAGTTTTGGCCTAGAGAGAGAAAATCTTCTAGAGAGTGGTAATTCAGTTTTTAAATATTTTTGGATAGAAAAATATATCATCTTATTAAAATAAGTTCCCCTAAAACAGAAGTTCAAAAAGATTTTCAAAAAGTGCATTAGAAATTAACTATAAGAGGCATTATCCTAGGGGTCCAGATTTTTGAAATCTTTTAAATTATGGACCAATAAGATTCATCCAAATGTAGGGAGGAGATAAATAGAAGAATAAAAGAAAAATCCTCCAAAAATGAGTAAATACTCACATAAGATGAAGAGTTGACTAAGGACAAGGTTAATAGTTAAAAAAGAGAGATATTTAGATAAAATGATGCATTTTTGACACCTCAGTATGGGGGGATTCCCCTCATGAAGGAGGTGCCTATTTCACATGTGTGGGAGAGTTTTAAACTCCCAAATAATGATGCATTTTTGACACCTTAGTAGTATGGGGAAATTCCCCGCATGAAGAAGGCGCCTATTTTACATGTGTGGGAGAGTTTTAAACTCCCAAATTATGAGATATTTTTATCTCTCCTCTCTCCTGTTTCAACTAGATCCAAAAAGTGGACTAAACTGATCCAAAAAGTGGACTAAATTGACCCAAAAAGTTGTGGAGACATTACGTACTGGAAAAAAGATTCACTTTGATTACAGATCATCAGAGCTTGAAATGGATCTTTACTCAGAAGGACCTCAACATGCGCCAAAGAAGGTGGATGCAGACCTTACAAGAGTTTGATTTTGAAATCAAGTATCACCCAGGCAAAGAAAATGTGGTAGCAGATGCCCTCAGTAGAAAAGCCTCCTTGCTTGCAATTACTGTAGTATCAAATCCTCTGCTTATTGAAGCAAGAGAGGAAATCATGCAGGATAGATTCTTTGGCCCTATTGCCACCCTACTTATGCAGGAAAGCAAAACTCCTCTGGAGTTGAATAGAGTTTAAGGGTACAGCCTGGATGATGGCATTATGTATTATAATTGCAAGCTATGCATTCCCAATGATGAGGGAACCAAGGATCAAATTTTGAATGAATCCCATGACAGCCTTACAGCAGGACATCCAGGTTTCATTAAAACCTACATGTTTGTAAACAAAAGCTTCTTTTGGCTTGGTCTGAAAAAGGATGTACTGAATCATGTACATCAATGCCTGACATGCCAAAAAGTGAAAGCTGAAAGAGTAAAAATGCCAGGGAAATTACATCCATTAGTTTTACTTGAAGTTTTGGTTTAGAGATTAAAACATGAGGCTTACTATGTACATTTGTTAAGTGAAAGGATAAACTAGAAAAGGTCTCAAGTGAGAACAACTAAATATACTTACCAACAATGTTTCCTAATTTATTTTTGTGAATAAAAAATCTCTAGAAGGGGGGAGCAATATCACGTAGCCTGTAATAACAGCATGCGAGTCACTTGTAGTAGTAGTGGGTAGAGCTCAATCGGACACAGAGTCCGCATGCCGGAGCATGTGTGGCGAGTCTGTCTGGGGTTCAGGCATGAGGTGCTTGGGTTAGAGGATCGTGTGGGAGGTCGCGCTAGTGTGGGCAGGTATGATAAGAAACGTGGTGCTCATGAAAGATCAAGTGTGTGGAGGAGAGGGACTCACAAAATACAAGAAAGAACTCTTGCTTATTAAGTTGCTTACACATACAACTAGGCCTTGCTCTCATGCAAAATGCCTCATGGCCTCACCTTTAAATAGGTGAACAAGTGGACCTCAAGTCCATTCACACTCACACCCTTCTCTCACCCTTCTACTCAACCTTAGTCTCTTAATACCCCCCCTCAATACCAACTATGGAAGGATGGAATAGGTGGTATTGGACATAAGATGCCTTTATAACATTAGGCGTACAAGGCTTGAATATAGGTGTGGTTATCTAGGATTTACAAAAGTGTTCCTAGAGCCTTAGAGGCTATTACATTGATGCCATCTAAGTCTTTAATTTGTTGTCGATGAAGATGTACACCTCAATGATGGTGCACCCCACTCTTTGTGTTTGCTTGGCTTCTTGTAGATGACATGGTTGAGACATACATGCCATTGATTCCACCATATGCTTTCCATCTTGACTATTCTCACATAATGATCATAAGCAGGCTGCCACCATTGCTTAAGTGGTTTGCTTTTAGATGGTCCTCCAACATGCTTTATGCTTCCTTGAATACCATATCTCCTCCATGGGTAGTGAGGTAGATTTAAATGGGGAAGGGAAAGGGAGGGTCTTACCACTTGCCTTATGCATTGGTCAAGGGCAGTGTCTACTCCACAATTACAATAGCTTTTATGCATGTTAGTTACAAGATACCCATTAGGGTTTGAAGATTCAAGCTTAGTGAAAGTGAGTAAATTGTTGAGGTAAATACTCAAACAAATAAGGACTATCATCTTTGGCTCAAGAAGGAGAGGACATGGCTCATAATGTTGCCAATGCTTCTTACAAAAGTAATGCCAAAAAATGCTTAAAATCATGACAACCAATAAGGTAGAGCATTTAGGGATTCTATGCTCAACCTTACAACTCATCTTATATGATGAAAAATCAGAATATGCAGCGGAATGAAGTGCCTTGGGCTTCGGAAACGAGAGCATACGGCTTATGGCTTGCCAATGCCTCTTACAAACAAGGGCCTCAAGGGTAACACACATAAACATTGAAGATGAGCACTTAATGTACATGTGCCCAACTTTAAGAACACTCAAAAATCTGAGTTTTATGATGAAAAAACCAGAATTCTTCAACCTCTTTAGCTTATGAGGTGAAGACAATTGGTTCATGGTTGCACCATTGCTCTTTGGAAGAAGCGGTGGACGATGAAGACTTGAATGTGGCACTTATGGTGTGTGCCCGGCCTCCATTGTTGATGAAGAAGAGCCTCCGTAATGTAGATGACCTCCTTCTTTGATGATTAAGACCACCTTAGTGTTTAGCAACACTTTAGTTGATGATTAATATCACCATTTGTGTGTATAAAACACAATTAGTGCTAAAAAGCACATTTTTAGTGTAAAATAACACTTATTTTGGTGATTAACTCACCATTAGTGTTTAATAACACTATGAGTGTTTAAAAACACTTTAAGATAACCTCCCTTTGTTGGATTAACAGAGTGATTAGTGTTAAACAACACAATTAGTGCTTAGAAGCACACTTTAATCACTTTAAAAGCTTAAAACTTGATGTCGGTGTTGAAGCTTGACGGGCATGAGGTTTATGCACTACCTCAAGTGGATGAAAGCCACTTCAAAATGAAGAGAAAGACCAGCAATATCCATTCACACTCATACTTGAGTGATTAGAGAAAGGGAGTGATGATTGAGCAAGAAAAACCCACAAATGCAAGCTTTAATGGAGAGCTTGAGAAAACAAAGAGACCTCAGTCTGGTTTTTCAGTTCCCGCCAGCGCTACAGTCGACCACTTGGGCTAAGCTTGCAGCTGCGGCATCTCCACACGTTGGGCTACAATAGCCCTAATACGCCATCACAAATGATAGCTCACACGCGCCGTATGGCTGTACGGCCAGGGCTGCAGCAGCGTTTTGGCGCCGTTTTGGTTCGTGGGCAATGCCGCGTCGGAAAGAGAAGTATAGAGCTCATTAGCTGTACGAAATGATGCGCCTCGGCCTGCTCTACAACTCCTTAGTTGATTTCACTGAGAAATATCCACTCTACAAGCTGCTGTAGCTCCTCAACCATGAGAGGGTTGAGCTCCACACAAGAAAAAAGAGGGAAAAATGGATAATTTTGACCTATTCTCTACACCACAAAGTTTGAACTCACCTAGGCTCTAGATACCATGATAAGAAACGTGGTGCTCATGAAAGATCAAGTGTGTGGAGGAGAGGGACTCACAAAATACAAGAAAGAACTCTTGCTTATTAAGTTGCTTATACATACAACTAGGCCTTGCTCTCATGCAAAATGCCTCATGGCCTCACCTTTAAATAGGTGAACAAGTGGACCTCAAGTCCATTCACACTCACACCCTTCTCTCACCCTTCTACTCAACCTTAGTCTCTTAATAAGGTAGACCATTATATAAGTCCATCAGTGTGGACACTTATCCACATTCCTCTATGGTTAGGTGATGACTAAGAGCTCGGAGCCCTCCTTGGCTATGGCAGCCTATGCAATGATGTAACATATCCTTAAAATGGGTGAAGTAGCTTTTGGATGGGAAATATCCATTGGCAATCACACAAGAGTCAATAGATATTAGAAAATCTAAGAGAATAGAGGCGACAAAGAGGGCCTCAGCTCACATTGTCAATATGGCCTTGAAGTCTAAGATAATAAAAGTACAAGAGCAAACATCTTAGAGAAAAGATTAGCATATGCAAACTAGAGGGGGGCCATACAATCAAACTATGACTTAATCATGAGAAACAACACTTGGGATCTTATGGAAAGTCATCCAAAATGGAAGGTTACTGGCACCAAGCAGCAGGTTTAGAAAGGCCAAGTAAAGTTCTAATGGTACATTGGATAAGTATAAGGAAAAGCTCATGGGTGAAGGGTTTTTCTTGGTTGAAGGGTTCAATGTTTAGGATAAGTTCACCCCCCATAGCTAGATTAACCCCATGGGTGAAGGGTTTTTCTTGGTTGAAGGGTTCAACTTTTAGGAGAAGTTCACCCCCCATAGCTAGATTCATACAATACTACCCTTGGCCACTTATGGGATATTACAAACGTATGTGAAGCTGACATTTCTAAACGGTCATCTCAAGGATGAGATTTATGTGATACAAATAACTTGGTTTGAGATATCTAATTCAGACAATAAGGTGTGTAGACATTGTACGGGTTGAAACATTTTGGCCCCTCGACCATGGTAATAGTAAATAGATGCTTTATTTGTAAGTATTAATCTTTTTAAAAGCCCATCAAATACAAATTTGTATATTTTCTTAGAGTAAGGAAGATACCTAATCATTGTCTTATATGTGGATGATCTCATTATGACCAAAAAATCATGAAGAGAAGATCTAAACATAGGACATGTTGAGTTCAGAGTTTAAAATGGCATATCCTGAGCTCATGCATTTTTGTTTGGGGATTGAGGTGTAGCAAGAATTAGATGGAATCTTTTCTCCTGCAAAAGTTTGCAGGAGAAATTTTGAAGGCATTGGGATGTTGATGCAAAGCTTAATTCTATGGAAGATGTTTCTATAGTTGTGGATATGAAGGAATACAAGAGGTTGAGTATAGAAGGTTGGTGGAGAGTTTGATCTTTCTATGCAATACATGGCATGACATCTGCCTTGCTATAGTTGGTGTTCTTAGAACGTTCCTAAATTAGCCTTGAGAGAAGTACTGGGAAGGTAGGGATGTGGGTATTACATCAAAGGTATCACTAAATATGGAATCTCTTACATATTGGGCAATACCTTGACTTGATTTTGTGATTTTAGATTAGGCAGGAGATTGTGGTAGAGTAAAAAATATATTTTGGTTACTATTTTCTTATTGGGTTTGGAATTACATCCTGGACCAACAAGAAAAGAAACCTCCTACAATGATAATTTCTTATAGTAGATGCGCAACATGATTTGCTTCATGTAAAGCAGTCTAGTTGAGAAAGATTTTAGGAGACATAGGCATTGCTTAAAAGGGAGTGACAATGTTGATGTGCAACAATTAGAGTTGCATGGCACTTGCCAAGAACCCAATTTTTCATGCTCGTATATGAAGCACATCGAGATACAATACACAATATAATTTTGTGCATGAGCTACTATCATGGATGGAGAGGTGAAGCTTGTCTACTACATAATGACAAAGAAACAATAGAAAATTGTGTAGATATTTTCATAAAGGCTCTTCAAATAAGAGTGCCATCTTCATCAATTCCCGAAGAGGTAGATTACCTACTACTGTAGAGGTGGACATTAAGAGGGGTTGTTGGAAATCATTTGCTCAATTCTCCACCTTATGGTGATGGATATGCTCTATTTTATAAGGTCCCTTATATGAGGAGAAGCTACTTTTGAGCACTTGGTCACCCGACAGTTCCCAATTTAGACATTCGACAGTGGCCACATGACCAAATGCATGCTTATGCGAGCTAAGTGAATGTATTAGTGTGATTAAGTGCAAACTTAGAACACAGTGTTCTCGAATTACAAGACTCATTTGAGGGTCCAAATGTTCTCAGATAGTGGTGGGGGGTGCACAATGTTCGTAGCTAACTGCATTATGTCTTAACATGGTTCCAATAAGATGATATGGCCAGTTGGTCATTTTGGACCAAGTTGTGGGTCGTAAGTTGGTGTGTGATGTGGTCAAATCAACATCCATTCCTACCTTGGGCACTATATATAGACTATATATACCTAGATGAATATAGGAACATGGCCAAATTCACCTTTTACAAATGTGCATGTTATATGCTCATGGAAGTCAACCCACAAGACTATATATCTATCAACTCCATCATGCATAGTATGGACTAGATACTATGACATCCCCACTAACGTCATCAGTTCCCAATAGTGGGTGTAGAACTTGAAAGAAAGTGAAGCAAATATAAAACATAGATGCAAGCCCAGGTACAAGACCTGTAAATGCTAAAAATTGATGTTTATTACTGAAATTTGAGCATGAGGGAAGCCCGTAGGTGCTGTACAATGATGAGAAGTAGTAGCATTTGCTAATAACCTCAATTGAATTTTGAAAAATGAGATGATATGAGGGAAAAAGGAGCTAGCCCTTTTATAGTCCCTCAGTATGCTAGTCGGCTAGCTGTAGGTAGACCGACAGCAAAGCTATAGTAAAAAATTCTATAAAATGCCTAAAAAATACCAAAAATGGTAAAAAAAAAGTTAAAAAATCTCTGCTAAGATATGCCAATGCATGGCTTTAATTGGAGCAAGATACAAGCATGAATATGCATGGGAAAGTCCATCTCAAGATGAAATAATTTCCAACGCCTCCTCTTTAGCACCAGATGGGTGGACCAACTCTGGCACGCTACAAAAAATCCTCCAAAGAGTCTGAAGGAACAACCTCATCATAAAAGTCACAAAGCTCGTGAAGATATGGTACATCTAAATACCAAGAAGCTCTCCAGGAAACAGCGACAAGAAGATCGAGAAGATATTGAAGACAAAACACCACGATCAATTTGGAGAGAGAAACCCTCAGGAGATGGAACCATTGATGGCCTTGAAAAATATGGTACCTCCTTTTCATCTGCACAACAAGTATCACAATCAAAATAGAATCCTCTGAAGAAGAAGAAGGTAATGAAACAACCACTGGAACAAACTGATCATCAGTGTGATAGCTGAATTTGCTAGGTTCGAAGTAGGAACAAGCTCCAAGATAGTGGAAGATGCCTCCTTTGAAACATAAGAAGGAGAAACAACTGCCACGAGAGAAGCCACCAAAGTAGGAAGTTTCAAAATATGTGAGGATATCTCAGCAAAATCATCCACCTGCTCTGTAGAAGAACCATTATCCTCCTTTGAAAGAGAGGAGAGAAAATATGCAATAATAGCGTCAACATGTAATAGCACAAGGGAAGGAAGATACTCATCCAAAGGGATTAGAGGAACTAATAAGGTCTTTGTCTGAAACTCCTATAAATAAGGTCTCTATCCAAAACTCCTATAAATAATCCTCTAAGGCACTGACTTCTAAATCAGAAGTCTCCTTTGTGACCACCAGGATGGAGTCATCTTGCTCCTGTGAAGATGAAAGAACAGGGGGATCATAGATAGCAAGAAAAGCCATATTAGCATGAGAATTCATACTCTCCTTTGTCGTTGGTGAAGTATCTGAGCCACTTGTCATGGGTGAAGTGTTTGAGCCATTGGAGGAGGACTTGTGCTTTGCTTTAGCTTTGCGGGAAGCAGCTTGTCGGAACCCTTGATGCTGTTAGAATTGTCAGAATCATTGTTGTTAGAAGATGACTTTGTGGTGACTTTCTGCTTTTTGTTGTTGGAGTTCCCTTTTCCACCTTTGCCTTTGCCCTTGCCCTTCGTAGAGGCGGTAAAAGTAGACTCTGACTTGCCTTTTCCCGCGAGCATGCACTTGTCATGGAGATAACTCACGACTTCCTCAAAAGTGGGGAGAGGATCACGGAAATAAATATTATCCCTGAAAGAATCAAAGGAAGTAGGTAACTTGCCAAGACGTGTATGGATGGGATTGTCGATGGTACTCCTGTACTCTTCAAGTTGCAGCTTGATATACCGAAAAACTCTCCAATCTTCTCAATTAGGTTATCTAAGCTTCTCCAAATCTGACTCCAATTTGGCAATCTTCACTATCGAAACTCTCCCATACCTCCTTTGGATCTTTGTCCACATCTGGGAGGAGACAGATTGTGCCTGTATGGATGGATTCATGCAATGGATGATGATAAGATGAGCTTGAGCACCCAATATGCTTCTCAAAGTAGGCTCCACAAGTTGAGGTGTGGAGATAGCCATCCACACACTGGCTCCTTCCACCAGCAACAATTGAGTGTAGAAAGACCAAGTATGATAGTTGGTTGCTAAAAGATTCATGGAGTCACTGACTTGGTGAGGATTGTAGGATGGTATGTGGGTAGGGGTGGGAGCAAGACCTGGATGAGAGAAACTTAGAGAGGAAAGATTGGGAATAGGAACCACTTGTAGAGCGGCAAGAGCAAGAAAGGGATCCAGGCTATGATGGTGCTATGGAGAATCAACAGGAGAAGGAGCAGCAATAGAGAAATCTCAAGAAGCCATGTCCTCTGACAAGAAACCTTCTCGGAAGAAAGGGGCTAAAAAAAATTTAGCAAGTTCTCCTCTCAGGCTGTGCATCTCAGGCTGTGCACAGCAAGAAGAAAGGGACGGTGGGTGGGAAACTGAAAGGAGAGGAAGAAGATATCTCCAAGATATTCAGAAATACGATAGTCCAAGGTGTTAGATGAAGAAAACACAGCACTCTTGAGGAACCCTCTGCTCTCGAAAGAATACACAGCACCTTCTATGCTGAAATTTGTAGAAAATGCAACAAATTGTCGAAGCCTCTTCTCCAAAACAAAAAACGCAACTTTCTTCTGCTCTCCCAGGTCAACGTTTTTCTCTGATACCATGAAAGAAAGTGAAGCAAATATAAAACACAGATGTAGGCCTAGGTAGAAGACTTGTAAATGCTAGAAACTGATGTTTATTGGTGAAATCTGAGCACATGAGGAAAGTAGTAGCAGCTGTACAATGATAAGAAGCAGTAGCAGCTACTAATGACCTCAATTGAATGCTGAAACATGAGATGATATGAGGGAAAAGGGAGCCAACCCTTTTATAGTACCTCAGTATGCTTGTCGGCCAGCTGTAGTAGTAGGCCGATAGCAAGGTTGTAGTAAAAATGCTATAAAATGCCTAAAAAATACCAAAAAATGGTAGAAAAAATCTCTGCTAAGATATGTCAATGCAGGGCTTCATATGGAGCCAAATACAAGCATGAATAGGGATGGGAAATTCCATCTGGGGATGAAATAATTTCCAACAAAACTTTGTATCAAGATATGCTCTCACACACACACACACACACACACACACACACACACACACACACACACACACACACACACACACACACACACACATAAGAGCATACTTTCACACAAAGCTCTTCATATCGAGTTTCTATCAAACCTCTGGAGATGCAGGGAAGCCTTAGCCATAATGAAGTTTAGCACTAAGGGAAGTAGCAAATAGCATAACAATGAGCTGACCTACCATAATTTGTAATCAAAGTTTGAAAATAGTAATATTTCTTATTATCCACTTCTTTTTGCAACTCAATGCTTTGTATTTTGAAGATCCTCCTTCTTTTGCCACCATATTTTCTTACACAATGTAGATAATATGAACATATTAACTTATATATAGAGGGGACGAATGTCTCTTTAGAAGTTGTAGCCATTTTTAGAAGGCAACATGTGTAATGTATGTATAATTTATTGGCACTATTTTTTTAAATTATATATATAGATATTTTTAAGGCTAAAACTTATCCATTTTTATTTAGTTTTTTTCACAGTTTATCTTTACACTAAAAAGTATATTATTTTATGTATAATTTATCTTTAGCCCCTAAGAAACTTCTTTGTATCTACACGCAATACAAAAATAGAAAATATTTCAATGTACACTTAATAATTATTTTCATTAATGAGATATTGTTTCATTCTAGGAAACAAATAAATACTCCATATAAGTCCAAAGAAAAATGAACATTGGGATCCAAGCATGGAGGGTAAAAGTTGAGGGTGAGGACTACTCTCTCAATTGTGGGAAGCCCTTTTTTGCTTTTGTGGTTATCCATGCTTTCCTTCCCAATAAGGCTCTCAAACATAGCATCATACAAATCATTGCCAAGCTTTTGTACATCATGCCCAAAGTTCAGAAGGCTTTCCCTACACACATAACCATCCAAACAAGACCCACATTGGTCATAAATTTCCTTCTTCAAAGATCCAAAAAGAATGATGAGATTTGCTTTTATAGAATGGTGAACTTCCGTGATGCACCACCTGCTCACATTATATTATCATACGACGATACTGATTAATAATCAAGCGAATACCTCCCTCAAAATATATGCTGCTTTTTGACATAAAGGAGATAGAGTGTGTGTTATACCTGGAAGCAGCCCCACTCCTCGCACACACGAGAAAGCTCCTGCAGCACAGCGCTGCGCCCGTCGCCTAACAAGCCCTGGAACTTCGCGAGCCATGTCGCTGTCTGCGCACGAGATAAAAGGATAAGTTATGGGTGTGCTGTGCCGTGCCGCACAGCACATAGCACGAGATAAAAGGACAAGTTATGGGTGTGCTGAGTGCTCTCTAATAGCCACACAGCACAACAGGACAAGTTATGATGGGTGTGCTCTCTAATATAGTTAGGATTTCCCCTTAGTGTTAAAAAAAAGAAAAAAACTGTCCTTCAATGTAAATTTCAACTTCCTAAATTGAGAAAATCCGGTTGTAATTTTCTAAGGCTTGAATTTATTGATTCAACAATTTTTAAGTTTCAGTTATAAGACCATGGTGGGTGACGTATGCATTTTTTCAATAAAAACCGTTTCAACTTGATGGTTGTCCTTTGTTTCATTGGTTAGAAAAGCAAGTTCAATTTTTGCTATTGTGGCCTCCACTTCTCTTCAATAAAGAGGAAAAGAAGGGTTCCAAAAACATTTCTTTGTGTACTTGTAACCATTAATATTTTTTGAAGAGGAGAAAAACGTTTCCTCTTCAATAAAGAGGAAAAGAAGGGTTCCAAAATCATTTCTTTGTGTACTTGTAACCATTAATATTTTTTGAAGAGAAGAAAAACGTTTCCTTAAGAACCAAGGATTGTATCCTTGAACAACTTGTCCTTCACACATTCTTAACCCAAGGGTTCCAAAAGCATAGGTTGGTACTTCAAGTTATTATTTTTGACATGAATACAAAGGTTTCTTAAAGCAATGACTACTAATATTTTTAGACGTGAAAAGAATAGCTTCTTAAAGCAAGGACTATAGTTTTAAATTATGCATTGTTAGTCTCATCCTAGATTTTGTCTTATATGAGATTCACCCCATGACATTCACTATTCTGTTTACACATGTGTAGGTATGCTATAAATTTCACCTTATATAAGATTCACTATTCAAGTATTTCTACAAACATGTGTACAGATGAAGCATCTCTCACTCTCTCTCTCTCTACACACACACACACACACACCCACCCACCCACCCATTCCATGTTCTCATGATATAAATACTTTACCTATATTTAAGGTTCAAAGGTGGATACTCCTTTAAATTTTACGTACAAGGAATTTTTATGAAGATCACATCAATATAGTGCATCCACTATAACAAAAGGACTTCGCCCACTACCACAGTAGCCCGTTTTGTGTACGTAGTACCATACTGCGGAGTCAACTACCAGGTGTGCCACATCCTAGAATTTTGTAAAAGGTGTACTTTTGTATGCCCAAAATACATATTTGGCAATAATGTATGGTCAAAATTACCATAAGATAGGGATCCTAGGTGACTAAATATCATTTGAGGAGTAATTTAGGAACTTATTATAGCCAAAAACCTTGGTGGTTGATACCTTTTAATAGCATGCTTTACCTAAAAAATCAATGTTCTTAAGTTTGAAATTTGTTCCTCAAGGTTTGTTTAGATGAAATGAGAATAGATAGTATTGCTAGAAAACAATAAGGGCCCTTTCCCAATGCAATATAATGGCATTAGGAGACTATAGTGCATGTGTCCATAACAATTACACAATAATTAAGGTTTGTGGAGCATCATCAAAGAGCTAGATCTACAGATCTATAGGTGCCATGCCATAATGTTGAGGTGAGCAAAAAGACGGGACAAAAACTTCGACAACGATCTTGCTAGGTATTTCAAATAAGTCACTGCTACCATGGATCATGCCATTAGAGATGTTATTTTGTCCCAATTACTAGTTCACCCTTGTATTAAGAGTTTTCAGGATGCAAACATAAATTTTTAAAGATAGTGTTCAGGTGGCTTAGTTCATTCAATATGGTGAATTCGCCCAGATCTAACAACAATGAGTTATTCCTTAAGTGTTGCTAAATGCCAAGGCTAATTTGACATTAACATTTAAGTAGCCTCATGGATGCTATAAATTCAGGCCCAAGAAAACTCTATCTAGTGAGAAGCATATTAATTTAGGAAGCTAGAGCATTGCTACTAGTCATGTGCAAAAGGTTAGCATTGCTACTAGTCATGTGTAAGAGGCTAGCATTGCTGCTAGTCATGTGCAAAAGGCTAGAGCATTGCTACTAGTCATGTGCAAAAGGCTAGCATTGCTGCTAGTCATGTGTAAGAGGCATTAATAATCTTTACACAAGAGATCAAGTACTTAGTATTTTCATGCATTGCTTACTTAGTAGTGTCATGCATTGCTGCTAGTCATGTGTAAGAGGCATTAATAATCTTTGCACAAGCGATCGAGTACTTAGTAATTCATTTTGAGAAGGTTGATAGCAAGATAAGGTGCCCCAAATGTTCTCACCAAATGGGTCATTATGACATGGTTTCCATCTTATGAGTCATTTCTTAGTCAGGATCATATATATTTTTACCAAACAACTAAATGTCATGTTATGGAGGTTTAGCAAGTCCTCTATTGAGGTTTTGTGATAAAAACATCAAAGGCTAGGCATTGTATTAATTCCATGAGCTATGCACAAGGTGAGTGAGGCACATATGCCAAAGACACACACACACACACACACAGAGAGGTTTGGCAACTCCTTGATTGAGGTTTTACACAGAAAATATCAAAGGCTAGGCATTGTACAAATTGCATGGTGGTTGTGCACAAGGTGAGTGAGATAGATACATGAGAGAGAGAGAGAGAGAGAGAGAGAGAGAGAGAGAGAGAGATGAAACGATAAAGCTCAATTGAGAGAAAGTATTACATGACTCAATGATGGTTGATCGAGTAATGATGAAACCCTACATAAATTTGTAGGCTAGTAGCCTTATCCTTTGACCTATACAAATCACACACACACACACACACACATACCTTGTTGGATTCAAGGTGGATCGGAGCACACATTAAACCTCATTCTTAAGCATAATCAAACTAAGCTGAAGTCATTAAGAATGCACTAACTAAATGAGAATAAGCATAATCAAACTAAGCTGAAGTCATTAGGAATGCACTAACTAAATGAGAATAATGTGGGTGACATTAAGCTGTAAAATGAGAGTATATCTTCTTGAAAATGAGAGGCATAGTATATAGGCAAGTACATTGAGAGAGAGCCAAGCTCTACTTACATCACCTACTATGAGGTGTAAAGGTGGAGAGTAGCTAGGCTAAAATAGTGGAGATAATTGAGCACCTAAAAGAGGTAGATTCCAAATGTTGAGAGACGCCAGGGGATGCTCTTAAATTAAGGGAAAATGGTAGGCTAGATGCTTGGTAAATCTTCTTCACCAAAGAGCACTTTACAGCAAGGATAAATGGTAGAAATAACCACAAGAAAATAGCTCATGTTTGGGACATTATTTCTAACACCTTCCCATGAACCAAACATGGGTAAAGATAAAATAAGATAGCTAAGATGTCCTAGGATTGAATTCCCCTCCCACAATCAAAAATTGGATACAAAGCTTAAGATACTGTGGGTATGATGACCAAGGTGAGGCTCCATAAAATAAAAGTGGGTGATTCATAAACAGAAGATGCCTATATAGAAAGATGGTACATCAAAAGCTCCTTGGTTTACAATGCCACAAGAAAAGTATTTAAGCCTTAAAACAAATAAGGGAAATAAAGTGAGAGCTAAATAGACTAGTTCCATGGAACATCAAAAAGCATAATCTCCAAAAGGAAAGTAGGCCTCATTATGTTCCACTAGATGGTGTTGCACTTCCTCTTCTCCATATGAGTAGCTAGCCTTTGAAAAACAAGCTTTGTCTTTATCTTTGGTCTTCAGAATCCTCGAGAGCACAAGCATTTTTTAAATAGTGTCCTCTTGAATAAAAAGTCCATAAAGTAAACATGACACATGTAGCATACAAACCATATAAGAACACAAAGGCCAAGTATCACAAGTTAGAATCAACTGGACTATTCGGAATCAATAGGTCGGAATTAGCATGGCTAAATCAGCAGGATGAAATCAACTTGACGAAATCAGCTAGTTGGAATCAACAGTTTGGAATCACTAGGACTGAATCAGTAGGCCGAAATTAGTTAGATGGAATCAACAAGACAGAATCAGTAGGATGAAATCAGCTGGATGGAATGAACTGGTCAAAATTAGGTAGGACTTAATCATCATGATGGAATTACTTGGATGGAATCCACACTACATGTTAGAATCAGCAAGACATGTTGGATTTAGCTGGAGTAGTCAGAATCAACAGGGAAGTCGGATTTAGTGGTAGGCAATCGGAATCAGCTAGGCAGTCACAATCAGCCTGAAGACTTGAAGAAAATTCTTGATGAAAATCCTTGCCCGATATTTTGACCTCTTGAGCATACCTTGAGGAGCTGAAAAACATGATGATGTTGGTTGTTAGTTTTGCAACTATGCAAAAGAAACAAGCTAACGTCGAGGACACTGAACTTCGACGTGTGCTAGACATTAACGGGGCTAGAGAAGGCATTGCCTCAAAGGATGTTGCTAATCATTGAGATGTTAACCCAATTCCAAGGTTAACAAGATCTACCGCCATTATCTCCAAAGGGTCCTACATTCAAGATATAAACCAATAGTGTCCAAAGCTACAACTTCGATGGGCGCTCGTAATCGTGTGACAGAGTATTTATGGCAATTCCCACTTCAAGAGTGTGTGGTAGCAAGTTAGGATGAAGTCCTAAGTGATGTACTTCATGGATATATTATGAGAGTAGTCATTGTAATATAATTAGGCCTCTTTATGAGCCTAAAGTGCTCGGCCAGCCCCACAGTTTAAGTGAGTGTGAAAACTTATGGCCATGTATATAAGTGAATATCTCTCATAATACAACATACTCTCGCATTGTGCAATTGAGTCTTGCTCTTGCTAATCCTCTTGCTAATCTCTCTCCCTAATGCATGCTAGTGAGTTTGTGTGAGTGAGGTGCGAGGAGGGACGAGTACTCGTAGTGCAGCGCGATGGTGTGATGACACTCGCAGGAGGCACGATGGAATTATTTCTCAAGGAGTTGTAGAGCTTGGAGACCTCAAGGCTTACAAGCTCGACCATTGGAAAGATCCTCACGACAGTTGTAGTTCAGGTCCACGTAATCTCTTTTTGGATGTGTTTCAAGGAGGGTTAGGGTGAGCCATAACAATCGCATGGGATACTAAAGAAAAGCCTACCTTAAGAAGAACACTAAACAACACATCAAAACAACAATGGCACAGGTTGCAGTAATTGTAGTAGTTGAAGATAGCAATTCTACTATTGTTTATTGGTCAACAGGTGACGACAGAGGGCAGCGTAGCAGAAGCTATGTCTTGAACTGATACCATGTTGGATTCAAAGTGGATCAAAGCACACATTAAACTTCATTTTTAAGCATGATTAAACTAAGTTGAAGTGTTTAAGAATACACTAATCAAATGAGCATAATGTGGACAAGATTAAGTTGTAAAATGAGAGTATATCTTATTGAAAATGAGAGGCATAATATATAGGCAAGTGCATTGAGAGAAAGCTAAGCTCTGCTTAAATCACCTATGACGTGTAAAGGTAGAGAGTAGCTAGTCTAAAATAGTGGAGATAATTGAGTGCCTTAAAGAGGTAGATTCTAAATGTTGAGAGACGCTAGGGGGGATGCTCCTAAATCAAGGGAAAATGGTAGTCTAGATGCTTGGTAAATGTGCTTCACCAAAAAGCACTTACAACAAGGAAAAATGGTAGAAATAACCATAGGAAAATAGCTCATGTTTGGGACATTATTTCTAACACACCTAACCCAGACATATTGGCTTTTAGAAAGCCTAGTCATAATCTTCCTCTTTTGGAGAAATGCTATCCACCCATGATATTGTTGTGTGTTTTTACTACTAAGAATGCTTATGATTTATGGATTTATTCTTCACCTTCTACCACCATGTTTGCATGTGCCTTCTCTTACTCTTCTTTGTGGCCATCTTCTTGAAGCATTGGTCCTTTGTGTGTTTGAGCTTCATGCAGAAATTGCATCTAATAGTTCTTTTTCTTTTTCCCTTTGTGAACATAACCCTATTTGACTCAAAAAAAAATTGAGATTTCTTTTTAATGATAGTGTTTGTTTAAGAGGATTGTAATCATCTCATCATAAGTCAATCCCTAAGACACCCTTAGTATAGTTAAGATTTCAGAGAATTTTGAAACCTCTTTTCTATACTTGATAGAAGCACATCTTTCTTATCATCCTCATTCACTGCAACTCCCAATCTAGAGAGTTATTTTATAGTAGGTGTATTATATAGCCCAGATTTCTCAAATAATCTCCAAAAGATTCTCTTTCATTTTGTTAACCCTCTATGGGAAAACCTCTTAGACGTTGATGCCAGCACCACACCAATTTTCACCTCCTATAGCATGGGAAGCATCAAGATTTCCACCTTTCACTTTTATAAGCCCTATTTTGTATAGTTGGCATGTGTGATCACCGATTGTCTATGAAAGGCGCACCACGGGACTAGTTAGTGAGAGTACATGTTTTAGACTTGGTGTTTGCACAAGCCTAGGTAGCCTTGGATACCCAGAACCTATTTTTTCACTATATATGGCCGTCCATATATGAACACTATGGGCTAGGTATAAAGGCCATCCATGTATGAACACTATGGGCTAGGTATGAAGGCACTCCATGTATGAACACTATGGGCTAGGTGTAAAGGCCAGTTTGTAGATCTCACACTTGCTTTCCATGAGTCTATGGTACATAGCCAATGGCCATTCATATTGGCCATGTTGCCTGCCAGGTCCTGCATGATGCTTTGCACTATTGAGCATCGCTTGGCTCTTGGGCTCCTGGTTCCTAGTGCCCAGTGCCCACATGTAGAACAACCCCACACACACACTCTCTCTAATGGTTCACTATCGACTCTTTCTTTCTATCGTCTCTCTCTCTCTCTCTCTCTCTCTCTCTCTCTCTCTCTCTCTCTCTTCCAATGGTTGTGCATATAGGAGGCCACACAACCCCACACGTGCAAGACAACCACTTGCTTTTCTCTCTATATCATGAGCTAGTAAATTTCTATCACAACTTGCATCACATAGAACACTGTATCAATTCTAGTTTTGAAGGCCTATGGGTAAAGCCTAAACATCAACACAAAGACACAGAACATTGAATGCAAGGACAAAAAACAAAGCAATTACTCCTTGTTCCAATATCTTCCACGACGCACGTGTGGGTATCTTCGGCGACCCAGAGCCCGAGCACCGTATGGTCAGCACCCTCTAGGATCCTTCGCAAGTAACCTAGCGCTTCACTCATAGGCCGCTTCCTTGGTCCCTCATCCACCGTACCAGAAGCTCACCATTTAAATCGAACCGAGGCTAGTCAAGACCTCGATCGACCTTGCTACGCGAGACGTCCTCCATTGACTCTCCGTCTGAGCAGTTTTGCTGTTGGAATCTTTCATCAAGAAATTCAACGGTCATGACTTCCATACTTGGCAAGTCAAAATGAGGTTTTTACTAATGAAAGGAGTTTGGGGCATAGTCAATGGTACTATACCTAAACCTGCCACACGAGAAGGAGAAATCTCTTGGCAAACCAAGGATGAGAAAGCATTAGCTCTCATTGCCCTTGGAGTTGAAGATAGTTATATACATTACATTGGTAATGGAACATCTTCAGAAATTGCTTGGAATTCACTGGATAAATCTTTTGGTGCTCAAGGCCTCCACAGCAAAATCAGTCTCAAAGTAGACTTTTACAGTCTAGAGTACAAGATTGATGAGACACTTGCATCTCACATCAACACCATGAAGAGCTTGATGGCCCAGCTCGAAGCCATCAATGAACCAGTCAAGGAGAGTGATGCCATAGCCATCCTCCTAAAGTCAATGCCATCCGAGTATGATACACTCATGCCGACCTTAAAGTACATGCAGGATCCCACTTTGGAGGGAATAGAGAGTGTTCTCTTGGAAGAAGAGAAGAAGTTGAAAGGTAGAGCCATTGATCTTGTCTCAAACCAGGCATACCTTGTTCAAAAGCAAACAGGCAAACCACTCCAATGTACACATTGTGGAAGGACAGGACATCTTGCCAAGAATTGCTACCACAAAGACAAGCCAAAGCGAATATGCACCAAATGTGGAAAGCCAGGTCACCTCGCCGATAAATGTTACACCAACCAGGCAAATATGGCAAGCACTTCGAATGATTCCGAAGAAGCAATTCAAGCATGCAACAATGTTACTACCTCTTTTGATGAAGCGGTAGATGCAGAATGGGCTTTCTAAAGCCAACAATGTTTATGCCCTCTCTTACCCAAATGTTTATGTATGGACACCTCTAACCACCGATGATGTAGGTTATGTGTTATTATGATGCTCACAATATCTCTCAGTAGGCCATGTAGCCCTCAAGGGGGGATTGATGGGGAGTTGGGTCTCCATGACCAACAAATGATGATGATGCCCATGGATATGATGATGATGATGCTATGATGATGATGGGGTATGGGAGAGGAATGTTTTCATGTAGGAATGTTTTTCATGTCATGCCATTTTCTTTTCGCAATGTAGAAGCTATGCTCCCTATGAGCAATGCTAATTTCTTTTATGTACTGTAGAGCTATACTCCTTATGAGTTAAGCTTTTTCTTTCATGTAATGTTTGGATCAAGGGAGGGCAATATACCATGCCATGATCAAGGGAGGGTGTTGGAATATATGATCAATGTCATGGTCTAAGGTTAAGGCACACAATAAAATGTAAAAGGACCATGTAATATGAAGAGAATCCAGGTGAATGAAAGGGTCAAACCCCACTTGAAGTAGGCGAGTTTCAGAAGATTCCCTGGAGGCTATATTCTAGGGAGCCATGTGGGGGGAGATGGCCTTGGATGCTCTTGATGAGATGTAAGCAATGATGTCATTCAACCATGTACACTTTGGCTATAAAATGGTGGCCCTCCTAATGAGAAAAACACGAATTTATATGCTATGTGATGCTCCTTATTGTGCTGTCATTATGTTCTCTTAATCTTTGATTAAGTACTAGTTAATTACACTTTTGCTCATGTGACCACCGTGGCTTATCTTGAACCACCATAGCTCTTTCATCACTCCATGCTCACATTAAGCTTGCATTATCACTCATTATGCTTTTCCCAACAGTTGCAACTTTATCAGTTCGGTCTTCATGACCTTAATCCTCAAGACGGTCAAAATGCTTCCCCGGCATTCTTGACATAAAACAGTCATTTACAAACAGTCACAAAATACAGTTTCTATAATGAACTCTCGTCTTTCCACATTATCCACTCTCGGGCCACATTACTTATTCCACATTCCATTCAATGTGTACTCATTCTCATCCATTCACTCATATAGACTACACATTATTTCACATACACCTTCACATTCATTTGTTCGTACGTCCACATCATACTTCCAATTTCACATTCATACATACGCATCTACATGCATACATCCACATCCACATTCATACATCCATACTTCCATTTCCACTTCCACACATCCACATTCACATTCATACATCCACATTCACATGCATACATCCATTTTCACATCCTCATCCATACATCCACATTCACATACATACATCCACATCCGTATCTACATCCATACATCCACATCCACATCTTCATTCACATTCACATCCATACATCCACGTCTATATACATACATCCATTTTCACATCCTCATTCATACATCCACATCCACATACATACATACACATCCGTATCTACATCCATACATCCACATCCACATTCACATTCATACATACACATCTACATGCATACATCCACATCCACATTCATACATCCACACTTCCATTTTCACATCCACACATCCATATTCACATTCATACATCCATATCTACATTCATACATCCATATTACATCCATTCTCGCCCTAACACATCCCATATACATCTTATCCCATCAGGTACACTCTCTACCTCATCCCATACACATCTTAACACATCCTAACTCATCTTAACACATTCTATCACATCTCATACACCTCTTATCATATCCTATCACATCTCATACACATTTTATCACATCTTTTCACATCTCATACACCTCTTTTCACATCTCATACACCTCTCATACACCTCTTATCACATCCTATCACTTCCCATACGCATCTTATCACATCTTATCACATCTCATACACCTCTTATCACATCTTATCACATTTCATATCTTTTTATAGAATACAAGAGAATTCTTATATTTGATATAAGATTTCTCTACACATTTATTTATGCATAAATTCCATTTAAGGAGACTAACATTTTCGAAATAAAAATCAATCTTTTATGCATCTTCCTATGCATAAATTCATTTTAAATAAAAATGACACTTTTGAATTAAAATTCCATCTCTTATGCATCTTCCTATGCATAAACTCAATTTAGATGAGAATTGACACTTTTGAATTAAAAATCCATCTTTTATGCATCTTCCTATGCATAAATTCAATTTGGATGAGAATAACACTTTTGAATTGAAATTCCATTCTTTTATGCATCTTCCTATGCATAAATTCAATTTAGATGAGAATGACACTTTGAATTTAAAAATCAATCTTTTATACATCTTCTTATGCATAAATTCAATTTGGTAGGAAGTCCACTTTTAGAATAAAAGAATTTCTCTTATGCATCTAAGTTATGCATAAAATCCATTTATGATGAAAATCACACTTTTAGTATAAAAAGAATATCTTTTATGCATACCTCTATACATGAAATCCAATATGATAAAAGTAACACTTTTACAATAAAATAATCAACTTTTATGCATACCTCTATGCATGAAATTCAAATATGATAAAAGTCACACTTTTATAATAAAATAATCAACTTTTATGCATACCTCTGAGCATGAAATTCAAATATGATAAAAGTCACACTTTTATAATAAAATAATCAACTTTTATGCATACCTCTATGCATGAAATTCAATTATGATAAAAGTCACACTTTTATAATAAAATAATCAACTTTTATGCATACCTCTATGCATGAAATCCAAATATGATAAAAGTCACACTTTTATAATAAAATAATCAACTTTTATGCATACCTCTATGCATGAAATTCAAATATGATAAAAGTCACACTTTTATAATAAAATAATCAACTTTTATGCATACCTCTATGCATGAAATCCAAATATGATGAAAGAAACACTTTTATATTAAAATAATCAACTTTTATGCATACCTCTGCATGAAATCCAAATATGATAAAAGAAACACTTTTATATTAAAATAATAATTCTTTTACGCATACCTCTATGCATGAAATCCAAATACGATAAAAGTAACACTTTTACAATAAAATAATCATCAATTTTGTATAACATAAAAATTAATTTCTCCATGATTACAATAAAATTCTTTTAATTAATCTAGGATGATAATTCCTAGAATATGGTAGAAAGTTCTCTTTTCATGCTTTGAATGAAATTATTTTATGTGTAATTTATATAAAACGTTTGCCATAGCTTCGCTACTATGACTGATAAATCTTAATTTATTTTGAAGGATAAAGCTCATCATTAAGAGAATGATTAGAATGATCCCTAATTGGATCATTAACCCAATGATGGATTGAATCATCAATATTCATGAAATACATAAACTAAAAGCATAGAAAAAAGCTATTAATTTGACCTCAAGCATAGATTAATCTTAGATTAAGGAATAGCTTTATGAAAAGCTTCATTTAGATTGAGAATGGGTCATGAGTATAGAGAGAAATTACATAAAAACCATTAGAATTAAGCATAAATGAAAATTTATGTAATTCTTTACTATCATTAATCAATTAACTTCAATAGCATTCATCAAATTATGTAATTCTTCACTACCATTCATCAATTAACTTCAATAGCATTCAAAAACCATTCCAATTAAGCTTCTCAAGCTTGAGAGGGGTTGAGAAGAGAGAAGCATTGAGAAATTATAGAAAAGATCAAAATTCACCATTTACCTTACAAATTGCTTGATTCTTTGTTCACGGTAGAGGCCCCCAACCAATCAATTGGTTAAGTATGTTGATGGAGCCACCAATGGGGATTGAAGAAAGAGGGAAGCTCCAATTTCTTCAATTTGGAGAGAATTTTAGAGAATAGTAGAAATTAGCATTATTTCAGCATAACTCTAGTATAGTAAAATTCTTCTCTTTTTTCAAAGGACTCATGTTCTATTTATAGGAGAGGGAAGCTCTAACCAAAGCTAACTGAATTCTAGAATTTTTTAGATTCAGTTTGGTCGAATTTGGACTAGATTTGGATCTAGTTTGGTTCCTTTTTGATTCGGTTTGGTTCCATTTTGATTTGGTTTGATTCAAGAGAGAGGAGAGATAAAAATATCACATTATCTTTGAGTTTAAAACTCATTGAAGCATGTGAAATATGCACCTCCTTTAATGGACTCCCCTTCCTTACATATGTGTCAAAATAGAATGATTATACCCAAAATATCTCATATTTTTAATATTGCTCCTAGTTTTTTACTAATAAACCTTGTACATTTTCAACTCTTCATCTTATGTGAGCATTTACTCATTTTTGGATATCCAAAATATCTCATATTTTTAATATTGCTCATAGTTTTTTACTAATAAACCTTGTACATTTTCAACTCTTCATCTTATGTGAGCATTTACTCATTTTTGGGTATCTTCTTTTACAAATTGGATTTATCTCCTCCCTACACATGGATTGATGCTATTGGCCCATAGGAACCTTAATTGGACCATAATCCAAAAATTTCTAAAAATCTAGATCCTTAGGCTAAGGTCCTTTATACCCATTTCCATTTAATTCCAATTGCACATTGGAAGTTCTTTTTGAATTTCTGTTTCATGGCAACTTATTTAATTAAGATGAGATAATTTTCTATCCAAAAATATTAAAAATCTGAATATTCTCTCTCTAGAATATTTTCTCTCTCTAGGTTAAAACAGTTAGAAATAAGATCTTTTATATTTCTGAAGAGGGAATTGATTACAGGGGAAGATGCTGGACATTTTGAGAGGCTGGGGAGGAATCTTACATTCTCTCCCACTTGAAAAACGCGAGATGTCTTCATCTCACAAACTGGGGGTAATTTCGCAAGATGCACGAATATGAGACTAAGAGAAAATTTAATTAAGATTAACCACCAAAAAAGGTCTCAAAGAGAGAAAGACTCAAGACAAGAACAAAGATTTCAACTTTATTTACTCTTGGAACATATACAGTAAAGATAGAAGAACGTTTTACACTTCCATAAGCCCGTCCATCATATGGTCACAAAAGCAGCACTCACAAGCTGCACACGTATAAGGTAACTCATGTATGGGAATAATTTGGCCGGTTATTGCAGCACCTACCTCAGTGGTATGAGGCGATCTAACAAAAGGACCTCTAAGAGGCAAGCCGAAAACGGGACAAAGGCATATCTTCTGGTGAGGAAGAAAGCACGCTAGTAAGAAGACCCACTCAGAAAATCCACCATGCCTTGATCTCATCACGCAGTAGTATCGAGGACCCAAACCCAAGGCTTCAATAACCATAGCCAAGCGGACATTGTTACGGAGGTGCTGTCGCCCCACGGTATTACCCTAGTTATATCTCGACAGGTCCACCATTTGGTCTGAGCTACAGAAGTTTCCAAGTGAGGGAAAAGTGAGCGCTCATACAGTTCTATAAAATCCTTCTTCACAGACTCGCTTGCATCTTGAAGGTGAGAAATCATCATGGATGAAACCAATTCCTGTTGCCAAGCCATAAAGGAGATTAAGAAGAAAGGAGATCGATGGAAGTAAGATTACTGCGAGCGACAAGTAAGAGTTACGACTTATATAAAAGAAGGAGCTAGCGTAACCTAGAAGCCAACGGGGTATCTTGCCACTGAAGTTTTACCGTCTTTCCATGATTTGGGTTTGGCACATATTTCTATAGAAGGCTTACATGAAATACATTATGAACTTTGAGATGAGGAGGTAAAAGAAACTCGTAGGCTAAGTCACCTTCTTTCTTTGAATTCAGATAAGGCTTACAATATCTGGGGGATAACTTCTTATACTCCCCAAGAGATAAAGAACTTCTTTTGGGTCGTACTCGAATGAAGACCAAAACCTTGGTATCCAAAACACCGATTTTTACTTCTGAACTCATTGTTCTGAATCCTTAAAACAGGTGGGACTCTTGAGAAGTATTCTAGGGAAAGGGTCTTCCCTTTTTTTTAAAATAGAATTTTTCTTTTATTTGAGAGAGGGAATAATTATAAGATCAGAAAGGGAGATTCTTACTCTTGTATACCTCGAAGGCTGGGGAGGAATCTTACATAGAGGCACAGCCATTGATTCCTATCTATAGAACAATTACTATCCGGGATTTACTTCATCTATCGTAATAACAAAAATTGAGTCTCGATTCACGGATCCATCAGTCCAGCCTAACCCCATCCAGTCCCATGGGTTAGCCAACCTCCCAACCACTGTAGTGATGGGATCCAATTAGGAAGTTGGTTAGGATTTGTCCTCGGTACCAGGGAAAAGAGTTCCCAGGCCCCCTAGCCGGAAGTTCATGCAAACATAAAACTAGTCACACCACTTACACACCCAATATGAAATTGCCTTTTTCTCAGCATCAACTAACTTTCAAACAATCCTTTAATGAAACCATTATGTCACTGATGACAATCCTCAAAGTCTCTGGTTGAATCCTTATTTCCCGTCATTCATTCATCGGTGTACTTATGGCATCATTGGCAACCAGAACGCTCACCACCTGTTCACTCAGGGACCTTTTCCATAGTTCCTAGCTCACAGTAACCGGCAATATATTCATATAACAGAATGGAATCTCCGTGGAAGATCAGCAAGATCAACCCACAGATCCATATAAAAGAGCCATGGACTCATGTGTTGAGGACCAGCAAGGTCAATCAACCAGATCCATGCTCGGTTTTAGAAAGCAACTCTTACTCCTTGTTCGAATATCTTCCACGACGCACGTGTGGGTATCTTCGGCGACCCAAAGCCCGAGCACCGTATGGTCAGCACCCTCTAGGATCCTTCGCAAGTAACCTAGCGCTTCACTCATAGGCCGCTTCCTTGGTCCCTCATCCACCGTACCGGAAGCTCACCATTTAAATCGAACCGAGGCTGGTCAAGACCTCGATCGACCTTGCTACGCGAGACGTCCTCCATTGACTCTCCGTCACACACAACAGTTGCAACTTTATCAGTTCGGTCTTCATGACCTTAATCCTCAAGACGGTCAAAATGCTTCCCCAGCATTCTTGACATAAAACAGTCATTTACAAACAGTCGCAAAATACAGTTTCTATAACGAACTCTCGTCTTTCCACATTATCCACTCTCGGGCCACATTACTTATTCCACATTCCATTCAATGTGTACTCATTCTCATCCATTCACTCATATAGACTACACATTATTTCACATACACATTCACATTCATTATTCTACATACATAGCCATGTTCGTACGTCCACATCATACTTCCAATTTCACATTCATACATACGCATCTACATGCATACATCCACATCCACATTCATACATCCATACTTCCATTTCCACTTCCACACATCCACATTCACATTCATACATCCACATTCACATGCATACATCCATTTTCACATCCTCATTCATACATCCACATTCACATACATACATCCACATCCGTATCTACATCCATACATCCACATCCACATCTTCATTCACATTCACATCCATACATCCACGTCTACATACATACATCCGTTTTCACATCCTCATCCATACATCTACATCCACACACATACATACACATCCGTATCTACATCCATACATCCACATCCACATCCACATCCACATTCACATTCATACATACACATCTACATGCATACATCCACATCCACATTCATACATCCACACTTCCATTTTCACATCCACACATCCATATTCACATTCATACATCCATATCTACATTCATACATCCATATTACATCCATTCTCGCTCTAACACATCCCATATACATCTTATCCCATCAGATACACTCTCTACCTCATCCCATACACATCTTAACACATCCTAACTCATCTTAACACATTCTATCACATCTCATACACCTCTTATCATATCCTATCACATCTCATACACATCTTATCACATCTTTTCACATCTCATACACCTCTTATCACATCCTATCACTTCCCATACGCATTTTATCACATCTTATCACATCTCATACACCTCTTATCACATCTTATCACATTTCATATCTTTTTATAGAATACAAGAGAATTCTTATATTTGATATAAGATTTCTCTACACATTTATTTATGCATAAATTCCATTTAAGGAGACTAACATTTTCGAAATAAAAATCAATCTTTTATGCATCTTCCTATGCATAAATTCATTTTAAATGAAAATGATACTTTTGAATTAAAATTCCATCTCTTATGCATCTTCCTATGCATAACTCAATTTAGATGAGAATTGACACTTTTGAATTAAAAATCCATCTTTTATGCATCTTCCTATGCATAAATTCAATTTGGATGAGAATAACACTTTTGAATTGAAATTCCATTCTTTTATGCATCTTCCTATGCATAAATTCAATTTAGATGAGAATGACACTTTGAATTTAAAAATCAATCTTTTATACATCTTCTTATGCATAAATTCAATTTGGTAGGAATTACACTTTTAGAATAAAAGAATTTCTCTTATGCATCTAAGTTATGCATGAAATCCATTTATGATGAAAATCACACTTTTAGTATAAAAAGACTATCTTTTATGCATACCTCTATACATGAAATCCAATATGATAAAAGTAACACTTTTATAATAAAATAATCAACTTTTATGCATACCTCTATGCATGAAATTCAAATATGATAAAAGTCACACTTTTACAATAAAATAATCAACTTTTATGCATACCTCTATGCATGAAATTCAAATATGATAAAAGTCACACTTTTATAATAAAATAATCAACTTTTATGCATACCTCTATGCATGAAATTCAATTATGATAAAAGTCACACTTTTATAATAAAATAATCAACTTTTATGCATACCTCTATGCATGAAATCTAAATATGATAAAAGTCACACTTTTATAATAAAATAATCAACTTTTATGTATACCTCTATGCATGAAATTCAAATATGATAAAAGTCACACTTTTATAATAAAATAATCAAATTTTATGCATACCTCTATGCATGAAATCCAAATATGATGAAAGAAACACTTTTATATTAAAATAATCAACTTTTATGCATACCTCTATGCATGAAATCCAAATATGATAAAAGAAACACTTTTATATTAAAATAATATTTCTTTTATGCATACCTCTATGCATGAAATCCAAATATGATAAAAGTAACACTTTTACAATAAAATAATCATCAATTATGCATAACATAAAAATTAATTTCTCCATGATTATAATAAAATTCTTTCAATTAATCTAGGATGATAATTCCTAGAATATGGTAGGAAGTTCACTTTTCATGCTTTGAATGAAATTATTTTATGTATAATTTATATAAAAATTTTGCCATAGCTCCGCTACTATGACTGATAAATCTCAATTTATTTTGAAGGATAAAGCTTATCATTAAGAGAATGATTAGAATGATCCCTAATTGCATCATTAACCCAATAATGGATTGAATCATCAATATTCATGAAATACATAAACTAAAAGCATAGAAAATAGCCATTAATTTGACCTCAAGTATAGATTAATCTTGGATTAAGGAAAAGCTTTATGAAAAGCTTCATTTGGATTGAGAATGGGTCATGAGTATGACCATTTCTTGAGTGAGAGAGAGAAATTACATAAAAACCATTAGAATTAAGCATAAATGAAAATTTATGTAATTCTTTACTATCATTAATCAATTAACTTCAATAGCATTCATCAAATTATGTAATTCTTCACTACCATTCATCAATTAACTTCAATAGCATTCAAAAACCATTCCAATTAAGCTTATCAAGCTTGAGAGGGGTTGAGAAGAGAGAAGCATTGAGAAATTATAGAAAAGATCAAAATTCACCATTTACCTTACAAATTGCTTGATTCTTTGTTCACGGTAGAGGCCCCCAACCAATCAATCGGTTCAGTATGTTGATGGAGCCACCAATGGGGATTGAAGAAAGAGGGAAGCTCCAATTTCTTCAATTTGGAGAGAATTTTAGAGAATAGTAGAAATTAGCATTATTTCAGCATAACTCTAGTATAGTAAAATTCTTCTCTTTTTTTCAAAGGACTCATGTTCTATTTATAGGAGAGGGAAGCTCTAACCAAAGCTAACTGAATTCTAGAATTTTTCAGATTCAGTTTGGTTGAATTTGGACTAGATTTGGATCTAGTTTGGTTCCTTTTTGATTCGGTTTGGTTCCATTTTGATTTGGTTTGATTCAAGAGAGAGGAGAGATAAAAATATCACATTATCTTTGAGTTTAAAACTCATTGAAGCATGTGAAATATGCACCTCCTTTAATGGACTCCCCTTCCTTACATATGTGTCAAAATAGAATGATTATACCCAAAATATCTCATATTTTTAATATTGCTCCTAGTTTTTTACTAATAAACCTTGTACATTTTCAACTCTTCATCTTATGTGAGCATTTACTCATTTTTGGATATCCAAAATATCTCATATTTTTAATATTGCTCATAGTTTTTTTACTAATAAACCTTGTACATTTTCAACTCTTCATCTTATGTGAGCATTTACTCATTTTTGGGTATCTTCTTTTACAAATTGGATTTATCTCCGCCCTACACATGGATTGATGCTATTGGCCTATAGGAACCTTAATTGGACCATAATCCAAAAATTTCTAAAAATCTAGACCCTTAGGCTAAGGTCCTTTATACCCATTTCCATTTAATTCCAATTACACATTGGAAGTTCTTTTTGAATTTCTGTTTCAGGGAAACTTATTTTAATAGGATGAGATAATTTTCTATCCAAAAATATTAAAAATCTAAATATTCTCTCTCTAGGTTAAAACAGTTAGAAATAAGATCTTTTATATTTCTGAAGAGGGAATTGATTACAGGGGAAGATGCTGTCCAGACATTTTGAGAGGCTGGGGAGGAATCTTACATTCTCTCCCACTTGAAAAACGCGAGATGTCCTCATCTCACAAACTGGGGGTAATTTCGCAAGATGCACGAATATGAGACCAAGAGAAAATTTAATTAAGATTAACCACCAAAAAAAGTCTCAAAGAGAGCAAGACTCAAGACAAGAACAAAGATTTCAACTTTATTTACTCTTGGAACATATACAGTAAAGATAGAAGAACTTTTTACACTTCCATAAGCTCGTCCATCATATGGTCACAAAAGCATACAGTTCTATAAAATCCTTCTTCACAGACTCGCTTGCATCTTGAAGGTGAGAAATCATCATGGATGAAACCAATTCCTGTTGCCAAGCCATAAAGGAGATTAAGAAGAAAGGAGATCGATGGAAGTAAGATTACTGCGAGCGACAAGTAAGAGTTACGACTTATATAAAAGAAGGAGCTAGCGTAACCTAGAAGCCAACGGGGTATCTTGCCATTGAAGTTTTACCGTCTTTCCATGATTTGGGTTTGGCACATATTTCTATAGAAGGCTTACATGAAATACATTATGAACTTTGAGATGAGGAGGTAAAAGAAACTCGTAGGCTAAGTCACCTTCTTTCTTTGAATTCAGATAAGGCTCACAATATCTGGGGGATAACTTCTTATACTCCCCAAGAGATAAAGAACTTCTTTTGGGCCGTACTCGAATGAAGACCAAAACCTTGGTATCCAAAACACCGATTTTTACTTCTGAACTCATTGTTCTAAATCCTTAAAACAGGTGGGACTCCTGAGAAGTATTCTAGGGAAAGGGTCTTCCCTTTTTTTTTAAACAGAATTTTTCTTTTATTTTAGAGAGGAAATAATTATAAGATTTTTACTCTTGTATACCTCAAAGGCTGGGGAGGAATCTTACATAGAGGCACAGCCGTTGATTCCTATCCATAGAACAATTACTATCCGGGATTTACTTTATCTATCGTAATAACAGAAATTGAGTCTTGATTTACGGATCCATCAGTGCAGCCTAACCCCATCCAGTCCCATGGGTTAGCCAACCTCCCAACCACTGTAGTGATGGGATCCAATTAGGAAGTTGGTTAGGATTTGTCCCGGGTACCATGGAAAAGAGTTCCCAGGCCCCCTAGCCAGAAGCTCATGCAAACATAAAACTAGTCACACCACTTACACACCCAATATGAAATTGCCTTTTTCTCAGCATCAACTAACTTTCAAACAATCCTTTAATGAAACCATTATGTCACTGATGACAATCCTCAAAGTCTCTGGTTGAATCCTTATTTCCCGTCATTCATTCATTGGTGTACTTATGGCATCATTGGCAACCAGAACGCTCACCACCTGTTCACTCAGGGAACTTTTCCATAGTTCCTACCTCATAGTAACCGGCAATATATTCATATAACAGAATGGAATCTCCGTGGAAGATCAGTAGGATCAACCCACAGATCCATATAAAAGAGCCATGGACTCATCCGTTGAGGACCAGCAAGGTCAATCAACCATATCCATATAAAAGAGCCATGGACTCATCCGTAGGACCAGCAAGGTCAATCAACCAGATGCATGCCCGGTTTTAGAAAACAACTCTTATTCCTTGTTCCAATATCTTCCACGACGCACGTGTGGGTATCTTCGGTGACCCAGAGCCCGAGCACCGTATGGTCAGCACCCTCGAGGATCCTTCGCAGGTAACCTAGCGCTTCACTCATAGGCCGCTTCCTTGGTCCCTCATCCACCGTACCGGAAGCTCACCATTTAAATCGAACCGAGGCTGGTCAAGACCTAGATCGACCTTGCTACGCGAGAGAAATTACATAAAACCCATTAGAATTAAGCATAAATAGAAATTTATGTAATTCTTTACTATCATTAATCGATTAACTTCAATAGCATTCATCAAATTATGTAATTCTTCACTACCATTCATCAATTAACTTCAATAGCATTCAAAAACCATTCCAATTAAGCTTCTCAAGCTTGAGAGGGGTTGAGAAGAGAGAAGCATTGAGAAATTATAGAAAAGATCAAAATTCACCATTTACCTTACAAATTGCTTGATTCTTTGTTCACGGTAGAGGCCCCCAACCAATCAATTGGTTAAGTATGTTGATGGACCCACCAATGGGGATTGAAGAAAGAGGGAAGCTCCAATTTCTTCAATTTGGAGAGAATTTTAGAGAATAGTAGAAATTAGCATTATTTCAGCATAACTCTCGTATAGTAAAATTCTTCTCTTTTTTTCAAAGGACTCATGTTCTATTTATAGGAGAGGAAAGCTCTAACCAAAGCTAACTGAATTCTAGAATTTTTTAAATTCAGTTTGATTGAATTTGGACTAGATTTGGATCTAGTTTGGTTCCTTTTTGATTCGGTTTGGTTCCATTTTGATTTGGTTTGATTCAAGAGAGAGCAGAGATAAAAATATCACATTATATTTGAGTTTAAAACTCATTCAAGCATGTGAAATATGCACCTCCTTTAACACTAGTTTGGTACCAAAACAGGACACTTAAGTGTCCTTTTTTAGGGGTTGTGGAAAACAATCAAACTCCTAATGTAGGCTTTAAAAACCAAAATGCTTCATTGGTCATGTAGAACATAACCCTATGCTTATGTAAAAAATGCTAAACATATAAAATGCCTTTTTATTTGGAAGTACATAAGCAACAAAGTAGCATATGTCTTGAAAATGAACATTTTTCAGGATTTTTCCAAATATGCAAGCATCATTCTCTCAAAAAACAAATCCAATGATATCAATAGCATTTTTCCCAAGATATTTTGATAGCATACATCAGTCCAAGGAGGTAGAAGTTCACCAAAAAAATCATTTTCCTTTCCTAGAATTTTTTCCAAAAAAGTTACATAAAATCAGCAAAAGTAACACGTATTATCAAAACTCAATCACGCCACTAAAAAATAATGTAGCCCTATCAATGAGAATGTTGATTATTGGTTTTCATACTTGAGATGAGATAAATAAGCCATAATTTGATGTGTATGACACTAACTTAGCCTCCACTTAAGTAGGTCCTTATCGCCTAGTTCTAAAAAAACTATAAAAAATAAAAATATAAAATTTGATCATCTTTTATCAAAAACTAATCATAACTATGCTTGCACAAGTAGTCTACACCTATAGTTACAACAAATAATGCACTTACACAGCTTTCCCCTTTGATGAAAATCAAAATTAGGCTCATAATTAGACATTTTATGTATTAAAAACAGGTTGCACAAAAGGCCATGTATGAGAAGAGGCCCAAAAAGTGGCTCTAAAGTTTTGGAAAATTCAAAACAAAGTAGTATTTACCCTATATAACATGGGTGCACCTCAAGTTTTACATTATTAGCTTGCATATGGAAGGAGAAAAATTCATGCTCCACCTGTATAAAAAACGTCATTTCAATATTAGCGAGTCAAAAATTTATCCAATAATTTTCGTTTGATGATTCCAGAATTTAGTTTACATCATGGGCTTTCCATCAAGCCAAGTTTCATGATCAAACTATGTCCCTTCTAAAAGTTGTCCAAATTACTACTATTTTGAAAACAGCAAAAATCATGCATTTTATCAGCATGTGTCTAAGAAAATTAAAATATTATCTTGCAAAAGCTAAGAAAAGTGCAATTTAAAAAATCTCAAGGATTTTTTGGGTGTGGAGGAACATCTGTGGATGTTAAGCATTTCAAAACTCTTAATAGATTGCCCACAAAAATTGAAGAACTTTTTAGGACACTTTAGTGTCTCAGGACACGTAAGTGTCCAATTACAGAACTAGTGTTAATGGACTCTCCTTCCTTACATATGTGTCAAAATAGAATGATTATACCCAAAATATCTCATATTTTTAATATTGCTCCTAGTTTTTTACTAATAAACCTTGTACATTTTCAACTCTTCATCTTATGTGAGCATTTACTCATTTTTGGATATCCAAAATATCTCATATTTTTAATATTGCTCATAGTTTTTTACTAATAAACCTTGTACATTTTCAACTCTTCATCTTATGTGAGCATTTACTCATTTTTGGGTATCTTCTTTTATAAAATTGGATTTATCTCCTTCCCACACATGGATTGATCCTATTGGCTCACAGGAACCTTAATTGGACCATAATCCAAAGATTTCTGAAAATCTAGACTCTTAGACTAAGGTCCTTTATACCCATTTCCATTTAATTCCAATTGCACATTGGAAGTTCTTTTTGAATTTCTGTTTCAGGGGAACTTATTTTAATAAGATGAGATAATTTTCTATCCAAAAATATTAAAAATCCGAATATTCTCTCTCTAGAATATTTTCTCTCTCTAGAATATTTTCTCTCTCTAGGTTAAAACAGTTAGAAATAAGATCTTTTATATTTCTGAAGAGAGAATTGATTACAGGGGAAGATGGTGGACATTTTGAGAGGCTGGGGAGGAATCTTACAATGAGAACATGGAATGGGTGGAGGTGTGTGTGTGTGTGTGTAGAGAGAGAGAGAGAGAGAGAGAGAGAGTGAGATGCTTCGTCTGTACACATGTGTGTAAAAATACTTGAATAGTGAATCTTATATAAGGTGAAATTTATAGCATACCTATACATATATAAACAGAATAGTGAATGTCATGGTGAATCTCATATAAGGCAAAATCTAGGATGAGACTAATAACGCATAATTTAAAACTATAGTCTTTGCTTTAAGAAGCTATTGATCTTTTCACGTCCAAAAATACTAGTAGTCATTGCATTAAGAATCCTTTGTATTCATGTCAAAAATAATAACTTGAAGTACCAACCTATGCTTTTGGAACCCTTTCTTCTTGCTATTATTTTATAAGGGTTATGAATGTGTGAAGGACAAGTTGTTCAAGGATGGAATCCTTGGTTCTTAAAGGAAACGTTTTTCTCCTCTTCAAAAAATATTAATGGTTACAAGTACACAAAAAAATGCTTTTGGAACCCTTCTTTTCCTCTTTATTGAAGAGGAAACGTTTTTCTCCTCTTCAAAAAATATTAATGGTTACAAGAATACAAAGAAATGCTTTTGGAACCCTTCTTTTCCTCTTTATTGAAGAGCACACCCATAACTTATCCTTTTATCTCGTGCAGCAGACAGCCAGTAGGTAGTTTTTTTTTCCTAACTATTATTAGAGAGAGCACACTACCGACATGGCTCGCGAAGTTCCTCCCACCATCGACATCCAGGGCTTGTCAGGCGACGGGCGCAGCGCTGTGCTGCAGGAGCTTTCCCGTGCGTGCGAGGAGTGGGGCTGCTTCCAGGTATAACACACACACACTACCTCCTTTATGTCAAGCAGCATATATATTCGCTTGATTATTAATCAGTATCGTCGTATGATAATATAATGTGAGCAGGTGGTGCATCACGGGGTGCCCGATCGCGTGATCGAGGGCATGTGGGTGGCCGCTCGGAAGTTCTACGAGCAGCCGGCCGAGGCCAAGCGGGCTTTCACAACGACGAGGCGGGACGATGGCATGAACTTCATGAGCAACGAGCTCACAGAGGCCACCAACTGGCTGGAAATCCTGATGGTGCGCCGCCGCCCGGGCATCTGCGACGGCTTCCAAGACGCCCGTGAAATCTTTGGGTAGTGCCTTGAACTGTTATTAGGGGTCATTAATTGAGGATTACTTTTGTTTAATGAGGTCGACATTGTGCTAGTTAACACTCTGGGTTGATTGGATCATTGCACAAAACATAGAGCTCACTTGGTATAAAAGCAAAGCTCACCATTCTTTTCGGATCTTTGAATAAGGAAATGTATGACTAATGTGGGTCTTGTTTGTGTGTAGGGAAAGCCTTCTGGACTTTGGGCATGATGTACAAAAGCTTGGCAATGATTTGTACGATGCTATGTTCGAGAGCCTTATTGGGAAGGAAAGCATGGATAACCACAAAAGAAAAAAAGGGCTTCCCACAATTGAGAGAGTAGTCCTCACCCTCAACTTTTACCCTCCGTGCTTGGACTCCAATGCTGCTACTACCGGCTTCAAAGAGCACACAGACGTGGGCACTCTTACCTGTCTCTTACAAGATGAGGTTGGCGGCTTACAAGTGCAGTCCCCATCTGGTGAATGGGTTGAACTCAAGTATCGACCCAACGTATTTGTGGTTCTCTTGGCGGATCAAATGGAGGTTTGTGACATCTTCAACCTATGTTATAACCACCTCTCTTAGGATATATATACGATATATTACGGTAGCTAAAAGATATTGGGAGCAAGGAGTGCTAGGCGCATGAGATCAATACTCCCCCTCCTCTTTGCCAAACAATGGGATCAATACTCCCTTCCCCTCCCCTTTGCCAACAACCACACCTCCCCCACCCCCCTCCCCACCCAACAATTGGATTAAAAAGAAACGAACCTTACGTAAGGCCGTGTGAGATATTTATATAATATAATATATTACACTAATCCCTCCCTTCTTCCAAAGGAGTGGGATATAAAGAAATGAACTTTCTCTCAACCTTCTTTATATCCCACCCAAGGAGTGGATATAAAGAAATGTACCTTCCCTAAATACAAAAAAGAAAATGATAATTAAAAGGTCTTACAGGTGTCAACTTGCTTCTGCAGATCTTGACAAATGGACGGTATAGATCCTCTCCCCATCGTGTCATAGCTAATCCAAACAAGTTACGGATCTCTCTTCCCTTTACATTTGGACCTCCAGAGGAAGAATTTATTGCTCCTATTCCTGAGCTCATTAACCATGATTACCCATGCGTGTACCAAGGAGCCACTTTCAAAGAGTACATGATGCGCTACTTCGATACAAGTCTACCGAACCATAAGAAAGGCCTTGAATTTGCCAAGGCTTTTATGGAGAGATCAATGAATGAAATGGAACAATAATTATCTTGATTTATTAGTTATGTTCATTTTTCTTTGGACTTATATATGGAGTATTTATTTGTTTCCTAGAATGAAACAATATCTCATTAATAATGAAAATAATTATTGTTGCCATATATATAGGCAGTGATGTCTATGAACACACTTAGGACCGCCGGGGCACTTTTTTCCCCTTTAGGAGGTTTTTCCCCCCGGCTTATATATACGCCCATCATTCTAGGGCTATCTTTATCTTTGTACATTGACACAATCTATTAATACACTGTGTGTTGTGTGCATTCTTGCTTCTTCTTCTCCAAGCTTTGTGTGCTTTGTGTGTGCTTTGTGTGTGTGTGTATGTGTGTGTGTGTGTGTTTGTGTCTTTGGCATATGTGCCTCACTCACCTTGTGCATAGCTCATGGAATTAATACAATGCCTAGGCTTTGATGTTTTTATCACAAAACCTCAATAGAGGACTTGCTAAATCTCCATAATTTGACATTTAGTTGTTTGGTAAAAATATATAAGATCTTGACTAAGAAATGACTCATAAGATGGAAAGCATATCATAATGACCCATTTGGTGAGAACATTTGGGCCACCTTATCTTGCTATCAACCAACTCAAAATGACATTACTAAGTACTTGATCTCTTGTGTAAAGATTATTAATGCCTCTTACACATGACTAGCAGCAATGCATGACACTACTAAGTAAGCAATGCATGAGACTACTAAGTACTTGATCTCTTGTGTCAAGATTATTAATGTCTAGTACACATGACTAGTAGCAATGCTAGCCTTTTGCACATGACTAGTAGCAATGCTCCATCTTCCTGAATTATTATGCTTCACTAGTAGATAGGGTTTTCTGGGCATGAATTTATAACATCCATGAGGCTACTTAAATGTTGATGTCAAATGAGGCCTTGGCATTTAGCAACACTTAAGGAATAACACATTGTTGTTAGATCTGGGCAAATTCACCATATTCAATGAACTAATCCACCTAAACACTATCTTTGAAAATTTATGTTTGCATCCTGAAAACTCTTAATACAAGGGTGAACTATCAATTGGGACAAAATAACATCTCTAATGGCATGATCCATGGTAGTAGTGACTTATTTGAAATACCTAGCAAAATCATTCTCGAATTTTTTATCCCTTCTTTTTGCTCACCTCAACATTATGGCATGGCACCTATAGATCTGTCACAACAAGACAAAGCACCTACAGACGCGCACACAGATGCATTTACTCAACAAAAAAAAAAAACTTACGGGCGCGTCTATTTGCACGTCTATTAGTGCGTCTACAGACCCGCATCTAAAGGCATGTTTAAAAGGTAGCAAACAGACGTGCCTATAGACGTGCCTATATATGCGCATATAGACGCACATATAGATGCGCAAATAGAAGGTCAAGGAAAATTTTAAAAAACAGACAGACGCATGTATAGACGCGTTTATATAGGCAAACAGACAGACGCATGCATAGACACGTTTATAGATGCTCAAATAGATGCATCTTGAACAAACAAACGCGTATATAGACGTATATATAGACGCGTATATAGACGCATATATAAACGCATATATAGACGCATATATAGACGCGCTACATAATATTTTTTAAATTTTGTCTGCTTTAACAGAATGCTATGTATGTTGTGTATGCTATGTAGTTACAGGAATCCCATTTCCACATTGTGTAATTAAATTCTTATAGCCAATCGCATTTTAATTAGCACTCTTTCAAGCACGTCTATAGCCGATATTAATTACAATTCCAAATAAAACATTAAACCTCCAAAACATTTAGTTACAAGGCATGAATTGATAGCTCAAAAAGTGCTTGTATATACATATAGCACGAAGCTAAGCCACGTCCTATGGCTTCAAGTACCAAAAATAAGAGGAGTGTATATACAAGAGGCACGAAGTGGCTAAGTACAAAAAAGAGTAGCTAGCACTACTCCTCACTCCCTTCTGTGCTCCCTTCTCCACCTCCTTCTTTCTCATCTTCTTGTGCAGAGTCCTGTAAACAAGGGACAACATATATCAAAGTATGAAAAATCAAATCTTTATTTATAATATTGACATTATTTAATTTCTTTCAAATACCACGGAGGACTCTCCAGTAGCCCGAATATACTGCTCCTCAGTAATCAACCGGTCATTATAGAAGTGCCTCCATGTATCTCCTCTGCGATGGTGGCGGTGGTAGGCTGTCTTGACAGGGAGTAGGGTACTTGCACGATATCAAGCTGCAAGGTGACACAATTTGCGGAGGGGTTAGTACAAAGAAACAACCTCCTAATAAACTACATAAACAATATAATTTGAGATCGATACTTACAAATTGGGCCTTCCATGATTCAACACCCCCTGCTCCAAAATGCACGCTTCCATATTGCTCCATTTAGATCCTTCGTGCCTCCACGTGCTTTAGACTAGGTTCCTCCTTCGCTAACTTCATTGCTTTCTTCCACACGCTTGTGAGCGGTGTGGGACGGGTCCCTTGGTGGAGCCTGGCAAGCTCCGCTAGTGCATGCCTCTTAAGCGAAGATCTTTTATTGCTAAGTATCGAAAAAATCTTTGACTTGGCCCATTTATCTATGAACTTAACATTGGGGGGGTTAGGATACCTAGAGCGAACACCAGCGAGGGTCTCATCAACTAGCCTCTTTGGTTGATCTTTGTAGTGAATAAAGCAATCTCTGTAATTGTTAGCAATTACACAGCGCATGAAGGCCATGATGTCCTTCCCCCGTGCATCCATCAAGATGCCTCCTGTCTGAGTGATGTCATAGTAGATTGTACCATCACCCGGAGGCATGTCTTGATCATCTGAATCATTCTCGTCCCCACCACCACCCCTCCCAAAGCACTATGCCGCCATGCATCCCCCACCACTCTCCCTGCTACTACGCCTGCTATACTGTGTCGTGTCGAGCTAGTACGCTGGAGAACCAAGTCTCAACTACATGGGAGTACGTCGACTGCTCTACGAGGCAGAAGGGCCTCCTGACGGCAAGGGGGAAAGGACATAGGATGGCATGGGGGAAGGGTCTCAGCTATGTAGCCGGCTGGGCTCTATTGACTCCACTCGGGTAATCTCAAAAGGTGTGGGGGTGGAGTGGTTTGGAGTCTGTAGTGCCGACTCCTGGGGGGTGTTTAGAGTACTGGTTGTTGGAAGAGGAGACGATATGGCAAACGAGACATGAAGAGGAGACGAGACGAGACAAGATGCACACAAAGTGAGATCCCCAAAAGTGTGTGGAATACACACAATAGATGAGTATATATAGAGGAGATCCTAGGGCTATATATAGAGACATTCTATATATAGTCAACACCCCTGCTCAAAGAAGGGTCTCTAACTGTGGATGAAAAAACCCTTGGGGGCTCAAGGGAAAAACCCACAGCTCTATATACACCTACCGCTATATTAAATTATTTTATAGTTACAAAGTATTATTCAAAGGAGCTACATCACTCACTCCCATATATACAATAGCCATGAAGGCTGCGAAGGAGCTACATCACTCCCATATACACAATATCCATGAAGGAGCTACATCACTCCCATATATATAATAGCCATGAAGGAGCTACATAACTCCCATATATACTTCATCACTCTTATATGAACAATAGCCATGAAGGCTTTGAAGGAGTCCGTCATCCATCTTCATGTTGTCTTGATCCATTCATGTAGGTTGGGTGCGAGTCTATCTTCGTGACGATGCCAAATAATATTTTTGTAGTCTCTTCTCTATATTGAAGCTCAACACAAATACAATCCTGATCCATAAACCCTGTAATATGGAAGAAGTCTCCATAACAAATGGAAAACCATAATTTTGTTATAGAAATATGAGATGTACACAAAAAGATGTACACAAAGAAATAGACATAAAGGTATCTATTATATGGTTGCTTAGGAATATAGTCCATCCGCAAGGACATGCATTTTGTTATAGAAATATGAGATGTACATGAAAAGATGTACACAAAGAAATAGACATAAAGGTATCTATTATATGGTTGCTTAGGAATATAGTCCATCTGCAAGGACATGCATGACAATGTCAACTTGTGGAAAATCATCCAATCAATGGCAAATGAACTAGATTTGGTAAGAAAATCTAGTTACTTGGAGAAGTTGACTTGGAAGATTGACCTATCAATAAACACTAAAATAGAAAATGACACTCATTCTAGTTAGTAAGGATGTCATGGAAAGCTAGAATCATATCTTTGCCATGGGAAAAAATCTATGACATAAGATCAAACCTCCAATATTATGAGTCAAGATAATGAGACAACTATAACTTGGATCAAACCTCCAGGATAACATGATATGAAAGTAAACCTCATAAGATGACAGGACGAGAAATCAAACCTCTGACGTCCATAGGTAGGATGACCAGACATAAGATCAAACCTCCAATATTATGAGAAAAATCTATGACATAAGATCAAACCTCCAATATTATGAGTCAAGATAATGAGACAACTATAACTTGGATCAAACCTCCAGGACGACATGATATGAAAGTAAACCTCATAAGATGACAGGACGAGAAATCAAACCTCTGACGTCCATAGGTAGGATGACGAGACATGATGAAAAAAGCAAACCTCTGACATGAAACAATAATTAGGATTTAGACACCTCTGACGGGATGAAAAAGCAAACCTCTCACATGACGTACTTGAAAGTAAACCTCATAAGATGATAGGCCGAGAAATCAAACGTGTGACATTCACAATCAGGATAGTAAACCTCATAAGATGACGGAACGAGAAATCAAACCTTTGACATCCCCACAGGAAGCATGTAGCCAGGATGACATGATGTGAACATAAACCTCATAAGATGACAGGACGAGAAATCAAACCTCTGATAGGAAGAGAAATCAAACAACTAACATGTAGTCAGGATGACATGACGTAAACGTAAACCAACCTCGTAAGATGACATGAACGTAAACCAACCTCGTAAGATGACGGGACAAGAAATCAAACCTCTGACATGTAGTCAGGATGACATGACATGAACATAAACCTCATGCTACACGTATGGAAAGAACCATAGCGAAAGTTGCATGGTGATATGGAATGACCAACATTAACGAAACATGTAACCATCATCATGGAACAACACCACGGCATAGTCAACCATCATCGGCGAAACATGTAACTGGAACAACATCATGGCATCATGGATACAATCCATGGAAACATAGTCAACCATGTAACCATCATCACGGAACAACACCATGGAATCATGGATAAAATCCATGGAAACACAATCAACATATAGCTTGGAATGACCAACAACAACAAAACATATAACCATCACCATGGAACAACGATCCATGGAAAAATAGTCAACCATCATCGACCAAACGTTTAACCATCATCATGGAACAGCACCATGGCATCATGGATACGATCCATGGAAACATAGTCAACCTTTATCGATGAAACATGTAACCATCATCACGGAACAACACCATGGCATCATGGATACAATCCATGGAAACATAGTCAACCATCATCGACGAAACATGTAACCATCATCATGGAACAACACCATGGCATCATGGATAAAATCCATGGAAACACAATCAACCAATATAGATTAGCCAAGTGAACCAACATCAACGAAACATGTAACCATCATCATGGAACAGTACCATGGCATCATGGATACAATCCATGGAAACAAAGTCAACCTTCATCGATGAAACATGTAACCATCATCACGGAACAACACCATGGCATCATGGATACGATCCATGGAAACATAGTCAACCATCATCGACGAAACATGTAACCATCATCATGGAACAACAACATGGCATCATGGATAAAATCCATGGAAACACAATCAACCAATATAGATTAGCCAAGTGAACCAACATGGACTAAACATGTAACCATCATCATGGAACAACACCATGGCATCATGGATAAAATCCTTGGAAACACAATCAACCAATATAGATTAGTCAAGTGAACCAACATCAACGAAACATGTAACCATACGAAACATGTAGCTTGGAAAGTTGAAACCGCTCCATAAAGTCAAAAGACATATGAACATCATTCATCAACGCGATTAACTCTTTGAAAAATTCAGCACAAAGAGACCAGACGTTCTAAAAGTAAAGGCCCCATGCTTTCTCTAGAACAACACTAACACTGTCAGCATAGCAAAATCAAGGCACTTTAGCTATTGATGCACTAACCATGGCATGAGGCTATCATAGAGCCTGGCCTTATCCAGGACACAAATGACAATTTTCTATATTTTAAAATTTAAGGCGACAAAGTCTCTTGCGTGAAAATTGCCATTTCTTGGATGAAAAGCAGGCCTTTCTAATCTTTTATGCGTTCTTATTTTCCAAAATATCATAGCAGCTTTAATTATCGGGACCTTTTGGCAACCGAAAAGGGCCGCTAAAAATAGCTCAGTCAAGAAACATACCGAAAAGTACTCTATAAAGATTTAGTAGCTGGCAACACCTGGAGCAGCAACACGTTGTCATGTACATGCTAGAGGAAGGTTAAAGAGTTGTGCAGCCTGCTTTTAAAAATCCAGTAGCAATTCCCTTCTATTGCCACATGTACCATGCCTAAATTAGCTATGTGTGCGTCTTAGCAGGAAATCCAGTAACCGGTGATGATGCTAATTTCTTAATAAAGCTAGTCCGCTAAAAATATAGAAAGCTAGAAAAAGAAATTTCGTTTCTTTCATACTCTGCTCATGATGCTGCCTACAGTAAGTAAAATTTTGAAATCGGTTTTCACCTGATGGCGCTAGAGAGTGTGCGCAAGGCAGTCTTGATATGATTGGAGCGATGATGAGAAGAGAAAGGTGGGATTCAAGCAACGCTGCCGGCTGTCCATAACCTTTATGGCTTTGGCCTCTATCAAATGCACACTTAACTATTGCAAAAGTTGCACCGCTCTTCTTAGACATGGCTCTACTAATAATCATATCCACAAGCGCTCCATACTATTGTCTCAGGCTCGCTCCTTCCAAAGCAATTGCAGTAGCCTTCATGCTTTAAAATGAAATACAAAATCTCCTCGTTTATTGAAAGTGTGTCTTCGAACACAGATTGTAGATATTGTATTGACTTCAAGAGAACCGCTCTCTGTTTTCTTTGTTAGATGTTGTTTACAAAAGTAATTACCATAAACCAAATCTTGTTCTGATGTGAAGTTGCGTAGTAATTCAAATTTTATTGCACAGGCCATCACAATGTCAAAGAGAAAAGCTCAAAAATAACCATTCCAATTTTATCGAAGAATTCAATAATATCATAGCATGACCTGTATTAAGGCTTTGTATTACAAACAAAAACGTAAGCAATATAACCATCTTCAAAACAAGTTTACGAGACAAAGAAAAAGAAGAGAACACTTAGCTCTTGAATTTGACGATGACAATTTGTTCCTTGCAAAGACCTCAGCCTTCTCCACGCTTCACTTGTCCATGCTCTGATACCATGTTGGAAGAGGAGACGATATGGCAAACGAGACATGAAGAGGAGACGAGATGAGACAAGATGCACACAAAGTGAGATCCCCAAAAGTGTGTGGAATACACACAATAGATGAGTATATATAGAGGAGATCCTAGGGCTATATATAGAGACATTCTATATATAGTCAACACTGGTCATGTAGCCGTATAACTCCGCAGGACTGGGAGGGTGCCCCAAAAGGTTATATAAGTCCCGAAAGATGGTCTCTGGGAGATCAGGTGAGCCTGAAGAGCTTCCTGGCCACATGATGAACTGGAAAAAGGAAAAAAAGAAGATTACTGATGAACTGAGAAGAGAAAAAGAAGAGAAAAAGAGAGAAGGAAAGAGAGTAGAAAAGGCATGCACAAAGGGGATAAAAGAGAGGAGAAAGGAGAGGAAAAGAGAGGAGAAAAAGAGGGAATAAAAGAGAGAAAAAGAGAGGAGAATAGAGGAAAAAAGAGGGGGATAAAAGAGAGAAAAAGAGAGGAGAATAGAGGAAAAGAGAGGAGTAAAAAAGAGAGAAAAAGAGAGAAGAATAGAGGAAAAGAGAGAGAAGAATAGAGGAAAAGAGAGGAGTAAAAAAGAGAGAAAAAGAGAGAAGAATAGAGGAAAAGAGAGGATAAAAAAACAGAGAAAAAGAGAGGAGATAAGAGAGAAAAAGAGAGACGAAAAGAGAGGATAAAAGAGAGAAGCAAAAAGAGAGGAAAATATAGAGTGCAATCTATTTTTTCAATCATGCTTTCCCTTTCCATCATTAATGCAATCCCCTTCTTCAATCATGCAATCCCTTTCCATCATTCATACAATCCCTTTCTTCATTAATGCAATCACTTATTTCCATGAAAAGAGAGAAAAAGAGAGGAGAAAAAGTGGGGATAAAAGAGAGGAGAAAGGAGAGGAAAAGAGAGGAGAAAGGAGAGTAGAAAAAGTGGGGATAAAAGAGAGGAGAAAGGACAGGAAGAGAGAGGAGAAAAAAAGAGAAAAAGAGAGGAGGGGAAAAAAAGAGAGAAAAAACACAGCGTCTATCTAAGCGTTTAACAGCGCATCTACAGACGTGGCTACTTGTTTCCAACACAGAGTAGACGCGTCTATAGACGCGCTTATAGGTGCTTTTAGACGCTCTCTCAAATGCGTCTATAGACGCGCTCTGACAGACAGACTATTTAAAAAAGACGAAAAGGACATGCACCCGACGCGCCCAACACAAAAACAAAGTTGTTGTACCAAAAACATTCGATTCAAAGAGAGCAAAGGACGAATCAAACGAGAGCAACTTTCAAAGAAGATCTACCCTAAAGAGGCATACCTTGGATAGAGGTATGGAAGCTTCTTGTTCTTCTTCAAAGCTGCTTCTCTTTCTTCTCTTCCTTGTTCACCCTCTTCTCTTGTGTGCTTGGAGATGATTGTGTAAGCTTGTAGATAAGTGTGGGTGCTTGAAGATAAGTGTGGATGCTAGGTTGTGGATCTGTTAATAGCAAAGCAAGCCCGTTGAAAGTATGTGAAGAAAAGCAAGAGCGCTAAAAGTAGGTTTGAAAATGAAAATCGTGTCTACAGGAGCGTCTAATGTCACGTATAAAACCACGTTTAATTGCACGTTTACAGCAGTTTAGATGTGTACCACACAGAAGAGATGCGCTTTTAGACGCGGCATAGAGTTTTCAGATTAAATGTTTGATACAAGAGCAATTTTATTGGGTTGTTTATTTGTAGGATGTCTTCATCTTCAACAAGTAGCTCCAGTGAGGATGAATCCCTCCGTATCTACCATCCCGAAATGTGGTTGGAGCAAAAAATCAAATGTATGTGTGATCGATGTCAAGGAAACATGTATCGTGCATGAAAGATTACACTCAATCACATCTCAAAGTATGGAGAATGGGATGCGACCGTAAACATGGTAAGTGTTAAAGAGTTAAGGTTGATTGAGCTACCTATGGGTGTTCATATGTTTGAGTTATGATCCCATTTTAATTTGATACAGGATGCAGTGCCACACCGGCATATGTTGCCCTATGCTTGTCGTGAGGAGGCAAAGCGTCGGCGATATGAGGTGGGATCTTCAGGAGGGATCGTTACGGATGCATGGAGTGATGGCGATAGTAGCCCTCCACCATTACCTCATGAAGCCGTGGAGGAGGAGGTGTTTGATGATATGGTGTGGGATTTATATGTCCACCATCAATCCGAAGGGAGGGATGATAGCATGGAGCAGGACAATCAGATATTTACTGCAACATCGACTCGACTGTTTGAGGGGTGCACATTCTTTGTTCTACGTTGTCGTGCCATGGCACGTCTATGATATGAAACCGTGCATGTGAGGCCGTCAAATACACATCCAGATGCATGAGGTTATGTGCCATGACGAATCATTATATGATGTCTGAGTATATATGTTCATATTGTAGATAAAGTTCAATAAGATGAGCTGAGGCTGAGCCAGGTTTTGAAGCCCTTGACAGTGTGGTGTGAATTGTGGAGGATTTTTTTTTTTATGCTTATGGAGAATTTTGGAGCCAGCAGATATCTTGTGCCTTGAAAAGACTGGATTTTGCTTGTGACATTAGCACTGAAACAGAGAACTTAATGGTGCATATTGGTCGGGATCTTGATTGTATGCTTTAAATGGCAAAATCATATGCACAATAAGGATGTTAAATGGAGCTAAGGCGTGAGAAAAACCTTTATGGTGTAAAGGTAAAAAGGAGTTGATTATATATATATATATATATGGTCAACACTCCATAACAATGGAAAAAGGGGAAGTAATAAGGCATTGAGGACTTTAACCTTAATGCTAAGGTTATGCTTTATAACCTTAGTGCTAAGGTTAACAAAATATTGGAGATTTTCTAGAAATCGGGCAGTTTTCTTTCTATGGCATGTATAGCTGTCCGCCGAGTTCGCCGCGGGGAATGAGGAAAAACGACCGGAGCTTCACGGCGGAACCAGAGTGAGGAGGGGAATTATGCAGCGTTGAAGTTCAGCGTCGAATCTACCAGAGAATTTAACTCATTGAATATATTATCTGCTTATGCTTTGTAGGTGCTAGAATTAGAGAGGAATTCTAGAGCTACATAATGATGTAATTATTGGGGAATCTATTTTCAAAACCGTCTGCAGCGATGCTTCTCCAGTTGATTTTCCCTCGCATAATCGGCGAGCTGCATATGTTTGGAAAAACAAATTAAAAGATCCACGTGTATAAATCGTAAGTGGAGTTTTCTTTTTGTTATTTATTCTCTTAAACTCGCTCTATGTGAATGGAGAAAATCGAATATTGATACATCAAAAAGAAAATGGAAATGAATAGAGAGACCATGGGGAAAAGGCTAAAGAATTTGGAGCTCGGTGATTGGAGAAAAATGCATTGAAGCTGAGGGAAATTTGCCTTACTTTCTTCTCATATGGATTTTGAAAATTATGAGTATGTCAAAGCTATGCCAAATGCAATATTTTGCTTGTGAGATGTTAGGATATTAAGGCAGGTTTTCAGGTGATAAAGGACATCTCGAAATAATGGTTTTGAGGGCACTGGATGTAACACATGTATACTGGAAAAATTAGAAAGCTTTATTATGCCCACATGTGAATGGTTCAAAGGATTTCATGCAATTCTGTGCAATTATCTGAATGAATTCAAGGATGTATTGAGGGAAGAGGACACATGTATTTATCAATGGAAATAATGATGTTCAATACTCCTTGGGAAATCTTGTACGTGAAATACCTTGTGGGATTTGACATTCACTCTCACAGCTAGAAGTTTCGTACTTTCCTGGCTGTACCGCACACTTCACGACAGCTTTTGGTGAACCCGACGTGAAACTGCTGGGGTGAGAGTGTGGTGAAACATACAGCGAAGCTATGGCTGAGAATTCTGAGGGCCAGGGGGTTCATTTTGACCCCGGAGTTATGCAGATGTTCCAAATGTTTTCCATGTACATGCAACAGCAACAAGCTGCTGAGAGGGGACAGATTTCCATGACTAAAGCCTTACAATCAATTGTAAAAAAGGTAGATCAATTTGATGGGAAGGACATTACAAAGTATCTGCGCAATTATATAAAGGAGATGGAGCTAAATAGGGTGACCGAGGAGGATATGGTTCGAAGTTTCGAGTTGGTATGCGTTCCTGAAATAAGAGAGCGCATAAAAGGATTGCAGACAGCACAGGGTGGCAGAAATTGGGAAGAATTCAAACTTGCTTTAAAGGATGAATACTTCATGGAGGATTCTGAGCGAGTGACTAAACGAACTTTTTTGGAATGGGTCACAAAACCTAAAATGGGAATTTCTGCCACAGAATTGCTAAGGGAGTTTGAGAAGCGTTATGCCCAGTTGTCAAGAATAGAGCGTGCAACTTTGGACAGAGAAAAGACAGAGCTCTTCTTGCAGGCAGCTGGGAAAGATCTCCAGGAGACATTGGAAATCCTCCTTGAGGATAAAAATACAGAGCAAGGATTAAAGAGTGATTGGAATGATGTTGAGGATGCAGTCACTATGTTAGCAAAGCGGCAGCGAAGGAGGGATAAAATGGTGATGGGCTCTGCAACCCCCATAGCTGCTGTTACCCCTGAGAGTTTATCCAAGCCAGCTGCCACAATTCCTAAGATAGATGGGCCGATGGATGAGCTTATCAAGGGTATGCGTGATTTAAAATTGAAGATGTCCAGGATCGAAGAAAAAGGTCTACCATTGGGGCAGGCTTCTATGCAAAGGCCTCAAATCAAAGAAGGGTTTACATATAGATGCATATGGTGTGATGACCCAGAGCATGCAAAGAAGGATTGTACCAGCTATAAAGAAGCTCTTAAAAATCAACTTGTGTTCTTCAAAGATGGGAAAATCCATCTCACAGAGACTGGTCTTCCGCTGAGTACAAACTTTGGGAAAGGAGGGATGAAAAAGCTGGTAGAGGATATGGCTGCTAGTCATGCCATTTCTATGGTTGAGGCAGCAACCTATGGATTAAAGGTTGGTCAACAAAAGCAGGGATTTGAGAATGATGAGGATTATGAGAATGAGAATTTTTGGCCGTCAACAATGGAATTAATTGCATCAAAGAAAGTGTCAAAGCAAGCTTTGCATGAGGCAGGTGATTGTATACGCCTTGAGACTGGCTGGGAGGAGCCTGTGGATTCTTTATCCATTCATGCCTATATTGCCAAATGCCAAAATAATGAGGCACAGGTAGAGGAGAAACGTAAAAGGGAAAATGAGGAAGGAGGGCCATCAAAAAGAGTTACACGTGGAAGTGAAAAGAAGGATCCTGGGCCATCACATATGCCTCCACAGCAAAGCAGACCTCTACATGATGTTTCAATGGAAGAAGTGCCAGCAAAAATGAAGGATAAGGGTAAAGGGAAAAGTCCACTCTACAAGCTTCAATCTGATATTGAAGTTGCAACAGATCTCAAAAAGGTGCTTGAAGAGAGAATTCTAAACAGCAGGGTGGAATTCACACTAGGGGAAGTCTTGGGGATTGCAAAGAAAGAATTTCATGATGAGATAATTGATATTATACGAAGAAAAAGGCAGTCCATGATTGAATCTATTCCATCACAAGGGGAGGCAAGCACTTCCAAGACTCATGGTGTACAGGTACAGAAAAAGGAAGAGAGAGAAAATGTGGTGGAATGTAATCACTCTGCTGATGGGGCACGACAAGTGCGTTTTGTGGAAGAGGATGACGAAAAAGAAGTTCTTACAAAGAGTCATTACTCCAGGAGCCATTGGGCAAGAGCCACCACTGAAACCCTTGTCAAGATAGGTGATTTGGAAGAGCCATATGTCGCTCTAATTGATCATGGGTCTGAAATAAATCTTATGGCTAAAAATCTCTACAACAAATGTAAGTGGCCAATGGATGTGGATCATGGGTGGATGATTAAAGCAGCTAATAATTCATCTGGAGAGCTTTATGCAGCATGTCCAAATGTAAGGGTAACTATAGGGGATGTGAAGGATGATCAGAATTTCTTTGTTCAGGAGATGTCATCGTATCCCCTCATTCTTGGGCAACTCTACATTACAGCTGTAAGGATGGAAACAAAGGTTTTGGATGATGGTTCAGCATATGCAAGAATAAGGAGTAAAGATGGCAAAAAGGCTGTTCAGTTTTTGACAGTTTGCATTAATCATGAAAGGAATCGTGAATCTCTTAGGACACAGTCACTCCCAAAGATAAACAGAGAGTTTATGAATTATAGGGAGATGAGGGATTTTGGCCAGGTGCCATTGTAAAGCGGGATTCCAATGGTACAAGGGGAAATGAGTTCTCGCAGGACTCAATCAATGTAAATAGTTTTTCAGCAAATTTTCAGGGATTCTCCAGCTATGGGTCACTGGTTTTTGTAAAAAGCAAGGATTTAAAGCGTGGCATGCAAAAACATATACAAAATGAACAAAAAAGTTTTGAGCAGTGTGGTCTTTTGGAGAAGAATGAGTTTATTTCAGGGGTGCTTGATGAGGTGTTATTTATAGATACTATGGATGTGCTTTTTGATATGGGAAGAGCATGCTTACAGGGTGGAAATGAAATGATAAAGGTGTCATCTGTGGAGATGTATGATATAATCCAGGAATTTGAGGGGGTGGAATGTAAAAACATGAATTGTGAGATGGATGCTCATGTTGATACAAAGTACAAAACGGTTGCAAAAAAGGTGAAGCCAGTTGCCTTGCCCTTGCCACCAGGAAGCAAGGAGAAGATAGATGAAGCTTCTATGCAGCCAAATCTTAGAGATCCGAAGAAAATCGGGCATAAATTTACTCAAGAAACTCTGAAAGAGCTGAAGATTGGTGAGAGAGATTTTCTGTTGCCAGTTGAAAGGGAATGCTTTGAGGAGATGCTTGTAAAACATGGGAAAGCTTTTGCCTTTCAGCTGCATGAGATTGGTTGTGTTGATCCAAGTGTAACAGCACCAATGGTGATCTTTACTGTTCCACATGTGCCTTCGAATCTGCGGCCAATTCCAGTACCAAAGGCTCTCTTGCCAAAGTTGATGGAATTACTAAAGGAAAAGATCAAGATGGGAATCTTGGAGCCTTCATGTGCCCCATATTCCAACAGATGGTTTACAGTACCAAAGAAAAATGGGACATTGCGCTTTATTCAAGACATGCAACCTGTAAACAAAGTCACAATCAGGAATGTGGGAGCAGGTCCAATTGTGGATGAGTTTGCAGAAGCATTTGCAGGGAAAGCTATATACTCTATGGGTGATCTGTATTCGGGATATGATCAGTTCCAGCTGGATATACAAAGCAGGGACTTGACCACAATGAGAACTCCTTTGGGATTAGTAAGGATGTGTACCTTACTACAGGGAGCCACTAATTCAGTGGCACATATGATGAATGGAATGAATAAAGTCTTACGGGACTTCATACCACAAAAAACTATGCCATTTTTGGATGATGTGCCAATAAAGGGCTGTGATGAGAAAGACAAAGATGAGAATTTGGATTCAAAAGGGTGCCGCAAGTTTGTGGCAGATCATATAAAGGATTGTGACATGATTCTATCCAGGCTTGAAGAAGTGAATCTTACTTTATCTGGGCAAAAATCAGTGTTTGGGGTTGGTGAAGTGCTAATAGTGGGACATCTTTGTAGTACTAGTGGACGCCGTCCTTGTCCAGCCAAGATAGATGCAATACAAAGAATGAAGGAAATATGCATTAATGTTACAGAGCTGAGGAGATTTCTTGGAGCATGCGTCTTTTATGTTATTTGGATCCCACATTATGCACATGTAGCAGATCCTCTTTATCAGCTTTTGAGGAAAAATCAAAAATTTTTGTGGAGTGCAATACATATTAAAGCTATGCGGAAGCTGAAATATTTGCTCCAATCATCACCCATTTTGAGAAAGGCAGATTATGAGTGTGGCAGGCCTGTGATTGTTACAGTTGATACTAGTCCTACTGGGATTGGATGGGCAGTAGGGCAAGATGATGAGGATGATCATAGGTATGTAATTAGATTTGGAGCAAAGGTATTAAGCTTTCGGCAGCGAAAGTATCCACAGATCAAGAGAGAATTATGGGGGATAGTCACTGCTCTAAAATGTGAAAAAGAATATCTTATTGGGGCATCTGTACTTGTGGAGACTGATTGCTTGCCACTTCTTGGGATGATAGCAAGTTGTACCACTCCAGATATTGCTATGCTTAGGTGGATTGCTTATATCAAGTCACTAAATCCTGAGTTTGAGCATATTGCGGGAAAAGATAATCCAGTTGCAGATATGCTATCAAGAGCCAGGTATGAAGATGAGGAAGAGATGGTTAGTGACATTGATGATGTGGGTACAAAGTTTTATACTACAGCATATGCAAAGGGGGATCATATTTGCTTATCAAATGCACTTGAGTCTTTTATTGAGGAAATATATGAAGGAGATTGGTTGCTCATTGGTCAATATTTGAGCACTCTAACAAGGCAAGAAAATTGGTCTGACTCAGAATTTAAGAGGATCCGCAGAAAAGCATATGGTTACTTTCTAAAGGATGGGTATCTCTGGAAACATCCTAAACAGAGGAATGCTATGCCACAGAGAGTCATATGTGATAAAGAGACTCAAGGGAAGCTTGTGAAAGTATTCCATGAGAGTCTCTGGGCTGGGCATAGAAGTGTGTGGGCCACTTTTACCAAAATAAAGGAAAAATATTGGTGGAGAGGAATGTACAAGGATATTTCCCAATATGTGGAAACATGCATAGTATGCCAAATGTACTCGAATGTGAGGCATCGTGATGGCTTGCAACCAACCTACCCACCTGCCATGCACTACAAATGGGTAGTGGATCTAGTTACAATGCCTTTGGGAATTTGGCAGATGCGGTATATAGCACTTGCAAGAGAAGATTTGACAAATCAGGTAGAAGGGCGTGCCCTTAGAACAAAGAGTACGGAAACAGTATGCAAATTTCTCTTGGAAGATGTGATCTGCCGATATGGTTGTGTTGGGAAAATAACAGCTGATAGGGGAGAGCTAGATGTTGAAGAAGCAAGGGAATTCTTCTCTAGAATTGGTATCAAACTGTCTCTAACATGTGCTTACAATCCTGAGGGCAATGGGAAAAGTGAGCGAGGACATCCTCCAATCATTAAAGCTTTGGCTAAGGCATGCAGAGAAAGGATGAGAGTGTGGCCAAAGCTGCTACCATATGCCTTGTGGGCTGACCGTACGACTCATAGCTCAGTGACAGGATACATGCCTGCTGAATTAATGTATGGTCAGAAGCCAGTGATGCCAGTTGAAGAAGTAATTCTAACTTGGAATGTATTGCCCTGGGTGGAAGGATTGAGCAGAGATGACCTCCTTGCATTGCGAATAAGACAGTTGGAGAGGAGGCCTGTGAAGATGTAGAGCTTGCTAAAGCTCGCCTGAAAGATGCAAGGTTGAAAAATAAAGAAAGATTTGATAGTAGACACAGACTCCGGCCAAAACCTATTGAAGAAGGTGATTGGGTTCTAATGTATGATAGTAGCCTTGACAACCAATTCACTGTTCAAAGAAAATTTGCAAAAAGATGGTTTGGCCCTTACATTGTTAAGCATGTGCATGGAAATGCTACGTATACTCTGTTGTTGTATGCTTTAAATGGCAAAATCATATGCACAATAAGGATGTTAAATGGAGCTAAGGCGTGAGAAAAACCTTTATGGTGTAAAGGTAAAAAGGAGTTGATTATATATATATATATATATGGTCAACACTCCATAACAATGGAAAAAGGGGAAGTAATAAGGCATTGAGGACTTTAACCTTAATGCTAAGGTTATGCTTTATAACCTTAGTGCTAAGGTTAACAAAATATTGGAGATTTTCTAGAAATCGGGCAGTTTTCTTTCTATGGCATGTATAGCTGGCCGCCGAGTTCGCCGCGGGGAATGAGGAAAAACGACCGGAGCTTCACGGCGGAACCAGAGTGAGGAGGGGAATTATGCAGCGTTGAAGTTCAGCGTCGAATCTACCAGAGAATTTAACTCTTTGAATATATTATCTGCTTATGCTTTGTAGGTGCTAGAATTAGAGAGGAATTCTAGAGCTACATAATGATGTAATTATTGGGGAATCTATTTTCAAAACCGTCTGCAGCGATGCTTCTCCAGTTGATTTTCCCTCGCATAATCGGCGAGCTGCATATGTTTGGAAAAACAAATTAAAAGATCCACGTGTATAAATCGTAAGTGGAGTTTTCTTTTTGTTATTTATTCTCTTAAACTCGCTCTATGTGAATGGAGAAAATCGAATATTGATACATCAAAAAGAAAATGGAAATGAATAGAGAGACCATGGGGAAAAGGCTAAAGAATTTGGAGCTCGGTGGAGAAAAATGCATTGAAGCTGAGGGAAATTTGCCTTACTTTCTTCTCATATGGATTTTGAAAATTATGAGTATGTCAAAGCTATGCCAAATGCAATATTTTGCTTGTGAGATGTTGTAAGATCCCTGTTCCCACCGAGCAACGGATTCGGGGTACTAGCAGCGGAAGTAGCACTTCTCGCGCGGGACAGGGGTCCCACACTCGGGCTTCGCCCACGGATATCCGGACAAGAGACTAATCCGTCGGTTTGTCCAAAACCGAAACCGGAAAAACTTCCTTTACCCGGAAAGCACGGGCGATTCCACCAGGATAACTCTTTACTCTAACGTAGTCAAGATCATTACTGATCAAACTGATCTGACTGCACCTTTAACGGTACTTGGTCAAATCAAGGAAGAACTTGCACTTGGATCATTGGGATCAACGCTTTTTTCCCCATCAAGAGGCACAGCCGTTGATTCCTATCCATAGAACAATTTCTATCCGGGATTTACTTCATCTATCGTAATAATAGAATTTAAATCTCGATTTACGGATCCATCAGTCCAGCCTAACCCCATCCGATCCCATGGGTTAGCCAACCGCCCAACCACTGTAGTGATGGGATCCAATTTGGAATTTGGTTAGGTTTTGTCCCGGGTACCAAGGAAAAGAGTTCCAAGGCCCCCTAGCCGGAAGTTCATGCAAACATAAAACTAGCCACACCACTTACACACCCAATATGAAATTGCCTTTTTCTTAGCATCAGCTAACTTTAAAACAATCCTTTAAGGAAACCATAGTACCACTGATCACAATCTTCCAATTTATCCAGTTGATTCAATTTTCCATCATTCCTTCATCAGAGTATCTATGGCATCATTGGCAACTAGAACGCTCACCACCTGTCCACACAGGGGCCTTTTCAATAGTTCCTAGCCCATAATACTCGGCAATATAATCATTTATAAAAATCAAGATGGACTCTCGTTGAAGATCAGCAAGATCAACCAACAGATCCATATAAAGAGCCATGGACTCATCCATTGAAGACCAGCAAGGTCAATCAACCAGATCCATGCCCGGTTTCACAAAACAACTCTTACTCCTTGTTCCAATATCTTCCACGACGCACGTGTGGGTATCTTCGGCGACCCAGAGCCCGAGCACCGTATGGTCAGCACCCTCTAGGATCCTTCGCAGGTGACCTAGCGCTTCACTCATAGGCCGCTTCCTTGGTCCCTCATCCACCGTACCGGAAGCTCACCATTTAAATCGAGTCGAGGCTGGTCAAGACCTCGATCGACCTTGCTACGCGAGACGTCCTCCATTGACTCTCCGTCAGCAGTTGCAACTTTAACAGTTAGGTCTTCATGACCTTAATTCCACAAGACGGTCAAAATGCTTCCCCAGCATTCATGACATAAAACAGTCATTTACAAACAGTCACAAAATACAGTTTCTAAATCGAATTCTTGTCTTTCCATATTATCCACTCTCGGACCACATTACTTATTCCACATTCCATTCAGTGTGTACTCGTTCTCATCCATTCACTCATATAGACTACATTATCTCACATACATCTTCATATTCATTATTCTACATACATATCCATGTTCGTACGTCCACATCATACATCCAATTTCACATTCATACATACGCATCTACATGCATACATCCACATCTACATTCATACATCCATACCTCCATTTCCACATCCACACATCCACATTCATATTCATACATCCACATTCACATGTATACATCCATTTTCGCATCCTCATTCATACATCCACATTCACATACATACATCCACATCCGTATCTACATCCATACATTCACATCCACATCAACATTCACATTCATACATATACATCTATATACATACATACACATCCGTATCTACATCCATACATCCACATCCACATCAACATTCACATTCATACATATACATCTACATGTATACATCCACATCACATTCATACAACCATATTACATCCATTCTCGTCCTAACACATCCCATATACATCTTAACACATCCTAACTCATCTTAACACATTCTATCACATCTCATACACATCTTATCACATCTTTTTACATCTCATACACCTCTTATCACATCCTATCACTTTCCATACGCATCTTATCAAATCTTATCACATCTCATACACATCTTATCACATCTTTTTACATCTCATACACCTCTTATCACATCCTATCACTTTCCATACGCATCTTATCAAATCTTATCACATCTTTTACACCTCTTATCACATCCTATCACTTTCCATACGCATCTTATCAATTCATATCACATCTCATACACCTCTTATCACATCTTATCACATTTCATATCTTTTTTTTAAAAAGAGAATCCTTATATTTGATATAAGATTTCTCTACACATTTATTTATACATAAATTCCATTTAAGGAGACTAACACTTTCGAAATTAAAATCAATCTTTTATGCATCTTCTTATGCATAATTTCAATTTGGTAGGGAATTATACTTTTAGAATAAAAGAATTTCTCTTATGCATCTAAGTTAAGCATAAAATCCATTTATGAGGAAAATCACACTTTTAGTATAAAAAGAATATCTTTTATGCATACCTATATGCATGAAATCCAATATGATAAAAGTAACACTTTTGATATAAAAATTTTTCCTTTATGCATACTTCTATGCATGAAAATTAAAAATGATAAAAGTAACACTTTTGATATAAAAAAATTTTCCTTTATGCATACTTCTATGCATGAAAATTAAAAATGATAAAAGTAACACTTTTGATATAAAAATTTTCTTTTATGCATACTTTTATGCATGAAAATTAAAAATGATAAAAGTAACACTTTTGATATAAAAAATTTTCCTTTATGCATACTTCTATGCATGAAAATTAAAAATGATAAAAGTAACACTTTTGATATAAAAATTTTCTTTTATGCATACTTTTATGCATGAAAATTAAAAATGATAAAAGTAACACTTTTGATATAAAAAAATTTTCCTTTATGCATACTTCTATGCATGAAAATTAAAAATGATAAAAGTAACACTTTTGATATAAAAATTTTCTTTTATGCATACTTTTATGCATGAAAATTAAAAATGATAAAAGTAACACTTTTGATATAAAAATTTTTTCCTTTATGCATACTTCTATGCATGAAAATTAAAAATGATAAAAGTAACACTTTTGATATAAAAATTTTCTTTTATGCATACTTTTATGCATGAAAATTAAAAATGATAAAAGTAACACTTTTGATATAAAAAAATTTTCCTTTATGCATACTTCTATGCATGAAAATTAAAAATGATAAAAGTAACACTTTTGATATAAAAATTTTCTTTTATGCATACTTTTATGCATGAAAATTAAAAATGATAAAAGTAACACTTTTGATATAAAAAATTTTTCCTTTATGCATACTTCTATGCATGAAAATTAAAAATGATAAAAGTAACACTTTTGATATAAAAATTTTCTTTTATGCATACTTTTATGCATGAAAATAAAAATGATAAAAATAACACTTTTGATATAAAAATTTAACCATTATGCATACTTCTATGCATGAAATAAAAATGGTAAAAATAACACTTTTGATATAAAAAAGTATCCTTTATGCATACTTCTATGCATGAAAATAAAAATTGATAAAAATAACACTTTTGATATAAAAATTTATCCTTTATGCATGATATTAAAATTCAATGTCTCCATGATTATAATGAAATTCTTTCAATTAATCTAGGATGATAATTCCTAGAATATGGTAGGAAGTCCTCTTTTTATGTTTTGAATGAAATTATTTTATGCATAATTTTTATAAAAATTTTACCATAGCTCCGCTGCTATGACTGATAAATCTCAATTTTTCTAAGGGATAATGCTTATCATTAAGGAAATAATTAAAATAATCTCTAATTGGATTATTAATTCATAATGGATTGAATCATTAATATACATAAACTAAAAGCATAGAAAAAAGCCATTAATTTGGCCTCAAGCATAGCTTAATCTTGGTTTAGGAAAAGCTTTATGAAAAGCTTGATTTGGATTGAGAATGGGTCATGAGTATGACCATTTCTTGAGTGAGAGAGAGAATTTACATAAAAATCATTAGAATTTAAACATAAATGAAAATTAACTTCAATAGCATTATGTAACTCTTCACTACTATTCAAACTTCAATAGCATTTAAAAAAAAAACCATACCAATTAAACTTCTCAAGCTTGAGAGGGGTTGAGAAGAGAGAAACATTGAGAAATTATAGAAAGATCAATATTCACTAATTACCTTACAACTTGCTTGATTCTTTGTTCACGGTAGAGGCCCCCAACCAATCAATTGGTTAAGTATGTTGATGGAGCCACTAATGGGGATTGAAGAAAGAGGGAAGCTCCAAAAACTAGTGAATTATTAAATGAATTCACAGTTCTTGGCTTAGGTGGAGTAGAGTAACGATGCATAAACACTATATATTTTTCAACAAGGGGGAGGCTTCTATTTATAGGAAAAATTGAGCTCCTAACCAAACAAACTGATTCTAGAATTTTCTAAATCAGTTTGGTCAATATTTGACCATTTTTAGGTCAGTTAAGCTAACTTTTTGGAACTAGACTTAAATGAGGAGAGAGGAGAGATGAAATATCTCAATTTTTATGAGTTTAAAACTCATTCAAGCATGTGAAATATGCACCTCCTTTAAAGAACTCCCCTTCCTTACATATGTGTCAAAATGGAATCATTATACCCAAAATATCTCATATTTTTAATATTGCTCATAGTTTTTTTACTAATAAACCTTGTACATTTTCAACTCTTCATCTTATGTGAAATATGCACCTCCTTTAAAGAACTCCCCTTCCTTACATATGTCATACTTTTAATATTGCTCATAATTTTTTACTAATAAACCTTGTACATTTTCAACTCTTCATCTTATGTGAGCATTTACTCATTTTTGGGTATCTTCTTTTACAAAATTGGATTTATCTCCTCTCTACACATGGATTGATGCTATTGGCCCATAGGAACCTTAATTGGACCATAATCCAAAAATTTCTGAAAATCTAGACCCTTAGGCTAAGGTCCTTTATACACATTTCCGATTAATTCCAATTGCACATTGGAAAATTCTTTTTGAATTTCTGTTTCAGGGGAACTTATTTTAATAGGATGAGATATTTTTCTATCCAAAAATATTCAAAATCTGAATATTCTCTTTCTAGAATATTTTCTCTCTCTAGGTTAAAACAGTTAGAAACAAGTCTTTTATATTTCTGAAGAGGGATTGATTACAGGGGAAGATGCTGGACATTTTGAGAGGCTGGGGAGGAATCTTACATTCTCTCCCACTTAAAAAACGCGAGATGCCCTCATCTCGCAAACTGGGGGTAATTTCGCAAGATGCATAAGTTATGAGACTGAGAGAAAATTTTTTAATTTAGATTAACCACCAATTAAAAAAATCTCAAGAGAGCAAGATTCAAGATAAGAACAAGATTTAAACTTTATTCATTCTCGGAACTTATACAGTAAAGATAGAAGAACTCTTTACACTTCCATAAGCCCGTCCATCATATGATCACAAAAGCAGTCCTCACAAGCTGCACAAGTATAAGGTAACTCATCTATGGGAATGATTCTGTGGGTTATTGCTGCGCCTATCTCAGTGGTATGAGGTGTTCTAACAAAAGGACCTCTGAGAGGCAAGCCAAAAACGGGGTAAAGGCATATCTTCTCATGAGGAAGAAAACACGCCAATAAGAAGACCCGCTCAGAAAACCCAGGATGTCTTGATCTCATGACGCAGTAGTATCGGGGACCCAAACCCAAGGCTTCAATAACCATGGCCAAGCGGACATTGTTGCGAAAGTGCTGCTGACCCCAGGGTGTTACCCTAGTTATGTCTTGATAGGTCCGCCATTTGGTCTGCGCTACAGAAGTTCCCAAGTGAGGGAAAAGTGAGCGCTCATACTGTTCTATAAAATCCTTCTTCACAGACTCACTTGCGTCTTGAAGGTGAGGAATCATTATGGATAAAACTAATTCTTGTTGCCAAGCCATGAAGGAGATTAGGAAGAAAGGAGATCGATGGGAGTAAGATTACTGTGAGCGACAAGTAAAAGTTACGACTTATATAAAGGAAGGAGCTAGCGTAACTTAGAAGCCAACGGTAGCTTGCCGCTGAAGTTTTACCGTCTTTCCATGATTTGGGTTTGGCACAATTTTCTATAGAAGGCATTAAGAACTTTGAGATGAGGAGATAAAAGAAGTACGTAAGTTAAATCACCTACTTTCTTTGGTCCACAATATCTGGGAGATAACTTCTTATACTTCCCAAGAGATAAAGAACTTCTTTTGGGTCGTACTCGAGACCAAAACCTTGATATCCAAAACATCGATTCTCACTTCTGAACTCGTTGTTCTGAATCCTTAAAACAGGTGGGACTCTTGAGAAGTATTCAGGAAAAAGGTTCTTCCTTTTTTAAACAGAATCTTTCTTTTATTTTAGAGAGAGAATAATTATAAGATCAGAAAGGGAGATTCTTACTCCTGTATACCTCTAAGACTGGGGGAGGAATCTTACATTCTACCCCACTTAAAAGGTGCAAGATGTCCTCATCTCGCAAGTAGAGGACAACTTTTTTGCTTAAGATCCAATTTATTCTGGGGTTCCTTATATTCCGGTCAACCCAACAGAATATGGGGATAAATATCCCTTATATAGAATTCATCATTAAATAACAATTCATTCAAATCATATCATTCATATCTTTAACACGATAATGGTCCATTAGACCGAAAATTTCCTTCTGAACATTCCTCCACGGAATTTAAGTTAAGCAAGTTCTCAATTTGTCATTCCTTAACTTGATCTACCATCTCAAGTGTTAACAGTAGCAATTTGACAGCACAATCCACTAATCTCATAGTGATTTGCTGAATCATTTTCATCATTTATCATTACAGGGACTCGTCCCAATCATCCACCTTGTGGTTTCGCTCAGCTTATTACATTTCAATCCATTTTCAGGGATCATCATTTTTCAATCAGAATCCAAATCAATTCATCGGTTTCCAAACAGAACTAAAAATCATATCAACCACATTCGAAATCATCATCTGGATAGCATTAACGCTTATAATTTCAAGTCTTAGATTTACTCGTATATACTGTCGGTAAAGAGCTGCAGTTATACCCTCGGTATATACGGATAGTCATGATACTCGAAACTATAAGGTAAATACCATCATGTCTAGGTCTCAAGCAAGTCAGGGTTCCATACAATTGCGGTACTTCCAATTGAAGACCCAATTACTAATTTACGAATTTCAATTTGAATTAACAATTTGTATGAATTATATCAAACAATTACAACCTTTTTGTGCGTCTTGATAAACTTTTGACATAATTTGCTCCTCAGTTGATCTTATTGGAGATCTATGACTTAAGTCTGATAAATAGATTTTTCTTTATCCGATCGTCCGTAAAAAAACATTTGTATATTTATATACAAGTTGCAATAATTACATAGAGTGGCTCGGCTCCAAAACTCAAAATCTCCTCGAGAGACGCATAAGACGACGGTACTGGGCCATAGTCATGCCCTGTTACATAAGTTCTCTAACTGCGAAGGGAGTTATTATTTTCTCCTTAGGGATAAATCGACTAAGGAGTCTATAAATTCGACATGAAAGTCTAAAATTTCGAGGTGTCGAATGATATAGAATGACACCACGCACCATTTTCAGCTTTAACAGGATCATAGTCAATGAGAGATTCTGCCACAGCATTGTACGGCGGTTGCAATGGGCGTGGACATATTGCCCTGCAAACCACTTATGTTGTATTCTCTCCGCTGGGGTAGGAAAATATAAATCCGCGAAATGGCGTGCGAGTCTTGCTCGGCTTGTTTGAGTTGAAGTGGAAGAGATGAGATGCTCGAAGGCAAATGCAATCATATCTTGAGACTGGGTGAGGTCGGAAATACCAGATAAATGTGGAACTTCCATCTATAAAAACAATTTCTTTGATTAAAATTTCTCCATTAAAGAAGCTTACGGAATGAAAATACATTATGAAAATACTGTTTCTAAATTCTTATTACCAATTTCAGATAAGAATTTAATTATCCTTATTAGCTTTCAATTTCGCTCTGATACCAACTGTAAGATCCCTGTTCCCACCGAGCAACGGATTCGGGGTACTAGCAGCGGAAGTAGCACTTCTCGCGCGGGACAGGGGTCCCACACTCGGGCTTCGCCCACGGATATCCGGACAAGAGACTAATCCGTCGGTTTGTCCAAAACCGAAACCGGAAAAACTTCCTTTACCCGGAAAGCACGGGCGATTCCACCAGGATAACTCTTTACTCTAACGTAGTCAAGATCATTACTGATCAAACTGATCTGACTGCACCTTTAACGGTACTTGGTCAAATCAAGGAAGAACTTGCACTTGGATCATTGGGATCAACGCTTTTTTCCCCATCAAGAGGCACAGCCGTTGATTCCTATCCATAGAACAATTTCTATCCGGGATTTACTTCATCTATCGTAATAATAGAATTTAAATCTCGATTTACGGATCCATCAGTCCAGCCTAACCCCATCCGATCCCATGGGTTAGCCAACCGCCCAACCACTGTAGTGATGGGATCCAATTTGGAATTTGGTTAGGTTTTGTCCCGGGTACCAAGGAAAAGAGTTCCAAGGCCCCCTAGCCGGAAGTTCATGCAAACATAAAACTAGCCACACCACTTACACACCCAATATGAAATTGCCTTTTTCTTAGCATCAGCTAACTTTAAAACAATCCTTTAAGGAAACCATAGTACCACTGATCACAATCTTCCAATTTATCCAGTTGATTCAATTTTCCATCATTCCTTCATCAGAGTATCTATGGCATCATTGGCAACTAGAACGCTCACCACCTGTCCACACAGGGGCCTTTTCAATAGTTCCTAGCCCATAATACTCGGCAATATAATCATTTATAAAAATCAAGATGGACTCTCGTTGAAGATCAGCAAGATCAACCAACAGATCCATATAAAGAGCCATGGACTCATCCATTGAAGACCAGCAAGGTCAATCAACCAGATCCATGCCCGGTTTCACAAAACAACTCTTACTCCTTGTTCCAATATCTTCCACGACGCACGTGTGGGTATCTTCGGCGACCCAGAGCCCGAGCACCGTATGGTCAGCACCCTCTAGGATCCTTCGCAGGTGACCTAGCGCTTCACTCATAGGCCGCTTCCTTGGTCCCTCATCCACCGTACCGGAAGCTCACCATTTAAATCGAGTCGAGGCTGGTCAAGACCTCGATCGACCTTGCTACGCGAGACGTCCTCCATTGACTCTCCGTCAGCAGTTGCAACTTTAACAGTTAGGTCTTCATGACCTTAATTCCACAAGACGGTCAAAATGCTTCCCCAGCATTCATGACATAAAACAGTCATTTACAAACAGTCACAAAATACAGTTTCTAAATCGAATTCTTGTCTTTCCATATTATCCACTCTCGGACCACATTACTTATTCCACATTCCATTCAGTGTGTACTCGTTCTCATCCATTCACTCATATAGACTACATTATCTCACATACATCTTCATATTCATTATTCTACATACATATCCATGTTCGTACGTCCACATCATACATCCAATTTCACATTCATACATACGCATCTACATGCATACATCCACATCTACATTCATACATCCATACCTCCATTTCCACATCCACACATCCACATTCATATTCATACATCCACATTCACATGTATACATCCATTTTCGCATCCTCATTCATACATCCACATTCACATACATACATCCACATCCGTATCTACATCCATACATTCACATCCACATCAACATTCACATTCATACATATACATCTATATACATACATACACATCCGTATCTACATCCATACATCCACATCCACATCAACATTCACATTCATACATATACATCTACATGTATACATCCACATCACATTCATACAACCATATTACATCCATTCTCGTCCTAACACATCCCATATACATCTTAACACATCCTAACTCATCTTAACACATTCTATCACATCTCATACACATCTTATCACATCTTTTTACATCTCATACACCTCTTATCACATCCTATCACTTTCCATACGCATCTTATCAAATCTTATCACATCTCATACACATCTTATCACATCTTTTTACATCTCATACACCTCTTATCACATCCTATCACTTTCCATACGCATCTTATCAAATCTTATCACATCTTTTACACCTCTTATCACATCCTATCACTTTCCATACGCATCTTATCAATTCATATCACATCTCATACACCTCTTATCACATCTTATCACATTTCATATCTTTTTTTTAAAAAGAGAATCCTTATATTTGATATAAGATTTCTCTACACATTTATTTATACATAAATTCCATTTAAGGAGACTAACACTTTCGAAATTAAAATCAATCTTTTATGCATCTTCTTATGCATAATTTCAATTTGGTAGGGAATTATACTTTTAGAATAAAAGAATTTCTCTTATGCATCTAAGTTAAGCATAAAATCCATTTATGAGGAAAATCACACTTTTAGTATAAAAAGAATATCTTTTATGCATACCTATATGCATGAAATCCAATATGATAAAAGTAACACTTTTGATATAAAAATTTTTCCTTTATGCATACTTCTATGCATGAAAATTAAAAATGATAAAAGTAACACTTTTGATATAAAAAAATTTTCCTTTATGCATACTTCTATGCATGAAAATTAAAAATGATAAAAGTAACACTTTTGATATAAAAATTTTCTTTTATGCATACTTTTATGCATGAAAATTAAAAATGATAAAAGTAACACTTTTGATATAAAAAATTTTCCTTTATGCATACTTCTATGCATGAAAATTAAAAATGATAAAAGTAACACTTTTGATATAAAAATTTTCTTTTATGCATACTTTTATGCATGAAAATTAAAAATGATAAAAGTAACACTTTTGATATAAAAAAATTTTCCTTTATGCATACTTCTATGCATGAAAATTAAAAATGATAAAAGTAACACTTTTGATATAAAAATTTTCTTTTATGCATACTTTTATGCATGAAAATTAAAAATGATAAAAGTAACACTTTTGATATAAAAATTTTTTCCTTTATGCATACTTCTATGCATGAAAATTAAAAATGATAAAAGTAACACTTTTGATATAAAAATTTTCTTTTATGCATACTTTTATGCATGAAAATTAAAAATGATAAAAGTAACACTTTTGATATAAAAAAATTTTCCTTTATGCATACTTCTATGCATGAAAATTAAAAATGATAAAAGTAACACTTTTGATATAAAAATTTTCTTTTATGCATACTTTTATGCATGAAAATTAAAAATGATAAAAGTAACACTTTTGATATAAAAAATTTTTCCTTTATGCATACTTCTATGCATGAAAATTAAAAATGATAAAAGTAACACTTTTGATATAAAAATTTTCTTTTATGCATACTTTTATGCATGAAAATAAAAATGATAAAAATAACACTTTTGATATAAAAATTTAACCATTATGCATACTTCTATGCATGAAATAAAAATGGTAAAAATAACACTTTTGATATAAAAAAGTATCCTTTATGCATACTTCTATGCATGAAAATAAAAATTGATAAAAATAACACTTTTGATATAAAAATTTATCCTTTATGCATGATATTAAAATTCAATGTCTCCATGATTATAATGAAATTCTTTCAATTAATCTAGGATGATAATTCCTAGAATATGGTAGGAAGTCCTCTTTTTATGTTTTGAATGAAATTATTTTATGCATAATTTTTATAAAAATTTTGCCATAGCTCCGCTGCTATGACTGATAAATCTCAATTTTTCTAAGGGATAATGCTTATCATTAAGGAAATAATTAAAATAATCTCTAATTGGATTATTAATTCATAATGGATTGAATCATTAATATACATAAACTAAAAGCATAGAAAAAAGCCATTAATTTGGCCTCAAGCATAGCTTAATCTTGGTTTAGGAAAAGCTTTATGAAAAGCTTGATTTGGATTGAGAATGGGTCATGAGTATGACCATTTCTTGAGTGAGAGAGAGAATTTACATAAAAATCATTAGAATTTAAACATAAATGAAAATTAACTTCAATAGCATTATGTAACTCTTCACTACTATTCAAACTTCAATAGCATTTAAAAAAAAAACCATACCAATTAAACTTCTCAAGCTTGAGAGGGGTTGAGAAGAGAGAAACATTGAGAAATTATAGAAAGATCAATATTCACTAATTACCTTACAACTTGCTTGATTCTTTGTTCACGGTAGAGGCCCCCAACCAATCAATTGGTTAAGTATGTTGATGGAGCCACTAATGGGGATTGAAGAAAGAGGGAAGCTCCAAAAACTAGTGAATTATTAAATGAATTCACAGTTCTTGGCTTAGGTGGAGTAGAGTAACGATGCATAAACACTATATATTTTTCAACAAGGGGGAGGCTTCTATTTATAGGAAAAATTGAGCTCCTAACCAAACAAACTGATTCTAGAATTTTCTAAATCAGTTTGGTCAATATTTGACCATTTTTAGGTCAGTTAAGCTAACTTTTTGGAACTAGACTTAAATGAGGAGAGAGGAGAGATGAAATATCTCAATTTTTATGAGTTTAAAACTCATTCAAGCATGTGAAATATGCACCTCCTTTAAAGAACTCCCCTTCCTTACATATGTGTCAAAATGGAATCATTATACCCAAAATATCTCATATTTTTAATATTGCTCATAGTTTTTTTACTAATAAACCTTGTACATTTTCAACTCTTCATCTTATGTGAAATATGCACCTCCTTTAAAGAACTCCCCTTCCTTACATATGTCATACTTTTAATATTGCTCATAATTTTTTACTAATAAACCTTGTACATTTTCAACTCTTCATCTTATGTGAGCATTTACTCATTTTTGGGTATCTTCTTTTACAAAATTGGATTTATCTCCTCTCTACACATGGATTGATGCTATTGGCCCATAGGAACCTTAATTGGACCATAATCCAAAAATTTCTGAAAATCTAGACCCTTAGGCTAAGGTCCTTTATACACATTTCCGATTAATTCCAATTGCACATTGGAAAATTCTTTTTGAATTTCTGTTTCAGGGGAACTTATTTTAATAGGATGAGATATTTTTCTATCCAAAAATATTCAAAATCTGAATATTCTCTTTCTAGAATATTTTCTCTCTCTAGGTTAAAACAGTTAGAAACAAGTCTTTTATATTTCTGAAGAGGGATTGATTACAGGGGAAGATGCTGGACATTTTGAGAGGCTGGGGAGGAATCTTACAGATGTTAGGATATTAAGGCAGGTTTTCAGGTGATAAAGGACATCTCGAAATAATGGTTTTGAGGACACTGGATGTAACACATGTATACTGGAAACATTAGAAAGCTTTATTATGCCCACATGTGAATGGTTCAAAGGATTTCATGCAATTCTGTGCAATTATCTGAATGAATTCAAGGATGTATTGAGGGAAGAGGACACATGTATTTATCAATGGAAATAATGATGTTCAATACTCCTTGGGAAATCTTGTACGTGAAATACCTTGTGGGATTTGACATTCACTCTCACAGCTAGAAGTTTCGTACTTTCCTGGCTGTACCGCACACTTCACGACAACGTGCCTCCCTTGAGTTACTAAACTTGCAAACCATCTATGGATGGAGCAATGCAAGTTTGAATGCATTACTCAAGTAAGCTTTAAAGTCTATTTTGCAAACATGGTGAATTATGCTAGTGGAGACATTACTCGAATGCTTTTCCTCATTTATGGTCTTCACATGCACGCTATTGTGTAAAATGCTTCCAAGGGAGAATAAATTACTGACCTCAAGAGATATGGCAAGGCAACATGTGACCTCTCTTGGAGGATTAGATTACAAGCGCATCCATGCATGCGTCAACGATTGCGTTTTGTTTCGTGGACTACATAAGGATGCAAGAGAGTGTCCTACTTGTGGAGAGGCAAGATATAGAGCAGATCTCAAAACTTTGGATGTGCCTCATAAGGTTCTACGACATCTTCCCACAATCCCTCGCATCCAACATATGTTCAAGTGCAAATCCATTGCAGAGCTCATGTCATGGTAGTCCTCCCATCGATCAACCGATGGCAAGGGGAGAACTCCCGCAGACACTCTTGCATGGAAGCATATTGAAGACACATGGCGAAGCTTCAAGGAAGAGCCTAGGAGCTTAAGACTTGGATTGGGTATGGACGGTGTGAACCCATTTGGTCTCAAAAGCACCTCTTACAGTGTATGGCCAGTGATATTGGTGAATTATAATCTTCCACCCTCTATGGCGATTAAGAAAGGACATGTTATGTTATCCCTTCTAATTCCAAGGAAACATAAAGTCAAAAATCCTGATGTTTATTTGGAGCCTTTGATTGACGAGCTAGAGATACTTTGGAGAGGTATCGAGGTGCATGATGTGAGCAGCCTCCCTCGCACGAGACTTCAACTGCAAAGCAATCTTGATGTGGACGATGCATGACTTTCCAGGCTATGGCGAGTGTTCAGGTAAGCATTGCACTTCTAATTATGAGTAGGCAAAGGATGTGGCACCCTAAACCCACCCTAATCGCCTGGAGTCTCAATGCAGGTTGAGCCCACGAGTAGTAACTTTAGCTTTCCAACCTTGGCTCAACTTTCCATTAGGGAATCCGCAATGCCTACCCCAATGATGAGCATAGCTGAAAGTGCACCTGTTACCGCTGTAGTTAGTACAACACCGCTACCTAGTGGAACAGTACCTACAACAGTGCGTGCCAGTGCCTATCGACCCTATGTACCTATCGCTACTCATGCTCAGGTAGCTCCTACACCTCTTAGTATGCCAATGGCGTATGCTCCACGACCGCCTTATCACCACCCTTATCCAAGAGGAGCTAGGCCTAGCCACATATCATATCCTACGTCATTTGCCAACCTACTCAGACCAACGCCAACTCCTATCAGCCAAGCTATCCCAGAAGTGCCTCCACCAACTATGCCTACTCACTTAGGTGATCTCGCAGCATTTGCTCAGACGATCGGACGATCCATTGCAGAAAACATGCGGGGCATGCCTGAGAGAGAACCTAGAAGCAAGGCAGTACAAGTGGCTAAGCTCACTCAAAACTTCAGTGGTAACGAGGATGTTAGGAAGCACATTGAAGTCTTTGAACACGTGTGTGATTCCTTGGAAGAGCACAATGAGCTGCATAAGTGTAAAGCCTTAGGCTTAACCTTAAGTGGGAAGGCCGGAGATTGGTATCGAACCTTAAGGGTTGAAGAGCGCACTCACTACCCCACTCTCAAGAGATTGTTCTTGAAAGAATACATACGTGAGGGTGTGCTTTGGGGAGTAGCATCTCAACTCCAAAAAGCTGAACGCGAGGAAGGGGAGTCAGTGAGAGACTTTATAAGTCGATTGAAGCATCTAAATTCTCGCTGCACTCCCGATGAACGCTTCAATAACAACCAACTCCTCGATAGATTCATCCGAGGATTGCGCCAAGAGGACATTTACAATGGCCTAGTCATTAGAGGTCCTACAACGTGGGAAGCAGTCACTGCCAATGCAATCCAGTTAGAAGACAACTTGATGATTGCAGGTAAAAAGGTATCTTCAGAAACAAAATCCGTTAGTTCGCAAGTATCTGGGCACGAGCACAAGCCAATGACGGTAAAACCTATTGCCAAGGAGCCCAAGATATCTGAAATGTCTGTGACCGACCTTACTAAGGCTCTCCAAGAATACTTTAGGGGTAATCGAGCTCCTCAGAATAGCCATATGTACCCAAGGAGAGAGCAACAATGGTGTTCGGTGTGCTTAGGACCACATAGCACGAGTGAATGTCCCACATTTAGAGTCAAATTCAATGGGAATTGCAATGCATGTGGTAAGTATGGCCATCAATCTAAAGATTGCCTAACACTTAAGCGAATGTTGGCAAACCAGGCACCACTAGCTTGGTCAAACACACCTCAAGTACCCGCGCTAATGCCTGCACAACCTGTCGAGCAACTGTGAGATCCCTGTTCCCACCGAGCAACGGATTCAGGATACTGGCAGCGGAAGTAGCACTTCTCGCGCGGGACAGGGGTCCACACTCGGGGCCTCGCCCATGGATATCCGGACAAGAGACTAATCCGTCGGTTTGTCCAAAACCGAAACCGGAAAAACTTCCTTTACTCGGAAAGCATGGGCGATTCCACCAGGATAACTCTTTACTCTAACGTAGTCAAGATCATTACGGATCAACTGATCTGACTGCACCTTTAACGGTACTTGGTCAAATCAAGGAAGAAACTTGCACTTGGATCATTGGGATCAACGCTTTTTTCCCCATCAAGAGGCACAGCCGTTGATTCCTATCCATAGAACAATTTCTATCCGGGATTTACTTCATCTATCGTAATAATAGAAATTAAATCTCGATTTACGGATCCATCAGTCCAGCCTAACCCCATCCAGTCCCATGGGTTAGCCAACCGCCCAACCACTGTAGTGATGGGATCCAATTTGAAATTTGGTTAGGTTTTGTCCCGGGTACCAAGGAAAAGAGTTCCAAGGCCCCCTAGCCGGAAGTTCATGCGAACATAAAACTAGCCACACCACTTACACACCCAATATGAAATTGCCTTTTTCTTAGCATCAGCTAACTTTAAAACAATCCTTTAAGGAAACCATAGTACCACTGATCACAATCTTCCAATTTATCCAGTTGATTCATAATTTCCCATCATTCCTTCACATCAGAGTATCTATGGCATCATTGGCAACTAGAACGCTCACCACCTGTCCACACAGGGGCCTTTTCAATAGTTCCTAGCCCATAATACTTGGCAATATAATCACTTATAAAAATCAAGATGGACTCTCGTTGAAGATCAGCAAGATCAACCAACAGATCCATATAAAGAGCCATGGACTCATCCATTGAAGACCAGCAAGGTCAATCAACCAGATCCATGCTCGGTTTCACAAAACAACTCTTACTCCTTGTTCCAATATCTTCCTCGACGCACGTGTGGGTATCTTCGGCGACCCAGAGCCCGAGCACCGTATGGTCAGCACCCTCTAGGATCCTTCGCAGGTGACCTAGCGCTTCACTCATAGGCCGCTTCCTTGGTCCCTCGTCCACCGTACCGGAAGCTCACCATTTAAATCGAACCGAGGCTGGTCAAGACCTCGGTCGACCTTGCTACGCGAGACGTCCTCCATTGACTCTCCGTCAGCAGTTGCAACTTTAACAGTTAGGTCTTCATGACCTTAATCCACAAGATGGTCAAAATGCTTCCCCAGCATTCTTGACATAAAACAGTCATTTACAAACAGTCACAAAATACAGTTTCTAAATCGAACTCTCGTCTTTCCACATTATCTTTCCTTAGTCCACATTCCATTCAATGTGTACTCATTCTCATCCATTTCCTTATATCGATGACACCTTAATTCACATACACATTCACATTCACATCCATACATCCACATTTACATGCATACATCCATTTTCACATCCTCATTTATACATCCACATCCCATATCCTCATTCATACATACACATCCATATCCACATCCATACATCCACATCCACATCCACATTCACATCCATACATCCACATCTACATGCATACCTCCATTTTCACATCCTCATTTATACATCCACATCCCATATCTACATTCATACATACACATCCATATCCACATCCACATCCACATTCATATTCACATCTATATATCCACATCTACATGCATACATCCATTATCACGTCCTCATTCATACATCCACATCCACATACATACATACATCCACATCCACATTCCCATTCACATCTATACATCCACATCTACATCCACATACATACATACATCCACATCCACATTCCCATTCATATCTATACATCCATATCTATATCCACATTCATATACATCCACATCCACATTCATATACATCCATATCTATATACATCCATATCTTTATACATATATCCATATCTATATCCACATTCATATACATCCACATCCACATTCCCATTCACATCTATACATCCACATCTACATCCACATACATACATACATCCACATCCACATTCCCATTCACATCTATACATCCATATTCACATACATCCACATCCACATTCCCATTCACATCTATACATCCACATCTACATCCACATTCACATACATCCACATCCACATTCCCATTCACATCTATACATCCACATCTACATCCACATACATACATACATCCACATCCACATTCTCATTCACATCTATACATCCACATCTATATCCACATTCACATCCACATTCCCATTCACATCTATACATCCACATCTACATCCACATTCACATACATCCACATCCACATTCCCATTCACATCTATACATCCACATCTACATCCACATACATACATACATCCACATCCACATTCTCATTCACATCTATACATCCACATCTACATCCACATTCACATCCACATTCCCATTCACATCTATACATCCACATCTACATCCACATACATACATACATCCACATCCACATTCCCATTCATGTAACCCCATATGCCTTCACATCTAATCTTTTACATCACATCCATTCTCGTCCTATCACAACCCATATGCATCTTATCCTATCACATACACTTCTTACCTCATCCCATACACATCTTATCACATCTTAATTCATCTTAACACCTCTTATCATCTCTTATACACCTCTTATCACATCCTATCACATCTCATATCTATTTATAGAATACAAGAGAACTCTTATATTTGATATAAGATTTCTTTACACATTTACTTATGCATAAATTCCATTTAAGGAGATTAATACTTCCGAAGAAAAATCAATCTTTTATGCATCTTCCTATGCATAAATTCATTTTAAATGAAAATGACACTTTTGAATTAAAATTCAATCTTTTATGCATCTTCCTATGCATAAATTCAATTTAGATGAGAATGACACTTTTGAATTAAAAATCATTTTTTTAAAATGCATCTTCTTATGCATAAAGTCAATTTGGTAGGAATTACACTTTTAGAATAAAAGAATTTCTCTTATGCATCTAAGTTATGCATAAAATCCATTTATGATGAAAATCACACTTTTAGTATAAAAAGAATATCTTTTATGCATACCTCCATGCATGAATTCCAATTATGATAAAAGTTACACTTTTATAATAAAATAATTAACTTTTATGCATACCTCTATGCATGAAATTCAATTGTGACAAAAGTAATACTTTTTACATTAAAATAATCATCTTTTATCCATACCTCTATACATGAAATCCAATATGATAAAAGTATCACTTTTGATATATAAAAAAAATTATCCTTTATGCATACTTCTATGCATGAAAATTAAAAATGATAAAAGTAACACTTTTGATATAAAAATTTTCCTTTATGCATACTTCTATGCATGAAAAATTAAAAATGATAAAAGTAACACTTTTGATATAAAAATTTTTCCTTTATGCATACTTCTATGCATGAAAATTAAAAATGATAAAAGTAACACTTTTGATATAAAAATTTTCCTTTATGCATACTTCTATGCATGAAAATTAAAAATGATAAAAATAACACTTTTGATATAAAAATTTATCCATTATGCATACTTCTATGCATGAAACAAAAATGGTAAAAATAACACTTTTGATATAAAAATTTATCCATTATGCATAATATTAAAATTCAATTTCTCCATGATTGTAATGAAATTCTTTCAATTAATCTAGGATGATAATTCCTAGAATATGGTAGGAAGTCCTCTTTTTATGCTTTGAATGAGATTATTTTATGCATAATTTTTATAAAAATTTTGCCATAGCTCCGCTGCTATGACTGATAAATCTCAATTTTTCTAAGGGATAATGCTTATCATTAAGAAAATAATTAAAATAATCTCTAATTGGATTATCAATCCATAATGGATTGAATCATTAATATACATAAACTAAAAGCATAGAAAAAAGCCATTAATTTGGCCTCAAGCATAGCTTAATCTTGGGTTAAGGAAAAGCTTTATGAAAAGCTTGATTTGGATTGAGAACGGTTCATGAGTATGACCATTTCTTGAGTGAGAGAGAGAATTTACATAAAAATCATTAGAATTTAAACATAAATGAAAATTAACTTCAATAGCATTATGTAACTCTTCACTACTATTCAAACTTCAATAGCATTAAAAAAAACCATACCAATTAAACTTCTCAAGCTTGAGAGGGGTTGAGAAGAGAGAAACATTGAGAAATTATAGAAAGATCAATATTCACTAATTACCTTACAACTTGCTTGATTCTTTGTTCACGGTAGAGGCCCCCAACCAATCAATTGGTTAAGTATGTTGATGGAGCCACTAATGGGGATTGAAGAAAGAGAGAAGCTCCAAAAACTAGTGAATTATTAAATGAATTCACAGTTCTTGGCTTAGGTGGAGTAGAGTAACGATGCATAAACACTATATATTTTTCAACAAGGGGGAGGCTTCTATTTATAGGAAAAATTGAGCTCCTAACCAAACAAACTGATTCTAGAATTTTCTAAATCAGTTTGGTCAATATTTGACCATTTTTAGGTCAGTTAAGCTAACTTTTTGGAACTAGACTTAAATGAGGAGAGAGGAAATATCTCAATTTTTATGAGTTTAAAACTCATTCAAGCATGTGAAATATGCACCTCCTTTAAAGAACTCCCCTTCCTTACATATGTGTCATAATGGAATCATTTTAATATTGCTCATAGTTTTTTTTTTACTAATAAACTTGTACATTTTAAACTCTTCATCTTATGTGAAATATGCACCTCCTTTAAAGAATTCCCCTTCCTTACATATGTGTCATAATGGCATCATTTTAATATTGCTCATAGTTTTTTTACTAATAAACCTTGTACATTTTCAACTCTTCATCTTATGTGAAATATGCACCTCCTTTAAAGAATTCCCCTTCCTTACATATGTGTCATAATGGCATCATTTTAATATTGCTCATAGTTTTTTACTTATAAACCTTGTACATTTTCAACTCTTCATCTTATGTGAGCATTTACTCATTTTTGGATACCCAAAATATCTCATATTTTTAATATTGCTCATAGTTTTTTACTAATAAACCTTGTACATTTTCAACTCTTCACCTTATGTGAGCATTTACTCATTTTTGGGTATCTTCTTTTTACAAATTTGGATTTATCTTTTCCCTACACATGGATTGATGCTATTGGTCCATAGGAACCTTAATTGGACCATAGTCTAAAGATTTCTGAAAATCTAGACCCTTAGACTAAGGTTCTTTATACCTATTTCCAATTAATTCCAATTGCACATTGGAAAATTCTTTTTGAATTTCTGTTTCAGGGGAACTCATCTGAATTAGAAGAGATATTTTTCTATCCAAAAATATTCAAAATCTGAATATTCTCTCTCTAGAATAATTTTTCTCTCTCTAGGCTAAAATAGTTAGCAACAGGGTCTTTATATTTCTGAAGAGGGTTGATTACAGGGGAAGATACTAGACATCAAAAAGGGGTTGGGGGAGGAATCTTACATTCTACCCCACTTAAAAAACGCGAGATGTCCTCATCTCGCAACTTGTGATAATTTCGTAAGATTCACGAATATGAGACTTAGAAAAAATTTAATCAAGATTAACCACCAAGATAAGTCTTAAAGAGAGCAAGATTCAAAATACGAACAAGATTTAAACGTTATTCATTCTCGGAACTTATACAGTAAAGATAGAGGAACTCTTTACACTTCCATAAGCCCGTCCATCATATGGTCACAAAAGCAGTCCTCACAAGCTGCACAAGTATAAGGTAACTCATCTATGGGAATGATTCCGTGGGTTATTGCTGTGCCTATCTCAGTGGTATGAGGTGTTCTAACAAAAGGACCTCTGAGAGGTAAGCCAAAAACGGGGTAAAGGCATATCTTCTCATGAGGAAGAAAACACGCCAGTAAGAAGACCCGCTCAGAAAACCCAGGATGCCTTGATCTCATGACGCAGTAGTATCGGGGACCCAAACCCAAAGCTTCAATAACCATGGCCAAGCGGACATTGTTACGAAAGTGCTGCTGACCCCAGGGTGTTACCCTAGTTATGTTTTGATAGGTCCGCCATTTGGTTTGCGCTACAGAAGTTCCCAAGTGAGGGAAAAGTGAGCGCTCATACTGCTCTATAAAATCCTTCTTTACAGATTCACTTGCGTCTTGAAGGTGAGGAATCATTATGGATAAAACTAGTTCTTGTTGCCAAGCCATGAAGGAGATTAAGAAAGAAAGGAGATCGATGGAAGTAAGATTACTGTGAGCGACAAGTAAAAGTTACGACTTATATAAAGGAAGGAGCTAGCGTAACTTAGAAGCCAACGGTAACTTGCCACTGAAGTTTTACCGTCTTTCCATGATTTGGGTTTGACACTTTTTTCTATAGAAGGCATTAAGAATTTTGAGATGAAGAGATAAAAGAAGCTTGTAGGCTAAGTCACCTACTTTCATTGAATTCAGATATAAGGCTCACAATATCTGGGGGATAAGTTCTTAAACTCCCCAATAGATAAAGAACTTCTTTTGGGTCGTACTCGAATGAAAACCAAAACCTTGGTATCCAAAAAACCGATTTTCACTTCTGAACTCATTGTTCTGAATCCTTAAAATAGGCGTGACTCCTGAGAAGTATTCTAGGAAAAGGATCTTCTTTTTTTTTCTTTTTTTCTTTTTTTAACAGAATCTTTCTTTTATTTTAGAGAGGGAATAATTATAAGATCAAAAGGAAGATTCTTACTCCTATATACCTCGAAGGTTGGGGAGGAATCTTACATTCTACCCCACTTAAAAAAGTGCGAGATGTCCTCATCTCGCAAGGTAGAGGATAACTCTTTTTCTTAAGATCCAATTTTATTCTGGGGTTCCTTATATTCTGGTCAACCCAACAGAATACTGGGATAAATATCCCTTAGAACTCATCAACAATTCATTCAGATCATATCATTCATATCTTTAACATGTAGATCGAAAAATTTCCTTCTGAACATTCCTCAACGGGAATTTTAGTCAAGTAAGTTCTCAATTTGTCATCCCTTAACTTGATCTAACGGTCAAGTATTAATAGTAGCAATCTGACAGCACAATCCACTAATCTCATAGTGATTTGCTGAAATCACTATCATCATTCCAGTTATGAATATCATCACAGGGACTCGTCCCATTCATCCTCATTGAGGTTTCGTTCAGCTTATTACATTTCAACAAAATTTCAAGGATCATCATTTTTCAATCAGAATCCAAATCAATTCATCAATTCTCAAACAGAATTAAAATCATATCAACCACATTCGAAATCATCCTCTGGATAGCATTAACGCTTATAATTTCAAGTCTTAGATTTACTCGTATATACTGTCAGTAAAGAGCTGCAGTATACTCTCGGTATATACGGGTAGTCACGGCCCTTGGAATTATAAGGTAAATACCATCATGTCTAGGCCTCAAGCAAGTCAGGAATTCTATATAATTGCGGTACTTCCATCTGAAGACCCAATTACCAAATTACGAATTTTAGTTTGAATATCAAATTGTATGAATTATATCACACAATTACAACCTTTTTGTGTTTCTACATAAATTTTTGACATATTTGTCTTCTCAGTTGATCTTTATTAACCAATTCGCTCTGATACCAACTGTGAGATCCCTGTTCCCACCGAGCAACGGATTCAGGATACTGGCAGCGGAAGTAGCACTTCTCGCGCGGGACAGGGGTCCACACTCGGGGCCTCGCCCATGGATATCCGGACAAGAGACTAATCCGTCGGTTTGTCCAAAACCGAAACCGGAAAAACTTCCTTTACTCGGAAAGCATGGGCGATTCCACCAGGATAACTCTTTACTCTAACGTAGTCAAGATCATTACGGATCAACTGATCTGACTGCACCTTTAACGGTACTTGGTCAAATCAAGGAAGAAACTTGCACTTGGATCATTGGGATCAACGCTTTTTTCCCCATCAAGAGGCACAGCCGTTGATTCCTATCCATAGAACAATTTCTATCCGGGATTTACTTCATCTATCGTAATAATAGAAATTAAATCTCGATTTACGGATCCATCAGTCCAGCCTAACCCCATCCAGTCCCATGGGTTAGCCAACCGCCCAACCACTGTAGTGATGGGATCCAATTTGAAATTTGGTTAGGTTTTGTCCCGGGTACCAAGGAAAAGAGTTCCAAGGCCCCTTAGCCGGAAGTTCATGCGAACATAAAACTAGCCACACCACTTACACACCCAATATGAAATTGCCTTTTTCTTAGCATCAGCTAACTTTAAAACAATCCTTTAAGGAAACCATAGTACCACTGATCACAATCTTCCAATTTATCCAGTTGATTCATAATTTCCCATCATTCCTTCACATCAGAGTATCTATGGCATCATTGGCAACTAGAACGCTCACCACCTGTCCACACAGGGGCCTTTTCAATAGTTCCTAGCCCATAATACTTGGCAATATAATCACTTATAAAAATCAAGATGGACTCTCGTTGAAGATCAGCAAGATCAACCAACAGATCCATATAAAGAGCCATGGACTCATCCATTGAAGACCAGCAAGGTCAATCAACCAGATCCATGCTCGGTTTCACAAAACAACTCTTACTCCTTGTTCCAATATCTTCCTCGACGCACGTGTGGGTATCTTCGGCGACCCAGAGCCCGAGCACCGTATGGTCAGCACCCTCTAGGATCCTTCGCAGGTGACCTAGCGCTTCACTCATAGGCCGCTTCCTTGGTCCCTCGTCCACCGTACCGGAAGCTCACCATTTAAATCGAACCGAGGCTGGTCAAGACCTCGGTCGACCTTGCTACGCGAGACGTCCTCCATTGACTCTCCGTCAGCAGTTGCAACTTTAACAGTTAGGTCTTCATGACCTTAATCCACAAGATGGTCAAAATGCTTCCCCAGCATTCTTGACATAAAACAGTCATTTACAAACAGTCACAAAATACAGTTTCTAAATCGAACTCTCGTCTTTCCACATTATCTTTCCTTAGTCCACATTCCATTCAATGTGTACTCATTCTCATCCATTTCCTTATATCGATGACACCTTAATTCACATACACATTCACATTCACATCCATACATCCACATTTACATGCATACATCCATTTTCACATCCTCATTTATACATCCACATCCCATATCCTCATTCATACATACACATCCATATCCACATCCATACATCCACATCCACATCCACATTCACATCCATACATCCACATCTACATGCATACCTCCATTTTCACATCCTCATTTATACATCCACATCCCATATCTACATTCATACATACACATCCATATCCACATCCACATCCACATTCATATTCACATCTATATATCCACATCTACATGCATACATCCATTATCACGTCCTCATTCATACATCCACATCCACATACATACATACATCCACATCCACATTCCCATTCACATCTATACATCCACATCTACATCCACATACATACATACATCCACATCCACATTCCCATTCATATCTATACATCCATATCTATATCCACATTCATATACATCCACATCCACATTCATATACATCCATATCTATATACATCCATATCTTTATACATATATCCATATCTATATCCACATTCATATACATCCACATCCACATTCCCATTCACATCTATACATCCACATCTACATCCACATACATACATACATCCACATCCACATTCCCATTCACATCTATACATCCACATCTACATCCATATTCACATACATCCACATCCACATTCCCATTCACATCTATACATCCACATCTACATCCACATTCACATACATCCACATCCACATTCCCATTCACATCTATACATCCACATCTACATCCACATACATACATACATCCACATCCACATTCTCATTCACATCTATACATCCACATCTATATCCACATTCACATCCACATTCCCATTCACATCTATACATCCACATCTACATCCACATTCACATACATCCACATCCACATTCCCATTCACATCTATACATCCACATCTACATCCACATACATACATACATCCACATCCACATTCTCATTCACATCTATACATCCACATCTACATCCACATTCACATCCACATTCCCATTCACATCTATACATCCACATCTACATCCACATACATACATACATCCACATCCACATTCCCATTCATGTAACCCCATATGCCTTCACATCTAATCTTTTACATCACATCCATTCTCGTCCTATCACAACCCATATGCATCTTATCCTATCACATACACTTCTTACCTCATCCCATACACATCTTATCACATCTTAATTCATCTTAACACCTCTTATCATCTCTTATACACCTCTTATCACATCCTATCACATCTCATATCTATTTATAGAATACAAGAGAACTCTTATATTTGATATAAGATTTCTTTACACATTTACTTATGCATAAATTCCATTTAAGGAGATTAATACTTCCGAAGAAAAATCAATCTTTTATGCATCTTCCTATGCATAAATTCATTTTAAATGAAAATGACACTTTTGAATTAAAATTCAATCTTTTATGCATCTTCCTATGCATAAATTCAATTTAGATGAGAATGACACTTTTGAATTAAAAATCATTTTTTTAAAATGCATCTTCTTATGCATAAAGTCAATTTGGTAGGAATTACACTTTTAGAATAAAAGAATTTCTCTTATGCATCTAAGTTATGCATAAAATCCATTTATGATGAAAATCACACTTTTAGTATAAAAAGAATATCTTTTATGCATACCTCCATGCATGAATTCCAATTATGATAAAAGTTACACTTTTATAATAAAATAATTAACTTTTATGCATACCTCTATGCATGAAATTCAATTGTGACAAAAGTAATACTTTTTACATTAAAATAATCATCTTTTATCCATACCTCTATACATGAAATCCAATATGATAAAAGTATCACTTTTGATATATAAAAAAAATTATCCTTTATGCATACTTCTATGCATGAAAATTAAAAATGATAAAAGTAACACTTTTGATATAAAAATTTTCCTTTATGCATACTTCTATGCATGAAAAATTAAAAACGATAAAAGTAACACTTTTGATATAAAAATTTTTCCTTTATGCATACTTCTATGCATGAAAATTAAAAATGATAAAAGTAACACTTTTGATATAAAAATTTTCCTTTATGCATACTTCTATGCATGAAAATTAAAAATGATAAAAATAACACTTTTGATATAAAAATTTATCCATTATGCATACTTCTATGCATGAAACAAAAATGGTAAAAATAACACTTTTGATATAAAAATTTATCCATTATGCATAATATTAAAATTCAATTTCTCCATGATTGTAATGAAATTCTTTCAATTAATCTAGGATGATAATTCCTAGAATATGGTAGGAAGTCCTCTTTTTATGCTTTGAATGAGATTATTTTATGCATAATTTTTATAAAAATTTTGCCATAGCTCCGCTGCTATGATTGATAAATCTCAATTTTTCTAAGGGATAATGCTTATCATTAAGAAAATAATTAAAATAATCTCTAATTGGATTATCAATCCATAATGGATTGAATCATTAATATACATAAACTAAAAGCATAGAAAAAAGCCATTAATTTGGCCTCAAGCATAGCTTAATCTTGGGTTAAGGAAAAGCTTTATGAAAAGCTTGATTTGGATTGAGAACGGTTCATGAGTATGACCATTTCTTGAGTGAGAGAGAGAATTTACATAAAAATCATTAGAATTTAAACATAAATGAAAATTAACTTCAATAGCATTATGTAACTCTTCACTACTATTCAAACTTCAATAGCATTAAAAAAAACCATACCAATTAAACTTCTCAAGCTTGAGAGGGGTTGAGAAGAGAGAAACATTGAGAAATTATAGAAAGATCAATATTCACTAATTACCTTACAACTTGCTTGATTCTTTGTTCACGGTAGAGGCCCCCAACCAATCAATTGGTTAAGTATGTTGATGGAGCCACTAATGGGGATTGAAGAAAGAGAGAAGCTCCAAAAACTAGTGAATTATTAAATGAATTCACAGTTCTTGGCTTAGGTGGAGTAGAGTAACGATGCATAAACACTATATATTTTTCAACAAGGGGGAGGCTTCTATTTATAGGAAAAATTGAGCTCCTAACCAAACAAACTGATTCTAGAATTTTCTAAATCAGTTTGGTCAATATTTGACCATTTTTAGGTCAGTTAAGCTAACTTTTTGGAACTAGACTTAAATGAGGAGAGAGGAAATATCTCAATTTTTATGAGTTTAAAACTCATTCAAGCATGTGAAATATGCACCTCCTTTAAAGAACTCCCCTTCCTTACATATGTGTCATAATGGAATCATTTTAATATTGCTCATAGTTTTTTTTTTACTAATAAACTTGTACATTTTAAACTCTTCATCTTATGTGAAATATGCACCTCCTTTAAAGAATTCCCCTTCCTTACATATGTGTCATAATGGCATCATTTTAATATTGCTCATAGTTTTTTTACTAATAAACCTTGTACATTTTCAACTCTTCATCTTATGTGAAATATGCACCTCCTTTAAAGAATTCCCCTTCCTTACATATGTGTCATAATGGCATCATTTTAATATTGCTCATAGTTTTTTACTTATAAACCTTGTACATTTTCAACTCTTCATCTTATGTGAGCATTTACTCATTTTTGGATACCCAAAATATCTCATATTTTTAATATTGCTCATAGTTTTTTACTAATAAACCTTGTACATTTTCAACTCTTCACCTTATGTGAGCATTTACTCATTTTTGGGTATCTTCTTTTTACAAATTTGGATTTATCTTTTCCCTACACATGGATTGATGCTATTGGTCCATAGGAACCTTAATTGGACCATAGTCTAAAGATTTCTGAAAATCTAGACCCTTAGACTAAGGTTCTTTATACCTATTTCCAATTAATTCCAATTGCACATTGGAAAATTCTTTTTGAATTTCTGTTTCAGGGGAACTCATCTGAATTAGAAGAGATATTTTTCTATCCAAAAATATTCAAAATCTGAGTATTCTCTCTCTAGAATAATTTTTCTCTCTCTAGGCTAAAATAGTTAGCAACAGGGTCTTTATATTTCTGAAGAGGGTTGATTACAGGGGAAGATACTAGACATCAAAAAGGGGTTGGGGGAGGAATCTTACAGCAACCATCACAGCACATAGTTCCAAGGAATCCGAATGTAGTCCATTCTGTGCCGTTACCACCGCCAGTGCTAGGACCACAATTACCTCCACATCCAAGGATTACACCTGTAAACCAGATGGGTTGTGAGTCACATAGTGCGTGTGGGGATTATGAAGAGGAGATAGACCCCACTGTTCCATACGGGATTGATACGTTTGAAATGATTCCCCAGTACTACATGGAGGATCATTTCGGGCAAGTTAAGCCTGTATATCAAGCGGCTGCTCTCGCCATAAGGGGGCAAAACCTTAATACCTTGGCGAGGAGACCACCTCTTCCATGCTACGAGTGTGGTGGACCACATCGTGTAGCAGAGTGCCCTAATAGGCTACAGAAGATCTCTACTCAGATGAAACCAAATCAAGCGAGCACATCGGGAATGCCGGTACTCACATGTAATCGTTGTGGCATAGATCATTTGATCGCTCAATGTCCACATAATCCTAATGCACCCAAGATTACGCCATTGAATTTGGTTGAGGTCACCAACCAAGCACGAAGAACCACACCCGTTGTACCCGCGAATGTAGTTACACGGTCAATGCTTCAAAATCAAAACTACATTCTTGAAGAGAGGGATACTGCATCAATCGCTCAGGCAAAGAAAAAGAAAACACGGCGGAAGAGATCGCTTAATGCCACGAGCTCCAAGCCTAGTTCAAAGACTAACATAGGGACAGGAGACGACCCCGTGTATATGAATGATCCTGAAGATGATTCTGATTCAATAGAAACCATGGGGACCAAAGCCACTACCTTAAGGGAGGAACCCACACGGGAGCTCAATGAAGGAGAATCAAGCGAGTACATAAATAAGGGGAAACAGAAGGAAACTTCCTCGGCCCCACAACCAAGTCAGTTAATGCCCTCTGGACCACCCAAACTGACTGAGACTCCCCAAGACAAGCCACGTGGGCCAAAAACCCTCAAAAAAAAGATTGGAACTTACCCAAACCCAGTTGAGGAGATTGAACAAGCACAACACTTAAGGGGTTTGGTGGAAGAAACACAAAGAGAACTAGAGCCAAACCCAAGAAAAATCAAAATCCCAGACACCGTGTTTCCTACGCAAGTTCAGCCTCACTGGAACCATAAACCGTTAGCTATACCTAGTATCATTCGGGAAGAAAGTGAGGATAGGACATCAGGAAGTGGGCAAACACCCTTCTTGCTGGAAAGAATGTTTAGTGAGGGAATGCCTGACCCCATCGAAGAGGAGGTGATTCCATCTTCACCAATCCCTAGTCAAGGGGTGATGTCTCGAAAAGTACCATTGAATGTGTCTAAGCTAATGGATTTCATGTCCTCTGAGATCAGAACCACGATCATATCCAAATTATACGGAGATCCTGAGCTATTCTTAGCTCTTCGGGCATTTCTCAATGGAGAACTAAAGGCGGGGCTACCACAATTTGCAAATATGGATAGACCCAACACGCTTCAAGATGAAGGGGAGCATTGGGATCTACAACCCAACTTTGATGAAGATTCGGTCGTGGAAATACCTGTGAACAAGTTGGGACAGTACTTTGAAGGTGACGAATCTAATGCCACCCTCCCCATTACTACGAAGGGATTAACTCTAAAGGGAATCCTTAATGGTGGTGCTGGAGTGAGCATTGTGACTAAAAACTGTTGGGAATCTATGGGAAGGCCCCACCTCGAAGTCACAAACATAGTGGTTAAGATGGCAAACGGAACCATAGCTAAACCTATTGGAATGTTAAGGGACCTCAAGATCAAGGTCCTGGGATACAAGGTAAAACATACCTTCATTGTAATGGATTTCTCCAAGCATCCTATGTCATATCAAATGATCTTAGGACGTCCTTTCATGAGGGAAGCACAAATGGTACATGACTGGTCGAAAAACCATGTCTACCTACAATTCCAGGACTCTGTCATTCGAGTTGATCTTGAGAATGGTCGTGCACATCCTTTAGGAAGCAAGGTTATCATTGATAATCGATCGGATACCACTATTCACTCTGCCCCATTAAGATATTGCTATACATGCAAAAAAGAGACCGATGATGGGAAAGATTCTCCTTACATGGATGTCCTACTGGGTATGACTGAGTCGGATAACGTGGATTGGGTACACTTAGCGGCAACCATAGACACATGGGGAAATAGAGGCACAAGTTGGGTAACACCTGAGGGGCAAGATATGCCACCGTTAGTGCCAATAAACATGATAGGTGTTATGCACTTGACTCCTGATGGCGAGAACGTGGCAAACTCCACCGACACTGAAAGTAGCGAAGACTCTGACCAATGCAACTCTGAGTATGAATCTCAAGAAGATACTGACCCTGAGCCTGATGGGAAAAATGAATCAAATATTCACCCAAATGTGGAAGCAAGGTGCTCAAGGCCTAGGACAGTGGCCTCCTGCAGTTCATCCGAAAGTGAAGATCGACCAAGTGAGTCCGAATCGGATAGAAACAAAAATCAAAAACTTGGTAAGAAGAAAACGAGACATAAGCGCTGTCACGCGCATTTTGGAAAACTTTTGTACCTATTGTATATATGTGTGCATAAGCTGATGAAGGTGTGATGTAGATAGTGTTGAGGATCTGCTGTGAGAGGACACCCTGAAGGTGTCCATGACTTGTTTGAAGAGTATATAGGTTGGAGAATAAAGAGTTTGTGGATGTTGACCAAGAGATGCAGCTAGTTGCGGAGGAAAAGGCACAGTTGTAGTTTGAAAGCAGGCTGCAGGTTGTTCATCCGGGCAGTAGGATCAGTGCAGCTAAGTGATTTTGCAACATTTTACTGTTCCTTTTTAATCCAGGAGGGTTATATGTGAAGGGCAGAATAAATTCCTCACAAACACAATGTAAAGGCAAAAGAATGGTGATGCATGGTTAATTCAGAGTGGTGAAAAAGGCCCGTGTGGCAACTAAAAGAAAAACGCTGGTCTGCAGTTCAAAATAGAAGGTACATAGTGATCACGAGGAGATAGGGTGGAGCAAAATTCTAGAGAGAAAGTGAAGGCGGCATCGACTGGGGAAGCGAGCGCAGTTCGGGCTGCCACAAAAAAGGAAAGGAATGGACGCTTATGAGAGGGACTCCTGCAGGTTTGATTTTTTTTTTAACGCATGCAGGCTAGTGTAGATATAGTTCTTTTCAGTTTTGCAGTGATGGCTGGCGCAATGTGAGAAGAGTAGTTCGTGGATCAGAATAGAGAGGGGGTTGGATGGTGGAGAATTGACTATGGTATATTCCAAGGTTCTCAGTGCAGCTCCTCTGTTAAATACATGATCCGGTTCGTTTTCTTCTCTGACAGCGTCCATTGAACAAGGGGCTTTGAAGTATTGTTGTTAGAGTCTATCTGCTATGGAAGATACTTGAGTTTTTGTGGAGCTTCCTCTTGTCTGATTTTGTCCATGTCTCAAGGTTGTTGAGATGCTGTAATGATCTTGTATATGAAGAAGACAGAGAGGGGCTTATGTCAGTCGTGTCAATTTCCTTCTTTGATATTTAGCTATGCTATGTGTGGTATCTTTGCATGGTGATGTAATCTGAGGGTTAGGGAGAGTGTGTGGTACACAAAGGGAAAGATTTGTGTCTGTAAATATTTTGAAAGTGGAATCCTGCATCAGAATAGTGAGGTAGAAATCAATCTAGATAAGCCAGAAGAGAGATAGAGAAGTGTCAACACAGGGCAACATCTCCTCCTCGTCAATCTTGCTGCAGTTTGCGGCAGCTTTGGTGTAATTCCGTGTAGTGGACGCTACCTACATATGTATACAAATTATGAGGGATATGGCTGAAGTGAATGATTTGGGTATTGAATTACTAAAGAGGAAGCTTTTGCCTTCAAGTGCATGGGTAGACATGTGTCGTAATTCCGTGTCAAGACAGATGCTTTCTGGGTGTATGGAGTGATCTTACGGGTAGGCATGTGCTAATAAATTCCCATGAGATCATTTCCTTGAATCCTCATGGTTCATGGAGAATTGTGTGTTGTGATTTGTAGTGTTGATCTTGTGTCTTGAGCACTTTTGGGAGATCTTGCTATAGAGGTGTTTTGTTTTCTTGCCATCCCAACAGTGTTTTGGTGCCCCCACTGAGGAACGCTTTGAAGTGACCTTGGGCTTACTGGTTTTGTTAAAGATGGCTGCTAATTTTCCTGAGTTTCATGGACATGAAGATGAGAATGCTGAAAAGTTTATTGAAGACATGGAGTTCCAATGTTTACTTGCTGATAGGCAGGACCCTGCAGTGGTGTTGAGAATCTTCTTTTTTTGTCTTAAGGATGAAGCTAGAGCTTGGCTTAGGGAATATCAAGCTTTTGTACAAACATCTCAGCCACCTCAAGTAGTTACTTATGATGGAGCACGGCAGGTTTTCTTGGAACGTTTTCGGAGGGTAGAAGACCCTGATAAGGTATGGCATTCCATTCAAAGTCTTGTTCAAGGTGAAGACCAAAGCGTGGATGCTTATGTGAAGAAATTTAGTGAATTATGGGAGAGATGGTGTGTGGCTTTGGGTGCTGAAAACCCTCCTATTATGTTGAAGAAAAACAGGTTTCTTAGAAGTTTGAAGGCTAGTCTACGTTTGAAGGTGGAATTAAAGCAACCAAAGACATTTGATGAAGCAGTTGAAGTGGCAAAAAATAAAGAGTGGAAGATGCAACGTTTACATCAGCTTGGAATTAAAGTGGACCCTAAGGTTGAAGTGAGGGCTATGGATCTACCACAAGTACCTATAAAAGAGCCAATGATTGGGAATGGTATGCAGGTTTCTCAAGGAGTATGTGGTGCCCCTTCGGGAGCTTCTGATGTTCTTCACAGGGATATGCAAGAAGTGGTTGGTCTCATGAAGAATCTTAGTGTCCATATGATGGGAGGTGGGAGAGGTCAAGGTTATGGTTATGGTCGGGGTTATGGAAGTTATGAAGCAGGAACAAATGGTAGAGGAAGAGGCACATATGGAAGGGGTGAGATTCCTCAATGTTACAATTGTGGAGAAATTGGTCATAAGAGTCCTCAATGTGATAAGCCAAAGAGAATGGGTGGTGATATGTTTCCTCTTCCATCACAGGTTCCTTCACGTTCCCATGATTATGGTATTGAAATCAAAGGGGAAGCAGGACCAAGTGGTTTGACAGCTGAAGAGAAGGGTAAGACTAAAGTGGTAAATGTGATTGGTTTGGAGAAAGCTAGGGCTGATTCGGAAGCAATGGTTATGCCCATGGGTAAGAGGGCTACAAGAGAGCAAGAGGCTAGTGATCCAGGTCCCAGCCATAAGAAAGGAAAGCAGGGTGAAGCGGGTGCAACCAAAGAAAAGAAGAAGAGGAGACCTAGGCGGCACTATGATACGGGAGACTTGCCATTGGGAGAGGGGAAATCAAATTATAATTTGAGAGCTGATTTGGTGAGTAGAAAGGTGGATATTACCTTTGGTCAGCTCATGCAACTTTGCCCAAGATTAAAGAAGCAATGGAAGCAGGTTGTCAACCCTATGAAGAAAGAGCCTACTAGGGGATCAGTGAGAGTTCTCTCTTTTAGTGAATTACCTGACATATGCCCTACTGTGGATGCATGGCATAGGAAGCAAAGCATTGGAGAGGCTTACATTGATGGTGGTGCTCAGGTATGTGTTATTACTCAAGCATGTGTGGCTAAGCTAGGTCTCAATGTTGTGAAGAAATCAGGTTTTCGCATCAAGCTAGCCAACCAAGCAAGGGTGAAGTGTTTGGGCATCATAAAGGACTTGGAGGTGGATGTTTTTGATGTTAGGACACTAGTCAATTGCCATGTCATGCCCGCAGGTATTGGTGCTTTTCCTCTTATACTTGGAAGACCATGGTTGCAAGCAACTAAAGCCATACAAGATTGGGGACATGGAACCATAACCCTCTACAACAAAAGGGGTGATAAGAAGAGCTTTGACATGGCAAGTAAGCAACCTTTGGGTGCTGAATTTGATGAAGGTGATGATGAAGAATAATCAAGTGATGAAGAAGACTCAAGGGATGAAGAAAGTGAATCAAACTCTAGCTATGAAAGTGATGTGGATGTCTCCTCCTTGTTTCTTGAAGAAGAAGGGAAAATAAATCATAAAGTTATCTACCTTATGGATGATGAAGGCACTTCTGGTCCTTATGAGCAAATTGAAGGGCTGATGCAACCCAAAGTTCAACCTCATGTGAAGAAGGAGCTTCTCGAAAGCATGCTATCTGCAGATTTGACTAGTCATGAGAGAGGTGAGTACTTACATATGCTAGAGCAGTTCCCTGATTTGTTTATTACTTCTTATGAGGAAATTAGAGGTTTTAAGGGAGAGGATATTCACATTCCACTCAAGGAAGGGGCTCAGCCCATACGTCAAAAGTTAAGAAGGATGGGGCAGGTACAACTTGATGCTCTTAAAGAAGAGGTGGACAAGCTTCTTAAAGCCGGCTTCATCTGTCCTGTGAGTATTACAGATTGGGTAAGTCCTGTGGTTGTTACACCAAAGAAAGATGGTAAATGGAGGATTTGTGTAGATTATAAGCCCCTTAATGCAGCAATGAAGAGGGATCCGTATCCTCTTCCTTTCATTGATGACATATTGGATACGGTTGCAGGGCATGAGAGGTATAGTGTATGTGATGGATTTTCAGGGTATTTTCAGCTTTCTTTATCTCTTGAAGATCAAAAGAAGACCACATTTATCACTCCATGGGGATGTTTTTGCTATCGGGTTCTCCCTTTTGGCCTCATGAATGGTTGTGCTTGGTATCAAAGATGTGTCAACAAGGTATTCTTTCCTTTCCTTGGAAAGTTTGTGAAGGATCTTATTGATGATTTTTGTGTCTATAGTTCCAGGAAAGATCATTGCTCAAAGCTTGAGTTGGCATTTGGAAGATATGATGAAAGTGGCGGTCAATTGAATCCAAAGAAGTGTCATATTGCACAACCAAGAGTGAAGTTTTTGGGTCATATGATTTCAGAAAATGGAATTGAAGCGGATCCTGATAAAGTCAAAGCTTTGGTTCTCCTATCATCACCCAAGGATACAAAGCAATTGTCTACATTTATACAAAAGGTGAAGTATATGTCAAGGTTTATTCCTTTATCTTCTCAAATTCTTTATCCTCTACAACAAGTGGCAAAGTTGGATCCTCTAGAGTGGACAAGTGAATGTGAAGAGGTGTTTCAAAGTGTCAAGGAAGTTCTTGGTTCTCTTTCAGCCATGCAAGCTCCTAATTGGGATAAGGAATTTTATGTTAATCCTACAGTGGGTGAGGATGCTATCGGAGCTATGCTGCTTCAACAAGGTAAAGATTCTCACTATATGAGACCAGTTTATTGTGCTAGTAGGGTGAAGATGGAGACAGAAAGAAGCTATACAGAAGTGGAGCTTATTATGGTGAGTGTGGTTTATGCTTGTAGAAGGTTTAGGCATTACCTTCTTCCAAAGCCATTCATTTTTCTCACAAGCTACACTCTATTGCCACAATTGGTGAATAGTTCTAACTTGTCAAAGAGGCTTATGAAATGGATTGTGGAGCTACAGGAATTTCAGTTTTCTTTTCTTGTTGAGGAAAGCACAAGAGCTACTTTGGCTGATTTGCTTACATACAAAGAAAGTCCTCTTCTTATCAAGGAGGATATCGTGAAGAAGCGGCACATAGAAGCTCCAGACATAGATGATGCTTTTACATTATTTTTTGATGGTTCTTACAGGAAAAGCCATAGTGAAGCCTCAGGGGGGATTGTAATCTATGATCCAAAAGGCATTTTGGTAACTAAGAGAGGTTTGAAGATTATGGCACAAAGCAACAATGAAGCAGAGTATGTTACTTTGGAGAAAGGTCTCCACTTTTGCCTACATCTTGGGATACACCGTGTAAGGATAAGAGGTGATGCACTTTTGGTAGTAAAGCAAGTACTTGGGGTGTGGCAGAGTAAAAATCAGAGGCTAAAAGTTTTGTGTTTTCGAGTGAAGAGTTTGCTTAAGCGTTTTGAAGCATGGAGTTTGAGGCATATTGACAGAAGTCAGAATGAAGAAGCACATGGTGCAGCTCAAACTATGATAGAGCAATTGTATGTGATTAGGGCTGATTCTCCTCTTTATTTGGGAAGGGGAACCTTGGATAAGGAAGAAGAATTTCTTCAAACAGGTATGCTTCCAGCAAATTTGGAGTCATCAAAGAAATACGCCTTTATTCGACGTGCTAAAAGGTATGTGCTTCTTGGAGATGCTTTGTTTATGAGGGGAGCTGATCTTGTCATGAGAAGGGTGCCTTGGAAAGAGGAAATTTACAGGATCTTGGAGGAAAATCATGAAGGTTCTTGTGGCGGCCATTTTGCTTCAAAAATCACCCTGCATAAGATTTTACAGGAGGGGTATGTATGGCCAAGTATACAACGTGATGTTCATCATTGGTGTAAGTCTTGCAAGGAATGTCAAAGCATGGCAAGTAGGGTGCTAAAATCAGAAATTAGAGGCACTATTTTAGCTTATGATGTTTTTGAGAAGTGGGGTATTGATGCAATTGGCCCATTGCCCATGACAGGTAGAGGTAAATGTTACATACTCACTGCTGTTGACTATCTTTCTAGATGGGCTGAAGCTAAAGGCGTGAAGCATGTTACAAGTAAAGATGTTTCCAAATTTGTTTATGAAGACATTTGTTGTAAATTTGGTATGCCTTTGGAGCTACTTTCTGACAAAGGTCCAGGTTTCAGAGGAGAGCTTGTGAACTTTCTATGTGAGAAACTTCATATACATCGCAGGTACACTACTCCGTACTATCCTCAATGCAATGGTATGAATGAAAGGTTCAATGGAGAGCTCATTAGAATGCTTATGAAGATGACAAAGAATCATGTGAAGACTTGGGATTTAGAACTACCTTGTGCTCTATGGGCTTATAGGACTGCAATCAAGTCAGGTACTAGTTTCTCTCCTTTTCACTTGGTGTTTGGTAGAGAAGCTTTGCTTCCCATTGAAGTAGAGATTCCGGCATTAAGGCTAATGTGTGAGCTTCAAGAGAAAGGTTATGATGAGTTCAAAGAAAGGCTTTTGTATCTTCAACGCGTGCAATTAGATAGAGTGCTTGCCCTTGAACACTATGAGCAGGTATTGAAGACTAATCAAGCAAAGGCAAATGCTAAAGTGAAGGATAAAGACATCAAAAAAGGTGATATGGTTCTTCGTTATAATAGTAAGCTTGATAAAACTTTTCAAAAGAAGTTTCAAATCAAATGGCAAGGTCCTTTCATGGTAATAAACAGATTTCCAAATGGTACATATCTCCTTGCTGATTTAGATGGCACTCCACATAAATCGCGTGTGAATGGATACAGGTTGAAAAAGTACTTTACAAGATTGATGTCCGTGGTTAAAGATGAAGAAAATTCTGATGTGTTTTCTGATCATGGGGAGGAAAGTAATACTTCATCAATAAACTTACAACTTCTCTTTTCTGCTGCTGACCATGAATGATCAAGCAGACTTGGGGTGTGGCAAACTATGTCACGCGCATTTTGGAAAACTTTTGTACCTATTGTATATATGTGTGCATAAGCTGATGAAGGTGTGATGTAGATAGTGTTGAGGATCTGCTATGAGAGGACACCCTGAAGGTGTCCATGACTTGTTTGAAGAGTATATAGGTTGGAGAATAAAGAGTTTGTGGATGTTGACCAAGAGATGCAGCTAGTTGCGGAGGAAAAGGCACAGTTGTAGTTTGAAAGCAGGCTGCAGGTTGTTCATCCGGGCAGTAGGATCAGTGCAGCTAAGTGATTTTGCAACATTTTACTGTTCCTTTTTAATCCAGGAGGGTTATATGTGAAGGGCAAAATAAATTCCTCACAAACACAATGTAAAGGCAAAAGAATGGTGATGCATGGTTAATTCAGAGTGGTGAAAAAGGCCCGTGTGGCAACTAAAAGAAAAACGCTGGTCTGCAGTTCAAAATAGAAGGTACATAGTGATCACGAGGAGATAGGGTGGAGCAAAATTCTAGAGAGAAAGTGAAGGCGGCATCGACTGGGGAAGCGAGCGCAGTTCGGGCTGCCACAAAAAAGGAAAGGAATGGACGCTTATGAGAGGGACTCCTGCAGGTTTGATTTTTTTTTTAACGCATGCAGGTTAGTGTAGATATAGTTCTTTTCAGTTTTGCAGTGATGGCTGGCGCAATGTGAGAAGAGTAGTTCGTGGATCAGAATAGAGAGGGGGTTGGATGGTGGAGAATTGACTATGGTATATTCCAAGGTTCTCAGTGCAGCTCCTCTGTTAAATACATGATCCGGTTCGTTTTCTTCTCTGACAGCGTCCATTGAACAAGGGGCTGTGAAGTATTGTTGTTAGAGTCTATCTGCTATGGAAGATACTTGAGTTTTTGTGGAGCTTCCTCTTGTCTGATTTTGTCCATGTCTCAAGGTTGTTGAGATGCTGTAATGATCTTGTATATGAAGAAGACAGAGAGGGGCTTATGTCAGTCGTGTCAATTTCCTTCTTTGATATTTAGCTATGCTATGTGTGGTATCTTTGCATGGTGATGTAATCTGAGGGTTAGGGAGAGTGTGTGGTACACAAAGGGAAAGATTTGTGTCTGTAAAGATTTTGAAAGTGGAATCCTGCATCAGAATACTGAGGTAGAAATCAATCTAGATAAGCCAGAAGAGAGATAGAGAAGTGTCAACACAGGGCAACATCTCCTCCTCGTCAATCTTGCTGCAGTTTGCGGCAGCTTTGGTGTAATTTCGTGTAGTGGACGCTACCTACATATGTATACAAATTATGAGGGATATGGCTGAAGTGAATGATTTGGGTATTGAATTACTAAAGAGGAAGCTTTTGCCTTCAAGTGCATGGGTAGACATGTGTCGTAATTCCGTGTCAAGACAGATGCTTTCTGGGTGTATGGAGTGATCTTACGGGTAGGCATGTGCTAATAAATTCCCATGAGATCATTTCCTTGAATCCTCATGGTTCATGGAGAATTGTGTGTTGTGATTTGTAGTGTTGATCTTGTGTCTTGAGCACTTTTGGGAGATCTTGCTATAGAGGTGTTTTGTTTTCTTGCCATCCCAACAGCGCCAACGCTATTGAGCTAATGTACGAACTGCAATAAACAAGGAGCGATCCACTACAGAATGGCTTAGTTATGTAGGAGCCATTGATGCTCATCAGAAGATAGCAGATAATTGGGGACAATACCTCCAAAGTGTCATGTGGTGTATTCCGCAACCTCATGACGTTGCCCAATTAGAAATCGAAGAGAAGCCGAAACTAAGTCGTACTGCAAGAAGGCGGCAAAACCAAGAGTTGGCTCAACAACAAAAGGAAGCGGAATTGAAAGAAAAAATCCTGGCACAACAAGAACCAGTACACATACACCCCGCACCCGAGCATTTCAAATCATTCACCACAGGGGAACGTAAAGTGGTCTACACAAAAGCCCAACGAACACCTACCCTGCGGTAGTTAAGGAGATAGACTTAGCAGATCCGGGTGAGGAGTCTAAACCAGTTTTTATTGCTCAAGACCTCACCAAGGCGGAAGAAGCTGCACTTACGAAGCTTCTTAAAGAATTCAAGGACATATTTGCTTGGACATATCATGATATGAAGGGTGTTCCACCCTCGGTGGTGCAACACACGATTCCAATGATTAGCACTGCTAAACCAGTCCAGCAACGTCCCTACCCAATGAATCCTAAGTACGCAAAGATTGTACAAGAGGAAATTGAAAAGCTGGTAAAATGTGGATTCATATATCCTATTGAGCACTCAGAATGGGTTTCTCCAATAGTCATCGTGCCAAAGAAGAATGGGAAACTCAGAGTGTGCGTTGATCTCAAAAAGGTTAATGCAGCCACCAGAAGGGATCATTACCCCTTGCCATATTCTGAACATGTGCTTCAAAGAGTGGTAGGCAAGGAGGCATATAGCTTTTTAGATGGGTACTCGGGTTACAATCAGATCACAATTGCAGACGAGGACCAAGCTAAAACAGCATTTATCACGGAGTTTGGAGTGTTTGCCTTTCGCGTCATGGCTTTTGGCTTGACCAATGCACCTGCAACATTCCAACGATTGATAAACACGGCCTTTAAGGAATATCTAAGGGACTTCTGTGAAGCTTTCTTAGACGATCTTTGTGTTCATTCCTCTTGGGATGAGCACTTGATGTGTTTACGAAAAATATTTGAAAGGTGTAGATTATATCGCATCTCCTTGAATCCTTTCAAATGCCAATTCTAGGTTAAACACGGAGTTATCTTAGGGCATATAGTGTCCAAAAATGGGATTTCCACTGACGAGAGTAAAATCAAGGTCATTCTGGAATTACCCCCACCCACCAACTATAAGGGAGTCCAACGCTTTATGGGCCATGTTGGTTATTATCGAAGGTTTATTCTATTCTTCGCCGAGATAGCTCGACCATTGTATAAGCTTCTCATCGAGTTTATTTGGACCGAAGAATGTGACCGTGCCTATGAGCTATTAAAGAAGGCCTTGGCGAGTGCTCCAATCTTGAGAATGCCTAACTGGGATTTACTCTTCCATGTGCATATTGATGCATCAAACTTTGCTATTGGGTGTGTGTTAAGTCAACCTGGAGAACACAAGCTAGACTACCCCATTAGCTTTGCCAGTCGCCAGTTGAACGATGCTGAGATGAACTACACCACTACGGAGCGAGAAGGGTTGGCAATGATATATGCAGTAAGGAAATTTCGTTATTACCTCCTTGCCACCAAGTTTGTTTTCTATGTGGATCATCAAGCATTGTTGTATCTGGTAAACAAACCATGCTCCACAGGAAGAATCACACGATGGCTATTAATTCTTCTTGAGTTTGATTTCACTGTTGTTGTGAGACCTGGCAAAAAACATGTTATGGCTGATCATTTGTTTCGTATACCTAATGGTGAGGCTCCTACGGGGGTTGATGATGACTTACCGGACACTTCCCTGTTCATGGTGGAGACAATGCCTGAATGGAGTGAGAAGATTGTTAACTTTTTGGTTAATGGCTTTCCACCCAAGGAGCTTCGTAAAGATCTAGCTCGAAAGCTGATCAAAGAATGCGAACCCTATTGCCTGATAGCAGGGACTCTTTATAAAAGAGGAAAGGATGACGTTCTTAGGCGTTGTGCCCGAGAGGATGAGTATCTATACATTTTGCAAGAGGCACATATGGGTGTAGCCGGTGGTCACTTCTCAGGAGACTTAACTGCGCGAAAGATCTTACAATCAGGGTATTGGTGGCCCACTATGTTCCAAGACGCATCACTCTTTGTGAAGGGTTGCGATGAATGCCAATGATATAAGAAACCCCAGAGGAAAGATCAGATGCCCCTACATCCGATCAAAGTAAACCAACCATTTGAAAAGTGGGGTTTAGACTTTGTAGGTCCAATTAGCCCAGCGGCCCGAAACACACAATCTCGCTATATTATTGTGGCCACTGACTATATGACCAAATGGGCTGAAGCGAAAGCGACACGTAAGGCAGATGCGAGGACAACAGCCAAGTTCCTCTTTGAAAATATAATCACACGCTTTGGTTGTCCTTTTGAACTTGTGAGCGACAATGGTATGCATTTTATAAATGAAGTGATTAAGGAGCTCACAACAAATTTCATGATATCCCATCATAAATCTACTCCTTATTATCCGCAAGCGAATGGCCAAGCCGAGAGTACAAACAAGACATTAATCTCTGTTTTGACAAAGACAGTTGAAGCTCATCGCACGGATTGGGATCTAAAGCTCACGACAGCTTTATGGGCCTATCGTACTGCGTACAAAGTGGCTATTAATTGCACACCATTCAAAATGGTATATGGCCAAGAAGCAGTCATGCCGTGGGAATTTGTCATTCCTAGTCTTCGTGTTGCTACTCAAGAGGGTTGGGATGGTAATCCCTTAGTAGAGCGTCTATATATTCTTGAGCGGCTAAACGAAGAAAGACAATTGGTTGTATACAATGCCCTTGTGGAGAAGGATAGAAGGAAAAAATGGTTTGATCGCCATCTAAAGGACAAGGACATCACGGTTGGGGATAAAGTCCTAATGTATGGAGTGCGAAACGAAAAGAAGAAGCTCAAATATGCTGGTAAGGGACCATATAGAGTATGTGAAATTACCCCGCAAGGTACCATCAGAGTGGAGACTCTCGACGGAGTTGAAACCATTGGATTCCTTAATGGGAGTAAATTCAAACGATACTATGACCCCCTGAGCCAGGAGGAGTTACATGCAATCCATCAAAAGAAGGCAGCTAAAGAACAGGCTGAGCTTAAAAAGATACAAGCGAGAGTCGAAGCCAAAGAACGTCAACAGCGTGCTAGGAGACAACGAGAAGCCAACTTGGAAATTACGCAAGTATTTTTCGAGGAAGTAGAGGAGGATGCACTAGAATCTGAACCACCTCTAAGATACCCAATTGAGTTACAGAGTCCTTACGGGGAGGTGCTGTATAATGCATTATTGGATACAGGAGCTCAACACAATTTGCTATCATATGGCGTGTGGTGTCAACTGGGAAAACCACCTTTATCCAAGAGTTCTATCCAAGTTCAAGGAATCAACAAGAAGAAAACCCCTGTCTCAGGAATTATGCACACTCCGGTTGCTTATGACAAGGGAACCATAATTCAAAGCTTTTTGGTTATGCCTGCTGGTACCATGGAAGGGACTGTAATCTTAGGGCGCAAATGGATGATGGCCACCAAGTGCAATATCGATTGGGCAACCAGACAAGTCACAACGCAAGAACCAACACTAGGTCTGACCGCTCAAAATCCCGCACCTAAGTCATCCACTCAAATATTAGATAATGAAAAATCACAAAGTCCAGTGAAAAAACCATCTTCGATTATTGGCCACCCCTCTAACGCTTCAACGCCAAGAGTGGCAACAGGCAAAGTGGTCCCTAAAGCTTTGCTTACTATGCCAAAGAGTACATACAAATGGGTCCCCAAAGCTTCGTTAACAGCTACTTCCCCTACTCAATCTCGTTCAGCCACCAAGAAGCCTCGTAAAAGGAAAGCAGCTACCCACCCGAGAAAGGGAAATGTAACATCGCGATGGATCCCTAAAAAATTATTAGTAGCCCAAGGGTACTACGAGGGAAATGACCAGATTTGGGTCCCTAAGCATAAGCTGAATCCCTCTACATCACCTATAAAACCTTGCAAACCAATTGTTGCCACCCCAACGATAATTCAAGATCGTGGTAAGGGAAAGGTAACAGAGTGCTCCACACCGCTTCTTCTAGAGTTAGTTTGGATTCCCAAACAATATCGATCATTACCACCTAGCTCAGGAAGGGGGGAGCCACATGAAGCTTCTAGCTCCTCATGCCAGGCACACGCTGATATAGAAGTTTCTACATGCTCTACACCTACTCTTGCCAACACCCAACAAAAAACCGATGAGTCTACGTCTCCCCTTGTAATAGTATCATCGGAAACCATTTCCTCCATTCGTCAATGGGAGCGTACACTACCATCTCTGCAATTGGATGTGGCCACAAGGGTCATAAAAAGCTATCTGCCCACATCACAACCTATGACCCACTGGACAAATTGGTTCCAAGAGGCTGCAACATCATTGCAAATAATATGATCTACCCAAGGAAAGGGGGAGCATGTACTCACGCTCGACATTCTAATGCTTCCTCCTTAACCTTCTCCCCTGACCATGTAATTGCCAAATTCAAGGGGATGTATATATATAGCTTTATACATAGAAGAGAAAAGAAAAGAAAAGCAAAAAATAGTAAAAAGAGCAAGAGCACGTTAAAAACAGAAATATCCGTATATACAATCAAGAATTAGATTGACCTGTCATAAACCTACTGATGCTATATTTGTGTTTGTAGATATGGCAGATGCACGATCATCATACACTTCATCCACTCCTACCTTTGGTGAGAGGTATCATCTATACCTTTCTCAGATATTTCACATGTGCTATCCTATAATTGAAACTGAATGGGATCATATAGATGTACTAGCCAGAGAGGAAAATATTGAGGAATTAGAATGGCTAATTCGCCTATTGACCATGACTGACCCCTACTCCGTAGAGGACATATTCCCGATAGCCCAATGCTTTCCTTTTCCACAAGATGACTATCCTCGCATGGTTACATTTTTGATGAGTTTATGTGGATGGGAAAATGAAAAGGAAATATCTGACAATGATGAATGGACGGATGAAACTCATGGCACTACTGAGGTTGACTTTATTTGTTTGGATGATGCGGATAGAGGCTTAGCCTTAGGGCTAGAGCCAGGACTCTACAACATCCTCTTAGCGTATCCTCAGTAGTAGTGTGGTGACTGGTAGGTAGGTTAGTGTTTTTAAGTTTTTTCTAGTTTACATTCCTTAAACAAGTCTTGAAATTTTCACACTGATGTGCCTCTTGAGATATAGTGCTTGTTAGTTGATTGTACAGGTTAAAAAAGTTTGAGGTGGGTTCGCTTTCAAGTCTTGAGACTGTCGCAACGTTCATCAAAATATATCTGCATCAAATTGCAAGCTGTCTCATCGAATCAAGGAGATCTCCAATTACAGGTGTAATTCTTCCATACCCACTCTCTTTCGTTTTTACTGTTCAATCAATTGCATAAACTATAATGCATGACCACATGGAAATTGTCAATGTACTACTTAGTTTTTGAAGTTGCTTGCATGCTAGTGTAAATCATTAATGAGCTTAACTTTATTGGAAATATTCCTAGGCAGCATGACGTCTTTAGTTAACCTTGGAATACGATTGTCTTAGGTCTAGGGTCAAACCATCTTAATGTTTGACACCTGGCCATGTGTGTGTTGACCTCTAGGACATAGCTATTACCCCTTTGTCGAAAGGATGCAAGACAAATTATAGTTCAGAAGCGAAGATCAAAAGAAATAGATTATAAAAAAAAAAAAGCCTACAATAAATGGCAATACAAGTCTATGATGTGCTTTAATGTTGGCCTATCGCCTTATTGATACTTGGTAGGCGAGGAGTATTCTACTCCAGACCGATGCCTTGGTTGGTAGGGGGTAGCCTTGCCTAAAGTAAGCTAATAGATTCCTGGATAATGCCTTGTGTTAAACATGGTACCAGGATCGATGTTAGTTTTGCCTTAGGAAGGTCGCCATTGTGTGTAAAAATTGTCACGTGCATTTAAAAAAAAAAAAAGAAGGCAAAAAGCTCCTGTAACTCTGATGTTTCTTGTGTCCCAAGGCTTGTGGTATTAACTTGTTCTTAGAGTAGACACAATATGGTCATCTGTTTATTTATTAAGCTTGGTTATTTTCCTTGACTTAGGCCAGTTATAAACCTTGATTAACCTTTGACACCTTGCTAACTCTTGAATTCCTTTCAATAATTTTAAACTCCTATTAATTTGCTACACTAGCTCACTCATGTGACCCTTAAACTAAGTTCTCATAGCAACATCCATTGTGGTCTCACATGCTTGAATTTATAGACTTTATATCTTTTGAATTCCAGCATACCTTCACTCTACTTCCCTGTTTTGCAGACGGTCTACCACAACAACCCTCTCGAGCTTACCATACCATAGCTTCCGAGGACGGAATCTACATCAGGAAGGGGGGCATGTTAACCCATGGCAGACATTGCGACGTACTATATTTTACGTCATTAATTTAAATATTCTGAGTCATGGGCCGGGCTTGTCGGCACCATATGTTAAGGATGAAGGGATTGGGTGATCGCCGATGAGAGGCGCACCTTGGATATTAGTAGGATAAGGGTTAGGGTCGGCCGGCCATGTATGGGCGCCCAAGTGTGAACGGCCAAGTCACCTATAAGAGTCAAATGTAACCCTAAAATCCTCATTCTCATGTGTTGTGAATACAAGAGTGCTCTTGTCTTATCTCTTGGGTTTCCTTCTCCTGTGTGTGTGTGTGTGTGAGAGAGAGAGAGAGAGAGAGAGAGAGAGAGAGCGATCGAGCACTGTGTAGCGGCACGGCGACGGAGAGGCGGTAGAGCGGCAAGGACGGCGGCTCCTTCTTCACTGCGACGCGGGAATCCTTCAAGGCGGCGGGTGAGCGGTGAGTGACACACCCTTTGGCATTCTGTTTGAGCTTGCTTTCCTTGTTGTATGCTTGCAGCCATTTGTGGCTCGCATACGGTGTCTGGCAAGTCCCCAGCTACGACCTGTGCGGCAAAAGCGCACAAGCATCATCTGTCCATCGAAAAGCAGGGGTTGACTTAAAAACCTCTGTCTCAAAGGTGCTGCGATTCCCAAAAACTTAAAGACCTTTGTATGATAAACATTGGCCAGATCCAAGAATGATCTGACATCATGTATATAGGATTACCATCAGTTGAAATGATGTGGTGTTGAAGGTACTCCAGTGATGTCTTGAAAAATTCACTTTTCTCTTGACTGACAAAAAGTACATTATCTTGCAAAACCTGAAAAACTTGATATAGATGCTTTTGGTGCTCATCGATTTTGAAGCACTAAATACCATAATATCCTAGAGATAAATAATCATGAACTTGTCCAAAAATGGTTGAAAGAGGTCATTCATGAGGCTCAAAAAAGTTACCGGGGTATTGGTTAACCCAAAAGGCATGACCAAATACTCATAATGTCCATACTCTGTGCGAAAGGCACTCTTGTGCTCACCACCTTCACGAATACAGATCTGATGATATCCAAACTTGAGATCAATCTTGGAAAATAATTTGGCATGAAGCAACTGGTCAAATAATTCATTAATTTGAGGAAGAGGATATTTATTCTTGATGGTCAGTTTGTTGAGAGTACGATAATCAATGCAAAGTTGCATTGACTTATCTTTCTTTTTCACGAGCAAAATTGGTGCACCAAAAGGACTCTTACTAGGATGAATATGACCTTTGTCCAAGAGTTTTGTTAACTTATTACCATTGCCCAGATTAGAAGAGTCTAGGTGACCTTGTAAATGAAGATCCCTGAGGTGTGAATGTGACATCGACTATGCATTTGGCATAACGAATTGTAGGTGCTAGATCGCGACTGGATCGTAGTTGTGAAGGTCCGTGCGCAACGTGTAAGCCTAGCAGGGCATGCAGTGACAAACTCGTCACTCAACCATGTGTCCAAGAGATAAAGATATAGAGAGAGAGTGGAGAGAGAGAAGGGAATAGGGATCTTACACAGTACACCACATTGAGTGGGGAACAGGCCCCGGCCCCTTTTAGGAATTTATTCAGGAACAATCCACGGGCACGTTGGCCAAGATCAATGCAATCAATGAATACAAAACAAATAGATATACCGATGTAGGATATTCAAGTCGATGTCGATGTCAAGGCATGAGATCTCTGATGCCGAGCACACCACGGGGATGACCCACAAGTATGTCTCACTAGACTAGTACCCAAGGATTGATGTATGGGAGTTCAAAAGGAGCAACGATACTCGGTGAAGCTTACAGCTAGCCATCCTTTTTTTTTGATAGAAAATTAGGAAAAATGGCTAATCAAGTAAAATTGGCAAGAATTGGGCAAAAGATTCAAAATTGGATGGGGAGTTCTCTCTTGCTCTTCCTTACAACTCTTGCTATTCCTAATTCTAAGGTTAATTTACTGATTTAGGGTTTCTAATTTTCAAGGTTAGGGTTATGGTTTTTTTTGGATGTAGGCATCGTACAGGTTGGAGCTTGTTTGCTCTGATACCACTATGAGGACTTCGTAGTCTATTAAGACGTGATTAAAATTGAATACAAGAACTAAAGATAATTAGAGAGCGGAAAGCTGAGTTGTTTGCATTGAGACACAGGCCTTTCTTAAATAGAGGCCGAAAGGGTACAAGTGAAGAGACACATCCCTAGGAAGGGGTGTGGCTCTTGAATCAATGGTTATGTCCTTTGGACTTAGGGGTGTGTCTTTTAATGAATAGACATGTCCTTTGATAGTGACCCATGTGTAAGCGTGTGACCCTTCATAGGTGTCCTTTCAGTTAATAAGGGATTAAGGAGTAATCAAGGAGAGATTAAGAGAGTTAGTCACAATCGTGATAGTTTGGATCAGCTGAGTACATCTCCAAATGAGTATTTTCCACCATAAATGCACAGAGGAGAACATTAAGCATTAGTTCAAGCATAGTATTCATAGTCTAGATCTACATTGGATCTATGACAATCATTGTAGTTATTCATTCGATAATATATAGTAGGAGTAGGTTAAGTAAAGAGTCTCTCTCTTTGTCTTCTCTAGACTTCTCTATGTCATGAGCATGTGAGTAGCGTTAATCTTTATTGCTTTCCGTTAATCATCATTAAGCACACTTCCGCATGGTAGTCATGTTACATTGGTATTAGAGCATCTAGGTCTCCTTCTAGGTAGAAGTTGTGCATGTTAAATTAGGGTTTCTTAAATGAGGGTTTGCAAGAAAAATTTAGGGTTTCCTTGTTTTGCATCCTTGCAACAAGTTTTCAATCCTATATTCAATGGGCAAAGTCAAAAATTAGGATTGGCGTTTTTGTGTTTTCAGCCCATTTTTGCATGTAGCATAGGTTCAATATAGACTAGGAGCATCGAAATTCTTAGCCTAGGTCTAATCTATGTAGGAAATGGCTTCTTTTCAACATTCCTTGGACCAAAACCTCACCCCAATGGAGAGGTACATGCAAATTTGCAGATAGATGTGCAAAGAGTTTGAAGCCAAGGTCCAACAGTAACAAGAAGAACACAGGGCAGAATGGAAGTGGATAGATAAGGAGTGGCATCGACGAGAAGAAGAACATAGGGACAAATGCAAGCGAATAGATAAGGAGCGGCGTCAATGGGAAGAAGACGACGATAGGATATTCTTTGAATAGTGGAAGAACCTGATGGCAACCATGCAGCCAAGTACAGGCAAGGAAGTAGTACTGGCAGTTAAGCTTGATAAGTGTGCTGCAATACCATATAGACACACGGATCCGTAGGTCGAGGTCAACCAAGGAGGACAAGTGTCTACTTGCATAGAGCCACAACGGTCATCATAGACTATGAGGTTTCAACAGTTTTCTTTGAATCTGTTAAGCACGAAGATGAAGTTCCAATAGTTCTCTCCAAATCCATTGAGGAGGAGGATGAGGTCACAGCATGTCTCTCTGAATCCATTGAGGAGGATGAGTTGAGTGCTTTAGTAGTTCCCAAGGAGGTAGATGGCTCCAAATCCACTTTGGAGGAGGATGAGGTCAACCCAATAGTTTCCATGGAGTTTACCATGCCAGCAGAGCATCCAAAGATCAAGGGGCCAATTCTAGTGCCCGCAGTTCTAGCAACAACAATGGCGGAGACATCAAGAAAGCAAGTAGACTCGGTAGCCGTGCTACCTCAGTTAGATTTCAAGATTGTGTGGGGGTCTCTACAGCAATTACATTTGAGCATTCTTGAGGACCCAAACTAGAGTAGAGCAAAGGTGCATCATGTGTACATGTGCTCCAAGTTAGGGAAAAGGAGATGTCAAGTGCACACTCTTTTGAGGTGTGATGTGGACATGCTTATTTCTTATAGCCGCTGAAAGGTCAAAGTTAGAGAAAGATTATGCACAGGTTGGAGCCATTTTGGCAACCTTACAAGTTATAGATGCCCAGGAGTACCGAGAGGTGCCTAGGACATGCACCATTGGTTGGGACATATTATGGGCACAATATGAACACATTTTATGAGACTTTTGATGACTTTTTATGCCTTCTTAAAAGGGGAAAACCGATCCGATTATGACGTGCTGTAGAAATTGCTATAAAGAGGCATGTCATGGGTCATTCTTAGCATTAAAAGATGGAAATTGTAGAGCCAAGACCAAGGACATGTAGTGTAACAATTTGGATCAGCCAAGTACATCACCAAATCAGAGAGAGGAGGACAATAAGCATTAGTTCAAGCATAGTACTCATAGTTGGGTCTATGACAATCGTTGTAATTTATAGTAGGAGTAGGTCAAGTGAAGAGTATCTCTCTTCTCCTTCTCTCTACTTCTCTATGTCATGAGCATGTGAGTAGCGTTAATCTTTATTGCTTTGCGTTAATCACACTTCCGCATAGTAGTCATGTTACATGTCGCCTATAATGCCAAGTTGACCAACCCCTTGCTCTTCTCTTTGTGTGAAGCAGACTCTGTCTCACACCATTTTGAAGACGTTTTTTTGGAAATCAGCCCAGCTTTAAGCAACATAGAGGATGATCAAAGGGAATTTCTCCCGAACACAAACAGGGTTTAAAAACATCAAGAAGTAGCCTGTTTATTTTCAGCTTGTTTATTATAGCATTCTATTTGCATTTTTCAAGTGCAATAATGGCCTTTCCAAGAGAGAGGGAAGAATGCTCTATGTTTGCATTAGTTCGACAAATTTTGTGAAGAAGCAGGGAGAGAGGTAGGAGCTAGAAATGCTGCAAATAGGAGCAAGAAGTGAGGTAGAGCCACTGTGGAGGTTGAGGAAGAAGAGACACATTATAGGAGAGAAAGATGAAGAAATGAAAGAACACACTCTTCCATGACCAAGAAGTAGAGTGTAACATGTGGAAGCTTATAGACAGGATTGTACTTCAAGTAATGAATATTCAGCACCTTGGCTCCTGAAGATTGCATAATGTAGCAAAAGTAAGAGAGAGAGAGAGAGAGAGAGAGAGAGAGAAAGAAGGAAAGATATATTAACATCTACGAGAGGCCAAAGTTGGCCTATAAAACAAAAAATTATACAGCTGTGTTCTTCCGATCATAGGAAGAAAAGAAAAAGAAAGAAAAGAAAAAGTGTGCATGTGTCTCGATACAACTATGAATCATCATGGATCGGTGGAGCCCATATACAAACAATATAAAGGGGGGTGGGGATGTGGATGGAGTGCTAAGGCAAGATGCATATCTATATGCTGAAGGGGTAGTACAAGCATGCTTTGCAGATCTATGTCTAACTCCATCCAATGCATTAAGAGGGATATAAGATATCATACATCGCCGATGGTGGCTGAGGCTGTGAGTGGCGTGAACATGTACCCTGAGTCTGAATGAAAGCAAGCTAGTCTCTCCTGTGTCTCCATCTGGTGTCTCATCCAAATAGCTGCTATCTCTCGGTGGACGGAGTCGGGGTGCTCTATGTCTAGTCTGTCTAGGTCTCCTCCTGGCTATCAATTCCTCTGCTTTCTATGCGGTCACCCCACGTGGTACATCAACTAGCACTGGCATAGCTCTCTAGAAGAAATCTGTGAGCTGGGACTGTCTCCCACCCCTAGTGGGAGCGGGTGTCTGGAGGAGTCTCTCTCGAGAACTATGAAGCTCTAGTAGTAGTCGGCCAAGCTATCGCTGGTCCGAGGCCTCCATCAACTGATGTAGTGAAGAGTGCTCCTCAAACAATCCTGCATATCTATCTCTAACCCCCTGGTGGGCTCTACATCTACATACAAAGTGATCCTCAGTCTCCACCTCCTCGCGGCACAATCTGCATATCCGCTCGGCTCTGGGAACCCGTGCTGCTCTCCCAGCCTCTATAAAAGCATTCTTGGAAGCAATGCTAGACTGATATCTGCAATCGATGAGCTTAAAGCCTGTTCTTATGTTCGATGGGGATTCAAAACTACCTTGCAAATTAGAAAATTATAAATTCAGTACCACATTTAAAAATGAGTTTTGTATCATGAATTAATACATAGGACTAATGGTTGCCTTCAACACTAAAGGTGTTTTGGTCCACTTTCGATATCAAAAGTGCTATTTGGGAAATGGGGGAATGGCACATTCTCCTATGTTTATAAAATTTCAGGGAGGACTATGCCAACTTCCTGCCATTCTTTATATATGGTTTTTTTTAACTTCACTCACACAAACGAGCATGAAAATCCTATGACTTGATGAATGACATGTAAATGTGGTAATGAATTTGGAATGATCTACCTTGCGATGTACTCTGAGATCTTTGTCGATGTCCATCAATTCCTCACATTAAATATAATCGTAGGCTTGATGTCTATACTCGTTCTCTCTCTCTCTCTCTCTCTCTCTCTCTCTCTCACACACACACACACACACACACACACACACATTAAATATAATCATAGGCTTGATGTTTATACTCGTTCTCTCTCTCTCTCTCTCTCTCTCTCTCTCTCTCTCACACACACACACACACACACACACACACACACACACACATACACACACATCATCATCATCATCATCATCATCTCACACACACACACACACACACACACACACACACACACACACACACACACACACACACACATACACACACATCATCATCATCATCGTCATCATAAAAACCAGGTGCACTCCATGCTCTAAAGCTTACAAAACAAGATTTTTTTTTTTGAATTCTTTTATCGTGTTTTGTATGTGTGCTTGGGTAGCATACTTCATGTAGTGTAAAGGAAACTTGAAATGCTTGAATGAACATGAATTTAAAATCACTGACATCTGCAATGGATGAGCTTGAGGCTTGTTCTTATGTTCGATGGGGATTCAAAACTATATCGCAAATTAGAAAAATATAAATTTATTACCATAATTGAAAATGAGTTTTGTATCATGAATCAATACGTAGAACTAATGATCGCCTTCAACAGTGAAGGTGTTTTGGTCCACTTTCATATCGAAAGTGTTATTTAGAAAACAGGAAAAGGGCACGTTCTCTAAAGTTTTTAAAATTTTGGAAAGGACTGTACTAACTTCTCGTCATACTTTATGTATGGTTTTTTTTAAAACTTCCCTCACACAAACGAGCACGGAAATCTTATGACTTGATGAATGACATGTAGCTCAGATTCAAATGTAGTAATAAAGTTGGAATTATCTACCTTGTAATACAGTATGAGATCTCTATTGATGTCCATCAATTCCTCATAGGCTTGATGTTCATGCTTGTTCAAGCTCTATAAGCTGTTCATATAAACTTGAGAAAGACACACATATGAAGAGGAAGTGCTGCAAAAATGGCATGGGTTGCAGTGTCCATCTTCATTCAAGCACATCTTCATTCAATCGCTTCAAGATGTTTATACATGAATGGAAGGACACATGTTTTTTCAAAGAGGATAAGGCTCTACCTAAGCATTCTCTTTGCTACACTCTCTAACAACATTTCTCTCATTGCTTGCGCAAGGGATGGCCACGTTGGGTACTTCTTTTTACCTTATTTTGATATTAACGTAAACCTCATATACACACTCGTATTATATGGCCTCATGACTTAATACCTTTATACCCACACCTATATTATTGCTAACCCTTCTATACTAACACACCTATATTACCTAACCCTACCCCTCTCCCTCCCTCCCCAAGCATGCTCACATACACAATCAATGCCCAAATACTCAAGTAATAATACCTTTTTAATATTGATTTCTTGCTTGATGTATTATATGCAATTGATGCCCAAACACTCAAGCAATAATATATTGAAATATCTTTTTTATGTTGATTGGTTGATTATAGGTCTCTTGTAAAAATATACTTCGTTGTTCATGGGAAAAAAATATATACTTCTTTGTAGAGACTTTATTTATAACACAGAAGTAGGCATAGGTTTTGGATCTCAATCCAACCCATGGGGCAGATAATAGTCCATGAACCGTCCTGATGGTAGCCACATGTATTGTGAGACACGATTGGTATTCATTGCTAATATGAAAGAGACTACATCAATAGGTGATGTTACTTTAAGGTTTTCAATCTATAATTTATTGAATTTTTTATTACAAAGACTGAAATCACTAAAGCATAGAACGTTTCGATACTCCCCCTTGATGATAAGTGGATTTTTTAACATTCCAAGCAAGTATGTAAATTTCATTTGATTGATTTTATAAAGAGCGTTTTGTGAGACACGATTGGTATTCATTGCTAATATGAAAGAGACTACATCAATAGGTGATGTTTAAGGTTTTCAATCTATAATTTATTGAATTTTTTATTACAAAGACTGAAATCACTAAAGCATAGAACGTTTCGATACTCCCCCTTGATAAGTGGATTTTTTAACATTCCAAGCAAGTATGTAAATTTCATTTGATTGATTTTATAAAGAGCGTTTGTTTGAATATGTGCTATCTTCTTGTGGATAAGACAATAGATAAGTTCTTTTTTCTTGTTCTCATGCTTTTCACAAATAGAATTGTGTTGTATCTTTGTGTTTTGTTCGAGGATGAAATGTTGGATCTTGATCTCTTAAACTTCTTTCAAGCCAAATAGCTTCATAGGCTACATTGGTGCAGCTTTATATTTTGCCTTTAGTAGATGACAAATCCATTGTGCTTTACTTCTTGCTACCCCAAGAGATCTTTCTTGATCCAAGTGAAAGGAACTATCTTGACCTAGATCTTGTATCAGTTTTGTCACGTGCCTAATCACTATCAATGTAGCTACAACTACTTCAAATCTTTGCATTGTGTGTAATCTATGCCATGATAGAAGTTTCTTTGATATATTGTAGTATTTGTTTAGATAAGGCTAGTGTGCAGTCATCATAGATGCAAGCATGATATCATGGGGAGAGGAATTTAAGTGGAATAACTTTTATGATTTGTCAAAATTTGGAGTCCGAGTTGATGATGTTGGGACAAGCAAGCTATGGCATGAAAGATTTGGGAATTTATAGTCCGAGTCGATGATGTCGAGACAAGCAAGCTATGGCATGACAGATTTAGGCACGTGAACTTTGTAGTCTTAAAAGAGATGCCAAGGATTGGGATTGTGGCATATCTACTAGCATTTTTGGAGATGTTAGATGTACATGAAGCTTGTATGATGGATAAGAAACATTGGCATGCATTTCTACAAGAAAGCAATAATCGTGCAAAGGCTCCTCTAGAGCTTATCCATGTAGATGTTTGTGAGAAAATACCTTCCTAATTTTTGTTATTGATCGATGACGTCAATAGGAAGATGTGGGCATGTTTTCTTCAAGGTTGAAGCTTTTTGAGAATTCAAAAATATTAGGTGTTGACTTCCAATGAGCTCAAATTTTATGGAAAGTCACATACCTTAGGTGCTTGATATTCTAGATAAATCCGTGACCTTGTCAATTTACTTGGCCAAATCACCACCAAGAGTGTTCAGTGTGTGTAATTTGGGTAGGAATGTAATTGTTTCCACGTTATGCTCATGCAAGGTAGTAGCCATGAGGTGGATCCATAAAATATTTAGGGCAAGTTCTTGTTGAAGGACTTTGCTATTTTTATTCACACTGAAAGTTGAGTCTACGGTTACTATCATAGCCTAGGAGGACTCATAGCTACATACTGAACCGTAGAGTTCATAGATTGACATAGTTTGGATCAACAAGAATTGGGTGCTTGAATGCCCATGACTTTGTGCCATAGTGCTTGAATGCCCATGACTTTGTGCCATAGTGCGAAAGGTTTTACTTCAAGTGGATCAGTTGTCTTGTAAGAGATGTCTCTTTTGGATATTTTGACGCATGAGAGTATATCCTTGGGTATGGAGTTACTAATAGAAATGTATGGAGTTCCTCGACAAAATCGAGAGAGAGATTTGGTGTTTTGATAGTCAGAGTAAAGTGGGAATTTTTCATTTTTACTTCGCTAGGAAAATAAAGAGTCTACACATTTGTGTTTTGTAATATGTTTATGAAGTGTGTACAAGGACCCGTTAAATTTTGTTGTCATCGGTTACAGTTGGGTAGTATATTGCCACCTACGGGTAGGTAGCACTCTGCCGCCAGCTATCATGGGGAGGCAACAGAGATTTGTTATATGCCAGACTTCATATTAGTATTGAACACGAATTGGATGTTATGTTATTCATGTCAAAGTAGTCTCAAAGTACGTAAATTGATTTTGTTTATGTATTGCTGTAAGGTGTGTTGGGAGGCATACCTCATCCACATATCGTAGCATATGTATATACAGATTGGGTAAGTGATAAAGAATTTCTCATTTATTACTTTATAGTAAATCATTTCCTAGAATTGAAATGGTTTACAATATTGTTTCACCTAGTAGATGTGTCTAGTGAGATCACACTTGAAGAGGTGTGTCTGGATGGTGTTATTAGCTTTTAGATGTGACCATAGATAGCTCATAAACATGTTCGTAGAGACATGGTTGGTGGTAGAGACATAGATATGTATTGCCAAGCAACCAATGTGGTTTCAGGAGTAGACATGTGGATAGGCATGTATCTACTCATTTGTGGGATGGGAGTGGTACTCTCATTGGTGTACATCTCTTGATTTTCTAGTAGTGCATAGACACTATACATCACATAGACATTATCTATGTAAAAATCAACTTGGTTGCAAAAAAGATGTGTAAAGTGTTCTTGGATGAATGTAAGAACTTTTGGAGAGAGGAAAGTGTAGCTTTGCTTAGACTATCTGTAAGGTCAATTGAAATTTACCACATTATAGAACAATTTACTAAAGACGTGTAACAATTACGTAAATTTGTTGAATTAAAGTCCATGCAGTTTCTAACCATAAGAGAAAAAAATCTTTGATGTCATAGAACATGTAAAGGAATTCCTTGAATGTCTGAGCACATTCATTATGAAGTTTTGGAGGATTTAAGAACTCCTCGAGTATACTAAAGGCATGATGTTATTCGATGCCTTAGTAGTAATATGTGTTTTATTGACATCTTTCATAGTTTCAAGTGGTAACTATGGTTTAGTGTTCTAGATGAAACATGAGTGTTGCATGTTTCCTTGGTCGTCGTAGACTTAGAAAAAATATGTGTCGTGTGTCTTGATTTCCTTGTCATAGTACTTAGGGAAATTACAAGCATAAATGACCATATGGTCTACATACAAACACTTGTTTATAACTTTCTAAACCATTTTTGTGGACAAAAACTCTTCTTGAAGGGAAAAGCAAAAAGGCCAACATTTGACCAACTAATAAGACTCTTTATCAAGCATCTCTACAAACTATATGGCTTGCCCGTAGATATAGTGTTAGGTAGAGATAGAAAGTTTGATAATCATCTTCGAAGAAAACCTTCAAAGGTTAAATATCACTCTAAGTAAGAGTGAGGCCAACCATCCGTAGATTGAAGGTCAAGGTTCTAGAGCATATGCTTGTGCATAGATGAATAATCTAGTGGAGAGGAGTACTACTCACCCCAAGAATCTATTTTTTATTATTCATAACTAGATTTAATCCATTTACATTATTTTATAGACTCTAATCTAGATCTCCTACGGTTGTAGAGATATGCAAGGAGAAGAAGTCAACAAGTTGGTAGCGTTAGCATGGTAGTGTAGTCTAGAAATATTTAGTAACATAGTCTAAAAATGGTTGGTAGTGTAGTGTATAAACTTGAGTTCCCCCATCTCAAGTACATCTAAATTTTGTGCTAGTGGCATGCAAAAACTAGGGCACATAGTTTTACTTGAAGTTTCGGTTTAGAGATTAAAACATGAGGTTTACTATGTACATTTGTTAAGTGAAAGGATAAACTAGAAAAGGTCTCAAGTGAGAACAACTAAATATGCTTAACAACAATGTTTCCTAGTTTGTTTTTGCGAACGAAAACTCTCTAGAAGGGAGGAGTAATATCACGTAGCCTATAATAATAGCATGCGTGAGTCACTTATAGTAGCAGTGGGACGACAGAGCTTGTCGACCGGACACAGAGTTCGCCGGAGCATGTGTGGTAAGTTTGTATGGGGTTCAGGCATGAGGTGCTTGGGTTAGAGGATCGTGGGAGGTCGGGCTAGTGCGGGCAGGTAGACCATTATACAAGCCCATAGCTCGGAGCCCTCCTTGGCTATGGGAGCCTATGCAACGATGTAACATATCCTTAAAATGGGTGAAGTAGCTTTTGGATGGGAAAGCTCCATTGGCAATCACACAAGAGTCAATAAATATTAGCAAATCTAAGAGAATAATGGTGACAAAGAGGGCCTCAGCTCACATTGTCAATATGGCCTTGAAGTCTAAGATAATAAAAGTAGAAGAGCAAAATCTTAGAGAAAAGATTAGCATATGCAAACTAGAGGGGGGCCATACAATCAAACACAACAAGACAAAGCACCTACAGACGCGCACATAGACGCGTTTACTCAACTAAAAAAAAACTTACGGGCGCGTCTATTTGACGCTCGGGGAGAAATTTTAAAAAACAAACAGACGCATGCATAGACGCGTTTATAGACGCAATTATAGACGCGTTTGTAGACGCACAAACAGATGCTTCTTGAGCAGACAGACGCTTCTTGAGCAGACAGACGCGTATATAGATGCACTACATAATATAGACGCGTTTGTAGACGCACAAACAGATGCTTCTTGAGCAGACAGACGCTTCTTGAGCAGACAGACGCGTATATAGATGCACTACATAATATTTTTTAAATTTTGTGTGCTTGAACAGAATGCTGTGTATGTTGTGTATGCTATGTAGTTACAAGAATCCCATTTCCACATTATGTAATTCAATTCTTACAGCCAACTGCATTTTAATTAGCACTCTTCTGACATTAATTATAATTCTAAATAAAACATTACAACTCCAAAACGTTTAGTTACAAGGTATTAATTGATAGCTCAAAAAGTGCTTGTATGTACATATAGCATGAAGCTAAGCCACGTCTTGTGGCTTCAAGTACCAAAAATAAGAGGAGTGTATATACAAGAGGCATGAAGCCAAGCCAGTGGCTAAGTACAAAAAAGAGTATCTAGCACTACTTCTACGACTAATCTAAGTTCTCCACGTCCTCGCTCCCTTTTGCGCTCCCTTCTCTGTCTCCTTCTTCCTCGTCTTCTTCCTCATCTTCTTGTGCAGGGTCCTATAAACAAGGGACAACATATATCAATGTATGAAAAATCAAATCTTTATTTATAATATTGACATTATTTAGTTACTTTCAAATACCTTGGGGGACTCTCCAGTAGCCCGGATATACTGCTCCTCTCAGTAATCAACTCGTCATTATAGAAGTGCCTCCATGTATCTCCTCTGCGATGGTGGCGGTGGTAGGCTGTCTCGATAGGAGTAGGGTACCTGCCCACGATATCAAGCTGCAAGATGACACAATTTGCGGAGGGGTTAGTACAAAGAAACAACCTCCTAATAAACTACATAAATAATATAATTTGAGATCGATACTTACAAACTAGGCCTCCCATGATTCAACACCCCCTGCTCCAAAATGCACGCTTCCATATTCCTCCATTTGGATCCTTCATGCCTCCACGTGCTTTAGACTGGGTTCCTCCTTTGCTGACTTCATTGCTTTCTTCCACTCAGGCTTGTGAGCGGTGTGGGGCGGGCCCCTTGGTGGTTGACCTCCTAGAGCCTGGCAAGCTTCGCTAGTGCATGCCTCTTAAGTGAAGATCTTTTATTGCTAAGTATCGAAACAATCTTTGACTTGGTCCATTTATCTATGAACTGAACATTGGGGGGGTTAGGATACCTAGAGTGAACAGGAGCAGCGAGGGTCTCATCAGCCAACCTCTTTGGTTGATCTTTGTAGTGAATAAAGCAATCTAACACCATATTAGTGAATTTGGGAATTTCCCAATTCCCATTTTTGAATACTTAAAAAAGGGGACATGGATAACATGTTTGTAAGTTTCTCAAAACCCTATCATATGACCTATCGTTGGAAAGCGCTTGAAAAATGGAATCTAAAGAGCTATAAAGCGCTCATTTTGGATTAGTGGTGTTCAAGTTATGATTAATCCAAACTTTTGACCACGTGTCCCAAACTTGTGGGAAATTCCCATATTCCCCAATATGGTGTTATCTCTGTAATTGCTAGCAATTATAGAGCACATGAAGGCCATGATGTCCTTCCCCCGTGCATCCATCAAGATGCCTCCTGTCAGAGTGATGTCATAGTAGATCGTACCATCACCCGGAGGCACGTCTAAATCATCTGAATCATTCTCGTCCCCACCACCACCCCTCCCAAAGCACTGTGTCATGCATCCCCCACCGCTCTCCCTGCTACTACGCCTGCTATTGTGTCATGTCGAGCTAGTATGCTGGCCACTCGTAGCTGGAGAAGAGACTCTCGACTGCACGGAAACACGTGGACCACTCGTAGAGCTGGAGAACCAAGTCTCGACTGCACGGGAGTACGCCGACAGCTCTGCAAGAGGCAGAAGGGCCTCCTGACAGCATGGAAGAAGGGGCATAGGACGGCATGGGGGAAGGGGCTCGGTTATGTAGCCGGCTGGGCTATGTTGACTCTGCTGGGGTAATCTCAGCTGGTGTGGGGTTGGGGTGGTTTGGAGTCTGTAGTGCAGACTCCTGGGGGGTGTTTAGAGTACCCGTTGTGAGGTGAAAAAAAGAAAAAAAAACCACGCCTCTATAGCCCTTCACCTCCCAAACTTGGAAAATACTAACATAATGGAGGCACCACCAGCCCCACCGGCTGGAACACTTCTCACGATTCACCATCCACCCACACCAGAGATACAGCTCAAAAACACGATAGACAACTGATCATTCAGCAAAAACACACAGCACCAACCACACTGTACAAACTCAGCAATTACACCAAAAACCAGGACTCTAGCCAAGATTTACTACCAAAAGAATTCACCCTTGCGTCTGACAACCAAGCCTCTGTCTCCCGGTCTCTGTTTCACTTTAGAGGGCGCCCCACCAGCAACCCTCCACTCTCTGCTTCTCAGAAACGGCAACCATAAACCAGCCCGTCTCCCGCCAGGCTTCAGCACTACCAGCCACCTCTGCAACTGCTTTACGTGCCATCAACGCTCGAGATGGCTTCCTCACAGTCCCTCGCCAGCCAATTGTCCCTGCTACTCCCCTGCTCTGGTTGCTGTCCTCTCCTCTCAAGCAATTACACGCATCCAGTCCTTCTCTTCATACATGCGCTCCTAGTTAGCCAGCCTATCTCTGCGCTCTAGCCATGCTCATACTGGAGGTCTTCATCCCACAAGGCGGCAACCCCTCCCGAGCGCTGCGCCCCTGGTTATCTCACACAGGGTGGCAACTATACCACCTTTTCCACGTGTCTGTAGCTGCAAGAGTACCTTGCAGCCAGCCTCTTTGCTCTGCTCTACAGCACCTTCTGCTGCGCTCCAACCACTGTACACGCTGTATTGGCATCTCCCAGCCGAATCACCCCGATCCCTGCTCCAGGCGGCGACCTAACCCAGCTTCTCTGTGTCTACAAAATCCCCAGCCGCCGCGAACCAGCTTCTCGTCCACCACTGCTGAATCCTAGAGCGCCTGCACGCTTACCCGCACCCAAGGCCTCTGGCACAAGGCGGCTGCTACACCTTCTCGTTGCCTTCTTGCAGAATCACCAGCCAGGCGTGCTCCTACGAGGCGGCCAAAACTCCTTTTTGCGTCCCCCCCTCTGCACAGCCATCGAGAGAGTTCTTCTTCTATGAGGCGGCCACCTTTTCCTAACCGACTCGCCAACTTCTAGACATCTGCGCTGGCAGCGTACGAAGCCTCCATGTGGCTATTTTTTTTATCGGCCATGTTGATATTATATATTTCTTTTATCCTTTAAAACCTCAATAATGGTCACCATCACAATGCTACAATGGCCCCTCCTTCTCCTTATATTTTTCCTGAACAAACGGCGCCCACGACCTTCCATAACAAGAGCTGCCCACGGCCTTCCATCAGCTGCATCTCAACTTACCAAACACGACCATCATAGTCAGTGCCTTGCATTTGGCAACCACCCGCACACCACACTGTTGTAATAAAAAAACTTCCAAATCTCCAGTATCTGCTCCGAAAAAAAAAACGTGCATATACCAGCTCACTGCAAAACCATTCGCTCTATACATTTGTCAGGGCATTCAGGGCAAGGTTTATTCACACACCATGCACCCCATATGTACACAGACCCAAAACACCTTTCAGATTTTTGCCTGACATACTTTGCCCAACCCCTAGCCTACTGAATCATTTATGATTAGCAGCAAGCATATGACCACGTTTCCGGCCTCCGTCAATCCTTTGAGCATCATACAATGTAACCAACACATCTCTATTCCATGTGATCAAAGAAATACTGTCATCTTTCCAAGGCGTAGTTTGCCATCCCACATCCCACAACATAACATAAGAACTTCTGGAAACAAAGCTCTTGACATACATACCATCGTGCCTCATCTCAATTCCAAAATCACTGATATGATCAACACTAATATTAGAGAACCAGTGAAGCAACTCCTGCTGAGGTTAATAATTGATGAAAGCTTCATCAAGAAAAACCTGCTATGCCATAGCATTTCCTTATCCATCAACATGAGAAACATCACCATCATAGCTAGCCACTATACAGGCAAAACAAACTCCCCTTCAAAAGGCACCATTGCCCAAGCATCCACTTCAATTCCTGTATGCTCATCTTCATCAAGGCCAATAAGAAATTCATCTATCACAGCATCCATAGTTGCATCCATAGCATCAGCATCATTCATAGACTTCTAGTGTTGCTTTTCTTTCATAGCATCAACTCTGGTCGTGGCTTTCTTAACATTAATGCACATCTGGTCATCCAACTCCAACTCAGGTTCATCATCCTGCAGACTTTCTATATCCCACTCATCCCACAATGGTACATCATCTAAAGACTCAAAAGCACACTCTTTCACATCACATGCATACCTTTGCTCATGATTTACTTGTACCTCCTCGCATTCTTCCTGTATAGCCTCTTCTTGTTGGGCAACCTCATCACCAAGCACTTCCTCATCAATAACCAGGGCATCCATCTCTGCATCCTCCTCACTAGTGGATGAAGTGTCTTCTGTTCCCTCACTAGTAGTGGTGCTACTGGTCGTATCATCAACACTCGAATCAGCTTCACTTTCCTCTTTATCATGAACAGGTTTCTGGTCATCCATATTAAACTGCTTCTTATCCCCTCTCCTGTCATACAAAGTAATGACCCCTTTCCTCCAATCTTGAACAGCCTTCACCGCTCTCAGCCATGGTCTTCCTAAAATGATGGGGAATGCACCCATTCCTGCAGGCATAACATGAGAGTCCACAAGCACCTTTACATCAAAAGCCTGTAGTTCTAACTCTTTAATCATACCTAAGCATTTGACCTTCTGGTGTTTGGCCAACCGAATACGGAAACCAGACGCATCAGTAAAATTAAGACCAAGCCTCTCCACAGCTGCTAATGTGATTACACAAACTATGTATGCTTCTCCCAGATTCTTCCCTTTGTACCATACATTCACCACAAGACATATATCAGGCAACTCCTGAACAGATAAAACAGTCACTATCCCTCTGGCAGGCTCCTTCTCTCTCGGATTCACGTCTTTTCCACTAACGCTTCAATTTGGGGGCTAACTCTATCAATTGCCCAAAAGTAATATTAGCTTCCCTTCCAGCCATGTCCTCCTATAAATTGTAGCTATCTTGCCCAACCCCTAGTGGAAAATCAGTCACCTGAAACTTCCTACGAGACTTTCGTTTCTGCTTGACCTTTACATCCCCTCCTTCCTTCACTTTACCTTTCTTCTTGCTGGGCCCTGTAGCATCCCTGCTTTTCCTTTCCTGTGGTATCCGTTTTCCCAAAGGCATCACATCAGCTTCTGTCTCCTTCATCTTCTCAAGGGTGACCACATCTATCACCTTAGCTTTACCTTTCTCCTCATTTATCAATCCACTAGTCCCTGCTTCACCTCTAATTTCAATCCCATAATCATTTGCCCTGTTGGGAGTCTGAGAGGGTAAGGGATACATATCACCCCCCAATCGCTGAGGCTTATCACAATCTGTACTTAGATGTCCAAGTTCACAATTCCAGCATGTAGGAATGAACCGTCTACCCCTGCCAAAACCACGGCCACTTCCATAGCCTGTCTGACCTTCAACCCCTTCTTGATTATAGCCTCTGCCTCGGCCACGTCCACCACCTGTGTTCTCCATCATCTTCAAGCTCAGATTCTTCATACAATCCACCATTTGCCTCATGTCCCGTTGAAGCCCTTCATCAGAAGCTGTAATAACTATAGGTGCTACCTTTGTCCCCTATGGTGTGACATTATGCACTTGAGCTTCTATCGGTTGCACTCTTTCCAGCATGGTCCTCATCAGTACCGCTTCTACCCTTCTCATTTCAGGCCTCACTGCTACTGGAACCATCCCCAGCTGGTTCATCCATTGCAATTTCCAATCCTTTGATTTAGCAATCTCCACCGCATCCTCATAAGACCTGGGCTTCTTTAATTCAACCTTCCAGCGAATGCCTCCCTTCAATCCTGCAATAAAACGATCCTTCTTCATCATGTCCAGAGGTACTTGATCCTCTCCCAAATCCCTACACAAAGTCTCCCACAACAAAGAGAATTTCTTCACATAATCATCAATTGGCTCCAATTCGCCCTGTATCAACCCCTGCACTTCATGCCAAACTCTATCTGGAACCTCAATCTTCTTAAACCTGTTCAAAAGTGCAGCCTTTAATCCATCCTCAGTCAATGGAATGCGTGGCTTAGCATCCCTTAACGACTCTTCAAGGTGGATGGAAACACACATTAAACCTCATTCTTAAGCATAATCAAACTAAGCTGAAGTCCTTAAGAATGCACTAACTAAATGAGAATAATGTGGGTGAGATTAAGTTGTAAAATGAGAACATATCTTATTGAAAATGAGAGCCGTAGTATATAGGCAAGTACATTGAGAGAGAGCCAAGCTCTACTTACATCACCCATGAGGTGTAAAGGTGGAGAGTAGCTAGGCTAAAATGGTGGAGATAATTGAGCACCTAAAAGAGGTAGATTCCAATTGTTGAGAGACACTAGGGAATGCTCTTAAATTAAGGGAAAATGGTAGGCTAGATGCTTGGTAAATATTCTTCACCAAAGAGCACTTACAACAAGGATAAATGATAGAAATAACCACAAGAAAATAGCTCATGTTTGGGACATTATTTCTAACACCTTCCCATGAACCAAACATGGGTAAAGATAAAATAAGATAGCTAAGATGTCCTAGGATTGAATTCCCCTCCCACAATCAAAAATTGGATACAAAGCTTAAGATATTATGGGTATGATGACCAAGGTGAGGCTCCATAAAATAAACGTGGGTGATTCATAAACAGAAGATGCCCATATAGAAAGATGGTACATCAAAAGCTCCTTGGTTTACAATGCCACAAGAAAAGTATTTAAGCCTTAAAACAAATAAGGGAAATAAAGTGAGAGCTAAATAGACTAGTTCCATGGAACATCAAAAAGCATATTCTCCAAAAGGAAAGTAGGCCTCATGATGTTCCACTAGATGGTGATGCACTTCCTCTTCTCCATATGAGTAGCCAGCCTTTGAAAAACAAGCTGTCTTTATCTTTGGTCTTCAGAATCCTCGAGAGCACAAGCATTTTCGAAATAGTGTCCTCTTGAATAAAAAGTCCATAAAGCAAACATGACACATGTAGCATACAAACCATATAAGAACACAAAGGCCAAGTATCACAAGTTAGAATCAACTGGACTATTTGGATTCAGTAGGTCAGAATACCATCCTATTGAACCACATTTTTTCTACCATATTTGCGTTTCGAGTGCATTACGGGCCCCGTTTCATCACTACAGGGTATTTTTGATAGTTTTTTGTAAGTTCTGGTAGAGAACCGTTTCTACCTCGAAGGAGGAAGACTAGAAGGTGAATCCCACCAAACTCTGGCTAAACATGACCATAGAAACTTGTAAGATTCCTCCCCAGCCTCTCAAAATGTCCAGCATCTTCCCCTGTAATCAATCCCTCTTCAGAAATATAAAAGACTTGTTTCTAACTGTTTTAACCTAGAGAGAGAAAATATTCTAGAGAGAGAATATTCAGATTTTTAATATTTTTGGATAGAAAATTATCTCATCTTATTAAAATAAGTTTCCCTGAAACAGAAATTCAAAAAGAACTTTCCAATGTGCAATTGGAATTAATTGGAAATGGGTATAAAGGACCTTAGCCTAAGGGTCTAGATTTTCAGAAATTTTTGAATTATGGTCCAATTAAGGTTCCTATGGGCCAATAGCATCAATCCATGTGTAGGGAGGAGATAAATCCAATTTGTAAAAGAAGATACCCAAAAATGAGTAAATGCTCACATAAGATGAAGAGTTGAAAATGTACAAGGTTTATTAGTAAAAAACTATGAGCAATATTAAAAATATGAGATATTTTGGGTATCCAAAAATGAGTAAATGCTCATATAAGATGAAGAGTTGAAAATGTACAAGGTTTATTGGTAAAAAACTATGAGCAATATTAAAAATATGAGATATTTTGGGTATAATGATTCCATTTTGACACATATGTAAGGAAGGGGAGTTCTTTAAAGGAGATGCATATTTCACATAAGATGAAGAGTTGAAAATGTACAAGGTTTATTAGTAAAAAACTATGAGAAATATTAAAAATATGAGATATTTTGGGTATAATGATTCCATTTTGACACATATGTAAGGAAGGGGAGTTCTTTAAAGGAGGTGCATATTTCACATGCTTGAATGAGTTTTAAACTCATAAAAATTGAGATATTTCATCTCTCCTCTCTCCTCATTCAAGTCTAGTTCCAAAAAGTTAGCGTAACTGACCTAAAAATGGTCAAATATTGACCAAACTGATTTAGAAAATTCTAGAATCAGTTTGTTTGGTTAGGAGCTCAATTTTTCCTATAAATAGAAGCCTCCCCCTTGTTGAAAAATATATAGTGTTTATGCATCGTTACTCTACTCCACCTAAGCCAAGAACTGTGAATTCATTAATAATTCACTAGTTTTTGGAGCTTCCCTCTTTCTTCAATCCCCATTGGTGGCTCCATCAACATACTTAACCAATTGATTGGTTGAGGGCCTCTACCGTGAACAAAGAAACAAGCAATTTGTAAGGTAAATGGTGAATTTTGATCTTTTCTATAATTTCTCAATGTTTCTCTCTTCTCAACCCCTCTCAAGCTTGAGAAGCTTAATTGGAATGGTTTTTGAATGCTATTGAAGCTAATTGATGGATGTTAGTGAAGAGTTACATAATTTGATGAATGCTATTGAAGTTAATTGATTAATGATAGTTAAGAATTACATAAATTTTTATTTATGCTTAATTCTAATGGTTTTTATGTAATTTCTCTCTCTCACTCAAGAAATGGTCATACTCATGACCCATTCTCAATCCAAATGAAGCTTTTCATAAAGCTTTTCCTTAATCCAAGATTAAGCTATGTTTGAGGCCAAATTAATGGCTTTTTTTTTCTATGCTTTTAATTTATGTATTTCATGAATATTGATGATTCAACCCATTATTGGATTAATGATCCAATTAGGGATCATTCTAATCATTTTCTTAATGATAAGCTTTATCCTTCAAAATAAATTGAGATTTATCAGTCATAGTAGCGGAGCTATGGCAAAATTTTTATAAAAATTACACATAAAATAATTTTATTCAAAGCATGAAAAGACAACTTCCTACCATATTCTAGGAATTATCATCCTAGATTAATTGAAAGAATTTTATTGTAATCATGGAGAAATTAATTTTTATGTTATGCATAATTGATGATTATTTTATTGTAAAAGTGTTACTTTTATCATATTTGGATTTCATGCATAGAGGTATGCATAAAAGAATTAATATTTTAATATAAAAGTGTTTCTTTTATCATATTTGGATTTCATGCATAGAGGTATGCATAAAAGAATTATTATTTTATTATAAAAGTGTTACTTTTATCATATTTGGATTTCATGCATAGAGGTATGCATAAAAATAGATTATTTTATTATAAAAGTGTGACTTTTATCATATTCGGATTTCATGCATAGAGGTATGCATAAAAATTAATTATTTTATTATAAAAGTATGACTTTTATCATATTTGGATTTCACGCATAGAGGTATGCATAAAAGTTGATTATTTTATTATAAAAGTGTGACTTTTATCATATTTGGATTTCATGCATAGAGGTATGCATAAAAGTTGATTATTTTATTATAAAAGTGTGACTTTTATCATATTTGGATTTCATGCATAGAGGTATGCATAAAAGTTGATTATTTTATTATAAAAGTGTGACTTTTATCATATTTGGATTTCATGCATAGAGGTATGCATAAAAGTTGATTATTTTATTGTAAAAGTGTGACTTTTATCATATTTGGATTTCATGCATAGAGGTATGCATAAAAGTTGATTATTTTATTGTAAAAGTGTTACTTTTATCATATTTGGATTTCATGCATAGAGGTATGCATAAAAGTTGATTATTTTATTGTAAAAGTGTTACTTTTATCATATTGGATTTCATGTATAGAGGTATGCATAAAAGATATTCTTTTTATACTAAAAGTGTGATTTTCATCATAAATGGATTTTATGCATAGCTTAGATGCATAAGAGAAATTCTTTTATTCTAAAAGTGTAATTCCTACCAAATTGAATTTATGCATAAGAAGATGCATAAAAGATTGATTTTTAAATTCAAAGTGTCATTCTCATCTAAATTGAATTTATGCATAGGAAGATGCATAAAAGAATGGAATTTCAATTCAAAAGTGTTATTCTCATCCAAATTAAATTTATGCATAGGAAGATGCATAAAAGATGGATTTTTAATTCAAAAGTGTCAATTCTCATCTAAATTGAGTTTATGCATAGGAAGATGCATAAGAGATGGAATTTTAATTCAAAAGTGTCATTTTCATTTAAAATGAATTTATGCATAGGAAGATGCATAAAAGATTGATTTTTAAATGAGATGTGATAATATGTGATAAGATGCATATGGGAAGTGATAGGATGTGATAAGAGGTGTATGAGATGTGATAGGATGCGTATGGGAAGTGATAGGATGTGATAAGAGGTGTATGAGATGTGATAAGATGTGTATGAGATGTGATAGGATATGATAAGAGGTGTATGAGATGTGATAGAATGTGTTAAGATGAGTTAGGATGTGTTAACATGTGTATGGGACGAGGTAGAGAGTGTATCTGATGGGATAAGATGTATATGGGATGTGTTAGGGCGAGAATGGATGTAGTATGGATGTATGGATGTAGTATGGATGTATGGATGTAGATACGGATGTATGTATGTAGAGAGTGTATGGGACAAGGTAGAGAGTGTATCTGATGGGATAAGATGTATATGGGATGTGTTAGGGCGAGAATGGATGTAGTATGGATGTATGGATGTAGATACGGATGTATGTATGTATGTGGATGTGGATGTATGAATGAGGATGTGAAAATGGATGTATGTATGTAGATGTGGATGTATGGATGTGAATGTGAATGAAGATGTGGATATGGATGTATGGAATTAGATTCGGATGTAGATATATGTGTGTGAATGTGGATGTATGAATGAGGATGTGAAAATAGATGTATGCATGTAGATACGTATGTATGAATGTGAAATTGGATGTATGTATAATGTGGATGTATGAATGAGGATGTGAAAATAGATGTATGCATGTAGATGCGTATGTATAAATGTGAAATTGGATGTATGATGTGGACGTACGAACATGGATATGTATGTAGAATAATGAATGTGTATGTGTAGTCTATATTGAGTGAATGGATGAGAATGAGTACACATTGAATGGAATAGAGAATAAGTAATGTGGTCCGAGAGTGGATAATGTGGAAAGACGAGAGTTCGTTATAGAAACTGTATTTTGTGACTGTTTGTAAATGACTATTTTATGTCAAGAATGCTGGGGAAGCATTTTGACCGTCTTGAGGATTAAGGTCATGAAGACCGAACTGATAAAGTTACAACTACTGATGGAGAGTCAATGGAGGACGTCTCGCGTAACAAGGTCGGCCGAGGTCGTGACCAGCCTCGGTTCGATTTAAATGGTGAGCTTCCGGTACGGTGGATTAGGGACCAAGGAAGCGGCCTATGAGTGAAGCGCTAGGTCACCTGCGAAGGATCCTAGAGGGTGCTGACCATACGGTGCTCGGGCTCTGGGTCGCCGAAGATACCCACACGTGCATCGAGGAAGATATTGGAACAAGGAGTAAGAGTTGTTTTCCAAAACCGGGCATGGATTTGGTTGATTGACCTTGCTGGTCCTCAACGGATGAGTCCATGGCTCTTTTATATGGATCTGTGGGTTGATCTTGCTAATCTTCCACGGAGCTTCCATTCTATTATATGAACATATTGCCGGTTACTATGAGCTAGGAACTATGGAAAAGGCCCCTGTGAACAGGTGGTGAGCGTTCTGGTTGCCAATGATGCCATAAGTATACCGATGAATGAATGACTGGAAATAAGGATTCAACCAGAGACTTTGAGGATTGTCATCAGAACACCATATTAGTGAATTTGGGAATTTCCCAATTCCCATTTTTGAATACTTAAAAAAGGGGGACATGGATAACATGTTTGTTTCTCAAAACCCTATCATATGACCTATCGTTGGAAAGCGCTTGAAAAATGGAATCTAAAGAGCTATAAAGCGCTCATTTTGGATTAGTGGTGTTCAAGTTATGATTAATCCAAACTTTTGACCACGTGTCCCAAACTTGTGGGAAATTCCCATATTCCCCAATATGGTGTTTCAGTGACATAATGGTTTCATTAAAGGATTGTTTTAAAGTTAGCTGATGCTAAGAAAAAGGCAATTTCATATTGGGTGTGTAAGTGGTGTGACTAGTTTTATGTTTGCATGAACTTCCGGCTAGGGGGCCTTGGAACTCTTTTCCTTGGTACCCGGAACAAAGCCTAACCAAATTCTTAATTGGATCCCATCACTACAGTGGTTGGGCGGTTGGCTAACCCGTGGGACTGGATGGGGTTAGGCTAGACTGATGGATCCGTAAATCGAGATTTAATTTCTATTATTACGATAGATGAAGTAAATCCCGGATAGTAATTGTTCTATGGATAGGAATCAACGGCTGTGCCTCTTGATGGGGAAAAAAGCGTTGATCCCAATGATCCAAGTGCAAGTTTCTTCCTTGATTTGACCAAGTACCGTTAGAGGTGCAGTCAGATCAGTTTGATCAGTAATGATCAAGTACCGTTAGAGGTGCAGTCAGATCAGTTTGATCAGTAATGATCTTGACTACGTTAGAGTAAAGAGTTATCCTGGTGGAATCGCCCGTGCTTTTCGGGTAAAGAAAGTTTTTTCGGTTTCGGTTTTGGATAAACCGACGGATTAGTCTCTTGTCCGGATATCCGTTGTTGCATGACGAATGAAGATCAATACAAGGATGCAACAAAAAAGACACTTAGGGCTCTTGAAAAGAGTTCCAAGTTGTAGATGAATGTGGGAGAGGGCTTGACAATAATCCCACATGGGAACTTTTGGGAGTTCTAGAATTTTTGTATAAAAGGTGGCCCATTTGAGAGCTAGAGAGGACTCTTTGGTCATTTGGTTGAGAGGCTCATAGAGAGAGCTTGCTCCATAGCTCCATCTCAAGTGCTCTCCCAAGGCTCTCCATTTCCATTCATGCTTCAATCTTGTACTCTTTATTCTTTACATTTTCAATGATATGAGGTTTTGGTCTACACTCTTGCTAATCTAGATTTCTTAATGATGTTTTGATTTGTGAGTTGTAGAGTGCATGTGATGAAGCTTGTGCATGAAATGATGTGTAGTTGAGGCTTGTGTGATAGCTCTTTGCATGTTAGATTCTTTGCATAAGTTGCATTTTTATGCTTAAGTGTAGCCTAATCTTGATGCTTTGATTATGTAAGATTGATTGCTTGAGTGTTGAAGAAGGATTGAGTAGGACTAGAAGTCATTAGTGTGTGGTTAACTCTTCTTTTCCCATTCGGGATAGCCTCTATGCGCTAACCGGGTTGCATTCACGGATTGACAAGTGTGTGGGTTGGAGTGTAGCCTCCGCTATGCTATGATGTCCCAAACAATGGCGCCGCTGCCGGGGAACGCACACCTAAGTTAGTGAAGGGTGTTAACCATTACTTCTTACTAAGTGCTCCATTGATTGCAAAATCGTGGATTAGGATAGATTAGAGTAGAGTTAGCAAGGGCATTGAGTGTGTGATCTCAAGGGCACCTTGTGTGTTTTCGGTTTTTTTGATTAGAAGCAAAAAAAAACAAAATTAATTAAAACCCCAATGCGGTTGAGAAATCCCGCCATTAATCAGATTTATGCACTTTCTGTTTTTGCACCTTTGACGGGGTTGGCGAGTGGGAGGTAGAACATTGGAAGCGGCCTTCTTTCTTTTATTGTTTTGTTGTGTTGTTATCGTGTGGGGAGCCAACGCATCAAGCGCAGCAAAGATATATATATATATATATATGTATATATATATATATTTATATATATATACATGCACATGTAAGGCGGCCATTAAGCTCAATATGAGCTGTCCATTAAGCTCAATATGAGCTGTCTGTGCTCGAGGAAAAAATAAGGAATATTTATCTATTGCAGCATGACTAACCGATTCGCTTGAAAGAAACGGGCAGAGAAGGCGGCTTTTAAAAAAATAAATATATATAACTATATATTTTTATATACTGGTGGCGGGGCTGTGCTGCAAGAGGCGCAAAGAAAGAAAACGAGAGCCCGGACGGAAAAAAGAAAGAAAGAAAGAAAGAAAAAAAAAAGAGGCTGGGGTTCGCAGTGGCGGCGTCGCGAGGATGGTCTGTAGCCGCACAAGGGCTGCGTTATCCCTCCACTACCGGGAGAGGGGGGTTGTCATTGCCCCGTTTCCGGCCTGACACGAGGTTCCACCCACTGCAGGGAAAGGCTGCATCGAAAAGCTGCAAGTGTAGACGGCGCTAGAAGAAGCTGACGGTGTCTGCAGTGGGCGAAGTTGGCGTAGGCGGGTAGAAGCGCAGGCGAAGGCGCAGCAACTGAAGCAAGTGTCTGCATTTGAAGCGCAGCAAGAGGCGTGCAGTGGGAAGCGAGGCAGCTGGAGGCGTCTGCAGTAAAGTAGACGGCCGACTGCTGCAACTGAGGCAAGCCCTGCAATGGGAGCAACCTGCAGACGGCGGTGGAAGAAGCTGGGCGCAGCCTGCAGCAGACGGCGGCTGGAGGAAGCGAAAGAAGGCGAGCGGCGGCAGACTGGTGGAGTGGCAGCTGTAGAAGAAGGCTTGAAGGCGACCCACGCGCGCACCAGCGACGACGAATCCGGCGTGCGGTAAACTGCAAACGGTGGAGGATAAGGTAGGTGGAATTTTCATTTTTTTTGTTTTTATTAATTTTTCATGTTTTTTTATTTTTAAATTAAAAAAAACAAAAAAATAAATATTTTTTTTATTTAAAAAAAAAGAAAAAGAGATTAAAAAAGAAAAAGAAAGAAAAACAATTAAATTTAGAAAAAGAAAGAAAAAAAAAGAAAGAAAAAAAAGAATAGTAAAAAAATTTTAAAAAAAAGAGGAAAAACAATTAAATTAAAAAAAAATATTTTTTTGAATCCATTTTTCATTATTTAAATTTTTGCATAATTAAAGTAGCGTGTATTTTTTATTTTTTTTGTAATTGATGCATAATTAGTCAATTCATATTTTTTGTAATTAGGCACGAAATCTATTAGTTAAAAAAAAACAAACAAACAAAAAAAAACCAAAAAAAAACAAAAAAAAAACAAAAGGAGAAAAGAACAAAAGAAAACAAAAGAAAATTTATATTAAAAAAATTATAAATTAAGTGTTTTTTAGGAGTCTATTTTTTTGCATATTTTGTAATTCTTCATTTTTTTGCATGATTAGTGTAACCTGTATTTTTTAATTTTTGTAATTTTGTGCATAATTAGTATTTTGTTAGCGGGATTCATAATTTTTGTGTAAATTTAAAAAAATAAAAAAAACATCATAAAATCATTAAAAAAATCATTTAAAAAAATAATAATAATAAAAAATAGGATAGATAGTTACGCCACACATACTCATTTTAGTTGCATTTAGTGATTAGGTAGGTTAAAAATATATATATATATATATATATATATATATATATTTTAATTTTAAAAAAAATAAAACAAAACAAAAACACATAAAAAACCAAAAAAATTTGACCTTATGCACTTGCGGTCGGGACGTCTTGTAGATTTTGCCATAGGGCCTAGGGCACCTTCGAGAGTACCTACGCAGGAAAGTGGGACCCAATCGGTAGGAAATTTGGCAGATATTGCTGAAACCCTTTCTGAATCCCAATCCGATACCCTTTCCTCTAGAACAACTAGCTCATTGTCCATGGATAATCTAGGGCCGTCAAATAGTCATCCCTTAGTCCCAAATAGGACACCCTCAAGATCCTTTAATCCATTTGAAGCCGACACCATGGGGTTAACACTCAATGTGAGACTCCAATATGTCTACACAAATGCTCAAGGAGCTGAGACCTTTAGGGATCCACAACAACGGTATCTTGTTAAGATCGCAGACATTTTCTCAGAACTTGATAGAGCACCTCTAGTCAATGACCAGGGTAACATGTACATGGGTGGAGATGGTGTTCGCTACGAAGTCACCTACCATCCAGAAAAGGTAGACAAATTAGGGGAGCTCTCTAAAACCGAGTTCTTAGACTTATCAGAACTTTCCAGAGCAAGGGAGTCTACAGATGACTGGCTCATTGAGCCGGACATGCCTGGACCCTCCAATGCCCAGTCCTCAAAGCCATCCATAGATGATTTACTTCTTGTAGATCTAAATTTGGAAAGGGATAGGAAAGGCAAGAGTAAAATGGATCAGGGGGCTGAAAGCCAATGGGAGTTTGTACGACAAATTCCAGTGACAAAGGTCTTACAGGATGAACCACTTCAAGAGGTCTATAAGGACTCGTTAGAGGGATATTATGCCACAACTAGATTGCCACAGCTGGATCTTCCTCTAGCTCATGTGGTGGTAGTTGAGAAGCTTGCAAGACACATGAACAGAATAATTGATAAATGGGCCAATGAATACCGAACCTTAGATTGGAAAGAGATTCGGGAACTCACGTGGAAAGGACAACCATTATTCATGGAAGTGTTCTCAACAAATACAGCCAAACCAGGAGAGACAGCCTTTCTTGGAGAAACTGTTGCTCCTCCCCTATGAGAGTTCACTAGAGAGGGACCTTCAACATCCAAGTGGACCACTGCTAGTAGCCCAACTCTAGCACCAAGATATCGTCCTACACCAAATGTGCGACCACAGGTCACACCACAACAACATCTTTCTCACTATAACAATCGGAGGGTAGGGGAGCCAACTCGGCCTCCCATTAATGCACTTCCTGAAATGCGGGTGACAAGATCTTTGGAGGGGTTTGGTGAGGCTAATAATAGGGTACCCACACCAATTTTGGAAACATGTGGACCATCTTTCCAAAGAGAGGAACAATTCCCACTGAGAGTGAGAGGCCGTAGGCCCTATGATGAGTATTCAAGACAAGTAAGGCCATCAACTCTTCAGAAGCTGGTAAAGAAGTATGAAGGGTCGGGAGATCCATACGATCATGTAGCCGCATTTAGGCAAGCAGTTCGAGCTGAGCAAGTGGCTGATAAGCATACTCAAATTGAAGGATTTGGACTCACTCTTGAGGGAAAAGCCCTGGCTTGGTTTTAGGCATTAGAGGCTTCAGACAAATCTTCTTTACGAGTTTTGGAAGAGAGATTCATTGCTGCTTTTTCCTTGATGGGAATTCAACATGACACGGTGGCACACATCTACTCTTTCAAACAAGGCGAGAATGAGAGTGTTAGAGACTGTGTAAATAGAATGAAGCAGTACATTAATCGTTGCCCTGAAGATGAGAAGCCCGCCCAAAGTCGATTAATTTCTCTCTTCTTAAAAGGACTCAAAAATTCAACACTGCATACACATCTCTATGCGAAGAAACATACAAATTTCAATGAGTGTTGCCATGATGCTATGGATTTCACCGATAACTTCAAGTTCCAAGATGGTTCAGGCCCAGAGGTGAAACCTAGAGATCAGTGGGGTGATGACCAAAGTTCAGGGTCTAGCGCGCTAGTAAATCCAGACCAGATAGCTAATCTAGTACTACGGAGATTGGGACAGACCTATCGTCCACCCATGCAGCCACAACAACAGCAGCAGAGAATGAGGAGTGTACTTCCTACAGGTCCTCATCTTTGTGGAGCATGTGGCGGTAACCATAAAACAGAGGATTGTAATACCTTTTCTCCTCGAATAACAAACCAACCCACAAAAAAGTGGTGCCAAGCCTGTGCTTGGAACTTTACCCACACCACACAGGAATGCACTCGCATTGCGAGAATGAGACAGGAACGTGAGCAGCCAAGGGGTGGAGTGGCTCCACAAATGTATCAACAGTATACTAATTTTGAACGTAAGCCACCTATGGCACAAGAGCAAGCACGACCTGTTCTTGGTGCTTAACCTCCTGCTCTAGGGACTGCTCCTGTGAGGGTTGTTGACTACGACAATTCAAATATGTGTAGAGACTTGGTAAACCCAGGCTATGTGGAGGAAGAATATGTATCATATTCATCCAAAGAAAATATCTTTGAAAGTCCCGCATACCCAAGCCCAGCACTGGACGTTCAACCAGGGGAACAAAACTCTTTAATGTTGCTAGGCAGCTACCAACCTAGGACTCCAGGCCCCTCAGGTTAATGGCAGCCAAGGAAAGTAGAGGCCAAACCAATGGGCCCCTGTTATGAGTGCGGAGAACCCCATTGGGCTCGTGATTGTCCACATCGCTCAAGGCAAGCATCTCGGTCCAATACAACAGTACAACAGTTTCCACCAATTGAAAGATATTGTCTAGGGTGTTGTGTAGAACACTTCCCAAAAGACTGTCTGCTGAAACCACATGAGGAAGGCACCTCTCAACCAAAGGTCTCACTCAACCTTGTAGGCATAGTTCCATCACCACCTGCTTCTGAGAATGAGGATGTCGTGCCACTTAGAGTCATGACTAGATCACAGACACGAAATGCCGAAGTACAAACTGATGAGACACCTCGAACTAGGGATGCAAAAACAAATCTAGTGGACAAGACCCTACAGTCCAATAGAAAAAAAACCACTCGGAGGAAGAAGAACCGAAACAAGCAAACTAAAAGTACATCCACTAGTTCTCAAGAAGCCTCAAAACAAAACATGAGGGATCAAACTTTTACATCCCAAGAAGTGCATGAGGAACATCAACCTCAACCTGAGCCTAGTGCTAAACAAGATGAGGCTAGTACGACTGAAGATAGTTCTGGGGGTTCTGTTTTTGTGGATAAAGTAAATGAGACTCTAGAGGCCATCATTGATGCTCATAGAAGTCGCATTGTGGCTTTATCTGAGCTACCCAAGAAGCTTCAAGAATACCCAAACCCTCGTGAGGAGAAGATCAATCTAGCTGTACATCAGCAACTCATTAGGGAAGCTCAGTCAATACTTGAGGGACCACCACCACCTATTCCTCGGGGCCCAACCTCTCTTAAGCCGACATTAGAAACCATACCAGAAGTGTCATCAAGTCAGGAAATGAAAAGTGAGCTCATTTCACAAGCTCATAGCAAAAGGTCTGCACCAATTAACACCCAATTGAAAGGGGGTAATCTGCCACCACCTAGCCTTGTCCACCCATGCAATGATGAAGTTATTGATGCTAATGAGGACATGGCAAATGAGATGTGGGCCGCAGTTCATGAGAAAGTTCATGAGAACATGTCTTCTATTAGTTCGCCTCCATTCTCTGAGGTGGATTTTACCAGAGGCACGGAAAACAACTTTGGACACCCAAGCATCCAAGAGGAAGTTCAAACAATTGTTTCTCCTAGAAGTAAGCATACAATGAAAACCTTACCATCATATCTAGGAGAATATGAGAACTCTTCTCAAACCTTGAGGATACCCTCCATGCATAAAAGGTTGACAAAGGAGAAAGATATGAGTATGGTGCAAGCTATTTTGTCAGCACCAGTGGCTTGTACCTTACCTTTACTTGATTTGATAAAAATTCGACCTGAGTTGTGGAATAATATTGCCACATGTTTGTCAGAGCAGGTATTGCTACAAAAGAGTCACCATGAGTGTACTATACACCCTGAGACAAAGCATGTAATGCCAGTTCCTATCAACAAAGTAGGAAAATTTTGTGAGGACGATCAGGGAAATGCTACCCTCCCATTAGAAGTGCAAAAAGTATCTTCAACTGCAATACTTGATAGTGGTGCAGGAGTGGGCATTGTGACAAGGTCCATTTGGGAAAAGTGGGGCAAACCAGCTATTAGGAGTACCAGTTAGCGCTTGCAGCTAGCAAATGGAAGCTTAGAATATCCCCTTGGGCTGCTTGTGAGAACATATTGGTCACCACATGTGGGATTGAATATGAGCACACCTTTGCAGTAGTGGATTTTGGAAAACATCCAAACTATGAAGTGATATTGGGAAGACCATTCATGCGACAATTTCAAATGATTCAAGATTGGGGATACAATTATTTGTACCTCTGACATGATTCTATCATCACAAGGGTCAACCTAAGGAATCACTCATATCGTGATGTAACAAGGTCTCCAATAGATGAGTTTGATTCTGCTTCATCTGAGGGCTCAAGAGTTACATTGTCTGATGGACGAGAAGATCTGTGGATGTGTGGAGCCTCATGTAGGGATTTCAACACTGAGAGACTTAAGGGTATCGAAGTGTATCAGACGAGGCATACATTCCACAACCCTTCCTTGAGCATTTAATTGATCCATTAGAATGGAGTCATGTCCTTGCAACATTATCGACATGTGCTTTACCGAAGCCAATTCAATTTTGTGACTCAGATGGATATGATATTATTCCTATACGAATGGTACAACCACGTGCCCTTCTAGATGATTTGTACTATAGGGATACATCCACAACAGCTATGCATGTCGAGGAAGTCTCAGTAGAGGACTTAACACTCAAATCTGCTAATGATGATGATAAGGAAGATGGCTGGGACTCTGATTTTAATAATGATGTGACAATCCCTGAGGAAGAGTTAGGAAAGGCACGCCTACTCTTGAGAGGAAGGGAGGTTCAAGTAGAGATCCCTCGAAGCCAACCTGAACGTAAATGTTGTAAGAGCCATAAGAGAATCAATAGACAAGATGAGCGGGAACAACGTGAGAGACTACAAAAAGAAAAGGAGGAGTCTAAGAGAGAAAACTCTCGACCACCACCTCACTTCTTAGGAAAGAACGGATATCTATACTATGTCCAAGCACAAGATAGTATCAAAGACCAAGTCAAACGATCAGATGGATTCCAAGCAGGGGAAAAGCTAACAACTGTTAGCAAAAATCAAAAACCAAAACTCACGTCTAAAACCGATTCAAAAAAAAGTGTGGGAAGTGCAAAGACAACGGTTGAACAAAAAAATCCGATGCAAGATAGCAAAGGAGAGCTCAAAACCGCATGGTCTTCAATGAGTGAAGACTCAAGTGGACAAGAACAAGGTCTAAATGTTCCTCCCAATTTCACACAGTACACTCTTCAAGATCGGAAGATTGTTCTTCAACAGCCCATGTGACAAAAACCAAGCGTGCCAGGGGTTTCATACGATGGTCCAGAAGATGCAAAAAAGATTGATATTGCTAAGCCAGGAGAAGAGCCTCGCTATGTGTGGATTGCCACAGACTTGTCCATAGATGAGGAGAAGTTATTAATACAAACAATAAAGGAGTATCGTGATGTTTTTGCTTGGAGTTATAAAGACCTCAAAGGAGTTGATCCAAGCATATGTCAGCATACAATACCATTGCGAGAGGATGCAAAACCCTCCAAGCAACGTCCTTATACCTACAATGAAAATTTTGCACGGAAGATAAAGGAAGAAATAGACAAGCTCTTAGAGGCAGAATTTATCTATTAGATTGAACACACTGAATGGGTCTCCCCTATTGTAGTGGTGCCCAAGAAAAATGGAAAACTTCGTGTATGTGTAAACCTCAAGAAGGTAAATGCAGCTACTATGCGTGATCATTATCCACTTCCAATCACGGATCATGTTCTGGAACGAGTTGCACGGAAAAAGGCATATAGTTTCTTGGATGGATTCTCCGGGTACAATCAAGTGTCAATTGATCCAAAGGATCAACACAAGACAGCCTTTGCTACTGAAGATGGCATCTTTGCCTATCGTGTTATGCCATTTGGTCTAATAAATGCACCAGCAACCTTTCAGCGGTTAATGAGTCATGTATTCAAGGAGTACCTTAGGCAATTTCTTCAGATTTTCATGGATGATTTATGTGTTCACTCACAAGAGCGTGATGATCATATAGAACACCTCAGACTTGTGTTTCAAAAGTGTCAACTTTATCGTATATGCTTGAATCCTGACAAGTGCAAATTCATGGTAAGACAAGGGAAAATTTTGGGCCATATTGTTTCTCGCAATGGGATTTCAACAGATATGGATAAAATTGATGTCATTGTCTCATTACCTCGGCCTATCAACCCTAAAGGGGTACAAACATTCATGGGACATTGTGGCTATTACCGTAGATTCATCTACATGTATGCTGTCCTAGCCAGACCGTTATATGCTCTTCTTGTAAAGTTTAATTGGACTGATGAGTGTGAGGAATCCTTTGAAAAGTTGAAGCGAGCATTAGTGACTGCACCCATCTTACGGGCACCAGATTGGAACCAAATCTTCCATGTCCATATTGATGCTTCCAACTTTGCAATTGGATGTATTTTGGCTCAATCGAGAGAACACAATAAGGATTTCCCAATCTCATATGCTAGTCGACAGTTGAACAATGCTGAGAAGAATTACACCACAATAGAAAGAGAAGGATTGTCCATGATATATGCAGTGAAAAAGTTTCGCCATTACCTTTTGGCAAACAAATTCATATTTTTTATGGACCATCAAGCATTGCTATATTTGGTGAATAAACCTTGTGCAACTGGAAGGATTGTAAGGTGGTTTATCATCCTTCTTGAGTTTGATTTTGAAGTTGCAGTTCGAAAAGGAACAACTCATCTAAGGGCAGATCATTTGTCTCGAATCACCTCTGGCGAAGCTCCTGTGGGTGTGGATGATGATATGTTAGATTCAACACTTTTCCTTGTAGAGACAGCTCCTAGATGGTCTGAATCCATTTTAGAAATTTTGACAAGTGGGCAAATACAACTAGCGGGTCCTAATGTGGACCTATGGCGACCATTCAAGCTAATCTCAGGGAGATTATATCGTCAGGGTAATGATGGAGTGTTGAGGCTTATACCTAACCCCGACCAATATGAGGAGATCTTGGAATGGGCACATGCGGGTATCGATGGAATCCATGCATCAGCTACCACTTGTGTGCGACGTATATCTCAAGATGGGCAATGGTGGCCTACCATGCATGTAGATGCTGAAACATTTGTTCGTAACTGTGCTTCATGTAAAATTCAGAAGCCAATTTATAATGTCACATTATTCCAAATTTCAACTACACCAAGTTGGAGTAAGTATATTGTAGACTATCTTCAGCATGGTCATTTGGAACAAACAATTCCTAAACATCGAAAGCAGGCTATTAAAATTGAAGCGGCAAACTATATGTTGATAGAGGGCCAACTCTACAAGAGGGGCAAGGATGGCAACTTACGCATGTGTGTATGTGAAGCTGACTATCTGAAAATCTTAACTCATGCACATGCTGGTGTTGGTGGTGGACACTTTTCTGGCAATACCACAGCTAAGTTGATTAGGTGGTCTAGGCTTTGGTGGCCAACCTTACAAATGGATGCCGAAGAATATGTGAAACGTTGTGACGATTGTCAAAGGACCAAACCTCCCATCACAAAGGACAATATGCCATTGCGACCTATGTTAAGCACACGTGCTTTTGCAAAATGGGGTATTGATTTTGTCGGTCCCATTAAACCTCCAGCTCGTCACACGCATGCAGAATATATTATAGTCGCAACCGACTATTTGACCAAATGGGTAGAGGCAAAGGCAACAGTCAAAAATGATGCCAGAACCACAGCCAAGTTCTTGTATGAGTACGTGTTTACACGCTATGGTTTACCTATTGAGATCGTTAGTGATCAAGGTGTACACTTTGTAAATGAAATCATAAAATTTTTGCTTCAAGAATTTATGGTAATTTACAAGCGTTCTGCACCCTATCATCCCCAGACCAATGGACAAGCCGAGAGTACTAACAAGATTCTCTGCACAGCACTCACAAAGATTGTTGAGGGACATAGGACTGATTGGGAGCAAAAGTTGCACTCAGTTCTCTGGGCATATAGGACAACCTATAAAACATCTGTGGGCACAACCCCATTTGAACTTGCTTTTGGGCTAGATGCAATTCTTCCCATTGAATTTCTTGTACCTACTCTACGAGTAGCTAAACAATTGGATTGGACTGGTCATGAGCTTTCACAACGCGTTGACGAATTGGAAAAGCTTGATGAGACCCGCTTATTGGCAGTAATGGGGATGTATGCCGAGAAGAGGAGACAAAAGCAATGGTATGATAGAAATGTAACAATTGGCCGATTCAAAAAAGGAGACCTGGTGCTCTTGTACACACTTAAGAAGCATAAGAGAAAGCTCAAGAAACGTGGCCTAGGACCGTTTGTGATTAATGAGCTTACTCCAAGTGGTGCAGTGTGTTTAGAGACACTAGAAGGTGAGCAAATGCCTAACTTCATTAATGGAAGTCGTCTCAAGAAATACAATGAACCATTAACTGAAGCCATGCTTCAACAGATGCATGCTGCACAAACACGGAAAGAAGCACTTGACCTACTTAAACGTCAGGCTCAAGAGGAGGCTAAAGCTAGAGTTGCAAAAGCCAAGGAGTGTCGCAAAGCTTCTATGTTAGCCATACAGTTGGCTACTGATGAGCCATATGTCGAACCATTCAATATTCAAGTGTGCCTTCATCTTCATGAGACTACCTACTTTGTCTCTGCCTTAATTGACTCTGGTGCAGATTATAATGTTCACTCGTTTGACACCTGGATAGCCTTGGGTCAACCACCACTTGTGCAAATTTCTGTGGACCTACGAAGCTTCTCCGGGGAAGATAATCCTATAGAGGGAAAATGTGTCATTATGATGACTATTCAGGATCACCAGATGTCAGTGCCCTTTTATGTGGCACGTAAGTCCAAGGCAGTAGTAGAGGTTGTTCTCGGTAGATCGTGGTTAAGTGCTACCAATTGCTCATTAGATTGGAAGAATAGACAATACAAGTTGCAAATTGATTCTGATTGCATCTTGGGATCTGCTACACCACGAGCTTTATCGTGTCAAAGGGGTAATGTTTCTACCTTACCCAACCCACAATCAACATCTGCTCTTGAAGCTCCAAAACAAATGATGTGGATAATTGATGAGTACTCAAGTGAGGGCCATGGCTGGCATGTTCCAACTACTCTAGTTGCTGCTCAAAGAAGGCCAGGTAAGAAGGAATTATCAATGTGGCTACCCAAAGATGCATACAAACTTGTACCATCTAGTCCAGTTGCTAAGCCTCCTAAGAAGCACATCATTTCCAAGCCTAAACCTCGGATTGTTAATCGATGGGTCCCAAAACATGTTCTTAAAACACAAGGCTATTATGAGGGTGCAACAACAATTTGGCTTCCAAAATGCCGTGCTTTGGCAGGGGTAAAAGAGTGTTTCAGAAAGATTCCAAAAGCCACCCTTGATTTTCCATATCAGTGGGTGCAAAAGAAATCAACACAAACTCTTCAAGAAAGGAAAGGTGGCTGTGATAGCACCTACAAAACTACTTGTGTTGATCTTCCTAAAACATGTATTGAAACACCGGTTGTCCCGATTTCTCCTTGTTACACAATTCAACCATCAACTTGTGTACCTACGACATGTCCAAATGAGTCTCATTTGAGCATAGATTCTAGCATTTCAATGCCTAAATCCTCTTATCTTGCTCAAATTCCAAGACAATTGCTAAAGTTTCCACCTCTTAAAAAGGATATACCAAAAACTAAAGATAAGGCATTAACACTACAATTAAAGCTCTTTGGTAAATCAATGTTTGAATAATGTAGTTCCTTATGCCTTTAGAAGATGTGTTCTTTTTGAGATAATCTTGTTTTCTAATTGGAATTGTCATGATGGATATGAGTGTTCTAAATTTCATTGTTCTACGTCCAGATAACTCCTGATGGATATTTGGCGAGATACATGTCCACCATGCATTGACCCTGATAGTACTCGACCAGATCATCGCGGGGGTTATAGTGCTCCTCCGTTTCAAACACATTCTAGGTACTTCTATGCTCCCTTAGGTGAAAATTGCTGTGGACATCACTTTGTCACGTTATTCTATCAACAGCATCACCCATTTCCACATTGTCAAGAGTGTGCACGGCTTGTATTAGAAGAAGCTTCACATATTTGTTGGATATGCCGCTCTTACTTTAGACGATATGGCACGGGCTTAATGAAGCAAATTGTGGGAGTTACACCCCAACGCCATAATCTTCTTAATGTGAGAATACCAGAAAGAGGACCAAATCAACGTAGATTACCTAAGGAGGTTCAAGCACAACAATGGAGGGATACAAGCTTAAATGACTTGCAACCACCGATCTTGCAAGCCCTCCTTCCCCAAGCCTCCACATGTCAATATTGGATCAATATGAGTACCTACATTGCATAGTTCCAAAATCAAAACTGTCTGATTAACCTTCCCATAGAACCAATGCCATATTTTAGTGAGGAAGCACTCCTTCCTCTACCACCTTTTCCAGCGGCAGGTTTTTGTGAGGGGTTGTCTCTGCATCCTGAGGAAATTGATACCATCTTTCCAGCAGACGAGGACACGGATCCACCACCAGCGCAAAGGTAAGTTCAGTGACTCCATAATAAGATCGACAAGCCAGGGCACTTTTATCCCACTGGGTTTTTCCCCTCGGCTATATTCGGTGTTTGGCACCAATGGCAAATTTTATTTTTTTCTTTTCTTTTCTTGTTTGTTAATAAAAATTTTGCAGAAATCTTCGCTAAAACAAGAGCATCAAACACGCCCCACTAGTCCACCTATCATGCACACAAATTAGGAAGGGGGGAGACATGATACGCCTACAAAGATCAAGGAGGAGCAATCTGCACAAAATCAGCAATGCATCAATGCAAACGAACAACATCAACAGGGCACTACAACAGGTGTATTCAAATCTTAATCTTTATTTCTTTATGTGCTCTTATCTTTCGAATATATGGTTTGCATGTTCACACAATGTTGGCTGCTTTAAGTTTTTGATTAGTTCTTAAAATATGGTGAGTGAATTCTAGAGTCTTAGAAGACTTAGTAAAGGATATTTCTATCTAAAGACAGTGTAGGATATATACCAAGGGAATATGCCAAGTTCTTATGCTTTCAAGGTATATTAGTTATCCTTAGTGGTAGCTACCTCTTAGTATGAGCTAGGTGCTAGGAGTAATAAAAATTTATAAAAAATTATTATACCCTTAAAAAAAATATGTACAAAGTAAATTGAGACATGACGTGTCTACAGCCATGAGAAATGCTTGGTAGGACCTGGGGTTGTCTTAGCACCTTGGGGCCGATGCCTTGGTTTCTATGGTTCTTTGCATAAGTTGCATTTTTATGCTTAAGTGTAGCCTAATCTTGATGCTTTGATTATGTAAGATTGATTGCTTGAGTGTTGAAGAAGGATTGAGTAGGACTAGAAGTCATTAGTGTGTGGTTAACTCTTCTTCTCCCATTCGGGATAGCCTCTATGCGCTAACCGGGTTGCATTCACGGATTGACAAGTGTGTGGGTTGGAGTGTAGCCTCCGCTATGCTATGATGTCCCAAACATCCGTGGTGGGCGAGGCCCCGAGTGTGAGACCCTACCCGCGCACGATGTGCTACTTCCGCTGTTAGTACCCGAATCCGTTGCGCGGTGGAGATAGGGATCTCACAGTTGGTATCAGAGCGTAATTGAAAGCTAATAAAGATAATTAAATTCTTATTTTAAAATTGGTAATAAGAATTCAGAAACAGCATTTTCATAATGTATTTTCATTCCGTAAGCTTCTTTAATGAAGAAATTTTAATCAAAGAACTTGTTTTTATAGATGGAAGTTTCCCATTTATCTGGTATTCCCGACCTCACCCAGTCTCAAGATATGATTGCTTTTGCCTTCGAGCATCCGCTGCTTCAACACGAACAAGTAGAGCAAGACTCGCATGCCATTTTGAGGAATTATATTTTCCTAACCTAGTGGAGAGACAATAGCATAAGTGGTTTGCAAGGCTATATATCCACGCCTCTTACAACCGGCGTGCAATGCTGAGGCAGAACCTCTCATTGGCCATGATTTTGATAAAGCTGAAAATGACGCGTGGTGTCATTCTATATCTTTCAACGCCTCAAAATTTCAGACTTGCTTGCCGAGTTTATAGACTCTTCAGTCGATTTATCCCTAAGAAGAAAATAATAGCTCCCTTCGCAATTAGAGAAATTATGTAACAGGGCATGACTATGGCCCAATACCGTCGTCTTATGCGTCTCTCGAGGAGATTTTGAATTTTGGAGCCGAGCCACTCTATGTACTTGCAACTTGTATATAAATATACAAATGTTTTTCCTGTTATTTAAGTGATTGTTTACGGACGATCGGATAAAGAAAAATCTGTTTATTAGACTTATGTCATAGATCTCCAATAAGATCAACTGAGGAGCCAATTATGTCAAAAATTTATCAAGATGCACAAAAAGGTTGTAATTGTGTGATATAATCCATACAATTTGTTATTCAAACTGAAATTCGTAAATTAGTAATTAGAACTTCAATTGAAAGTACCGCAATTGTATAGAACCCTGACTTGCTTGAGACCTAGACATGATGGTATTTACCTTATAGTTTGGAGTATCATGACTATCCGTATATACCGAGGGTATAACTGCAGCTCTTTACCGGTAGTATATACGAGTAAATCTAAGACTTGAAATTATAATCATTAACACTATCTAGTTGATGAATTCGAATGTGGTTGATATGATTTTTAATTCTGTTTGGGAACTGATGAATTGATTTGGATTCTGATTGAAAAATGATGATCCCTGAAAATGGGTTGGAATGTAATAAGCTGAGCGAAACCACAATGTGGATGATTGGGACGAGTCCCTATAATGATAAATGATGAAAATGATTCAGCAAATCACTATGAGATTAGTGGATTGTGCTGTCAAATTGCTAATGTTAATACTTGAGACGGTAGATCAAGTTAAGGGATGATAAATTGAGAACTTGCTTAACTAAAAAATCCCGTGGAGGAATGTTCAGAAGGAAATTTTTCGGTCTAATGGACCATTATCGTGTTAAAGATATGAATGATATGATCTGAATGAATTGTTATTTAATGATGAGTTCTATATAAGGGATATTTATCCCCATATTCTATTGGGTTGACCGGAATATAAGGAACCCCAGAATAAATTGGATCTTAAGCAAAAGAGTTGTCCTCTACTTACGAGATGAGGACATCTTGCACCTTTTAAGTGGGGTAGAATGTAAGATTCCTCCCCCAGCCTTAGAGGTATACAAGAGTAAGAATCTCCCTTTCTGATCTTATAATTATTCCCTCTCTAAAATAAAAGAAAGATTCTGATTAAAAAGGGAAGACACTTTCCTGAGAATACCTTCTCAGGAGCCCACCTGTTTTAAGGATTCAGAACGATGAGTTCAGAAGTGAGAACCGATGTTTTGGATACCAAGGTTTTGGTCATCAGTTAAAAAGACTACCCGACTCCTACCATGAAAAGGGCACAGGGAAGTCTAGAACCCAAATTCAGAGACCAATTCCTTCATACCAATCTAATCAAGGTCCGTCTCGGACAAGATTGCTTAACTCCATTAACTAGGTCCGACCCATTGATTAGGGTCGAGATGACTAGCTTGGCGACTTAGAGCAACAGATGCAGGCAATTCATAAAGATATAAACGCTGCCCAGGATTGACAGAGACAATATACAGATAAAAAGAGGACAATCAGAGAATTCAAAGAAGCAGTTATAGTCTTCATTTGAATACGGACCAAAAGAATTTCTTTATCTCTAGGGGAGTATAAGTAGTTATCTCCCAGATATTGTGGACCAAAGAAAGTAGGTGACTTAGCCTACGAACTTCTTTTATCTCTTCATCTCAAAGTGCCTAATGCCTTCTATAGAAAATGTGCCAAACCCAAATCATGGAAAGACGGTAAAACTTCAGTGGCAAGATACCGTTGGCTTCTAGGTTACGCTAGCTCCTTCCTTTATATAAGTCGTAACTTTTACTTGTCGCTCGCTCACAGTAATCTTACTTCCATCGATCTCCCTTCTTCTTAATCTCCTTCATGGCTTGGCAACAGGAATTAGTTTTATCCATGATGATTTCTCACCTTCAAGACGCAAGTGAGTCTGTGAAGAAAGATTTTATAGAACAGTATGAGCGCTCACTTTTTCCTCACTTGGGAACGTCTGTAGCTCAGACCAAATGGCGGACCTATCAAGACATAACTAGGGTAACACCCAGGGGTCAGCAGCACTTTCGTAACAATGTCCGCTTGGCCATGGTTATTGAAGCCTTGGGTTTGGGTCCCCGATACTACTGCGTCATGAGATCAAGACATCTTGGGTTTTCTGAGCGGGTCTTCTTACTGGCGTGTTTTCTTCCTCATCAGAAGATATGCCTTTACCCCGTTTTTGGTTTGCCTCTCAGAGGTCCTTTTGTTAGATCACCTCATACCACTGAGATAGGTGCGGCAATAACCAACAAAATCATTCCCATAGATGAGTTACCTTATACGTGCGCAGCTTGTGAGTGCTACTTTTGTGATCATATGATGGACGGGCTTATGGAAGTGTAAAGAGTTCTTCTATCTTTACTGTATATGTTCCAAGAATGAATAAAGTTTAAATCTTATTCTTGTCTTGACCCTTACTCTCTTTGAGACTTTTTTAATTGGTGATTAATCTTAATTAAAAATTTTATCTCAGTCTCATACTTGTGCATCTTGCGAAATTACCCCCAGTTTGCGAGATGAGGGCATCTCGCGTTTTTCAAGTGGAAGAGAATGTAAGATTCCTCCCCAGCCTCTCAAAATGTCCAGCATCTTCCCCTGTAATCAATCCCTCTTCAGAAATATAAAAGACTTGTTTCTAACTGTTTTAACCTAAAGAGAGAAAATATTCTAGAGAGAGAATATTCAGATTTTTAATATTTTTGGATAGAAAATTATCTCATCTTATTAAAATAAGTTCCCTTGAAACAGAAATTCAAAAAGAACTTTCCAATGTGCAATTGGAATTAATTGGAAATGGGTATAAAGGACCTTGGTCCAATTAAGGTTCCTATGGGCCAATAGCATCAATCCATGTGTAGGGAGGAGATAAATCCAATTTGTAAAAGAAGATACCCAAAAATGAGTAAATGCTCACATAAGATGAAGAGTTGAAAATGTACAAGGTTTATTAGTAAAAAACTATGAGCAATATTAAAAATATGAGATATTTTGGGTATCCAAAAATGAGTAAATGCTCACATAAGATGAAGAGTTGAAAATGTACAAGGTTTATTAGTAAAAAACTATGAGCAATATTAAAAATATGAGATATTTTGGGTATAATGATTCCATTTTGACACATATGTAAGGAAGGGGAGTTCTTTAAAGGAGGTGCATATTTCACATAAGATGAAGAGTTGAAAATGTACAAGGTTTATTAGTAAAAAACTATGAGCAATATTAAAAATATGAGATATTTTTAGTATAATGATTCTATTTTGACTTATATGTAAGGAAGGGGAGTTCTTTAAAGGAGGTGCATATTTCACATGCTTGAATGAGTTTTAAACTCATAAAAATTGAGATATTTCATCTCTCCTCTCTCCTCATTCAAGTCTAGCTCCAAAAAGTTAGCTTACCTGACCTAAAAATGGTCAAATAATGACCAAACTGATTTAGAAAATTCTAGAATCAGTTTGTTTGGTTAGGAGCTCAATTTTTCCTATAAATAGAAGCCTCCCCCTTGTTGAAAAATATATAGTGTTTATGCATCGTTACTCTACTCCACCTAAGCCAACAACTGTGAATTCATTAATAATTCACGAGTTTTTGGAGCTTCTCTCTTTCTTCAATCCCCATTGGTGGCTCCATCAACATACTTAACCAATTGATTGGTTGAGGGCCTCTACCGTGAACAAAGAAACAAGCAATTTATAAGGTAAATGGTGAATTTTGATCTTTTCTATAATTTCTCAATGTTTCTCTTTTCTCAACCCCTCTCAAGCTTGAGAAGCTTAATTGGAATGGTTTTTGAATGCTATTGAAGTTAATTGATGGATGTTAGTGAAGAGTTACATAATTTGATGAATGCTATTGAAGTTAATTGATTAATGATAGTTAAGAATTACATAAATTTTTATTTATGCTTAATTCTAATGGTTTTTATGTAATTTCTCTCTCTCACTCAAGAAATGGTCATACTCATGACCCATTCTCAATCCAAATGAAGCTTTTCATAAAGCTTTTCCTTAATCCAAGATTAAGCTATGCTTGAGGCCAAATTAATGGCTTTTTTTTTCTATGCTTTTAGTTTGAGGCCAAATTAATGGCTTTTTTTTTCTAAGCTTGAGGCCAAATTAATGGCTTTTTTCTATGCTTTTAGATTATGTATTTCATGAATATTGATGATTCAACCCATTATTGGGTTAATGATCCAATTAGGGATCATTTTAATCATTTCCTTAATGATAAGCTTTATCCTTCAAAATAAATTGAGATTTATCAGTCATAGTAGCAGAGCTATGGCAAAATTTTTAGAAAAATTACACATAAAATAATTTTATTCAAAGCATGAAAAGACAACTTCCTACCATATTCTAGGAATTATCATCCTAGATTAATTGAAAGAATTTTATTGTAATCATGGAGAAATTGATTTTTATGTTATGCATAATTGATGATTATTTTATTGTAAAAGTGTTACTTTTATCATATTTGGATTTCATGCATAGAGGTATGCATAAAAGAATTATTATTTTAATATAAAAGTGTTTCTTTTATCATATTTGGATTTCATGCATAGAGGTATGCATAAAAGAATTATTATTTTATTATAAAAGTGTTACTTTTATCATATTTAGATTTCATGCATAGAGGTATGCATAAAAATAGATTATTTTATTATAAAAGTGTGACTTTTATCATATTTGGATTTCATGCATAGAGGTATGCATAAAAATAGATTATTTTATTATAAAAGTGTGACTTTTATCATAATTGGATTTCATGCATAGAGGTATGCATAAAAGTTGATTATTTTATTATAAAAGTGTGACTTTTATCATATTTGGATTTCATGCATAGAGGTATGCATAAAAGTTGATTATTTTATTATAAAAGTGTGACTTTTATCATATTTGGATTTCATGCATAGAGGTATGCATAAAAGTTGATTAGTTTATTATAAAAGTGTGACTTTTATCATATTTGGATTTCATGCATAGAGGTATGCATAAAAGTTGATTATTTTATTGTAAAAGTGTGACTTTTATCATATTTGGATTTCATGCATAGAGGTATGCATAAAAGTTGATTATTTTATTGTAAAAGTGTTACTTTTATCATATTTGGATTTCATGCATAGAGGTATGCATAAAAGTTGATTATTTTTTTGTAAAAGTGTTACTTTTATCATATTGGATTTCATGTATAGAGGTATGCATAAAAGATATTATTTTTATACTAAAAGTGTGATTTTCATCATAAATGGATTTTATGCATAACTTAGATGCATAAGAGAAATTCTTTTATTCTAAAAGTGTAATTCCTACCAAATTGAATTTATGCATAAGAAGATGTGTAAAAGATTGATTTTTAAATTCAAAGTGTCATTCTCATCTAAATTGAATTTATGCATAGGAAGATGCATAAAAGAATGGAATTTCAATTCAAAAGTGTTATTCTCATCCAAATTGAATTTATGCATAGGAAGATGCATAAAAGATGGATTTTTAATTCAAAAGTGTCAATTCTCATCTAAATTGAGTTTATGCATAGGAAGATGCATAAGAGATGGAATTTTAATTCAAAAGTGTCATTTTCATTTAAAATGAATTTATGCATAGGAAGATGCATAAAAATTTGATTTTTAAATGAGATGTGATAATATGTGATAAGATGCGTATGGGAAGTGATAGGATGTGATAAGAGGTGTATGAGATGTGATAAGATGCGTATGGAAAGTGATAGGATATGTATGAGATGTGAAAAGATGTGTATGAGATATGATAGGATATGATAAGAGGTGTATGAGATGTGATAGAATGTGTTGAGATGAGTTAGGATGTGTTAACACGTGTATGGGATGAGGTAGAGAGTGTATCTGATGGGATAAGATGTATATGGGATGTGTTAGGGCGATAATGGATGTAGTATGGATGTATGGATGTAGATACAAATACTACAATATATCAAAGAAACTTTAATCATGGCATAGATTACACACAATGCAAAGATATGAAGTTAGTTGTTGGTAGCTACATTGATAGTGATTAGGCACGTGACAAAACTGATACAAGATCTAGGTCAAGATATTGCCTTTCAGTTGGATCAAGAATGATCTCTTGGAGTAGCAAGAAACAAAGCACAATGGATTTGTCATCTACTAAAGGCAAGATATAAAGCTTCCACCAATGTAGCCTATGAAGCTATTTGGCTTGAAAGAAGTTTAAGAAATCAAGATCCAACATTTCATCCTCGAACAAAACACAAAGATACAACACAATTCCATTTGTGAAAAGCATGAGAACAAGAAAAAAGAACTTATGAATTGTCTAATCCACAAGAAGATAGCACATATTCAAACAAACGCTCTTTATAAAATGAGTCAAATGAAATTTACATACTTGCTTGGATGTTAAAAAATCCACTTATCATCAAGGGGAAGTATCGAAAAGTTCTATGCATTAGTGATTTCAATCTCTGTATAAAAAATTCAATAAATTATAGATTGAGAACCTTAAAGTAACATCACCTATTGATGTAGTCTCTTTCATATTAGCAATGAATACCAATCGTGTCTCACAATACATGTGGCTACCATCAAGACGCTTCATGGACTATTATCTGCCCCATGGGCTGGATTGAGATCCAAAAACTATGCCTACTTCTGTGTTATAAATAAAGTCTCTACAAAGAAGTATATATTTTTTTCCCATGAACAACAAAGTATATTTTTACAACACGAGACCTATAATCAACCAATCAACATAAAAAAGATATTTCAATATATTATTTCTTGAGTGTTTGGGCATCAGTTGGGCATAATGCATCAAGCAAGAAATCAACATAAAAAAGATATTATTACTTGAGTGTTTGGGAATTGATTGTGTGTGTGTGAGCACACTTGGGGGGGAGGGGGAGGGGTAGGGGTAAGGGTAGGGGTAGGTAATATAGGTGTGTTAGTATAGAAGGGTTAGCAATAATATAGGTGTGGGTATAAAGGTATTAAGTCATGAGGCCATATAATACGAGTGTGTATATGAGGTTCAAGTTAAAATAAAAATAACGTAAAAAGAAGTACCCAACATGGACATCCCTTGCGCAAGCGAAGAGAGCAATGTTGTTAGAAGAGCAACAAAGAGAATGCTTAGGTAGAGCCTTATCCTCTTGATTGCCTGCACTTGTGTGTTGTCAATGTACTTTGAAAAAACATGTGTCCTTCCATTCATGTACAAACATCTTGAAGCACTTGAATGAAGATGGACACTGCAACCCATGACATTTTTGCAGCACTTCCTCTTCGTATGTGTGTCTTTATCAAGTTTATATGAACAGCTTATAGAGCTCGAACGAGCGTGAACATCAAGCCTATGAGGAATTGATGGACATCAATAGAGATCTCAGAGTGTATCGCAAGGTAAATAATTCCAAATTCATTACCACATTTGAATCTGAGTTACATGTCATTCATCAAGTCATAAGATTTTCGTGCTCGTTTGTGTGAGTGAAGTTTTAAAAAAAACCATACATAAAGTATGGGGGGAAGTTAGCACAGTCCTCCCCGAAATTTCATAAACTTTGAAGAACGTGCTCTTTTCCCGTTTTCCAAATAACACTTTCGATATTGAAAGTGGACCAAAACACCTTCAGTGTTGAAGGCGATCATTAGTTCTACGTATTGATTCATTATACAAAACTAATTTTTAATTATGGTAATAAATTTATATTTTTCTAATTTGTGATATAGTTTTGAATCCCCATCGAACATAGGAACAAGCTTGAAGCTCATCCATTACGGATGTCAGTGTAGCATGTATGCTTTTAAATTCATGTTCATTCAAGCATTTCAAATTTCCTTTACACTACACGAAGTATGCTACCCAAGCACACATACAAAACACAATAAAAGAATTTAAAAAAACAATCTTGTTTTGTAAGCTTTAGAGCATGGAGTGCACCTGGTTTTTATCATGATGATGATGATGATGATGATGTGTGTGTGTGTGTGTGTGTGTGTGTGTGTGTGAGAGAGAGAGAGAGAGAGAGAGAGAGAGAGAGAGAGAGAGAAGGAGTATAAACATCAAGCTTATGATTATATTTAATGTGAGGAATTGATGGACATCGACAAAGATAATTAATCCAAGATGAAGTGATTAAGAATACACTAATCAAATGAGCATAATGTGGGCGAGATTAAGTTGTAAAATGAGAGTATATCCTATTGAAAATGAGAGGCATAATATATAGACAAGTACATTGAGAGAAATCCAAGCTCTGCTTAAATCACCTATGACATGTAAAGGTAGAGAGTAGCTAGTCTAAAATAGTGGAGATAATTGAGCGCCTAAAAGAGGTAGATTCCAAATGTTGAGAGACGCTAGGGGGGATGCTCCTAAATCAAGGGAAAATGGTAGTCTATATGCTTGGTAAATGTGCTTCACCAAAGAGCACTTACAACAAGGAAAAATTGTAGAAATAACCATAGGAAAATAGCTCATGTTTGGGACATTATTTCTAACACACCTAACCCAGACATATTGGCTTTTAGAAAGCCTAGTCATAATCTTCCTCTTTTGAAGAGATATGCTATCCACCCATGATATTGTTGTGTGTTTTTACTACTAAGAATGCTTATGCTTTATGGATTTATTCTTCACCTTTTACCACCATGTTTGCATGTGCCTTCTCTTACTCTTCTTTGTGGCCATCTTCTTGAAGCATTGGTCCTTTGTGTGTTTGAGCTTCGTGCAAAAATTGTATCTAATAGTTATTTTTCCTTTCCCCTTTGTCTTAAACACATGGCACCTTATTGGATCTTCATCTTCAGAATCTAACATACCAATGAAAAGAACGCTATGGATGTATGCATATAAGCACCTTCTTTTTAGTTCCACAATACTAAATTGGTCATTTGGTCCTAACTTATTCATATCACATTTCTTTTTGCACCCATCGTCCAACCCTGCCTACACACACAAATCCCAACCATTGACAGTTGTTGAGATGTCAAGCTCAACATGAACTGACACTCACAAGGCGCTTGCATGATCGTTTGATAGTTACATCACTGGTAGGTTTGGTAGCTGGCACTGACATATCTTCACTAGAGATTCTACAAGATCGACAAGCCCACACCCACCCACTCAACTTTAGTGTATTCACATTATGGACTGCTTCTATATACTCTAGTATGTGTGTTGTCACTTTATCTCTTTCATAGACCTCTTTTGTTAAAGAAGAAGAATAACAACAATTTTTAGCCTCTCATCTTGTGTGTTCTCTTCTAGGGTTTGTGTGAGTGTGAGTGTGTGTGCCTGCAAGAGCTCAAGCTTCCTTCTCCCCTATATCTTTTCATGGTATCAGAGCCTAGTTCATGCTAAGACACTGAGTAGCAAAGTAAGAGAAGCACAAGAAGCAGTATGAGGGTAAGAGCTTCATCTACTCTTCCCCCTTTGTGTTGGCTACTACATCCTTGTCGGGAGTTCTTTGGGAGGCACCGGCAAATGAACTCCGATTGAGGAGTTGTCTTCACAGGAGCTGAGCATTGCAGGGCAACTATGTTGTCTAATTTTTCAAGCCAACAACTCATTTTGGGCGCATCTTGACCTTCATTCTTTAGTTCATAGCATTCGCTGCACTACAGCGGCCCAGGGGTAAGTTTCGATTCTCTACAGATTTCTATTTTTGAAAGTGCAAGAAGGGCAACCAGTTGTATTTGTGCAGGTCAAACAAATTGTTGTTTTTGGTGAGTTTATGTTGCAGACAAGATGTCGAATGATGTAATCAACCAGAGTGTTACAGAAAAGCTTGAAAATAATAACTTCCATGCTTGGAAATTTAGATTAACAAACTTCGTGATAGGAAAAGGCTATTGGGACTACACTGAAGGTGAACATTAGAAGGCACCAAAGATATCGGAGATTAATCCACCTACTGAAAATGTAAAAGAATACAAGGATTGGAATCAAGGAGCAAGAAAAGTCATGTGTAGCTTTCTATTAGTATATAGGACACCATGATTGGACATATATAGGATGTCAAGTCACCCAAGAAGGCATGGGACACCTTGGTGAATCTGTATGAAACTAACACCAAGGCACGAATGATTTAGTTGAAGAATGAGCTTCATACTATGGAGAAGAAAAATATGTTTGTGAATGATTATGCCTTGAAGATCAAGGGCACTATGTAATCCCTTGCATCTATTGGTGTTTTTGTTGATGATGATAATAAGATGGAAGTATATCTACAAGGTCTTGGGCCACAATACAAGGCATTCAAGACGATTATTTAAACTCCAGAGAATATTCCCAACTTTATAGATTTGGTGTCAATGCCGATCTCATTGAAGAAAAGAGTTTGGGTGAGGACCATTCTTCACAAAACAATGGCAGTTCAAAGCAATAAGCCTTCTACAAAAGTGCAGGTAGAGGCTGAAGCCATGGCCAAGGTAGTGGGGCCAAACATGTAATCAAAATTATGGTCAGCACGCAGCAGCACCAACGAATAGTCCTAAGATTCACAACAACAACACAGATGGAATTAGAGACAAGGGGAGTCCAAGAGGTCGTGGTAATTAGCAAAGGCAACATAATGTTACATGAGGCTATTTTTAATGTAGTAAGCCTGGACATGTGCAAGTAGATTGCTATAATAAACATAATGACATGCGAAATGAAAAAATGTAGCAAAATAACTACGCGTCCTCTAGTAGAAATTGGGAAGGTAGCATCTCAGATAGGAGATCTACCAGTGGATTTTTGTTTTCATTGGGGAGTGTTGTTGTGACATGGAGCACCAAGAAGCAGCCCACAATTGCCTTGTCGAGTACAAAGGCAGAGTACAGAAGAGGTGCAGGTGGCAGCATGTGAGGTAGCTTGGTTATGCAAGCTCATTTGGGACGAAACAGATTGAGGTACACTACTACTTCATCAAGTTTGACAGAGGCGACATCGACTTGGCCTACATCAACACACAGGATCAGGTCGTTGACATCTTCACAAAGGCCTTGGGAGCTGAGAAGCTCCATAAATTTTGAGATATGCTTGGAGTTCACGAGCTGCTGGAGTTATCTTAAGCGGGAGTGTTGAGATGTCAAGCTCAACATGAGCTGACACTCACGAGGCACTTGCATGACCGTTCGACATTTACATCACTAGAGCGGGTTTGGTGCTAGCACCGACATATCTTCGCAAGAGATTCTATAGCTCGACTACACTGACTAGTCCACACCCATCCACTCCACTTTAGCATGTTCACATTATGGACCGCTTGTATATACTCTAGTATGTGTGTTGGTCTCTTTATCTCTTTCGTAGACCTCTTTGGTTAAAGAAGAAGAACAACAATTTTCAACCTCTCATCTTGTGTGTTCTCTTCTAGGGTTTGTGTGAGTGTGTGTGTGTGCTTCGAAAGAGCTCAAGCTTCCTTCTCCCTTGCATCTTTTCAACAGTGGTGGCAAAATGAACATGGCCAAATAAATTGGTAAGTTGATAATTGCTATTATTATAAAACTTTTGGATAATGAACAAACCTTCCCAAGGTTTTAACAATTTGGCATCAAAATGGTCATTGAGGCAGCTATCATATTTGATACAATCATGTACTTATGTATACCTTTTGCCTTAAGTAAAGAATCAAGCCTTTCCTTAACATTCTAGGAATTGGTGATAAAGTGATCAATAGCTGCTTCTCTATCCAATTCGAAATGATGTAAGATTATGAGTCAATCTTGAAACACATCATCAAGGTCCCTGTTTATCTTCTTTAATAATTCAACATTTGGTAGATAAACTTTAATATGGAAGAAAGTGTTTCTTGTCCATAAACAAGATGAAAATGAGTGAATTGTGTTGAGGCTTTAAAAGTAGTCCTATATGCCCAAAGTGCCCCATCCAAATGATGTTGATCTTAAGTTTTTGGCTTAGCTTCCACATGTTTAGCTATAATTTTGTATTAAGTACCATTAATCTTTTTAACTAAATGATTACATTTTGAGTAATAAGGACTAGAATATCGATGTTTAATATTGAGGTTATCAAGAATCTACGTCAATATTCCTTCTCGAAATCATGGAACATGGTCAGAAACCAACTCCAAAGTTGTGCAAAAACGGCAACATATATGAGAAAAAATGAATATGGAAACTATATGTTTTGTCAGCCTTGAATAACTTGCTGCTTTAGCCCATCTAGTCATATATTCCAAAGCAACCAAAATATAAACTTTACCATTTTGGGTTCTAGGCAAAGGTTTGATGGCATTAATACCCCATTTTGCAAATGGTCCATAAGTCACAGAATAGGTTTTCTTGGTCCATAAATCAATCTTAAACATGATAAGTTTTACACCAATGAACCACATCAACATGTAAACTAGGCCAATTATAGCCTACTTGTAAGATCTTTTTAACACTCAAGTCATGTGCAAAGTGTCCGCCACATACCTCATCATGACAATGTTGAAGAATACGTGGAATATCGGTAGCATTTGAAACTCTCCATAAGACCATATCCTTCCCTTTGTGATCGAGAAGATCCCCTATAAGTAAATATGAGAGCTCATTCTTTAAAAGCCTCCGTTTTCGTATAGTTGTCAAACCAATAGGTAACTCCCCAGTTTGTAACCATTGCAAAAGTTCCTTCAATGTTTCTTCTCCTTGAAATTTGGGTTCCTTCAAAAGGCCATTTCCAACCATAACTGCCATGTTTTCTTTTGCTAATTGATCTTCTTCTTGATTCTTCTCCCTATGTACATGTAACAATTGTACCACCTTGAATTGCTTAAAGAGATCTCGGATCCTTTGCACATGCTCTTTTAATTTATCATTTTTACATGCCTAGATACCAAGAACATGTTTAACAAGTAACAACGCATCCCCTTTAATGATAAACTTATCCACTTCTACTTGCTTACATCTCATCAATCCTTCCTCAAAAACAGCATATTCAGCTTCATTGTTGGTTTGTACATTTTCTAAGACTATCTTTTCTTTGAACACAGGTTGACCAGGTGGGTTATATAAGACTAAACCACCACCAACTGTCCATGTCTGTCTTCAATATGCTCCATCAAAAAACAATAAGAAGGCAGTAAAGGTTTCAGAGGTTGTATCCCTTTTAGCGGTTCCTCAATTCGAAGCCATTTTTCATAAATTTTGTGAGTTAATGTCTGCAAAGTGAAGCCACGTTGCTTTCTTCCACTTTAAAAGTATAGTCAAATTTCTACAATTCCAAAATCCACTTAACAATCCTATGAGACCTTGTCATATGGTAGACAAAAAGTGGAAAAATTTTCTCCACAGTATCAAAATAAAGGGTTTGCTTAGCAAATATGCATGAAATTTTCTCACTGCAAATATCAAAGCTCAAACAAGCCGTTCTTGTGTCAGATTCACTCTTTTCTCCGGTAGTCATCACCTTGCTTGAAAAATAAATGGGTCACAAAAGAGAAGTCTAATTAAGTTGTACCTCACTCATTTTTTATAGATTTGGAATGGTAATGATCATTCTTAGGAGCACATATCAAAGGAGAAGCACATGAGGCATGAATGCCTTAATATTTTGGGAGATGGCTAATATGATCGAGATTGTTTTCCTCTTTTTTAAACCTCGCAAGAAGAGAGGAAAAGACCTTTGGAAAAATAGTGAAGTTTTAGCTTTCTTGGTATATAAATAAAATTAAAAGTTCATTCTTTTTTGGTATTTGATTACTCCAAAAAATGTCTTTCACTTTTTGTTGGAAAGAGGAGGATGTATCTTTTCTTTATTTGCCTGCAACCATGGGGGAACTCTCCTTTTTTATCCCACATCCATGTTTTTCCAGGCATGTATTAGTAGCCTTTATTGGCTAGAAACATGCCCTCCCTCCCACTACCTAAGAGGGGGCTTGGCAAGCTTGTCTTGTCTTGTGGCCTTTGGATAGCCTTTATAGGCTAGAAACATGCCCTCTCTCCCACTACCTAAGAGGGGGCTTGGTAAGGAGCTTGTCTTGTCTTGTGGCCTTTATTGCTTGTGTGCCTACTAGCAAGGCATATCCATTCTTTATCTTGTGTGAATGGGCACTCTCTCTCTCCCCCTCGAGTACCCTCGGCTATTGAGAGTCACGTCTTCCTTTGACATTCATTCTCGGCCATTATCCGTGTAGGTCTACAGTAGTGTCACGCCCTAGTTTTTGAGAAAGGAAAAGAGAGAGAGGCTGGGAGTTAAAGAGAAATCCTTTTTTCCTTTAAAAAGGGTTCTTCACAATATAAGGACGTCAATTTATGCATATCAATTGCTGTACTAGTTTTTTCCAGCCAAAAGGAGAGGAGGACAATTTCTTGAGAAGCTATTTAAGAAACCATGTGTGTAACTATTAAGGGTGTGAATTTAGAGCTGATTATTACATATAGAAGAGGAGCCCTACTATTAAGGGTGTAAATTTAGAGCTGATTATTACATATAGAAGAGGAGCCCTAATATTAAGGGTGTGAATTTAGAGCTGATTATTACATATAGAAGAGGAGCCCTACTCCATCGTGATTTGTGTGGGTTTATTACCAAGAGGATTTTCACTCAAGAGAATCTCTACCCTCCTGAAGAGGATGAGATCTTCATGCTTGTCGAGTCCTTGCAACATTTGTGAGCATCACGTTCGAATTGCTCATCCTCACGGATGGTGAAAATTATACCTTTTTCTTGTTTCTTGGTTGTTCAAGAAGAAGGAAATGGCTCCTCCGAGTTTCCTTAATCTCAAAGAATAATTTTGTATTCCCATGCTATAAGTAGATATATTCATGGTCTTTTTGTCATCTATATTCTTCTCAATTCAAAGTTCTTTCTTTTGAGAGAGTTATATTGTTCTCATTTTGGGTGAGTTTTGTTTCTTGTCAAAGGCTAACAGTGTAGTGCCACAAGGAGTGCGTTTCCTAAAAAAACAACAACACACTAAGAAATTCTTTTGGAACTTTATGCTCACCAACAACATTTATTCACTTTTATATCTCCTCTGAATCTTCCCCTTCTCTTTGGATTTTGCAGCTAAGGGATTATCAGTTGGCTCTTTTTATCTCTTGAGAGAATGTATGAGTGATAGACTAGGATTTATCTTCCAATGAGAGAATAGAGGATGCTATAGAGGGTTGTTCTCCTTTGTTGCCTTCACTATATATAAGAACTATATATATATATATATATATATATAAGAACTCTATATACATTTAGAATTATATGATGTGTCAAGGTTTTTTTTCTCATATATACACTTTGTCTTGCTCCATCTACACCTCTGTCTCTGTCTCACTCTATCTACACCTCCGTCTCTGTCTCACTCTATCTCCACCTCCTTGATTGTGTCCCTTGATGATGATGCCATTAATGTTGATCAATTCATAGCCATGCCTAACTAGTATGTCATGTTTTTTGGTATTGATTTTGTTTCTTAATATTAATGGGGCTGAATATCAAATTCATGTTTACATAACATAGCTTAGCATAAATTTAGAAAGCAAATGGTTTGAAATATCTTTAATGTAGGTCATTACCTACGTATGCAGAGGCTATCATAGGTTGCGAGATATACCAAATGTCATTCCATAGAGCAGGTGATAGAAGAGGTGATGCCCTCTAGTGAATGATGAGGCAAACGATGCATGATATAGTGTTGCCTATTGGATGTTTCTATACTAGGTGACACTTTTTTACTCTAGTTACTTACATTGATTTTTGATGAGGAAGTGTCCCCTAGTAGTTGCATCGCTCTTTACTTACATTTCTTATTTGGTCATTCTATATTTTTATGTGGTGGTAGTGTGCTCTATTGGATAATGAGTCACATGATTGATGATATAGTACTGCACACTATATGGTTCTACCCAGCAAGACTCTATTATACTCTAGTTCAAACATTGGTGCATACTAGATGGTTCTTCTCTATGTGTTTATTCTTTTTATTATAGTCAATACATTTACTTCTCTTTTTGACATTATAAATACTAAAATACAATAGTATATATATAGTTTACTATAGTAACATTAAATGCATTGGCTATAGGGAAAGAGACTATATCATCATATTGTCCACTTGTTATCTTTCATAAGTTGTATGGTAAGATAGTTTTGTGGCAAAATCATATTGTCATGTTCTCTTGTGTGATGTCATTGTGTGTTAAAATCTACACAAATTTGTAATACCATACTAGCATTATCAATGTGTTAATAAGCCATGAAAAATAAAAGATGTATTGGCTCACAAACTAGTTATAGAAAAGAAAATAGAGCACAGCTTTTAAGATATGCAATAGAATATCCTAATGTAAATAAGCTTCAAAAAGAAATAAAAAACAACAAACTAAAAATATATGCACTAGAATGTCCTAATGCAAATAAGCTTCAAAAAGAAATAAAAACAATAAACTAAACACATCCAAAGATCTAAAACCGTATGTTTTTTGGAAGATCTTTTTAACACTCAAGTCATGTGTAAAGTGCCTGCCACATACCTCATCATGACAATGTTGAAGAATACATCGAATATCGGTAGCATTTGAAACTCTCAATAAGACCATATCCTTCCCTTTGTGATAGAGAAGATTCCCTATACGTAAATATGAGAGCTCGTTCTTTAAAAGCCTCCCTTTTCGTACGTTGTCAAACCAATAGGTAACTCCCCAGTTTGTAACCATTGCAAAAGTTCCTTCAATGTTTCTTCTCCTTGAAATTTGGGTTCCTTCAAAAGGCCATTTCCAACCATAACTGCCATGTTTTCTTTTGCTAATTGATCTTCTTCTTGATTCTTCTCCCTATGTACATGTAACAAATGTACCACCTTGAATTGCTTAAAGAGATCTCGGATCCCTCACACATGCTCTTTTAATTTATCATTTTTACATGCCCAGATACCAAGAACATGTTTAACAAGTAACAATGCAACCCCTTTAATGATAAACTTATCCACTCCTGCTTGCTTACATCTCATCAATCCTTCCTCAAAAATAGCATATTCAGCTTCATTGTTGGTTTGTACATTTTCTAAGACTATCTTTTCTTTGAACACAGTTTGACCATGCGGGTTATACAAGACTAAACCACCACCAACTGTCCATGTCTGTCTTCAATATGCTCCATCAAAAAACAATAAGAAGGCAGTAAAGGTTTCAGAGGTTGTATCCCTTTTAGCGGTTCCTCAATTCGAAGCCATTTTTCATAAATTTTGTGAGTTAATGTCTGCAAAGTGAAGCCATGTTGCTTTCTTCCACTTTAAAAGTATAGTCAAATTTCTACAATTCCAAAATCCACTTAACAATCCTATGAGACCTTGTCATATGGTAGACAAAAAGTGGAAAAATTTTCTCCACAGTATCAAAATAAAGGGTTTGCTTAGCAAATATGCATGAAATTTTCTCACTGCAAATATCAAAGCTCAAACAAGCCGCCGTTCTTGTGTCAGATTCACTCTTTTCTCCGGTAGTCATCACCTTGCTTGAAAAATAAATGGGTCACAAAAGAGAAGTCTAATTAAGTCGTACTTCACTCTTTTTTTTAGATTTGGAATGGTAATGATCATTCTTAGGAGCACATATCAAAGGAGAAGCACATGAGGCATTGCACTTCGGCACAAAAATATGGAAAAATTATGTGCGTCTTTATGTTCCCATGGCTACAATCCCGCTCTCTCGCATTAATTGCTTCCGGCCTCCTTCCATAATCCGTGTTCCCGTGGAACAATCATGTGAATCTTAAATCCCTGGTAAGGGCACATTCTCCTATGTTTATAAAATTTCAAGGAGGACTGTGCCAACTTCCTGCCATTCTTTATATATGGTTTTTTTTAAACTTCACTCACACAAACGAGCATGAAAATCCTATGACTTGATGAATGACATGTAAATCACATTCAAATGTGGTAATGAATTTGGAATTATCTACCTTGCGAGATATACTTTGAGATCTTTGTCGATGTCCATCAGTTCCTCACATTAAATATAATCATAGGCTTGATGTTTATACTCGTTCTCTCTCTCTCTCTCTCTCTCTCTCACACACACACACACACACACACACATCATCATCATCATCATCATGATAAAAACCAGGTGCACTCCATGCTCTAAAGCTTACAAAACAAGATTATTATTTTTAATTCTTTTATCGTGTTTTGTATGTGTGCTTGGGTAGCATACTTCGTGCAGTGTAAAGGAAATTTGAAATGCTTGAATGAATATGAATTTAAAAGCATACATGCTACACTGACATCCGCGATGGATGACCTTGAAGCTTGTTCTTATGTTTGATGGGGATTCAAAACTATATTGCAAATTAGAAAAATATAAATTTATTACCATAATTGAAAATGAGTTTTGTATCATGAATCAATACATAGAACTAATGATCGCCTTCAACACTGAAGGTGTTTTGGTCCACTTTCAATATCGAAAGTGTTATTTGAAAAATGGGAAAAGGGCATGTTCTCCAAAGTTTATAAAATTTCGAGGAGGACTGTGCTAACTTCCCGCCATACTTTATGTATGGTTTTTTTTTAACCTTCACTCACACAAATGAGCACGAAAATCTTATGATTTTATGAATGATATGTAACTCAGATTTAAATGTGGTAAATGAATTTGGAATTATTTACCTTGCGATACACTATGAGATCTCTGTTGATGTCCATCAATTCCTCGTAGGCTTGATGTTCATGCTCGTTCGAGCTCTATAAGCTATTCATATAAACTTGAGAAAGACACACATACGAAGAGGAAGTGCTGCAAAAATGGCACGGGTTGCAGTGTCCATCTTCATTCAAGCACATCTTCATTCAAGTGCTTCAAGATGTTTATACATGAATGGAAGGACACGTGTTTTTTCAAAGTATATTGACAATGCACAGGTGCAAGCAATCAAGAGGATAAGGCTCTACCTAAGCATTCTCTTTGCTACTCTCTCTAACAACATTGCTCTCTTTGCTTGCACAAGGGATGGCCACATTGGGTACTTCTTTTTACGTTATTTTGATTTTAACGTAAACCTCATATACACACTCGTATTATATGGCCTCATGACTTAATACTTTATACCCACACCTATATTACTACTAACCCTTCTATACTAACACACCTATATTACCTACCCCTACCCTCCTCCTCCCCCCCAAGCGTGCTCACACACACACAATCAATGCCAAACACTCAAGTAATAATATCTTTTCTATGTTGATTTCTTGCTTGATGGATTATATGCAATTGATGCCCAAACACTCAAGCAATAATATCTTTTTTATGTTGATTTCTTGCTTGATGCATTATATGCAATTGATGCCCAAACACTCAAGCAATAATATATTGAAATATCTTTTTATGTTGATTGGTTGATTATAGGTCTCTTGTTGTAAAAATATACTTCGTTGTTCATGGGAAAAAAATATATACTTCTTTGTAGAGACTTTATTTATAACACAGAAGTAGGCATAGGTTTTGGATCTCAATCCAGCCCATGGGGCAGATAATAGTCCATGAAGCATCGTGATGGTAGCCACATGTATTGTGAGACACGATTGGTATTCATTGCTAATATGAAAGAGACTACATCAATAGGTGATGTTACTTTAAGGTTCTCAATCTATAATTTATTGAATATTTTATTACAGAGACTAAAATCACTAATGCATAGAACTTTTTGATACTCCCCCTTGATGATAAGTGGATTTTTTAACATTCCAAGCAAGTATGTAAATTTCATTTGATTGATTTTATAAAGAGCGTTTGTTTGAATATGTGCTATCTTCTTGTGGATTAGACAATTCATAAGTTCTTTTTTCTTGTTCTCATGCTTTTCACAAATAGAATTGTGTTGTATTTTTGTGTTTTGTTTGAGGATGAAATGTTGGATCTTGATCTCTTAAACTTCTTTCAAGCCAAATAGCTTCATAGGCTACATTGGTGGCAGCTTTATATTTTGCTTTTAGTAGATGACAAATCCATTGTGCTTTGTTTCTTGCTACTCCAAGAGATCATTCTCGATCCAAGTGAAAGGCAATATCTTGACCTAGATGTTGTATCAGTTTTGTCACATGCCTAATCACTATCAATGTAGCTACCAACTAACTTCAAATCTTTGCATTGTGTGTAATCTATGCCATGATTAAAGTTTCTTCGATATATTGTAGTATTTGTTTAGTAGCTTTTTAGTGACTCTTTATAGATTAGTTCAGGAATTGAAAGTGAGATAAATACAACTTCTAACAAGTTACCAGAGCACTAGAGGGGGCTACAAAGGTGTGGGTGATTTTTGGATAAAAATGGCAAGAGATTGGCTAGCAAGAGAGTGAATAGTGAAAAATGAGAGGAGGCTCCAACTTCTATAGCTTTTGGTTGGGAACATATGTACGAAGGTTGGAACATATGTACATAGATCATTCTTAGGAATGCAGAGTAGTGTATGTGCATTCGTAACTCAAGAGTGTGCATGCACATATTGAATGTAGGTGTGGAGCATGCAAAGAATGGAACGTGCATGCGCATCTACATGTGTACATGCAAAGCATGGAATGTGCATGTGCAGTATGGATCGTGCATGCACAGATAGGAATGCACGTGAACATATAAGAACATGCGTGCAAAGACAGGTACGTGTGTGTACATGTTGCATATACATCTTGAGCAGGCAACTTTTTGAGTTAGGAAAGTGCATGTGCATCTTGAGATCGAAACATTTTGAGATTTGCGTACAAAAAGGTCCCTAGTGCATATGCAAGTGCAATGTTGGGCCACGCCTATGGAAGTGCATTTAATTAGTGTTGTTTTGATCATTAGCAATTCAGGCAGCAATGGGACATACGATGGACAAGGTTTTCACCCCCCACCCCCATCCTAAGATGTACCTAGAAAGTTGATGACATACGTGATTAGTATAGTGGATTTTAAGAGGACTCTTCTTCATAGTTCTCTATCACTCTTGCTTTCTTCTATTTTTTCTTTCCTCCTTGCTCCATCTTATTGCTTTCTTCGACTCTATGTAGTTAGCAGATTTTAAGAGGACTCTTCTTCATAGTTCTCTATCACTCTTTCTTTCTTCTATTTTTTCTTTCCTCCTTGCTCCATCTCACTGCTTTTTTTGACTCTATGTAGTATTGCTTTCTTTGACATTTTTAATTGGTTTTGGGATGGGTTCCCCTCTTCTCTGACAAGGGTGAGGTACTTGTGTTTGGCCCATCTAGCTAGAAGTGACACACCCATCTAGCTAGGCTCGTGAGTGCACACCTAGGGGAATTGGTGGTTCTTGGCTTGCTGCTGCATAAGCTTTTGAGGTTGATGTGAAAGGAATATCCTATTCATAATGTGTTTGGCTATGGTTTTGGGGTTCCATGAATTCTTTAATCTTTTCTTGCTAAGGTTGAGCATGAGGTTCCAGTAGCATTGGTAGCCTTTGTTTGCAATTTCCACTTTGCCTTGGTACTTTCTTGAATTCTTCAATCTTTCCCTTACCTTTTGCTAAGGTTGAGCATGAGGTTCCAGTAGTGCTGGTAGCCGTTTTTGCTATTTCCACTTTACCTTGGTACTTCCCTAGGTGGATGAAGAAGTTGGTGATAAGGATGGCATGATTTTAGGTACCCAGGTACTTGTGTTACCCTTGTAATACCCTTGGGCCACTATAAGAGTGTTAGGCATCCACCATCCTTGGGTAGCACTTCTCTGTCAAGGTTGCATTCTTTGGGATGGTGTTGACTATATTGCTTTAGGTAGCCAGAGGTGTGTTTGACTTGCAAAGTATCCTTGGGCTTCTTAACAACTTCTTCCTAATAAATCATGTCTTTTGTTTAGGATGGTTTTTGCTACCTTATATTGCGGTCCACCTTGTGGTGTGGCTGTCATTGGTTTATGCTACTCCCTTTGCTTGGGTATCCAGATTTGCTTTTGAGTCTCATAGTATCACCCAGATTTGCTTTTGAGTCTCATATTATCCTTGTGCTTCCAGAAGTATTTTTTTCTGCACTCACCATTTGTCACCTTCATTATGGAAACTTTGGTGTTGTTGGGGATTGGTGGGTTTGGGCACCTGATGGTTTGATTCTCTAGGGTTAGGAATGTTAGTAGCATGGGTGTTAATTAGATTAGGAATGTTAGTAGCATGGCTATTAATTGGGCTCGGATAAGCCAAGAGTGCTGGCAGGGTATGCAATGACGAGGGTTGATCTGGCTTGGAAGTGAGACTTCTGAAGGAATTAGGTTAGTAACCCTGCTGCTCTATAGGTAAGTAAAAAACCAACCTCTTCTTTAGTGTTATGGATGAAGTAAGGGCTCCCTTGGTGGTTGACTCAATTAGCTCGAGAACTTCTTTGCTGGGAGAATGGGCATTTGTGGTGTGGAGGTTTTGTAATACATGGACTCTTTTTATATCTCATTAGAATAGTTACCTGTCCCAATGTTGTAATGTAGTGGTTCTTGAGTCCCAATCAATTCAGCATTGATTATGTCCCATCCATCCTCATCCAAGAAGTACTTCACGCATGGTACTTCTAGGCATGACATAAAACTTTCCTTCCAAGTTCTTATTCCCAATGTGAAACATGGCGATGAAAGCTCCTATGCATGTGGTTTGTAATGAGTTAACTCCTTTCCAACATACGCTCTTGTGGGGGTCAATGATGGCTATAACGTGCACAAAGTAGGTTATGGGTGGCTCATGTATCCACGAGTGCTAGCTTTTGCTCTAGACTAGTTTCTATGGTCATGTTTAGCCAGAGTTTTGTTGGGATTCACCTCTAGTTTTCCTCCTTCGAGGCAGAAACAGTTCTCTACCAGAACTTACAGAAAACTATAAAAAATACTCTGCAGTGACAAAATGGGGCCCGTAACGCGCTCGAAACATGAAAATGGCAAAAACAAATGTGGTTTAATAAGATAGTATACCTGCCCTATAGCTCCGCTCCCGCAAAGATAGCTCCTTAATCGGAGATGTGTAGCTCTCCTAGAGCTACTAAGGGGGTGTTGTACCTAAACCAAGAAGGGGAAAGAGATGATGGTGCCCTTACCTGTGTAGTACCGCTTCCTTGCTTGTTCTTGCCTCTTGCTTGCCTCCTTAGCTCTCACACGAACCAGGCTCTAATACCATAAAGAGAATGTGGGGAAGAGGGAGAGCTTCAGACCCTAGCAAACAAACACACACACACAAGAGAGAGCAAGACACAAGAGAGAGATGGATAGCTAAATTTTCTTCTATCTTTTTCTTCTCTACTCAACCAACATAACATAAAGATAAGAGTACACACTATATGGGTTAGTACTCAACTACTACAACATACAAGGGTCGGTCCATAATGTGAATGTGACTAAATGAGCTGGCGCTATAACTATGCTTGTCTCTACTAATCCAAAATGACTGTCACACAGCCTGTCATCCCACTGGCCGCATATCACCCACAATCTCACCAACCATGCCACTGGTGTAGATGCAAAAACTATCACCACCCAGGCAGGTCATGAATGTCTCTCGTAGCACTAGTTGAGCTCGATATCTCAATAGCATCCACTTCATGATGCAGTGTTTTGAAATCCATGACGCAATTATCTCTTTTGCTTAAGCTTTTATCTTGATCCATGTTGTTGTTTTGAAAGCTATGGATTCAACATCATGTAGTAATTGTGTCCCCATTTGCAAAACTAAGGTTTCATCTTGATTTATGCTGAGGGTTTTACCTTGATGCTTTGTTCTTTGTCCCTGCATTGATGGCAGTGTTCTATGTCTTTGTGTTGATGTTTAGGCTTTACCCATAGGCCTTCAAAACTAGCATTGATGCAGTGTTCTATGTCTTTGTGTTGATGTTTAGGCTTTACCATAGGCCTTCAAAACTAGCATTGATGCACTGTTCTATGTGATGCAAGTTGTGACAGAAATTTACTGGCTCATGATATAGAGAGAAAAGCAAGTGGTTGTCTTGCGTGTGTGGGGTTGTGTGTGGCCTCCTATGCCACAACTATTGGAAGAGAGAGAGAGAGAGAGAGAGAGAGAGAGAGAGAGAGAATAGAAAGAGAGTGTTGACAGTGAACCATTAGAGAGAGAGAGTGTGTGTGTGTGTGTTATGTGTGTGGGGTTGTTTTGCAAGTGGGCACTAGGCACTAGGAACCAAGAGCCAAGCAATGCTCAATAGTGCAAAGCATCATGCAGGGCTTGCCATGCAACATGGCCCAATATGAATGGCCATTGGCTATGTAGCATAGACTCATGGAAAGCAAGTGTGAGATCTACAAATTGGCCTTGATACCTAGCCGATATAGTGTTCATACATGGACTGCCTTCATACCTAGCCCATAGTGTTCATACATGGACGGCCTTTATACCTAGCCCACAGTGTTCATACATGGAAGGCCTTTATACCTAGCCCACAGTGTTCATACATGGATAGCCATATATAGTGAAAAAATAGGTTCTAGGTATCCAAGGCTACCTAGGCTTTGTGCAAACACCAAGTCTAAAGCATTTACTCTCACTAAGTAATCCCGTGGTGCGCCTTTCATAGACAATCAGTGATCGCACACACCAACTATACAAAATAGGGCTTATAAAAGTGAAAGGTGGAAGTCTTGATGCTGCCCATGCTATAGGAAGTGAAAATTGGTGTGGTGGCAGCTGGCATCAATGTCTGAGAGGTTTTCCCATAGAGGGTTAACAAAATGATAGAGAAACTTTGGGAGAACATTTGAGAAGTCTGGGCTATATAATACAACTAGTATATATAATAACTCTCTAGCTTGGGAGTTGCAGTGAATGAGGATGATAAGAAAGATGTGCTTCTATCAAGTATAGAAGAGGTTTCAAAATTCTCTGAAATCTTAACTATACTAAGGGTGTCTTAGAAATTGACTTATGATGAGATAATTACAATCCTCTTAAATAAACACTATCATTAAAAAGAAATCTCAAATTTTTTTGAGTCAAATAGGGTCATGTTCACAAAGGGGAAAGGAAAAAGAACTATTAGATGCAATTTCTGCATGAAGCTCAAACACACAAAGGACCAATGCTTCAAGAAGATGGCCACAAAGAAGAGTAAGAGAAGGCACAGGAAAACATGGTGGTAGAAGGTGAAGAATAAATCCATAAAGCATAAGCATCCTTAGTAGTAAAAACACACAACAATATCGTGGGCGGATAGCATTTCTCCAAAAGAGGAAGATTATGACTAGGCTTTCTAAAAGCCAATATGTGTGGGTCATGTGTGTTAGAAATAATGTCCTAAACATGAGCTATTTTCCTATGGTTATTTCTACCATTTTTCCTTGTTGTAAGTGCTCTTTGGTGAAGCACATTTACCAAGCATCTAGACTAACATATTCCCTTGATTTAGGAGCATCCCCCCTAGCGTCTCTCAACATTTGGAATCTACCTCTTTTAGGTGCTCAATTATCTCCACTATTTTAGACTAGCTACTCTCTACCTTTACACGTCATAGGTGATTTAAGTAGAGCTTGGCTTTCTCTCAATGTACTTGCCTATATATTATGCCTCTCATTTTCAATAAGATATACTCTCATTTTACAACTTAATCTTGCCCACATTATGCTCATTTGATTAGTGTATTCTTAATCACTTTAGCTTAGTTTAATTATACTTCCAAGTAATTCCATCATGATGATTAAGTCCTACCTAATTCTGACCAGTTCATTCCATCCAGCTGATTCCGTCCAGCTGATTCTGCCCTACTGATTTTGTCTTGCTGATTCCATCTAACTAATTCCGTCCTACGGATTCTGTCTTGTTGATTCCATCTAACTAATTTCGGCCTGCTGATTCAGTCCTACTGAATAGTCAAGTTGATTCTAACTTGTGATACTTGGCCTTTGTGTTCTTATAAGAGGACGCTATTTCAAAAATGCTTGTGCTCTCGGGGATTCTGAAGACCAAAGATAAAGACAAAGCTTGTTTTTCAAAGGCTGGCTACTCATATGGAGAAGAAGAAGTGCAGCACCATCTAGTGGAACATCATGAGGCCTACTTTCCTTTTGGAGATTATGCTTTTTGATGTTCCATGGAACTAGTCTATTTAGCTCTCACTTTATTTCCTTTATTTGTTTTAAGGCTTAGATACTTTTCTTGTGGCATTGTAAACCAAGGAGCTTTTGATGTACCATCTTTCTATATGGGCATCTTTTGTTTATGAATCACCCACTTTTATTTTATGGAGCCTCACTTTGGTCATCATACCCACAATATCTTAAGCTTTGTATCCAATTTTTGATTGTGGGAGGGGAATTCAATCCTGGGACATCTTAGCTATCTTATTTTATCTTTACCCATGTTTGGTTCATGGGAAGGTGTTAGAAATAATGGCCCAAACATGAGCTATTTTCTTGTGGTCATTTCTACCATTTATTCTTGCTGTAATAAGTGCTCTTTGGTGAAGAAGATTTACCAAGCATCTAGCTTACCATTTTCCCTTAATTTAGGAGCATACCCTTGTGTCCCTCAACATTTGGAATCTACCTCTTTTAGGTGCTCAATTATCTCCACTATTTTAGCCTAGCTACTCTCCACCTTTACACCTCATACATTAGGGGAAGGTTGAGGTCTATAGGGGCCCTTTAAGATGCCATGTGATTAAAAGGTTATTAAGGAAAAGGGCCAATCGTGTGATGCCATGTATACAAAAATGTTGGGTGACTAAAGGTGGTCAAAAGATTCTCTAGAAGATGCCTTTTTGTACTTTTCATTTCCAAAAAGTGGGGGGGAAGTTTTTGAAATTTCGGACGTCCATAACTTCTACATATGAGCTCAAAATTTGTCGGAGATTATAGATCTAGAATCTACTCGTCGAGCTCTTTCCATAGATATGTCACATGATATAGTTTTGCTCGCTCCATTTCAAATTCAATTTTGGCGGAAAACTTTGAAATTCAAACTTCTAGCCGTTTGAAGAACAAGAAGGTATCTAAAGTCAAAGAAACTTAACGTTTTAACAAAAAGTCATTAAAATCATAATATGGCAGCTTAAAGGGCCCCTATAGACCTCAACCTTCCCCTAATGGGTGATGTAAGTAGAGCTTGGCTCTCTCTCAATGTACTTTCCTATATATTAGGCCTCTCATTTTCAATAAGATATGTTCTCATTTTACAACTTAATCTCGCCCACATTATTCTCATTTAGTTAGTGCATTCTTAATCACTTCAGCTTAGTTTGATTATGCTTAAGAATGAGGTTTAATGTGTGCTCGGATCCACCTTGAATCCAACAAGGTGTGTGTGTGTGTGTGATTTGTGATTTGTATAGGTCAAGGGATAAGGCTACTAGCCTACAAATGTATGTACTCACATGAAAGGGTTTCATCATTAATCGATCGACCATCATTGAGTCCTGTAATACTTTCTCTCAATTGAGCTTTATCGTATCATCTCTCTCTCTCTCTCTCTCTCTCTCTCTCTCTCTCTCTCATGTATCTATCTCACTCACCTTGTGCACAACTCGTGACCACCATGCAATTTGTACAATGCCTAGCCTATGATATTTTTTGTGCAAAACCTAAATCAAGGAGTTTCCAAACCTCTCTGTGTGTGTGTGTGTGTGTGTGTGTGTGTGTCTTTTGCATATGTGCCTCACTCACGTTGTGCATAGCTCATGGAATTAATACAATGCCTAGCCTTTGATGTTTTTATCACAAAACCTCAATAGAGGACTTGCTAAACCTCCATAATCTGACATTTAGTTGTTTGGTAAAAATATATAAGATCTTGACTAAGAAATGACTCATAAGATGGAAAGCATGTCATAATGACCCATTTGGTGAGAACATTTGGGGCACCTTATCTTGCTATCAACCTTCTCAAAATGACATTACTAAGTACTTGATCTCTTGTGTAAAGATTATTAATGCCTCTTACTCATGACTAGGAGCAATGCATGACACTACTAAGTAAGCAATGCATGAAACTACTAAGTACTTGATCTCTTGTGTAAAGATTATTAATGCCTCTTACACATGACTAGCAGCAATGCTAGCCTTTTGCACATGACTAGTAGCAATGCTCCATCTTCCTAAATTATTATGCTAGCCTTTTGCACATGACTAGTAGCAATGCTCCATCTTCCTAAATTATTATGCTTCTCACTAGATAGAGTTTTCTTAGGCATGAATTTATAACATCCATGAGGCTACTTAAATGTTAATGTCAAATGAGGCCTTGGCATTTAGCAACACTTAAGGAATAACACATGGTTGCTAGATCTTGGCAAATTCACCATATTCAATGAACTAATCCACCTGAACACTATCTTTGAAAATTTATGTTTGCATCTTGAAAACTCTTAATACAAGGGTGAACTATCAATTGGGACAAAATAACATCTCTAATGGCATGATCCATGGTAGCAGTGACTTATTTGAAATACCTAGCAAAATCATTGTCAAATTTTTTGTCCCTTCTTTTTTCTCACCTCAACATTATGGCATGGCACCTATAGATCCGTAGATCTAGCTCGTTGATGATGCTCCGCAAACCTTAATTATTGTGTAATTGTTATGGACACATGCACTATAGTCTCCTAATGCCATTATATTGCATTGGGAAAGGGCCCTTATTGTTTTCTAGCAATACTATCTATTCTCATTTATAGCCTACATCGAAACAAACCTTGAGGAACAAATTTCAAACTTAAGAACATTGATTTTTAAGGTAAATCATGCTATTAAAAGGTATCAACCACCAAGGTTTTTGGCTATGATAAGTTCCTAAATTACTCCTCAAATGATACTTAGTCACCTAGGATCCCTATCTTATGGTAATTTTGACCATACATTATTGCCAGATATGTATTTTGGGCATACAAAAGTACACCTTTTACAAAATTCTAGGATGTGGCGCACCTGGTAGTTGACTCCGCAGTATGGTACTGCATACACAAAACGGGCTACTGTGGTATGGGCAAAGTCCTTTTGTTATAGTGGATGCACTATATTGATGTGATCTTCATAAAAATTTCTTATACGTAAAATTTGAAGGAGTATCCACCTTTGAACCTTAAATATAGGTAAAGTATTTATATCATGAGAACATGGAATGGGTGGGTGTGTGTGTGTGTGTGTGTGTGTGTGTGTGTAGAGAGAGAGAGTGAGAGATGCTTTGTCTGTACACATGTGTGTAAAAATACTTGAATAGTGAATCTTACATAAGGTGAAATTTATAGCATACCTATACATGTGTAAACAGAATAGTGAATGTCATGGTGAATCTCATATAAGGCAAAATCTAGGATGAGACTAACAACCGTCGCATAATTTAAAACTATAGTCCTTGCTTTAAGAAGCTATTCTTTTCACATCCAAAAATATTAGTAGTCGTTGCTTTAAGAATCCTTTGTATTCATGTCCAAAATAATAACTTGAAGTACCAACCTATGCTTTTGGCCCTTTCTTTTGCTATTATTTTATAAGGGTTAAGAATGTGTGAAGGACAAGTTGTTCAAGGATGCAATCCTTGGTTCTTAAGGAAACGTTTTTCTCTAAAAAATATTAATGGTTACAAGTATACAAAGAAATGTTTTTGGAACCCTTCTTTTCCTCTTTAATGAAGAGAAGTGGGGGCCACAATAGCAGAAATTAAACTTGCTTTTCTAACCAATGAAACAAAGGATAACCATCAAGCTGAAACGGTTTTTATTGAAAAAATGCATACGTCACCCACCATGGTCTTATAACTGAAACTTAAAAATTGTTGAATCAATAAATTCAAGCCTTAGCAAATTACAACCGGATTTTCTCAATTTAAGAAGTTGAAATTTACATTGAAGGACAGTTTTTTTCTTTCCTTAACATTAAGGGAAAATCCTAACTATTAGAGAGCACACCCATCATAACTTGTCCTGCTGTGCGTGCTGTGTGGCTATTAGAGAGCACACCCATAACTTGTCCTTTTATCTCGTGCTATGTGCTGTGTGGCACAGCACAGCACACCCATAACTTATCCTTTTATCTCGTGCAGCAGACAGCCAGTAGGTAGGATTTTATTTTTTATTTTTTCCTTTACACTAAGGGAAAATCCTAACTATTACTATTATTATTAGAGAGAGCACACTACATGGCTCGCGAAGTTCCTCCAGGGCTTGTTAGGCGACGGGGAGGTATTCGCTTGATTATTAATCAGTATCGTCGTATGATAATATAATGTGAGCAGGTGGTGCATCACGGGGTGCCCGATCGCGTGATCGAGGGCATGTGGGTGGCCGCTCGGAAGTTCTACGAGCAGCCGGCCGAGGCCAAGCGGGCTTTCACAACGACGAGGCATGAACTTCATGAGCAACCAGCTCACAGAGGCCACCAACTGATGGTGCGCCGCCGCCCGGGCATCTGCGACGGCTTCCAAGACGCCCGTGAAATCTTTGGTTAGTAATTGAGGATTACTTTTGTTTAATAAGGTCGACATTGTGCTAGTTAACACTCTGGGTTGATTGGATCATTGCACAAAACATAGAGCTCACTTGCTATAAAAGCAAAGCTCACCATTCTTTTCTGATCTTTGAATAAGGAAATGTATGACCAATGTGGGTCTTGTTTGGATGGTTATGTGTGTAGGGAAAGCCTTCTGGACTTTGGGCATGATGTACAAAAGCTTGGCAATGATTTGTATGATGCTATGTTCGAGAGCCTTATTGGGAAGGAAAGCATGGATAACCACAAAAGCAAAAAAGGGCTTCCCACAATTGAGAGAGTAGTCCTCACCCTTAACTTTTACCCTCCGTGCTTGGACCCCAATGCTATTACTACCGGCTTCAAAGAGCACACAGACGTGGGCACTCTTACCTGCCTCTTATTACGAGATGAGGTTGGCGGCTTACAAGTGCAGTCCCCATCTGGTGAATGGGTTGAACTCAAGTATCGACCCAACGTTTTTGTGGTTCTCTTGGCGGATCAAATGGAGGTTTGTCACATCTTCAACCTATGTTATAACCACCTCTCTTAGGATATATATACGATATATTACGGTAGCTAAAAGATATTGGAAGCAAGGAGTGCTAGGCGTATGAGATCAATACTCCCCCTCCTCTTCGCCAAACAATAGGCGCATGGGATCAATACTCCCTTCCCCTCCCCTTTGCCAACAACCACACCTCCCCCACCCAACAATTGGATTAAAAAGAAACGAACCTCACGTAAGGTGTGAGATATTTATATAATATAATATATTACACTAATCCCTCCCTTGTTCCAAAGGAGTGGGATATAAAGAAATGAACTTCCTCTCAACCTTCTTTATATCCCACCCAAGGAGTGGATATAAAGAAATGTACCTTCCCTAAATACAAAAAAAGAAAATGATAATTAAAAGGTCTTACAGGAGTCACCTTGCTGCTGCTCTGCAGATCTTGACAAATGGACGGTATAGATCATCTCCCCATCGTGTCATAGCTAATCCAAACAAGTTACGGATCTCTCTTCCCTTTACATTTGGACCTCCAGAGGAAGAATTTATTGCTCCTATTCCTGAGCTCATTAACCATGCGTGTACCAAGGAGCCACTTTAAAAGAGTACATAATGCGCTACTTCGATCCTATTCCTGAGCTCATTTGGACCTCCAGAGGAAGAATTTATTGCTCCTATTCCTGAGCTCATTAACCATGATTACCCATGCATGTACCAAGGAGCCACTTTAAAAGAGTACATAATGCGCTACTTCGATACAAGTCTACCGAACCATAAGAAAGGCCTTGAATTTTCCAAGGCTCTTATTGAGAGATCAATGAATGAAATGGAACAATAATTATCTTGATTTATTAGTTATGTTCATTTTTCTTTGGACTTATATGCAGTATTTATTTGTTTTGTAGAATGAAACAATATCTCATTAAATAAAAATAATTATTTAGTGTACATTGAAAGATTTGTATTTTTGTATTGCGTGTAGATACAAAGAAGTTTCTTAGGGGCTAAAGATAAATTATACATAAAATAATATACTTTTTAGTGTAAAGATAAATTATGAAAAAAACTAAATAAAAATAGATAAGTTTTAATCTTAAAAATATCTATATATATAATTTAAAAAAATAATGCCAATAAATTATACATACATTACACATGTTGCCTTTTAAAAATGGCTACAACTTCTAAAGAGACATTCGTCCCCTCTATATAAGTTAATATGTTTACATTATCTACATTGTGTAAGAAAATATGGTAGCAAAAGAAGGAGGATCTTCAAAATACAAAGCATTGAGTTGCAAAAAGAAGTCAATAATAAGAAATATTACTATTTTCAAACTTTGATTACAAATTATGGTAGGTCAGCTCATTGTTATGCTATTTTCTACTTCCCTTAGTGCTAAACTTCATTATGGCTAAGGCTTTCCTGCATCTCCAGAGGTTTGATAGAAACTCAATATGAAGAGCGCCTTTGTGTGAATGTATGCTCTTATGTGTGTGTGTGTGTGTGTGTGTGTAGAGTGTGTGTGTGAGAGCATATCTTAATACAAAGTTCTGTTGGAAATTATTTCATCCCTAGATGGAATTTCCCATCCGTATTGATGCTTGTATTTGGCTCCATATGAAGCCCTGCATTGGCATATCTTAGCAAAGATTTTTTTACATTTTTTCTACCATTTTTTGGTATTTTTAAGGCATTTCATAGCATTTTTTACTACAACCTTGCTGTCGACCTACTACTAGAGCTGGCCGATAAGCATACTAAGGTACTATAAAAGCGTTGGCTCCCTTTTTCCCCCTCATATCATCTCATGTTTCAACATTCAATTGAGGTCATTAGCACCTATTACTGCTTCTCATCATTGTACAGCTACTACTACTTTCCTCGTGCGCTCAGATTTCAGCCAATAAACATCAGTTTCCAGCATTTACAAGTCTTCTACCTAGGCCTACATTTGTGTTTTATATTTGCTTCAATTTCTTTCATGGTATCAGAGAAAAATGTTGACCTATTGAGCAGAAGAAAGTTGCGTTTTTCGTTTTGGAGAAGAGGCTTTGACAGTTTGTTGCATTTTCTGCAGATTTCAGCGTAGAAGGTGCTGTGTATTCTTCCGAGAGCAGAGGGTTCCTCAAGAGTGTTGTGTTTTCTTCATCTAACACCTTGGACTATTGTATTTTTTAATTTTCAGCAAAGATTATTGATTTTTCTGATTGTTGAAGCCCTCTTCTAGGTGTTGTGGGACAAGGAACTACATCTTGGAGATATCTTCTTCCTCTCCTTTCAGTTTCCCTCCCTCCCTCCCTTTCTTCTTGTTGTGCACAGCTTGAGAGGAGAACTTGCTGATTCTATTTTAGCCCCTTTCTTCAGAGAAGGTTTCTTGTCAGAGGACATGGCTTCTTGAGATTTCTCTACTGCTGCTCCTTCTCCTGTTGATTCTCCACAGCACCATCATAGCCTGGATCCCTTGCTCTCAACGCTCTATAAGTGGTTCCTATTCCCAATCCTTCCTCTCTGAGTTTCTCTCATCGAGGTCTTGCTCCCACCCCTACCCACATACCATCCTACAATCCTCACCAAGTCAGTGACTCCATGAAGCTTTTCGCAACCAACTATCATACTTGGTCTTTCTACATTCAGTTGTTTCTAGAAGGAGCCGGTGTGTGGATGACTATCTTCACACCTCAATCGGTGGAGCCTGCTTTGAGAAGCATATTGGATGCTCAGGCTCATCTTATCATCATCCATTGCATGAATCCATCCATACAAGCACAATTTGTCTCCTCCCAGAGTAATGCTCATCAGATGTGGACAAAGATCTAGAGGAGGTATGAGAGAGTTTCGATAGTGAAGATTGCCAAATTGGAGTTAGATTTGGAGAAGCTTACCATCACTGAGTCAGATAAAGTAATTGAGAAGATTGGAGAGTTTTCTCGTATATCAAGCTGTAACTTGAAGAGTACGGGAGTACCATCGACAATCCCATCCATAAACTTCTTGGTAAGTTACCTGCTTCCTTTGATTCTTTCAAGGATAATATTTATTTCCATGATTCTCTCTCCACTTTTGAGGAAGTCGTGAGTTATCTCCATGACAAGTGCATGCTTCGCGGGAAAAGGCAAGTCAGAGTGTGCTTTAACCGCCTCTACGAAGGGCAAGGGCAAAGGGGGGAAAGGAAACTCCAACAACAAAAAGCAGAAAGTCACCACAAAGTCTGCTTTTACCGCCTCTACGAAGGGCAAGAGCAAAGGCAAAGGTGGAAAAGGGAACTCTAACAACAAAAAGCAGAAAGTCACCACAAAGTCATATTAACACCATATTGGGGAATATGGGAATTTCCCACAAGTTTGGGACACGTGGTCAAAAGTTTGGATTAACCATAACTTGAACACCACTAATCCAAAATGAGCGCTTTATAGCTCTTTAGATTCTATTTTTCAAGCGCTTTCCAACGATAGGTCATATGATAGGGTTTTGAGAAACTTACAAACATGTTATCCATGTCCCCTTTTTTAAGTATTCAAAAATGGGAATTGGGAAATTCCCAAATTCACTAATATGGTGTTTATTCTAAGACGACGACGATTCTGACAATTCTAACAGCATCAAGGGTTCAGGATAAAGGAATCTTGTGAGTTTTGTGGCCGACTTGGTCATTCAGAGACCAAATATTTTGCCTGATAGGCTGCTTCCCGCAAAGCTAAAGCAAAGCACGATGTCGTGCCATGGCACGTCTATGGTGTGAAACCATGCATATAAGGCCATTAAATGCAAATCCAGATGCATGGGATTAAGTGCCATGACTTGAGTCATTATATGTACATATGTTCATATTGTAAATGAGGTTCAATAAGACGAGCTGAGACTGGGTTAGGTCTCAAAGCCTGTGTACATAACGGGTGTAGTAGGTGTTTTAACACTTGGATAGTGTGATGTTTTTTTTTAGTGGAGAAAAAGGGCAGTCTTTTGCTGTGCAGATGCATGCTTGAAGGCCAGGCAAACACTGGAGAAATGTGTGAGATTTTGTGAAGTGCACAGGCTGATAAGGAGCCATTTTGAAAGGCAGATAGCAGGAGCTGGGAGTGCCTGATGGGTATGTGATGACCTGAAGAGTTGTGGTCAGACATGCTATGAACAACTTCCTAGAAGGAAATTTTTGCAGAGGAGCTACAGTTTGAGATCTTTTTAGCACCCAAGGTGGGTACTTTTCATCCGAAATAGCTACAGATGATAGATGGCTAGTTTGAAGCGGCTTTTGTGTGCACATGATGAGCATGCTGTGGTGAGACCCAGGTGTATGGACATAGGTGGTCATCATGGGCTTGGCATACTCCTTCTGTTCAAGGAGAAACTAGCCATACCTTTTATGAATATCATCTTCCTTATTAGCTCTAAGAGCAGCTGCATCTCTCTCAAAGGGATCATTTGTACTAAGGAGTATGGAGGCTGTAGATACCCAACCACAATGAAGCGGGATAGCCAAGCAAGGGCATATGGTGAGTTGATAACAATAAGGCTTGGTACTTTAGACCATATGATTCCACCTGGATGTGTTAATTTGCCACGATCACAAGGAAACAACTCTATTGAGAGGCGAGTTGTAGTATTGATAATGATATACTTGCGCTGAATGTTAAGAGACAAGGTGGCAGCTTGCGTGGCAATAACACGAAGGGAATATCCGAGTTTAAAGCTGGAAAAAGGGAGGCGCAAGTGTATTTTTGAATTTTGGGAAATACGAAATGTTAGCTGCAAAAGGCGAAGGGGGGCCCGATTCTCTTGCGGGAAAGGAATGGGAAATGATAAAAAAACCAGAAAATGGCGCATACTAGAAGGGGGATATATGCAGAAAGGAGGGGGAAGAAAAACCAGAGTTTGGATTATTGCAGAGTACCTTGTTTTGTGAAGACAATTTCTGTTCAAGCCTTGTAGGAGTTCGAATTAAAGAGGAAATTAAGCAGCATCTAGTGATACGCTTCCTGAAACTTTCGAAAAATGAAGGGGACTGCTGCCGAATTCATGCGAAGGACGACTGACTGGACTCTCTGGTGATATGGCCCTTGTAAGTAGAGAGGTGGTGGTCTATGTGAGTGGAGCGATGGTGGTCGTCTACAAGCGCATACCAAAAGCATGGTGAGATACCAGTGGTCAAGGAGGAAACAGAGGCTGCGTGGTTGTGTTTTTTTTTTGTGTGTGAGTGAAGCGCCGGGCGGGAGAATTCTGCAGTCCACGTATAGTTTTCACCATCTTTTTTTTATGGAAGGGCAACGTTTTGGAGCCAAATGCCAAACTAGACCTTGAGTAAGGTTTCTTTTATGTTTGGACAAGTTTTTGATGCTTATTTTGGATTAATCTCCTTGTTCAAAGGATCCACATTCAAGCTGAAATTTCTGTCATAAGCATCCATGTTTTTCTTCATCAAGATATATTCTTCAACAATTTTCAAGCCATCAAGCCATGGGATATTCTTCACCAAGAGATATTCTTCAACAATTTTCAAGCCATCAAGCCATGGGATAATGTTATTTGTTGTGATGGTTTTGGAAATCATGTGACGATGTATATATATGCCATATGCTATCTTTTGCTTTGTGATTTGCTGGAATCTGTAAGGCAGGTATTCATGAAATCAAGAGATACCTTGAAATGATGGAGTTGGGAATATATGAAAAATGTGATGTGAATGGTCACATGTATATGAAAATCATTTGTAGATTGTGTTATGCCTACATGTGATTGGTTTGAGGCATTTGGAAAAAGAGTCAGAAGATCTATGCTTGATCTGGCCTTGCTCTTGACACACAATTTATGTGCAATCATCAAGCTGAATGTGGGAATAAATTGAAGTGAATTGGCACATGTACATGTCAACAACAATGGTGATGTCTTATGCTCCTTGAAGAGCTATCTGTTTTGTTTCCTTGCTGGGATTTTGGAAGCTACTCTCACAGCCAGAAGTCTCGCACTTTCCCAGCGATACCGCCCACGTCCCGACAACTTTTTGGTGAACCCGATGTGAGACTGCTGCGGTGAGAGTGTGGTGAAATACACAGGGAAGCTATGGCTGAGAATCCTGAGGGTCAGGGGGTTCATTTTGACCCCAGGGTTATGCAAATGTTTCAAATGTTTACTATGTATATGCAACAGCAGCAAGCGACTGAGAGAGGGCAAATTTCTACGACTAAAGCACTGCAGTCAATTGTGAAAAAGGTGGATCAATTTGATGGTAAGGACATCACAAAGTACCTGCACAATTACACAAAGGAAATGGAGCTAAACAGGGTGACTGAGGAGGATATGGTTCAAAGCTTTGAGCTGGTATGTGTTCCTGAAATAAGAGAGCGCATAAGAGGATTACAGGCAGCACATGGTGGCAGAAATTAGGAGGAGTTCAAGCTTGCTTTGAAGGATGAATATTTCATGGAGGATTCCGAGCGGGTGACCAAACGAACTTTCTTGGAATGGGTCACAAAACCCAAAATGGGAATTTCTACCACAGAGCTGCTAAGAGAGTTTGAGAAGCGATATGCCCAGCTGTCAAGGATTGAGAGCACAACTTTGGATAGGGAAAAAACAGAGCTCTTCTTACAAGCAGCTGGGAAAGATCTCCAAGAGAAACTCGAAATTCTCCTTGAGGATAAGGATACAGAGCAGGGACTAAAGAGTGATTGGAATGATGTCAAGGATGCGGTCACCATGTTAGCAAAGCGGCAGCGAAGGAGGGATAAAATGGTGATGAGCTCGGCAACTCCTATAATTGTTGTTTCCCCTGAGAACCTACCAAAACCAGTTGCTGCAATCCCAAAGGTAGAAGGGCCGATGGATGAGCTTATTAAGGGCATGCGAGACCTAAAACTGAAGATGTCCAGGATTGAGAAAAAAGGGCTACCATTAGGGCAGGTTTCTATGCAAAGGCCTCAAAGCAAAGAAGGGTTTACATTCAGATGTATATGGTGTGATGACCCAGAACATGCAAAGAAAGACTGTGCTAGCTATAAAGAAGCCCTCAGAAATCAACTTGTGTTTTTCAAAGATGGGAAGATCCACCTTACAGAGACTGGTCTTCCATTAAGCACAAACTTTGGAAAAGGAGGGATGAAAAAGCTGGTTGAAGATATGGTTGCTGGACATGCCATCTCTATGGTTGAGGCAGCAACCTTTGGGTTAAAGGTTGGTCAATCAAAGCAGGAATCTGAGAATGATGAAGATTATGAGAATGAAGATTTTTGGCCATCAACAATGGAGCTAATTGCATCAAAGAAGGTGTCTAAACAAGCTTTGCATGAGGCAGGTGACTGTATACGTCTTTAGACTGGCTGGGAAGAGCCTGTGGATTCTTTATCTGTTCATGCCTACATTGCAAAATGCCAGAATAATGAGGCACAGGTAGAGGAAAAGCGTAAGAGGGAGAATGAGGAAGGAGGGCCATCAAAAAGGGTCACCCGTGGTAGTGAAAAGAAGGATCCTGGGCCATCACATATGTCTCCGCCACATAGCAGATCTCCACAGGAAGTATCAATGGAAGAAGTGCTAGCAAAAATGAAGCATGAGAAGGAGAAGGGTAAAGGGAAAAGTCCACTCTACAAGCTTCAATCTGATATTGAAGCAGCAATAGACCTCAAAAAGGTGCTTGAAGAGAGGATTCTAAACAGTAGGGTGGAATTTACACTAGGGGAAGTCTTGGGGATTGCAAGGAAAGAATTCCATGATGAGATAATTGATATCATACGAAGGAAAAGGCAGTCCATAATTGAGTCTATTCCATCACAAGGGGAAGCAAGCACTTCTAAGACTCATGGAGTACAGGTACAGCAAAAGGAAGAGAGAGAGAATGTGGTGGAATGTAATCACTCTGCTGAAGGGGCACGACAAGTGCGCTTTGTGGATGAGGATGATGAAAAAGAAGTTCTTACAAAGAGTCATTACTCCAGGAGCCATTGGGCAAGGGCCACCACTGAAACCCTTGTCAAGATAGGTGACTTGGAAGAGCCGTATGTCGCTCTAATCGACCATGGGTCTAAAATAAATCTTATGGCTAAAAATCTCTACAACAAATGTAAGTGGCCAATGGATGTAGATCATGGGTGGATGATTAAAGCAGCTAATAACTCATCTGGAGAGCTCTATGCAGCCTGTCCAAATGTAAGGGTAACTATAGGGGATGTGAAAGATGATCAGAACTTCTTTGTTCAGGAGATGTCATCGTATCCCCTCATCCTTGGGCAACCCTACATTACAGCTGTGAGGATGGAAACAAAGGTTTTGGATGATGGCTCGGCATATGCAAGAATAAGGAGTAAAGATGGTAAGAAAGCTGTTCAGTTCTTGACAGTTTGCATTAACCATGAAAGGAACCGTGAGTCTCTTCGAGCACAGTCGCTCCCAAAGATAAACAGAGAATTCATGAACTACAGGGAGATGAGGGATTTTGGCCAGGTGCCATTGTAAAGCGGGATTCCAATGGTACAAGGGAAAATGAGTTCTCGCAGGACTCAATCAATGTAAATAACTTTTCAGCAAATTTTCAGGGATTTTCTAGCTATGGGTCACTGGTCTTTGTAAAAAGCAAGGATTTGAAGCGTGGCATGCGTCGACATGTACAAAATGAACAAAAAAGTCTTGAGCAGTGTGGTCTTTTGGAGAAGAATGAGTTTATTTCAGGGGTGCTTGATGAGGTGTCATTTGTGGATACTATGGATGTGCTTTTTGCTATGGAAAGAGCATGCTTACAGGGTGGAAATGAGATGATAGAGGTGATCTGTGGGAATGCATGATATAATCTAGGAATTTGAGGGGATGGAATGTAAAAACATGAATTGTGAGATGGATGCTCATGTTGATACAAAGTACAAAACGGTTGCAAAGAAGGTGAAACCAGTTGCCTTGCCCTTGCCACCAGGAAGCAAGGAGAAAATAGATAAAGCCTCTATGCAACCGAATCTCAGAGATCCAAAGAAAATTGGGCATAAGTTTACACAGGAAACCCTAAAAGAGCTGAAGATTGGTGAAAAGGATTTTCTGTTGCCAGTTGAAAGAGAATGCTTTGAGGAGATGCTTGTAAAACATGGGAAAGCCTTTGCTTTTCAGCCGCATGAGATAGGCTGTGTTGATCCAAGTGTAACAGCGCCAATGGTGATCTTCACTGTTCCACATGTGCCCTGGAACCTGCGGCCGATTCCAGTACCAAAGGCTCTCTTGCCAAAGTTGATGGAATTACTAAAAGAAAAGATCAGGATGGGAATTTTGGAGCCATCATGCGCTCCATACTCCAACAGATGGTTTACCGTGCCAAAGAAAAATGGAACACTGCGCTTCATTCAAGACATGCAGCCTGTAAACAAGGTCACAATCAGGAATGTGGGAGCAGGTCCGATTGTGGACGAGTTTGCAGAAGCATTTACAGGGAAAGCTATATACTCTATGGGTGATCTGTATTCGGGATATGATCAGTTCCAGCTGGATATGCAAAGTAGGGACTTGACCACAATGAAAACTCCTTTGGGATTGGTAAGGATGTGCACCTTACCACAGGGAGCCACCAACTCAGTGGCGCACATGATGAATGGAATGAATAATGTTTTGCGAGACTTCATACCACAAATAACTATGCCTTTTCTGGATGATGTGCCAATAAAAGGCTGTGATGAGAAAGATAAAGATGAGAATTTGGATTCGAGGGGGTGCCGCAAGTTTGTGGCAAATCATATAAAAGATTGTGATATGATTCTATCCAGGCTTGAAGAGGTGAATCTTACTTTATCTGGATTGAAATCAATGTTTGGGGTTGGTGAAGTGCTAATAGTGGGGCATCTTTATAGTACTAGTGGACGTCGACCTTGTCCAGCCAAGATAGATGCAATACAAAAAATGAAAGAGATATGCATTAATGTTACAGAGCTAAGGAGATTTCTTGGTGCATGTGTCTTTTATGTTATATGGATCCCACATTATGCACATGTAGCAGATCCTCTTTATCAACTTTTGAGGAAAAATCAAAAATTTTTGTGGAGTGCAGCACATATTAAATCTATGCGGAAGCTAAAATATTTGCTCCAATCATCACCTACTCTAAGGAAGGCAGATTATGAGTGTGGCAGGCCTGTGATTGTTACAGTTGATACTAGTCCTACTAGGATAGGATGGGCAGTGGGGCAAGATGATGAGGATGATCACAGGTATGTAATCAGATTTGGAGCAAAGGTATTAAGCATTCGTCAGCGAAAATATCCACAGATCAAGAGGGAGTTATGGGGAATAGTCACTGCTCTAAAATGTGAAAAAGAATATCTTATTGGGGCATCTGTACTTGTGGAAACTGATTGCTTCCTTGGGGGATGATTACAAGTTGCACCACTCCAGATATTGCTATGCTTAGGTGGATTGCCTATATCAAGTCACTAAATCCTGAATTTGAGCATATTGCAGGAAAAGATAACCCAGTTGTTGCAGATATGCTATCAAGAGCCAGGTATGAAGATGAAGAAGAGATGATTAGTGACATTGATGATGTAGGTACAAAGTTCTATACTATTGCATATGCAAAAGGGGACCATACTTGCTTATCAAATGCACTTGAGTCTTTTACTGAGGAAATGTATGAAGGAGATTGGTTGCTTATTGGTCAATACTTGAGTACTTTGATAAGACAGGAAAATTGGTCTGATTGAGAATTTAAGAGGATCCGCAGAAAAGCATATGGGTATTTTCTAAAGGATGGGTACCTGTGGAAGCATCCTAAGCAGAGGAATGCTATGCCACAGAGAGTCATATGTGATAAAGAGACTCAAGGGAAGCTCATGAAAGAATTCCATGAGAGTCTCTGGGCTGGACATGGAAGTGTGTGGGCCACCTTTACCAAAATAAAGGAAAGATATTGGTGGAAAGGAATGTACAAGGATGTATCCCAATATGTGGAAACATGCATGGTATGTCAAATGTACTCGAATGTGCGACATCGTGATGGCTTGCAGCCAACCTACCCACCTGCCATGCACTACAAATGGGTAGTGGATCTAGTTACAATGCCTTTGGGAATTTGGCAGATGCGGTACATAGCACTTGCAAGAGAAGATTTGACAAATCAGGTGGAAGGGCGTGCTCTTAGAACAAAGAGTATGGAAACAGTATGCAAATTTCTCTTGGAAGATGTGATTTGCTGGTATGGTTGTGTTGGGAAAATAACAGCTGATAGGGGTGAGCTAGATGTTGAAGAAGCAAGGGAATTCTTCTCTAGAATTGGCATCAAACTGGCCCTAACATGTGCTTACAACCCTGAGGGCAACGGTAAAAGTGAGCGAGGACATCCTCCAATCATTAAAGCTTTGGCTAAGGCATGCAGAGAAAGAATGCGAGAGTGGCCAAGGATGCTACCATATGCTTTGTGGGCGGACCGTACAACTCATAGCTTAGTGACAAGATACATGCCTGCAGAATTAATGTATGGTCAGAAGCCAGTAATGCCAGTTGAAGAAGTAGTTCCAACTTGGAATGTATTACCCTGGCTGGAAGGATTGAACAGGGAAGACCTCCTTGCATTGCGAATAAGGCAGCTGGAGAGGAGGCCTGAAGATGTAGAACTTGCTAAAGCTCGTTTGAAAGATGCAAGGTTGAAAAATAAAGAACGATTTGATAGAAGACACAGACTCCGGCCAAAACCTATTGAAGAAGGTGATTGGGTCCTAATGTATGATAGTAGCCTTGACAACCAGTTCACTGTTCAAAGAAAGTTTGCAAAAAGATGGTTTGGCCCTTACATTGTCAAGCATGTGCATGGAAATGCCACGTATACCCTGTGTGAGCTTGATGGAACAGAGATAAAGAATCTTGTAGCAGGCAAAAGGATCAAGATGTTTAAAAGAAGGCATGACAGTGATCCTTTTGATTCACAGGAGACTCAGGATGAAAGGCTTGACAGTGATAGTATGGATATGGTTGAAGAGGAAGAGGATGATCTCCCTGATAATGTACAAGATGATGATGACATCCAGATATATGTGGATCTTGATGATGATTTGGCACATACCAGAGGATGTGCAGGTTTAGAGGGGGTGGATGTCATGCCATGGCACATCTATGGTGTGAAACCATGCATATAAGGCCATTAAATGCAAATCCAGATGCATGGGATTAAGTGCCATGACTTGAGTCATTATATGTACATATAGTCATATTGTAAATGAGGTTCAATAAGACGAGCTGAGACTGGGTTAGGTCTCAAAGCCTGTGTACATAACGGGTGTAGTAGGTGTTTTAACACTTGGATAGTGTGATGTTTTTTTTTAGTGGAGAAAAAGGGCAGTCTTTTGTTGTGCAGATGCATGCTTGAAGGCCAGGCAAACAGTGGAGAAATGTGTGAGCTTTTGTGAAGTGCACAGACTGATAAGGAGCCATTTTGAAAGGCAGATAGCAGGAGCTGGGAGTGCCTGATGGGTATGTGATGAACTGAAGAGTTGTGGTCAGACATGCTATGAACAACTTCCTAGAAGGAAATTTTTGCAGAGGAGCTACAGTTTGAGATCTTTTTAGCACCCAAGGTGGGTACTTTTCATTCGAAATAGCTACAGATGATAGATGGCTAGTTTGAAGCGGCTTTTGTGTGCACATGATGAGCATGCTGTGGTGAGACCCAGGTGTATGGACATAGGTGGTCATCATGGGCTTGGCATACTCCTTCTGTTCAAGGAGAAACTGGCCATACCTTTTATGAATATCATCTTCCTTATTAGCTCTAAGAGCAGCTGCATCTCTCTCAAAGGGATCATTTGTACTAAGGAGTATGGAGGCTGTAGATACCTAACCACAATGAAGCGGGATAGCCAAGCAAGGGCATATGGTGAGTTGATAACAATAAGGCTTGGTACTTTAGACCATATGATTCCACCTGGATGTGTTAATTTGCCACGATCACAAGGAAACAACTCTATTGAGAGGCCAGTTGTAGTATTGATAATGATATACTTGCGCTGAATGTTAAGAGACAAGGTGGCAGCTTGCGTGGCAATAACACGAAGGGAATATTTGAGTTTAAAGCTGGAAAAAGGGAGGCGCAAGTGTATTTTTGAATTTTGGGAAATACGAAATATTAGCTGCAAAAGGCGAAGGGGGGCCCGATTCTCTTGCGGGAAAGGAATGGGAAATGATAAAAAAACCAGAAAATGGCGCATACTAGAAGGGGGAGATATGCAGAAAGGAGGGGGAAGAAAAACGAGAGTTTGGATTATTGCAGAGTACCTTGTTTTGTGAAGACAATTTCTGTTCAAGCCTTGTAGGAGTTCGAATTAAAGAGGAAATTAAGCAGCATCTAGTGATACGCTTCTTGAAACTTTCGAAAAATGAAGGGGACTGCTGCCGAATTCATGCGAAGGACGACTGGCTGGACTCTCTCGTGATATGGCCCTTGTGAGAAGAGAGGTGGTGGTCTACGTGAGTGGAGCGATGGTGGTCGTCTACAAGCGCATACCAAAAGCATGGTGAGATACCAGTGGTCAAGGAGGAAACAGAGGCTGCGCGGTTGTGTTTTGTTTTTGTGTGTGAGTGAAGCGCCGGGCGGGAGAACTCTGCAGTCCACGTATAGTTTTCACCATCTTTTTTTTATGGAAGGGCAACGTTTTGGAGCCAAATGCCAAACTAGACCTTGAGTAAGGTTTTTTTTATGTTTGGACAAGTTTATGATGCTTATTTTGGATTAATCTCCTTGTTCAAAGGATCCACATTCAAGCTAAAATTTCTGTCATAAGCATCCATGTTTTTCTTCATCAAGAGATATTCTTCAACAATTTTCAAGCCATCAAGCCATGGGATATTCTTCATCAAGAGATATTCTTCAACAATTTTCAAGCCATCAAGCCATGGGATAATGTTATTTGTTGTGATGGTTTTGGAAATCATGTGACGATGTATATATATGCCATATGCTATCTTTTGCTTTGTGATTTGCTGGAATCTGTAAGGCAGGTATTCATGAAATCAAGAGATACCTTGAAATGATGGAGTTGGGAATATATGAAAAATGTGATGTGAATGGTCACATGTATATGAAAATCATTTGTAGATTGTGTTATGCCTACATGTGATTGGTTTGAGGCATTTGGAAAAAGAGTCCGAAGATCTATGCTTGATCTGGCCTTGCTCTTGACACACAATTTATGTGCAATCATCAAGCTGAATGTGGGAATAAATTGAAGTGAATTGGCACATGTACATGTCAACAACAATGGTGATGTCTTATGCTCCTTGAAGAGCTATCTGTTTTGTTTCCTTGCTGGGATTTTGGAAGCTACTCTCACAGCCAGAAGTCTCGCACTTTCCCAGTGATACCGCCCACGTCCCGACAACGAGTCCTCCTCCGATGGCTCAAACACTTCACCCATGACAGATGGCTCAAATACTTCATCAACGAGAACAGAGGAGAGTATGAAGTCTCATGCTAATATGGCTTTTCTTGCTATCTATGATCCCCCTGTTCTTTCATCTTCATAGGATCAAGATGAGTCCATCCTAGTGTGGTCACAAAGGAGACTTCTGATTTAGAAGTCAGTGCCTCTAATCCTTTTGGATGAGTATCTTCCTTCCCTATGCTGTTACATGCTGATGCTATTATTGCAGATTTTCTCTCTTCTCTTTCAAAGGAGGATAATGGTTCTTCTACAGAGCAGGTGGATGATTTTGTTGAGATATCCTCGCATATTTTGGAGCTTCCTACTTTGGTGGCTTCTCTCCTGGTAGTTGCTTCTCCTTCTTATGTTTCAAAGGAGGCATATTACACTATCTTGGAGCTTGTTCCTACTTCAAACCTAGCAAATTCAGCTGTTCCAGTGGTTGTTTCATTACCTTCTTCTTCAGAGGAGGATTCTATTTTGGTCCTGATACTTGTTGTGCAAATGCAAAGGAGGTACCATATTTTTTGGAGCCATCAATGGTTCCATCTCCTGAGGGCTTCTCTCTCCAAATTGATCATGGTGTTTCGTCTTCAATATCTTCTCGATCTTCTTGTGGCTTATTCTGGAGAACTTCTTAGTATTCAGATGCACCATATCTTCACGAGCTTTGTGCCTTTTATGAGGAGGTTGTTCCTTCAGACTCTTTGGAGGATTTTTTGTAGCGTGCTGGAGTTGGTCCACCCATCTGGTGCTAAAGAGGAGGTGTTGGAAATTATTTCATCCCAAGATGGACTTTCCCATGCATATTCATTCTTGTATCTAGCTCCAATTAAAGCCCTACATTGGCATATCTTAGCAAAGATTTTTCAACATTTTTTCTACCAGTTTTGGTATTTTTAGGCATTTTATAGCATTTTTTACTATAGCCTTGCTGTCGGCCTACTACAACTAGCCGACTAGCATACTGAGGGACTATAAAAGGGCTAGCTCCCTTTTCCCTCATATCATCTCATTTTTCAACATTCAATTAAGGTTCTTAGCAGATGCTACTACTTCTCATCATTGTACGGCACCTATGGGCTTCCCTTGTGCTCAAATTTCAGAATAAGCATCAATTTCCAGCATTTACAGGTCTTGTACCTAGGCCTGCATCTATGTTTTATATTTGCTTCACTTTCTTTCAAGTTCTACACCCACTATTAGGCACTGATGACGTTAGTGGGGATGTCATAGTATCTAGTCCATACTATGCATGATGGAGTTGATAGTTATAGTCTTGTGGGTTGACTGCCATGAGTATATAACATGCACGTTCGTAAAAGGTGAACTTGGGCATGTGGGTTGATAGTTATATAGTCTTGTGGGTTGACTGCCATGAGTATATAACATGCACATTCGTAAAAGGTGAACTTGGGCATGTTCCTAGATTCATCTAGGTATATATAGTCTATATATAGTGGTCAAGGTAGGAATGGATGTTGATTTGACTACATCACAACCAAATTACGACCCACAACTTGGTCCAAAATGACCAATTGGCCATATCATCTTATTGGAACCATGTTAAGACATAATGCAGTTAGCTATGAACATTGTGCACCCCCCACCACTATCTGAGAACATTTGGGCCCTCAAACAAGTCTTGTAATTCGAGAACACTGTGTTCTCAGTTTACACTTAATCACTAATACATTCACTTAGCTCGCATAAACATGCATTTGGTCATGTGGCCACCGTCGAATGTCTAAATTGGGAACTGTCGTGTGCCCAAGAGCTGAAAAGCAGCTGCTCCTCATATAAGGGACCTTATAAAATAGAGCATATCCATCACCCATAAGGTGGAGAATTGAGCAAATGATTTCCAACAACCCCCTCTTAATGTCCACCTGCAGTAGTAAGTAATCTACCTCTTCGGTCCAACACCGAATTGATGAAGATGGCACTCCTCTTTGAAGAGCCTTTATGAAAATATCTACACAATCCTCTATTGTTTCTTTGTCATTAGGTAGTAGACAAGCTTCACCTCTCCATCCATGATGAGTAGCTCATGCACAAAATTATATTGTGTATTGTATCTCGATGTGCTTCATACGAGCATGAAAAATCAGGTTCTTGGCAAGTGCCATGCAACTCTAATTGTTGTACATCAACATTGTCACTCCCTTTTAAGCAATGCCCATGTCTCCTAAAATCTTTCTCAACTAGACTGCTTTACATAAAGCAAAGCATGTTGCGCATCTATAAGAAACTCTACTACAATCTCTTGCCTAATCTAAAATCACAAAATCAAGTCAAGGTATTGCCTAATGTGTAAGAGATTCCATATCCAATGATACTGATAGCCGTTTTTTCGACTATCCACATTTCCACAAGGAGCTACCTCGGCCAAGGAAAATCACATAAACTCTTTGTCACATAAATACCTTTTCATCACTGCAAATAGGCGTGTGCGCGTTAGGGACTTTACCCATATCTTCTATATTTTAAAAAAAAGTTTTTTGCTAGCTACTCATCAAAAATAAATAAAATTATTACGGCCTATTTTGTGTAAATATTTTATTTCATATAAGGTCCTAAATATGGGGGTCTCTATTTTCTCTAGTTATGTAAATACTTCATTAGGTGTGTGTATTACAAAACCTAAATATATTTTTATTTATTTACTTATTATTTTTATTTATTTACTTATTATTTTTATTATTCTTCATAATACTTTTGGACTATCATTGTACATATGCTTCAACTTCACCATGCATAAGTAAATCCTATACCCTCACATTTCTACCCACACCGTGTAGAAAGCCTACTACCTAAATCACTTTTTCCTTTAGACTATTTCATCTTTTTATTATCTCATCTACCCTAAAATAATGAGGGTCTCCCTCCTTTTTGACTTCCATAGTTTAGTATTATAGTTTTTCATTTATCAATTATTTTTGTATATTTTATTTTAGTATTTTTATTCACAATTAGATCGTTTTGTTTATTTTATTTTCCTATCATAATAACCATATTATCATGTCAATATGTTGACTAGTTAAATACTAGCTTGTTTTTTTCTTATTATGTAAATCCTTTATAAAATGGAAAAAATCTCTTCCATGCAAGTGTCCACATATACTTGAGTCTCTAAGGTCAGGATATGATGTATTGGGGGACTCACTCTTGGAGCTATCAAGAAATTCCACCAATGGGGACCCACACAAAGATTTTGAAAATTCAGAAAATACATGATTCTGCTTAATTTTTTGCGCCCGCCTCCACTCCAAATTTGGACTGGTCATCAAAAGACAAAAGTTAGCTTGGGAGCTCAGAAATATTCTCAAATGTTTTGAGAATTTTTGGAGTTAATGGCGGTGAGATATGAATTTTTTATTGGACCCCAGTCTGCCCACTTTTGACAAGGCACACCTAGTCTCTTCTCACCTCCCTTACACATTCATCACCTACACACTTGCTCATTCCTTTCTCACTCTATCAAACCTACAAACTTCATGTCCTCTCTCATCCTCTTCACCTTTGCCCTCTCCTTCCATCTCCATTTGCTCTCATATCTACTCTACACCCATACCTCATCTCCATTTCCCTCCCTACTACTCCCATATTACTAAATTATTTTTCCAATCTCAAAAAATACATAAAAATTCAGCATGAATGTATCATATTAACCTCTGCAAATATGGGGTTTCCATCTACAAAAACCCCCATGTTCTTCACCTCAATCAACTTTTGTGGTGTCAAATGCAAGAAGGAGATCGGCGGCGCGGTTAACTTAAAGATCTACACATGGGTGAATCCAAGCTTCTTCGAGCTTTCAACCACACAAAGGATCTTTCCAAATCTTTACTCCTCTCACTCAACCTCTCCAGCCCTTCTCACCCATTTGTACATTGTACGACTAACCTTTTATAGTGATTACTAACCACTAACATATGTAAATAAGCACCCACTCTACTACTTTTTGAGTAGGCATTACTACAAGTTATTTGCTCAAACCTCTACATCACACTCTCCTCTCACCTTCAATAATTCTCTCACCTTGAGTCCACATCCATGTGACTCAAGGGATAAGAAGAGGCCCACTCTCATTTCAAAATAAAAAATCCATAATCTATGATTTCCCATAATAAAAATGATTAGGCTTAATCCTAATCGGGACTTCTCAAACCTATAAATAGAGCCCCTCCATTCCTTGTAAGAAAGGGGATTACACACATTGTACACCACTCCCAACTCTAGTGTTGTGTAAGGAGATAGTGAACTTGTGAGCTCTCTCTATACATCAATACCTTTGATTGCATAGAGAAGCTTGAAGCTAGTTATGTCATTGTGAGGGCATGAGTGATGCCATACTCCCTATCATAATTGTATCTTGCCCTTGTTGCATAAATAAGATTAGTAGTTTGGGTGCAATTGTGTACAAAGTCTTGGACTCCTACATCTCCAAAGTTGATTTAGCAAAGCGGTCCGATGTTTGATTTAAGGTAAATTCGATCCTTGTAGTTTGTGGTGTGATTTCATGCTTGGAGGCTTGAGGGCTTGTTTTTGATTTGTTGCCTTTCATGGTGAGAGGGTTGTATGGTGAGAGGGCTCCCGTAACCTTAAGACCATGTGCATAGCGATAACAAAATCAAGCTTATATTGTCTCTCTAAGTTCTTCTCCATGTTTGGTGTGCATCTATTTGTGTTATGCTAGTCTCCTCCACACATAATATCATATGTTTATGAGTGTTTGTTGATGGTGTGTGTGCTTTTTGATTGATGTATTGGTTAGCTTGTATTGATTGGCTACAAGGAAATATCTTTTGTGTCCTAGTTCACACACATAACTAGGTGGTGCCTCCTTTTCTTGTTGAGTGTGTGATTTTGGGGTTCTTTATGTTTGTGTTGCACTGTGTCCCAAGCCCATTGAGCAGCACGGGAGCCTTGAGGAGTGCTTAGAGGCCTCTCTTCTTGTTGCCTGCCCCGGACCGCCTCAATTTTGGTGCCCCCACTGAGGAACGAGCAGTTTTTGAATGGGTATTTAAGGTACATCGATCTTTTTAACACATAAATTTCATTTTGTACTTGTTGGGTATCATATTTTAAGAAGGAAAGTTGGTAGTTTTGTGTGATCTTTCATGAATAATCCACCTCCTCCTAATCCTCTTGGAATTCAATTCAACCAATTTCATTGGGCGCACTCCATTAGAGTGAATGTTTGCATTGATAGAAAAATTTTCTACCAACAACGCATGGTTCTTCTTTTTGGTCCAGAAAGACTAAGAGAGGTTTTAGCATCACCTAATCCTGTCATACTTCCCATTGTAAATTACACCATTTCCTTTGATGTGTATATTTTTATCTTGTTTTAGCTTAGTTTTATGAATCAAGAAGACTTATACCGTAGGCTAATTTCTTATGCTAGGCAAGAAATACAAATAGTTGTTGGTAGTAAGTTGCAATTTCAACATGTCATTCGTCGTATGTTTGGACCTAGGCAAGTAGCAGCCATTAATGCCTCAGTTAATCCATTTATTTTGCCTTTGATTCGTTATGACATAAGCTTTGATGTCTACATTTTCATTCTACTTTGAAAAAAAAAAAAGAGAGAGAGAAAGAGAGTGAAGGAAGACCTTTGTGCAATCATATTTGTGCTTCTTTTTCTTAAGCATGGATACCACTAGGCAAATGAGTGGCTACCCCTTATTCTTTGGAGAGCCCGGTGAGGATGCTGAGTTGTTCTTATCAAACTTTAGAATGGCACTCCACATAAAGAGAGTGGTAGGAGACCAAGAGTTCTTAGACATGTTTGAGTTGGTCCTACGAAGAGATGCTTCCACTTGGTTTCAATCTCTACCTGCACCTGCACGAGTGGATTACAAGGGGGTCATGCAACTTTTTAGAGACAATTATTTCACTCCTTTGAACACAAAAAGCTATAGCAAGAAATAGTTGCTCATAAGCAAAAGGATCTAGAGGACTACTTGAGTTATAAGTAAGAATTCTTACGTCTTTGAACTCTTTGGTCCCTAACCCTGGAGATGGTGCAGAATTCTTGAAGAAGGAGAGATTTATTGCAGGGATGTACCCATCACTAAAATTGCAAGTAGAGTTAGGATAGCCCACAACATTTGATGCTGTTGAGGCTAGGGCTACCAAGAAACTCCAAAAGATGAGGTGTATGCTAGAGGGGGGGCATTATCTTTGATGATTCAAAGCCTAGGGAAGAGGTACAGTCTTGCACTCATAGAGAATTACCTGAGGTCACAGTCGAGGTGATAGAAAAGTTAAATGAGTCTTTAAATAACTTGTCTATCCACTTTGCACAAGCTGTGGAACAGAAGGGCCAAGCCAAAAGGGTTGAAGAACTAGAGCCACGACCTAAGCGACTCTTGCAATGTTGGAATTGTGGAGAGTCAGGGCATGGGATGTATAGTTGTCCTTGGCCTCGTGGGGAGCCAGGGAAGCCTAACATGAATTATCCAGTGATGAATGCAGGTGAAGGCACTAGTCAACAACAACCGATGCTTTTGCAAAGGCCCAATGTAACAACACCACCTCCACGAGCACCTCCACGAGGAGTGGAAGGAATGCTGCCCTTGCCGGACCCAAATGTACATGTGGTAGAGGTAACAAAGGCCAAGGAGGTAGACATTGAAGCAAATGGTGTCAAACGAAGGCGTGGAAAAGAGAAGGAAAAGGAGGGTGTGGCATCACAAAGTGACCATGGACGAGAAAAGAAAGTGAAGGAAAACAAGGAAGTCAAGAGGAGACGATGTCGTATAAACCTCCAATATTTCCCCCTTGGACATGGTATGGCTCCATACAACCTTTTGGAAGACATGAGAGGTAAGGGTCCTGATATCTCGTGGCCTCAATTTCTAGCCTTATGTCCACAAGTTAGGAGAGAATTAACAAAGGCCGTGAGCACTAGGAGAAAAACAAAAGAGAATGTGCCTGTTGTAAAAATTTCACAAGCCGAGATGGATGAAGACATTACACCAATATTAGATTGCTACATCAAGGGAAGGCTAGTTAAGAAGAGTCTAGTAGATGGGGGTGCACGAATTTGCATCATGATAGAGGAACTTATGCAAAGACTAGGCATGCATATTCATGAAACACCTGAAATTAAGGTGAAAATGGCAAACAATAGCAAAGCAAAGTGTCTTGGGATTTGAAAGAATGTTTCTGTGGAAGTTTTTGGCATTAAGAAGGTTGTTGATTTTTATGTTATGTCTACCAAGGGAAGTGGTTATCCATTTATCCTAGGTAGACCATGGCTAATGAGAATGTGAGCTTTGCAGGATTGGGAAAATGGAAAGTTAATTTACAGGAATGAAAATCATAAGAAGATTATCTTTGACATGAAGGAGCAACAACGAGAGGAGATAAATGAAGAATCTACTCAAGGTGAAACAGAGGAGGATTGGACCGATGACACCTCAGAGGAAGACTCAGAGGAAGAAAGCAGCAGTAGCACTATGGAAGAGGAGTCTTCAATTGAAGTCATGGGGGTAAGATTCAGAGCAAAAGACAAAGAGACACCCTGTCAAGGTTTGGAGGAGGTAGGCTCTCAAGAAGACCAAATTGTACATGATGAAGAAATGTTTGATGCTATTCTTTAAAAAATGCTTACATCGGAGGAAGGAGAGGAGTTTAAATGTGTACTAAGGAAATTTCTTAGGTTTTTTGCTAAAGATTACAAAGATGTGCGTGGCGTAGAGGCCATTCAACACAAGATCAAGCTAAAGCCAGAAGCCAAACCTAAGGCACAAAAGCTACGAAGACTAGGAGTCATCAAGGAGCAAGCACTACTCAAAGAGGTGAGGAAGCTTCTAGCAGTGGGGTTTATATATCCTATAGAAAATTCAGAGTGGGTATCTCCCGTCGTGGTCACTCCCAAGAAGAACGACAAATGGAGGGTGTGTGTGGACTATCGTCCACTCAATGAGGCGACAAAAAGGGACCACTTTCCTCTTCCATTTCAAGATGAGATCCTAAATGAGGTAGCAGGTCATGAGAGGTATACGATATATGTGATGGCTACTCTGGTTACTTCCAAATTGGGATTGCATTGGAGGATCAATTGAAAACAACCTTCATCACTCCTTGGGGTTGTTATGCTTTCAGAGTCATGCCATTTGGTTTGACCAATGCTCCAGCGACATTTCAACGTTTCATGAACATGGTGTTTCAAGCATTATTTGGGAAATCCATTAGACCGTTCATAGATGATTTTTGCATCTATAGCTCTAAGTCATTGCATGTGCAGAGGATGGAAGAAGGCTTGAAGAAACTCTACAACATGGGGGGCCAACTCAATCCTGTGACAAATTTCTTTTTGGTGAGGATGAAGTAATCTTGCTTGGTCATAAGGTTTCTTCCAAAGGCATTAAGTTGGATCCTTTAAAAAAAAGGCTCTTATCGACCTACCATCTCCAAAGAGTCTCAGGGAGGCCATCTCATTCATTCAAAAGGTGAAGTACATGTGTGAACTTGATGGAACAGAAGTAAAGAATCTTGTGGCTGGTAAAAGAGTCAAGATATTTAAAAGAAGGCATGATGGTGATCCTTTTGATTCACAAGAGATTCAGGATGAGAGGCTTGACAGTGGAAGTATGGATATGATTGAAGAGGAAGAGGATGATCTTCCTGGAACTGCAGAAGATGAAGACGACATCCAGTTATATGTGGACCTTGATGATGATTTGGCACATACCAGAGGATGTGCAGGTTTAGAGGGGGTGGATGTCGTGCCATGGCACGTCTATGATATGAAACCGTGCATGTGAGGCCGTCAAATACACATCCAGATGCATGAGGTTATGTGCCATGACGAATCATTATATGATGTCTGAGTATATATGCTCATATTGTAGATAAAGTTCAATAAGATGAGCTGAGGCTGAGCCAAGTTTTGAAGCCCTTGACAGTGTGGTGTGAATTGTGGAGGATTTTTTTTTTTATGCTTATGGAGAATTTTGGAGCCAGCAGATATCTTGTGCCTTGATAAGACTGGATTTTGCTTGTGACATTAGCACTGAAACAGAGAACTTAATGGTGCATATTATGGAGCTTTTAGAAAAGCCACAGGTAAAGCAGGGGAAGGGCTGGTGCTGCTCAACCCAAATGGAGAGGTGGTTATGAAGGAGAAGGTCAACTTGCCAAGCAAGTTCTACTAGCAACAATGAAGCAAATTATGACATACTACTTCATGGCTTGAAGGTGTGCATCAATCAAGGGATACGTCTCCTGGTAAAAGGGGATGCACTTCTTATTGTAAGGCAAATTTTAGGCATTTGGGCATGCAAGAATGAAAGATTAAGGCAAAAGGTTCATGCTATCCGTAGGTTGTTTAATCAATTTGAGGAGATGCAATTGTATCATATTCCTAGGAAACAAAATGAGGATGCTGATCTAGGTTGTTTAATCAATTTAAGGAGATGCAATTGTATCATATTCCTAGGAAACAAAATGAGGATGCTGATCTACTTGCACAACAGGCCGTTGCATGTGTTAAGAAGAAAATGCAAGTAGTCTTGGTTGCAGCAGCTACTATTAAGCAACCACGGTACCAAGGAATGGAGACACTGGCTCCCATAGTGAGCTACATCTTGGAAGGTGAATTCTTACAAGACTTCACAAGGGCACAAAAGAGGAGGCTCATGAAGAGGGCAAGTTCTTTCTTGTTCTTAAAAGGTGCCCTCTACCAAAGAGGAAAAGATCAAGTGTGCAAAAGAGTACCAACAACCAACGAGATTCCAGCCATTTTAGAGGGTTTGCATGAAGAAGCATGTGGTGGCCATTTTGCTCAAGAACTGAAGATTTTGCTTGCTGGGTATGTTTGGCCAAGCTTACATGTAGATGTCCAACATTGGTGTAAGAGTTGTCATAACTTCCAAGTCAATGGTAATAAGAGGTTGCTACATGGTCCACGCCAATTAGTCATTGCAAGTGGTCCATTTGAAAAATGGGGCATTGATGCTATGGGTCCACTACCTAGAACTAAAAATGGAAAATTGTACATCTTAGTGGCCATAGACTACATGACTAGGTGGGTGGAGGCTCAAAGTGTGGCAAGGGTGAATGGAAAGACTGTAAGCAAATTTGTTTACACTCATATATGTTGCAGATTTGGCACACCCTTGGAGATTGTTTCTGACAATGGTCTAGGTTTTAGAAAAGGTTTGCTCACCGAAGTTTGTGAAGAGCTTCATATTTCACATTGTCATAGCACACCCTACTATCCCCAATCAGATGGGTTAGTAGAGAAGGCTAATGGTGTCATTGCAGGAATCATAAGGAAGATGGTGGAGAACAAGACGAAGTTTGGGACGAGTTTCTTGATGGAGCACTATGGGCATACCGGACTACCTATCGAGAAGCAACGGGGTTTATGCCCTTTCACTTGGTTTATGGTCAAGAAGCATTACAGCCTATTGAGCTCAACATTCCAACAATGCGGCTACATGGAAAAGGTGGACTAGGAGATCAAGATGCATGGGTGGATCGACTTCTCACTTTAGTTGAGCTAGAGTGGAAAAGAGAAGCTGCATACGAGTGTTATAGAAGAAAAGCCATGCAAGCAGCGGAGAAGTTCAATGCAACTTTGAAAGACAAGGGCATCAAAGAAGGAGATCTTGTACTAAGGTATGACAATCGACTTGATAATCAATTTGATGCCAAGTTTGAAACTAGATGGCAAGGACCATACATTGTCAAGAAGGTTTTCAACTCTAGCTATTATCAGCTCATGGATTTGGATGGAAAGGAACATTCTAAGAAGGTTAATGGCTACAGACTCATGGATTTGGATGGCAAGGAACATTCTAAGAAGGTTAATGGCTACAGAATCAAGCCATACTTGAGTCGCATTCTACCAACACACTTACAAAAGCAACTACAAAAAGGAGATAAAAGGGCATGTAAGTTCTGTGGTTTTAGTGATGGCTGTGGTGCAAAACACAAGGAACAGAATAAAGATGGACAAGAGAACTACATTACACCACTTGCTTTAGAAGGCCTACCTTATGATGGTACATGAACATACCATCATCTGGGGGTAGGACTAAATGATAGCCATTTTTTCGACTATCCACATTACCACAAGGAGCTACCTTGGCCAAGGAAAATCACATGAACTCTTCGTCATCATAAATACCTTTTCACTATAAATAGGCGTGTGTGCATTAGGGACTTTACCTATATCTTTTATATATTTAAAAAAAAAGTTTTTTGCTAGCTACTCATCGAAAATAAATAAAATTATTACGGCCCATTTTGTGTAAATATTTTATTTCATATAAGGGCCTAAATATGGGGGTCTCTATTTTCTCTAGTTATGTAAATACTTGATTAGGTGTGTGTATTACAAAACCTAAATATATTTTTATTTATTTATTATTATTTTTATTATTCTTCATAATACTTTTGGACCATCATTGTACATATGCTTCAACTTCACCATGCATAAGTAAATCCTATGCCCTCACATTTCTACCCACACCGTGTAGAAAGCCTACTACCTAAATCACTTTTTCCTTTAGACTATTTCATCTTTTATTATTATCTCATCTACCCTAAAATAATGAGGGTCTCCCTCCCTTTTGACTTCCATAGTTTAGTATTATAGTTTTTCATATATCAATTATTTTTATATATTTTATTTTAGTATTTTTATTCACAATTAGATCTTTTTGTTTATTTTATTTTCCTATCATAATAACCATATTATCATGATATGTTGACTAGTTAAATACTAGCTTGTTTTTTTCTTATTATGTAAATCCTTTATAAAATGGAAAAAATCTCTTCCATGCAATTGTCCACATATACTTGAGTCTCTAAGGTCAGGATATGATGTATTGGGGGGCTCACTCTTGGAGCTATCAAGAAATTCCATCAATGGGGACCCACACAAAGATTTTGAAAATTCAAAAAATACATGATTCTACTGAGTTTTTTGCGCCTGCTTCCACTTCGAATTTGGACTGGTCATCAAAAGACAAAAGTTTTCTTGGGAGCTCAGAAATATGCTCAAATGTTTTGAGAATTTTTGGAGTTGATGGCGGTGAGATATGAATTTTTTAATAGACCCCAGTCTGCCCACTTTTGACAAGGCACACCTAGTCTCTTCTCACCTCCCTTACACATTGATCACCTACACACTTGCTTATTCCTTTCTCACTCCATCAAACCTGAAAACTTCATGTCCTCTCTCAACCTCTTCACCTTTGCCCTCTCCTTCCATATCTCCATTTGCTCTCATATCTACTCTACACCCATACCTCATCTCCATTTCCCTCCCTACTACTCCCATATTACTCAATTATTTTTCCAATCTCAAAAAATACATAAAAAATCAGCATGAATGTATCATATTAACCTCTGCAAATATGGGGTTTCTATCTACAAAAACCTCCATGTTCTTCACCTCAATCAACTTTTGTGACGTCAAATGCAAGAAGGAGATCGACGGCGGTTAACTTAAAGATCTACACATGGGTGAATCCAAGCTTCTTCGAGCTTTCAACCACACAAACGATCTTTCCAAATCTTTACTCCTCTCACTCAACCTCTCAGCCCTTCTCACCCATTTGTACATTGTACTACTAACCTTTTATAGTAGTGATTTAACCACTAACATATGTAAATAAGCACCCACTCTACTACTTTTTGAGTAGGCATTACTACAAGTTATTTACTCAAACCTCTACATCACACTCTCCTCTCACCTTCAATAATTCTCTCACCTTGAGTCCACATCCATGTGACTCAAGGGATAAGAAGAGGCCCACTCTCATTTCAAAATAAAAAATCCATAATCTATGATTTCCCATAATAAAAATGATTAGGCTTAATCCTAATCGGGACTTCTCAAACCTATAAATAGAGCCCCTCCATTCCTTGTAAGAAAGGGGATTACACACATTGTACACCACTCCCAACTCTAGTGTTGTGTAAGGAGATAGTGAACTTGTGAGCTCTCTCTATACATCAATACCTTTGATTGCATAGAGAAGCTTGAAGCTAGTTATGTCATTGTGAGGGCATGAGTGATGCCATACTCCCTATCATAATTGTATCTTGCCCTTGTTGCATAAATAAGATTAGTAGTTTGGGTGCAATTGTGTACAAAGTCTTGGACTCCTACATCTCCAAAGTTGATTTAGCAAAGCGGTCCGATGTTTGATTTAAGGTAAATTCGATCCTTGTAGTTTGTGGTGTGATTTCATGCTTGGAGGCTTGAGGGCTTGTTTTTGATTTGTTGCCTTTCAATTCATGGTGAGAGGGTTGTATGGTGAGAGGGCTCCCGTAACCTTAAGACCATGTGCATAGCGATAACAAAATCAAGCTTATATTGTCTCTCTAAGTTCTTCTCCATGTTTGGTGTGCATCTATTTGTGTTATGCTAGTCTCCTCCACACATAATATCATATGTTTATGAGTGTTTGTTGATGGTGTGTGTGCCTTTTGATTGATGTATATGGTTAGCTTGTATTGTGTTGAAAAAGCGGTAGAGGGAGAGGAGACACACACACAGGAGCAAACCCTAATGTATATTGCAAACCCTAACTATAGAGGGAAGCCATCTCCCTTCTCACACAATGCATAAAGCCATAATCCATAATACACACAACACACTATAAGTTGTGTCCACACACATCTAACCCTAGGTAATGTCCACACACTATGACCAGCTGGACACGCGGTCATTTATGTCGCACACATGTTCCTACCTAACATGCCAGCACATAGTGTAGCTGGCTCACACTGACATCGAGCTTGAATCTCAACAGCCCCTCTCAAGCTCATGATGTACTGCCGATGAAGATGTAGATGAGCTTGGGATATCAAGACTCTCAACACTCCCCCTCAAGCTCATCCCATGTACTCCCAACATAGTACGAAAGTACTCAAACTTCTCCCTGCTAAGTGACTTTGTAAAGATGTCTGCCACCTGCTCACATCAGTCTTCACATACTGTAGATCACTGTACCATCCAGCACCTTCTCTCTGACAAAGTGATAATGGACCTCTATGTGTTTGGTCCTCGCATGAAATACTGGATTCTTGGCCAACTGTATACTGCTCATGTTGTCACAATGAATGACAACTTTGCCTTCAATAGGCTCACTCAAATCTGCCAAGAGATTCTTTAACCATACTGCCTCACAAGTAGCAATGACTGCACCCCTGTATTCAGCCTTTGTACTAGATAAAGCAACTGTAGATTGCTTCTTGCTACTCCAACTCACCACGGCACTTCCAAGTGTAAAGGCATAACCACTAGTAGACCTCCTGTCATATGAGCTACCTGCCCAATCAGCATCTGTGTAGCCATGTATATCTAAGCCTTTACCACTCTCATAAAGTAGACCATAATGTGCAGTGGTCTTCACATATCGCATGATGCGTCTCACTGCATCTAAATGAGGTTTCCTAGGGCTTTGCATAAATTGGCTTACTAGCCCCACAACATAACTCAAATCCGGGCGTGTGATAGTCATGTAAATGAGACTACCAACCATCTTTCTGTACATAGATGGATCATCCAACTCTTCACCAAAATCAGCCCGCAACTTCACATTCTGCTCCAAAGGTGTACTCATAGGCTTACACCCTGTCATGCCATACTTTGCTAACATATCCAATGCATATTGGCGCTGTACCAACCATGTACCTACATGATCTTTGATCACTTCAACTCCAAGAAAGTATCTCAACTCACCAAGGTCTTTCATGTCAAATTGCCCACTCAAAGCTTTCTTGACATGCATCACATCTATACCATGATCACCTGTGATAATCAAATCATCCACATAGATGACGAGTAAAACAATCCCATGATCTCTCTTCTTCACATAGAGTGAAGAATCTGCTGTAGAAATATGAAAACCAAGAGAGATAAGATATCTGCTCATCTTATCACTCCAAGCACGAGGTGCTTGCTTCAAACCATATAATGCCTTTTTCAATCTGCATACATGAGTGGGATATCTTGGGTGTACATACCCTTCTGGCTATTCCATGTAAACCTCTTCTTGTAGATCACCATTTAGAAATGCATTTTTGATATCCATTTGATGCATTTCCCAACCATTAGCTGTAGCCAAAGTAATGACTGCTCTCACTGTTCCCATCTTTGCCACTGGACTGAATGTTTCATCATAGTCCAAACCTTGGGTTTGTGCATAACCCTTTGCTACCAATCTTGCTTTATGTCTTTCGATGGAACCATCAGAATTGCACTTTACTTTATAACCCATTTACAACCAATGACATTCTTGTCCTGTGGGGTAGTGCAACCAAATCCCATGTGTCATTATGAACCAATGCGTCCATCTTAACATCCATTGCTTTCTCCCATACATGCTTTCCAACAGCTTCTTTATAGCATGTAGGTTCCACATGCTTCACCATAGATGTTATATATGCATAGTGCATAGCAAAATCTCGATATGTCAACCTGTCAACGGGATATCTGACCCTTTGGGATCTCTGCAATGCCTGTGGATCACTCTCAACACGTGTCACCCTAGCATGTGGTGGCACATATCTATCTCGCGAACAAGGTGAATGCATTAGGTATAGTTTTGGGTGGTGGCAATGGTAGGGTCTTTACTTTAGGCACCTTAATCTCCTTTTCATGCACTCTATAAGTGAGAATCCCTGCCAATTGTGCATGCACACTATCTTCTACCTTGAAAGATTATTGGAATTCTTGCAATTCCATAACCCACTTTGTGATTCTAGCGCTGATAGTCATTTGAGAAGACACCCAAGGAAACAAATTTTCTGCAGCAGTGAGAATTACAAAAGGTTTTGGTAACAAGTAGGATCTAAATTTTCTCACCGCCGCAAAGATGAGAGCAAGCATCATGAGTTTCGCTTCCGTGTAGCCTTTCTCCAAGACATTCATGACCCTACTAACAAAGTAGATGGGCCGCATCCTAGTACTGTGGGGATCTTGCTGTAACAAAATTGCACCCACTATTTCCTTTCCAACACTAGAGCTAACAAAGAAAGTGTACTCCCAACAAGGAGGCATGAGTGTTGGTAGCTCTGACAAAATGACTTTAATGTTACAAAAGTACTCCTCAAGGTCATTAGACCATGCAAACTCTACTTGTTGAGTCAATTTTTGCAAGGGGTGAAGTAACTCTAAGGCTACGTGAATGAAGCGTGCTTGCACACCAGGTGTGCGTAAAATAGGTATGCCAAGCTCCTCATCCAAACTCTCTGAACTCGATGACTCATAACCTGTAATTCCAATTCCTTCAACCTTCTTCTTTCCTTTATCCATAGCACTACTCCCAGTGCTCACACTCTCATGCCTCAAACGTCCTGACCATGGACGTACAGTACTACTCTCAGTCTCTGCTGCTGCTGGCCCAGACATAGTAGTAGAACTAGAACTTGCTTGTGGCAAGTTCACAAGCACATCAGCTTCAAGTGACTCAATGACACCCTCATCCTGTGCTTTGTACCAACTAGCAAGCTCATCAAACACCACATCTCGTGAGATGACCACTTGTCTAGTTTGTGGATTGTAACATTTGTATGCCTTTCGATCCTGTGCATATCCAACAAATACACATTTTTCTGCCTTAGGATCCAACTTCCTTCTTCTTTCATCAGGCACATGTACATAAGCTATGCATCCAAATACTTTGAGGTATCCAATGTCTGGCCTGTAACTTGTAAGCCGCATCTCTGGCGTACTTCCATGTATGGCTGCTGTAGGTGTTTTGTTCAGTATATACACTGGAGTAGCACATGCTTCTGCCCAATAATAATCTCGCATGCTCTTTTCATTGAGCATTGCCCTGGCCACTTCACATATGACTCTATTCTTCCTCTCAGCCACACCATTCTGCTGAGGTGTATACCTGCAAGTCAATTGTCTTCTTATTCCATGCTTTTTTAAGAAATGCTCAAAAGCCTTTGAGGTGTATTCACCACCTCCATCTATCCTCAAACATTTAATCCAACAGCCATATTGCTTTTCTACAAAAGCTTTGGAATCCATGAACTTTTCCAACACTTCACTCTTCTCTCTGAGAAAGTATATCCATGTCATCCTGCTGAAATCATCTATGAATGTCACATAGTATAAACTGCCTTTGATAGATGGGTTTTGTACAAGACCCCATACATCACTCTGTACTATCTCATGTGGCCTGTTACTCATATTTCCTTCTCTAGGAAATCGCAACCTTGCCTTCTTTCCAAACTGACAGGCTTCACAAACATGCATATGCCCATCATACTTGAATCTAGGCAGCCCACTAACAATGCCTCTTGTCTGCATCTTCTTTAACCTTTGTATATTGACATGTCCAATCCTCTTATGCCACATATCAATGTCCTGTATCACATTTCTGCTTTTAGAGAACATGGCTGATTTTAACTCAGGAATTCCAGCATCCCTAGCTTAAACAATCTACCTTCTTTCTTGCCTTTGGCAATGACTCTACATCCATGTTTGAAATCCTCAACGAAGCAACCATGCTCGTTGAAACGAACCTGTAATCCCTGTTCCACCATTTGACCAACTGAGGCCAAGATTTTTGTGATAGAAGGACGTACAATACATCTGACATAGATTTTGTTTGACCATTGTGCATAACCAATGGTACACTTCCAACATGTGTAATGGCATGCTGAGTATCATCTCGTGTTTTCACATAGCCTTTCACATCCATAGGCTTCATATGCTCAAACCATTCACCATGACACATCATATGGTTTGATGCTCCAAAATCCATATACCAAGTGTCATCATTTTCAGCATTTGTCATCATTGATCCAACAACATGTTTCATGGGGGTGAACAAATGATTTGCAGTACCATCATTACTGCTTGATGCATAATTTCCACCACCATGTTGTGCATAATTTCCACCATAGTGTCCACCACGGTGTGCTCTACCCCCTCTCAAATCATTCTGTTTGCGAAAACAATCTCTCGCCATATGACCAAACTTCCCACAATAATGGCATTCCACATCTTGCATAGATGTCTGTTGGCCTTGCCAACGTCCTCTACCACGAGGATTACCTCTGCCTTTCTGAGGTGTATATCCACGACCACCTCTAGCACCATATGAAGGCTGAAAATTCTGTTGTGATGACCTGTCCTACCATCCATGACCATTACCACCACGTCCATGTGATGCAAATCTCCCCCTGCCTCTAAAACCTCTTTGAGAATAGAAAGCCTGATTTCTGCCATTATCATCATGGCTAGTAGATGCATCCAGAAATGAATCACTGAGTTTGATTTCCTCAACAAGTAAGAGTGAAACCAACTCATCAAAGTCTGGTAAACCTGTACTCCGAACCGGGATAGATGTATCAAAAGATTTATATTCCTTGCCAAGACCACGCAAGGTAATATCCACCAAATTATCATCAGGCATGGGGGCTTTTATTGTTGCCAATGCATCTGCAAACTTCTTAATTTCTTGCACATAATCATGGATGCTCCTTCTATTCCGCTTCACATTATGTATCTGCTATCGCAAAACTGAGACTTGCGAGCACTCGTGTCTGTATCAAACATCTTTACCAATGTATCCCATGCATCTTTGGGATTCTCAGCATCCTGTATGTGTATGAGCATAGCATCCGAAATACATATAGACAGATAATGCAACACTTTGAATGCTCTTTCTGACCATTGTTTATGAGCTATAGCCTGCTGTGTAGGTTGTCAGGGTAGTTCCGGCTCTGGCTCAGCACCTGTAATGAGATTCCAAAAACCTTTTCCCTTAAAGAAACTTTTTATCCTGTACTTCCATGCCTGGAAGTTCTTCCTATCAACCTTTTCACCAACAATCTGTACTAGATTATCCGACATATTGCTCAATGTAATACACCTTTTACACACTTCAAATATGTAAATGAGTCTTCCTTAGCTCAACCACACTCCAATGAGTGTTCCAGGTACTCCAAAATAGCCAACAAACTTCAATTTTGATATAGAAAATCAACCTGTATGCATCCAAAATGAACTGGCTCATGCAGTCCGAGATACCCTGTTTTGATGCACCTTCCAAGGCTCCAAATCACAATGTAGTGGTTCAATCAAGTATGGGTAACTTGCATTGACACCTAAACAACCTCAATGTAGAGTATCAACACCATCTGACGTGTACATATCAATTTTTGAAAATCCCTTTCTCTGTTTTGGGCAAAACCAGAAAAACCCAAAAAACCAGTAGTAATTTTGCTCTAATTTCTTCAATCTTTGTCCAAATTGAGCAACCAGGCATTCATTAGCTTAGCAAAAGTGTTCACTAACTCCATGTAAGAGGAATTTGTCCAATTGTTTAAGACCAAGGATAAATTGCTCGATTAAAATCACTCTGTTTCTCTGCAACCACAGTGGATAGGCTTTTTAATCAGCTCATTCCTAGCTCAATTAAGCATAATTGATCAAACCAACCATGTAGCCCTCTTCTATAGTGTGTGTAGCAACCACTTGCTAAATCAATTGTGGAAGGAACCAAGCACCCAAGTGATAATCGATCTCCTCGTACCAAAAATATCACAAAACTGCCCTATTTCTGTTGTAGGAACTGCGCCGCCTACTGTAGGGTGGATTTGGAGAGATTATAGTGATAATTGATGATTATGTTGAGTGCCTAACACACCAAGGCAAGTGTGTAACCCATCAATTCTTTGATTTTTGCCAAAAACATGCTCCAAATGCATCAAATTTTGACTCCTTTTTCTCTGTTTTGTGAGAGCTCAAAAAACCAGAATTTTTCACACATTCAAATGCTTCCAACTTGCTCCAAAATCACAGTAGGGCTTGCATAGGAGTTGCCAATACATTCCTCCTTGTCAGATACATGTTTGTTTTACTAGATTTACATGTATTTCCACCATACATCAGTGTTTCCAAGCTTTAATGGAAAGCTTCCATAAACCAGAATTTTTCTTTGCTTTGATTTGCTCTAATTTGCTTTTCTTTTGCCTGAATCAAGGATGTTTAGAAGACCTTACCTGGTAGGCCAAGCTCTCAGATCTGATAGTAATTGGTGTGCTCCAAGCTTCACAGCTCCAATGGCAAGCTTCACAGCTTCTTCTCCCTCTTCTCTCACTCACTCATAAACCCTAATAGACAGCACAAGGCTCTGATACCAGGTTGAAAAAGCAGTAGAGGGAGAGGAGACACACACACAGGAGCAAACCCTAATGTATATTGCAAACCCTAACCATAGAGGGAAGCCATCTCCCTTCTCACACAATGCATAAAGCCGTAATCCATAATACACACAACACACTATAAGTTGTGTCCACACACATCTAACCCTAGCTAATGTCCACACACTATGACCAGCTGGACACGCAGTCATTTATGTCTCACACATGTTCCTACCTAACATGCCAGCACATAGTGCAGCTGGCTCACACTGACATCGAGCTTGAATCTCAACATATTGATTGGCTACAAGGAAAGATCTTTTGTATCCTAGTTCACACACATAACTAGGTGGTGCCCCCTTTTCTTGTTGAGTGTGTGGTTTTGGGGTTCTTTATGTTTGTGTTGCGCTATGCCCCAAGCCCATTGAGCAACACGGGTGCCTTGAGAGAAGTGCTTAGAGGCCGCTCTTCTTGTTGCCCGCCCCAGACCACCTCAATACCTTTGATGTAGTACCCACATCTCTACCTTCCCAGTACTTCTCTCAAGGCTAATTTAAGAACGTGGTAATAAGGACACCAACTATAGCAAGGCAGATGCCATGCCATGTATTGCATAGAAAGATCAAACTCTCCACCAACCTTCTGTACTCAACCTCTTGTATTCCTTCATATCCACAACTATAGAAACATCTTCCATAGAATTATGCTTTGCATCAACATCCAATGCCTTCAAAATTTCTCCTGCAAACTTTTGCAGGAGAAAAGATTCCATCTAATTCTTGCTACACCTCAATCCCCAAACAAAAATGCATAAGCTCAAGATTTGCCATTTTAAACTCTGAACTCAACATGTCCTATGTTTAGATCTTCTCTTCATGATTTTTTGTCATAATGAGATCGTCCACATATAAGACAATGATGAGGTATCTTCCTTACTCTAAGAAAATATACAAATTTGTATTTGATGGGCTTTTAAAAAGATTAATACTTACAAATAAAGCATCTATTTACGATTACCATGGTCGAGGGGCCAAAATGTTTCAACCCATACAATGTCTACACATCTTATTGTCTGAATTGGATATCTCAAACCAAGTTAGTTGTATCACATTAATCTTATCCTTGTTGAGATGACCGTTTAGAAATGTCGGCTTCACATACATTTGTAATATCCCATAAGTGGCCAAGGGTAGTATTGTATGAATAGTGTGTATGAGTAGTGGTTAATCTAGCTATGGGGGGTGAACGTCTCCTAAAAGTTGAACCCTTCAACCAAGAAAAACCCTTCATCCATGAGATTTTCCTTATACTTATCTAATGTACCATTAGAATTTTACTTGGCCTTCTAAACCTGCTGCTTGGTGCCAGTAACCTTCCATTTTGGAGGACTTTCCATAAGATCCCAAGTGTTGTTTCTCATGATTAAGTCATAGTTTGATTGTATGGCCCCCCTCTAGTTGCATATGCTAATCTTTTCTCTAAGATGTTTGCTCTTGTACTTTTATTATCTTAGACTTCAAGGCCATATTGACAATGTGAGCTGAGGCTCTCTTTGTCACCTTTATTCTCTTAGATTTGCTAATATCTAATGACTCTTGTGTGATTGCCAATGGAGCTTTCCCATCCAAAAGCTACTTCACCCATTTTAAGGATATGTTACATCGTTGCATAGGCTGTAATAGCCAAGGAGGGCTCCGAGCTCTTAGTCACCACCTAACCATAGAGGAATGTGGATAAGTGTCCACACTGATGAGCTCTTAGTCACCACCTAACCATAGAGGAATGTGGATAAGTGTCCACACTGATGGGCTTATATAATGGTCTACCTGCCCACACTAGCCCGACCTCCCACGATCCTCTAACCCAAGCACCTCATGCCTGAACCCCAGACAGACTCGCACACATGCTCCAGCATGTGGACTCTATGTCCGGTCGAGCTCTGTCCACCCACTGATACTACAAGTGACTCACGCATGCTGTTATTACAGGCTACGTGATATTACTCCCCCCTTCTAGAGAGTTTTGTTCGCTCGCAAAAACAAATTAGGAAACATTGTTGGTAAGCATATTTAGTTGTTCTCACTTGAGACCTTTTCTAGTTTATCCTTTCACTTAACAAATGTACATAGTAAACCTCCTGTTTTAATCTCTAAGCATAAACTTCAAGTAAAACTACGTGCCATAGTTTTTGCATGCCACTAGCACAAAATTTAGATATACTTGAGATCTCTTTGGGAACTCAATTTTGTACACTACACTACCAAACCATTTTTAGACTATGCTACTAAATATTTCTAGACTACACTACAATGCTACACTACCAACTTGTTGACTCTTCTCCTTGCATTTCTCTACAACTGTAGGAGATCTAGATTAGAGTCCATAAAACAACGTAAATGGAGTAAATCTAGTTATGAATAATAAAAAACAGATTCTTGGGGTGAGAAGTACTCCTCTCCACTAGATTATTCATCTATGCACAAGCATATGCTCTAGAACCTCGTTGGGTTTTAAGTTTTATTACCTTCAATCTACGGATGGTTGGCCTCACTCTTACTTAGAGTGATATTTAGCCTTTGAAGGTTTTCCTTCAAAGATGATTATCAAACTTTCTATCTCTACCTAACACTATATCTACGGGCAAGCCATATAGTTTGTAGAGATGCTTGATAAAGAATCTTATTAGTTGGTCAAATGTTGGCCTTTTTGATTTTCCCTTCAAGAATAGTTTTTGTCCACAAAAATGGTTTAGAAAGTTATAAACAAGTGTTTTTATTTAGACCATATGGTCATTTACACTTGTAATTTCCCTAAGTACTATGACAAGGAAAGCAAGACACACAACACATATTTTCTCTAAGTCTACAATGACCAAGGAAACATGCAACACTCATGTTTCATCTAGAACACCAAACCATAGTTACAACTTGAAACTATGAAAGATGTCAATAAAACACATATTACTACTAAGGCATCGAATAACATCATGCCTTTAGTATACTCGAGGAGTTCTCAAATCCTCCAAAACTTCATAATGAATGTGCTCAGACATTCAAGGAACTCCTTTACATGTTCTATGACATTAAAGATGTTTTTCTCTTATGGTTAGAAACCGCATGGACTTTAATTCAACAAATTATGTAATTGTTACAAGTCTTTAGCAAATTATTCTATAATGTGGTAAATTTCAATTGACCTTACAGATAGTCTAAGCAAAGCTACACTTTCCTCTCTCCAAAAGTTCTTACATTCATCCAAGAACACTTTACACATCTTTTTTTGCAAACGAAGTTGATTTTTACATAGACAACGTCTATGTGATATATAGTGTCTACGCACTACTAGAAAATCAAGAGATGTACACCAATGAGAGTACCACTCCCATCCCACAAACGAGTAGATACATGCCTATCCACATGTCTACTCCTAGAACCACATTGGTTGCTTGGCAATACATATCTATGTCTCTACCGCCAACCATGTCTCTACGAACATGTTTATGGGCTATCTATGGTCACATCCAAAAGCTAATAGCACCATCGAGACACACCTCTTCAAGTGTGATCTCACTAGACACATCTATTAGGCGAAACAATATCGTAAACCATTTCAATTCTAGGAAATGATTTACTATAAAGTAATAAATGAGAAATTCTTTATCCCTTACCCAATCTGTATATACATATGCTATGATATGTGGATTCGGTATGCCTTCCAACACACCTTACAACAATAGATAAACAAAATCAATTTATGTACTTTGAGACTACTTTGACATGAATAACATAACATCCAATTCGTACTAATATGAAGTCTGGCATATAACAAATCTCTGTTACCTCCCCATGATAGTGGCAGAGTGCTACCTACCTGTAGGTGGCAATATACTACCCAACTGTAACCGCCGATAACAACAAAATTTAACAGGTCCTTGTACACACTTCATAAACATATTACAAAACACAAATGTGTATACTCTTTATTTTCCTAGCGGAGTAAAGATGAAAAATGCCCACTTTACTCTGACTATCAAAACACCAAATCTCTCTCTCTCTTGATTTAGTTGAGGAACTCCAGACATTTCTATTATTAACTCCATACCCAAGGATATACTCTCATGCATCGAAATATCCAAAAGAGACATCTCTTACAAGATAACTGATCCACTTGAAGTAAAACCTTTCACACTATGGCACAAAGTCATGGGCATTCAAGCACCCAATTCTTGTTGATCCAAACTATGTCAATGTATGAACTCTAGGGTTCAATATGTAGCTATGAGTCCTCCTAGGCTGTGATAGTAACCGTAGACTCAACTTTCAGTGTGAATAAAAATAGCAAAGGCCTTCAACAAGAACTTGCCCTAAATATTTTATGGATCCACCTCATGGCTACTACCATATGCATGAGCATAACGTGGAAACAATTACATTACTACCCAAATTACACACTGAACACTCTTGGTGGCGATTTGGCCAAGTAAATTGACAAAGGTCATGGCTTTATCTAGAATATCAAGCACCTAAGGTATGTGACTTTCCATAAAATTTGAGCTCATTGGAAGTCAACACCTAATATTAGTTAACAGATACTATCACTTCTTTCTCGATAAATTTTTATCACCCCCATTTGACACAGGATCAAGTAGGCATGAAGGTTCCACCCCTACTCACCAGGGATTTAATATTCACGTGATCACAAGATTTTTTGTGATAATAACACATGTGAACAAGTTATTCACATGTTCTCATGTTACCGTTTACAAAATAACAGGTCACTTGCCATTTGGGAACCCCTTAAAAACTTGGCTACACATGGGAATAAGCTATTCACATGTTCTCATGTTACCATCTTCACATAATAGTAGGTGAGTGGCCACCTAAGAAGATTTTTTATGCCCGAAAAAGATAAATTTTTTAGGCCCTTGTGAAAGCTTTGTGAATATAACATGTGATCACAAGATTTTTTGTGTTATTAACATATGTTATTAACATGTTCACATGTTTTCGTTTACGTCAGTGAAATCCCTGCTACTCACTCCGTCTCATTACATAACCCAAGAGATTTGTATGATCACTCTAGATTAGTGCTTACTCTTCTTATCTTAAAAACCACAACTTATCCCTCTAAATCATAACACACCTTTCTAACGAGGAAGGCGATGATTGTTGGAAAGTGCATGCATGTACATCAATATCATGCCTAAGTATAACAAATGCTCAAGATAACTATTGAGCTCTCCATGCTAGCATCAAGATCAAGATCTGCATAGTGTAATCACTTTGGTGGATTATCACCAAATCTATTATGGTTTACCTCTAATCTCTATAGATCAGCACTAAATCTAGAGTTTTCTTTAAACCATCATGTCCAACCTTAAAACTCTAATATCCATGTCGAGAAACCCATCTCATCACTCCGGATGAGCATCCTACTTGACATAGTAGACAACCAATGGTCAATCAAATAACATAGATTGTGCAGACATAATGTATGTAGTGACTATGCACCACAAAATCGAAATCCAAGAAAGTCCATTTCTAGTGTTTGCCTTAGTGTCCCATACCACCAAGGTCACAAGAGTTTGCGTACACAGCAGTTGATGTCCCATACCACCAAATGATCACAAAAAGTATTGTGACACAAAAAAAAGATTGAAATTTTTCTTTTGGTTGGATGATTCCACATCCCCAAGAGTGATGCAAAATATCACCATTTGTATAAGGCACAAATTTTACCCATGTGTTCACCATTTAGAACATTAAAAATCTAATCTCAAAATTCTACAATGTCCATTCTGGAGTATGTTTGTAGATTAACTGATAAATCATGGGTACATGTAACCCCAACCACTTGCATTTTCATTTTACAGAGTTACACAACAAACACGAGAAAATTCATGATAAATCATGGGGTACATGTAACCTCACTTGGATTTTTAATTTTATGGAGTTACACAACAAACACAAGAAAACTCACTGCTAATATTTCCTAAGATGACATTACATGTCATATATTTCCCGAATTTATCAAACAGATGGAATCTAACCCTAATTCCAAGATAAACCATGGGGTACATGTCATATATTTCCCAAATTTATCAAATAGATGCAATCTAGCCCTAATTCAATCTAACCCTAATTCCACGATAAATCATAGGGTACATGTCATATATTTCCCTAATTTATCAAACAGATGGAATCCAACCCTAATTCCATGATAAATCATGGGGACATGTAACCTCACTTGGATTTTCAATTTTACAAAAAATCCATTGCTAATATTTCCCGAGATGACACTACATGTCATATATTTCCCCAATTTATCAAATTGATGGAATCTGACCCTATTCCACCTAAACTTGAGTAAATATGCACTAAAATGTAAACACAATGTGCAACAAACAATAAAGGTCCTTAATAGTGGGTTTTACATACTCAAAGCTGACTAATTTTGAGCGTGGGATTTCTATGAACCCCATTAGCCTAGGATTATTATGAACCCCATAGCTTAAGATTACTACAAATCTTTAAAGATACATGGTCCAAACATCTTTGTATATGAAAGATATCTCACTACATGGACCATGCACTTAGCTTGCATCTCTACAGACCAAAAGCAAACAACACTCTGGTTGTTAAATAGCACAACTCTACGGTTGTTAATCACCCAAAGATTTATATCATTTAGTGATAAGAATAGTGGGTCTAGTTTTGTGTCGATCACACTCTGGTGAAACTTAAAGCCAATGCCAAGCAGGCCATTAGTTGGTCTAAACTTGAAATGACAAACTAGTCAAACAAGTAAATGCATCGGAGACATATGGTATCCACCTGTAAACTATCTCCGAAGGAATATGGTCAAACAACCATAAATTAGTTGGTCTAAACTTGAAATGACAAACTAGTCAAACAAGTAAATGCATCGGAGATATATGGTATCCACCTGCAAACTATCTTCGAAGGAATATGGTCAAACAACCATAAATTAGATGCAAACAAGCATTTCTCTTAGCCTAAAAAGGGGTACAAATGTGTAGTGGATTAATATGTGCATCATCTTGACAATAGAAACTAACATCCATGTATACCCACACAAAAGTCGATGGGTTGTTATAGCTTCCACACATCTTATAAGAACAAAGATTTATGATGGGCATTATGTAGCTCTATATGAAGAGCAATGGCAACTCTGAAGCCATAATGTCCACCAGAATGTGCCAACTACTGTTGTTGTGGATGCTAGAAATTGTTCCTAGACTGCACCGGAACAACCTTGGCACGTATGAGAGGTAAAAGCACTCAAATCCCAGGTGGATGCATGGCTACACATGCATGTGTAGAAACCAAGATATGAAAACTAAATGGTAGCTAATGCCACCTATTTTTGAGCACACCCATTGATGCACTAATTATGGCCACTCGTTGGGTGCAATACCTCGCTCCCGAGCGCTCCACTTACTTTTGAATCCATCATGGTATCGCGTGTGACTATGCACACATGAGAAATTGATTGACAAATACAAGTGCGTCACTCACAAATTGATGATCACTTGTTATACAATCATGCACTTGCACTTTACCCTAGCACACACATGCTACTCTACCTAGGACTTATGTCATCATGTGTGTGTCTCACACAGACCCACACACACACACACACTTAAAGTGTGTACGAGGTTACTTTCTATGGGGGAACCTCCCCCAAAGCATTTAAAAAAAATCATTTTTTGTTTTTTTTAATATTAAGGCTCTAAGATCTGATCTTTATCTTGTGTGGCACTCACGTGGTTGCCTTGTGCTTGACCTTCCCATACACCGCATAGAGATTCGCACGTCGGTGCAGACTTGCACATCAGTGCCTCAGCTCCCTTACCACACGAGCAGAGCCTCACTTAATCCCCCTCCTTCCTTTCCACAAGGGGCTCCTTTTCTGACTCAACACTGATTTTTGCACTCCTGGGCCTCCGTATCACCCTCTTTGATGCAGCCTTTGGAACCTCCAATCTGAGATCTATAGATGCAAGGCACACCACAACGAGTTCCTCAGCTTTTGCTCTATAGTTTTTTTTTAAAATGGTCCCTTCTCTCTTTCTCTCTATCAAACCTCTTGTCATCAACTTGAGATCTTCATTTTATTTTGCTCCTACCTTGTTGTTGCTTAGTTACATTTATCTCACACTGGTCGCGGATTACCTCCGCTGTGAGCTTAGAGTTCAACCTTACCCCTCCAAAATGAAAAACAAGAAAGCACACACAAAGGCACTCACATTATAGAAAAAAGAGAAACAAGAGAGAAAAATAACCATTAAATTTTTTTTAAGACAAGCCGTATCTCTATCGAAGCTCAATCACATGCGAAGAAGCAAGTGTGGGACAATGGATCGAAGCACCGCTTTGATACCAATGTTATATTGCTTACGTATGCTACCATAGCCAAGGAGGACTCTCATCTCTTGGTCACCCACCAACCATAGAAAAATGTGGATGAGTGTCCACACTTCCATGCTTATATAATGGCCTGCTGCCCACACTAGCCCAGTGGCCCACTACGATCCTCCAACCTAGGTGCCTCTTCATCTCACTGAACCTCAAACACACTCATCATACACTCCTGCATGTAGACTCCAAGTCCGGTTGAGCTTTGCTATTGCTATAGGTGACTCACGCATGTTGTTTACAGGCTACATGACAGATATGGCCCCTTATGTTGTGTTTTGCAAGCTTCTCTTCTTCATTATATCTCATGAATCCACCTCTTGTGGAGTTTTAGTGGTGTCACTCGTGGTGGTTGTGTCTATTGGGCTACTTCTTCATTGAAGGATAGTGTGGGGAATTCCTTCTCCTCCACCTAATGAGGTTTCTCCTCAAACACCACATCACAGTTGATAATTATCTTCTTTGCCTTCGGGTCATATGGTTGATAGCCCTTTGACTCCATATTGTATTATAAGAAGACAAACTTCTTGCTCTTGGAATCCCACGTGGTTCTGGAAGAGTCTAGAACATGCACACAGTAATCACCTAATGTTTTAAAATACGCAACTGATAATTTCTTACATGAATAAGCCTCTCGAGATGCCATGCCCGTCATTGTCTTTGTTTAACTTCTATGAAGCATCATATGTATTACAGTTTGCACTACCTCATCTTAAAGAGAATGTTGTGTTCCTTTCCCTTTGAACATACTCCCCTATGCCATATCTATAATTGTGTGATTCTTACACTCGACAACACCATTTTATTGTGGAGTATGAGCAACTCGCTAATCTCTTTTGATCCCATGCTCCTTGCAATAGGCTTAACCATCAGACTTGCACTTCACTTTGTAAACCCATTTACATCCAATAACATTTTTGTCCTTTGGTAATGCAACCAAATCCCATGTGTCATTATGAACCAATGCGTCCATCTCAACATCCATTGCTTTCTCCCATACATGCTTTCCAATAGCTTCTGTATAGCATGTAGGTTCCACATGCTTCACCATAGATGTCATATATGCATAGTGCATAGCAAAATCTCGATATGTCAACCTGTCAACGGGATATCTGACCCTTTGGGATCTCCGCAATGCATGTGGATCACTCTGAACACCTGTAACTCTTGCATGTGGTGGCACATATCTATCCTGCCTTGCACACCAGGTGTGCGTAAAACAGGTATGCCAAGCTCCTCATCCAAACTCCCTGAACTCGATGACTCATAACCTGTAATTCCAATGCCTTCAACTTTCTTCTTTCCTTTATCCATAGCACTACTCCCAGTTCTCACACTCTCATGCCTCAAACGTCCTGACCATGGACGTACAGTACTACTCTCAGCCTCTGCTCTGCTCTGCTGGCCCAAACATAGAAATAGAACTAGAACTTGCTTGTGGCAAGTTCACATGCACATCAGCATCAAGTGACTCAATGACACCCTCATCCTTTGCTTTGTACCAACTAGCAAGCTCATCAAACACCACATCTCGTGAGAAAACAACTTGCCTAGTTTGTGGATTATAACATTTGTATGCTTTACGATCTTGTGCATATCCAACAAATACACACTTTTTTGCCTTAGGATCCAACTTCCTTCTTCTTTCATCAGGCACATGTACATAAGCTATGCATCCAAATACTTTGAGGTGTCCAATGTCTGGCCTATAACCTGTAAGCCGCATCTCTGGCGTACTTCCATGAATGGCTACTGTAGGTGTTTTGTTCAGTATATACAATGCAGTAGCACATGCTTGTGCCCAATAATAATCTGGCATGCTCTTTTCATTGAGCATTGCCCTAGCCACTTCACATATAACTCTATTCTTTCTCTCAGCCACACCATTTTGCTGAGGTGTATACCTGCAAGTCAATTGTCTTCTTATACCATGCTTCCTCAAGAAATGCTCAAAAGATTTTGAGGTGTATTCACCACCTCCATCTGTCCTCAAACATTTAATCCAACAGCCATACTGCTTTTCTGCAAAAGCTTTGAAATCCATGAACTTTTCCAACACTTCACTTTTCTCTCTGAGAAAGTATATCCATGTCATCCTGCTGAAATCATCTATGAATGTCACATAATATAAACTGCCTTTGATAGATGGGTTTTGTGCAGGACCCCATACACCACTGTGTACTATCTCAAGTGGCCTGTTACTCATATTTCCTTCTCTAGGAAACCGTAGCCTTGCCTGCTTCCCAAACTGACAGGCTTCACAAACATGCATATGCCCATCATACTTGAATCTCGGCAGCCCACTAACAATGCATCTTGTCTGCATGTTCTTTAATCTTTGTATATTGACATGTCCAATCCTCTTATGCCACATATCAATGTCTTTTACCACATTCTTGCTTTCAGAGAACATGGCTGATTTTAACTCAGGAATTCCAGCATCCAGCTTAAACAATCTGCCTTCTTTCTTTCCTTTAGCAATGACTCTACATCCATGTTTGAAATCCTCAACGAAGCAACCATGCTCGTTGAAACGAACCTGTAATCCCTGTTCCACCATTTGACCAACTCAGGCCAAGCTTTTTGTGATAGAAGGCACATACAATACATCTGACATAGATTTTGTTTGACCATTATGCATAACCAATGGTACGCTTCCAACATGTGTAATGGCATGCTGAGTATCATCTCCTGTTTCCACATAGCCTTTCACATCCATAGGCTTCATATGCTCAAACCATTCACCATGACAAGTCATATGGTTTGATGCTCCAGAGTCCATATACCAAGTATCATCATTCTCAGCATTTGTCATCATAGATCCAACAACATGTTTCATGGCAAACAAGTGATTTGCAATGCCATCATTGCTGCTTGATGCATAATTTCCACCACCATGTTGTGCATAATTTCCACCATAATGACCACCACGTTGTGCTCTACCCCCTCTCAAATCATTCTATTTGCGAAAATAATCTCTTGCCATATGACCAAACTTCCCATAGTAATGGCATTCCACATCTTGCATAGATTTTTGTTGGCCTTGCCAACGTCCTCTACCACGAGGATTACCTCTACCTCTGTGAGGTGCATATCCACGACCACCTCTAGCACCATATGAAGGCTGAAAATTCTGTTGTGATGACCTGTCCTACCATCCACGACCATTACCACCACGGCCACATGATGCGAATCTCCCCCTGCCTCTAAAACCTCTCTGCGAATAGAAAGCCTGATTTCTGCCATTATCATCATGGCTAGTAGATGCATCCAGAAATGAATCACTGAGTTTGATTTCCTCAACAAGTAAGAGGGAAACCAACTCATCAAAGTCTGGTAAACCTGTACTTCTAACCGAGATGGATGTATCAAAAGATTTATATTCCTTGCCAAGACCACGCAAGGTAATATCCACCAAAACATCATCAGGCATGGGGGCATTTATTGTTGCCAATGCATCTGCAAACTTCTTTATTTCTTGCACATAATCATGAATGCTCCTTCTATTCCGCTTCACATTATGTATCTGCTGTCGCAACTGAGACTTGCGAGCACTCGTGTCTGTATCAAACATCTTTACCAAAGTATCCCATGCATCTTTGGGATTCTCAGCATCCTGTATGTGTATGAGCATAGCATCAGAAATACATATAGACAGATAATGCAACACTTTGAATGCTCTTTCTGACCATTGCTTATGAGCAATTACCTGCTGTGCTGTGTAGGTTGTCGGGGTAGTTCAGGCTCTGGCTCAGCACTTGTAATGAGATTCCAAAAACCTTTTCCTTTCAAGAAACTTTTGATCATGTACTTCCATGCCTGGAAGTTCTTTGTTTGGGACATCATAGCATAGCGGAGGCTACACTCCAACCCACACACTTTGTCAATCCGTGAATGCAACCCGGTTATAGCACATAGAGGCTATCCCGAATGGGAGAAGATTAGTTAACCACATCCTAATGACTTCTAGTCCTACTCAATCCTTCTTCAACACTCAAGCAATCAATCTAACATAATCAAAGCATCAAGATTAGGCTACACTTAAGCATAAAAATGCAACCTATGCAAAGAATCTAACATGCAAAGAGCTATCACACAAGCCTTAACTACACATCATTTCATGCACAAGCTTCATCACATGCACTCTACAATTCACAAATCAGATTTTAGCATCAAAACATCATTAAGAAATCTAGATTAGCAAGTGTGTAGACTATAACCTCATATCATTGAAAATGTAGAGAATAGAGAGTACAAGATTGAAGCAAGAATGGAGATGGAGAGCCTTGGGAGAGCACATGAGAAGGAGCTTTGGAGCAAGCTCTCTCTATGAGCCTCTCAACCAAATGACCAAAGAGTTCCTTTAGCTCTCAAATGGGCCACCTTTTATACAAAAACTCTAGAACTCCCAAAAGTTCCCATGTGGGATTATTGTCAAGCCCTCTCCCACATTCATCTACAACTTGGAATTCTTTACAAGAGCCCTAAGTGTCTTTTTTGTTGCATCCTTGCATTGATCATTCGTCATGCAACACTCCCCCCTTCCTATTCTGCGCACGTCCTCAAGCGCGGTAGGAGCACGAGCTGCAAAAAACAATGGATACAAGTAAAGCCTTTTATTGAGAAAAAGAAAAGAAAAGAAAAGAAAAAAAAACAGCAATGATAATTTCACACGTGAGCATACAAGTGCAAGGCTGATTAAAGTTTTAAAGAGTACTAAAATAGATGAGTAAAGACTAGTCAAAGTGAGACTTAAGTGGTAGATAGTGCTATGCAAAGGCAAGTGTGCTTGTACACCGCCGGTTATGACCGCAGTCTCAATGTCCTACAAGTATGTAAGTTATTCCTAAGTGGCAAACCTACTCCTAAATATGATCAAAGGTGATTGGAACTCTTTTATTACTATTATTATTATTATTATTATTATTATTATTTGATGTGTGTGTAGAAGTTGATAAAGATTAAGGTTCCATCCCAATGAGACCCAAGCAATGGCCAAGAGACCTCCGCCAAGAGAATCTAAAAGCCGCTAAGTATCTCAAGGGTGACAGACCCTTTTTCTTTCTTTTATGACATAAGGAGTACCCCATGTGAAGATGAGGGCATTGGTCTCGAGGGCCCATAGTGTACCCCAGAGTCCTACCAACATCTATCAAGGCGATAGATTCCTTGAAGGTCTTTTTCTGAAGTTTTTAGACGTTAGTGTTCACCCCATGGAAACCAAAGCATCGGCCCCAAGGTGCTAAGACAACCCCAAGTCCTACCAAGCATTCCTCATGGCTGTAGACACGTCATGTCTCAATTCACTTTGTATAGATATTTTTTTAGGGTATTTTTTTTTTTTTTACTCCTAGCACCTAGCTCATACCTACTAAGAGGTAGCTATCACTAGGGATAACTAATATACCTTGAAAGCATAAGAACTTGGCATACTCCATTGGTATATATCCTACACTGTCTTTAGATAGAAATATCTTCTACTAAGTTTACTAAGAATCTAGAATTCACTCACCATATTTTAACAACTAATCAAAAACTTAAACCAGCCAACATTGTGTGAACATGCAAACCATATATCCAAAAGATAAAAGCACATAAAGAACAAAAGATTAAGATTTGAATACACCTGTTGTAGTGCCCGTTGATGTTGTTCGTTTGCATTGATGCATTGCTGATTTTGTGCAGATTGCTCCTCCTTGAACTTTGTAGGCGTAGCATGTCTCCCCCCTTCCTAATTTGTGGGCACGGTAGATGGACTATTGGGGCGTGTTTGATGCTCTTGTTTAGCTGAGATCTCTGCAAAATGGTTATTAACAAACAAGAAAAGAAAAAGAAAAGAATAAAATTTGCTATTGGTGCCAATCACCGAGGGAAAAAAACCCAGTGGGAGAAAAGTGCCTAGGCTTGTCGATCTTATTGTGGAGTCACTGAGCTTACCCTTGCGCTGGTGGTGGATCCGTGTCCACTTCTGCTGGAAAGATGGTATCAATTTCCTCAGGATGCAGGGACAACCCTTCACAAAAACCGGCCTCTGGAGAAGGTGGTAGAGGAAGGAGTGCTTCCTCACTAAAATATGGCATTGGTTCTATGGGAAGGTTAAGGAGACAATTTCGATTTTGGAAGTGCGCAATATAGGTACTCATATTGATCCAATATTGACATGTTGAGGCTTGGGGAAGGAGGGCTTGCAAGATCGGTGGTTGCAAGTCATTTAAACTTGTATCCCTCCATTGTTGTGCTTGAATCTCCTCAGGTAATCTACGTTGATTTGGTCCTCTCTCTGGTATTCTCACATTAAGAAGATTATGGCGTTGGGGTGTACTTCCCACAATTTGTTTCATTAAGCCCGTGCCATATCGTCTAAAGTAAGAGCGGCATATCCAACAAATATGTGAAGCTTCTCCTAATACGAGTCGTGCACACTCTTGACAATGTGGAAATGGGTGATGCTGTTGATAGAATAACGTGACAAAGTGATGCCCACAGCAATTTTCACCTAAGGGAGCATAGAAGTACCTAGAATGTGTTTGAAACGGAGGAGCACTATAACCCCTGTGATGATCAGGTCGAGTACTATTAGGGTCAATGCATGGTGGACATGTATCTCGCCAAATATCCATCAGGAGTTATCTGGACGTAGAACAATGAAATTTAGAACACTCATATCCATCATTACAATTCCAATCAAAAACAAGATTATCTCAAAAAGAACACATCTTCTAAAGGCATAAGGAACTACATTATTCAAACATTGATCTACCAAAGAGCTTCAATTGTAGTGTTAATGCCTTATCTTTGGTTTTAGGTATATCCTTTTTAAGAGGTGGGAACTTTAGCAATTGTCTTGGAATTTGAGCAAGATAAGAGGATTTAGGCATTGAAATGCTAGAATCTATGCTCAAATGATACTCATGTGGACTTGTCTTAGGTACACAAGTTGATGGTTGAATTGTGTAACAAGGAGAAATTGGGACAACCGGTGCTTCAATACATGTTTTAGGAAGATCAACACAAGTAGATTTGTAGGTGCTATCACAGCCACCTATCCTATCTTGAAGAGTTTATGTTGAGTTCTTTTGCACCCACTCATATGGAAAATCAAGGGTGGCTTGTGGAATCTTTTTGAAACACTCTTTTACCCCTAGCAAAGCATGGCATTTTGGAAGCCAAATTGCTGTTGCACCCTCATAATAGCCTTGTGCTTTAAGAACCTGTTTTGGGACCCAACGAGTAACAATCTGAGGTTTTTGCTTGGAAATGATGTGCTTTTTAGGAGGCTTAGCAACTGGACTAGATGGTACAAGTTTGTACGCATCTTTGGGTAGCCAAATTGATAATTCCTTCTTGCTTGGCCTTCTTTGAGCAGCAACTAGAGTAGTTGGAACATGCCAGCCATGGCCCTCACTTGAGTACTCATCAATTATCCACATCATTTGTTTTGGAGCTTCAAAAGCAGATTTTGAGAGTGGGTTGTGTAAGGTAGAAACATTACCCTTTTGACATGATACAGCTCGTGGAGTAGCAGATCCCAAGATGCAATCAGAATCAATTTGCAACTTGTATTGTCTATTCTTCCAATCTAATGAGCAATTGGTAGCACTTAACCACGATCGACCGAGAACAGCCTCTACTACTGCCTTGGACTTACGTGCCACATAAAAGGGCACTGACATCTGGTGATCCTGAATGGTCATCATAATGACACATTTTCCCTCTATAGGGTTATCTTCACTTGAGAAGCTTCGTAAGTCAACAGGAATTTGCACAAGTGTTGGTTGATCCAAGGCTATCCATGTGTCAAACGAGAGAACATTATAATATGCACCAGAGTCAATTAAGGCAGAGACAAAGTAGGTAGTCTCATGAAGATGAAGGCACACTTGAATATTGAATGGATCGACATATGGTTCATCAGTAGCCAACTGTATGGCCAACATAGAAGCTTTGTGACGCTCCTTGGCTTTTGCAACTCTAGCTTTAGCCTCCTCTTGAGCCTGACGTTTAAGTAGGTCAAGTGCTTCTTTCCGTGTTTGTGCAGCATGCATCTATTGAAGCATGGCTTCAGTTAATGGTTCATTGTATTTCTTGAGACGACTTCCATTAATGAAGTTAGGCATTTGCTCACCTTCTAGTGTCTCTAAATGCATTGCACCACTTGGAGTAAGCTCATTAATCACAAACGGTCCTAGGCCACGTTTCTTGAGCTTTCTCTTATGCTTCTTAAGTGTGTACAAGAGCACAAGGTCTCCTTTTTTGAATCGGCCAGTTGTTACATTTCTATCATACCATTGCTTTTGTCTCCTCTTCTCAACATACATCCCCATTACCACCAATAAGCGGGTCTCATCAAGCTTTTCCAATTCGTCAACGCGTTGTGAAAGCTCATGACCAGTCCAATCCAATTGTTTAGCTACTCGTAGAGTAGGTACAAGAAATTCAATGGGAAGAATTGCATCTAGCCCAAAAGCAAGCTCAAATGGGGTTGTGTCCACAGATTTTTTATAGGCTGTCCTATATGCCCAAAGAACTGAGTGCAACTTTTGCTCCCAATCAGTCCTATGTCCCTCAACAATCTTTGTGAGTGCTGTGCAGAGAATCTTGTTAGTACTCTCAGCTTGTCCATTGGTCTGGGGATGATAGAGTGCAGAACGCTTGTGAATTACCATAAATTCTTGAAGCAAAAATTTTATGACTTCATTTACAAAGTGTACACCTTGATCACTAACGATTTCAATGGGTAAGCCATAGCGTGTAAACACGTACTCATACAAGAACTTGGCTGTTGTTTTGAAAAGATGCAGGGGGAAGAGAGCTTGAGCTCTTGCAAGCACACACACACACTCACAAAACCCTAATAGAGAACACACAAGGTGAGAGGCTGAAATCTTCTTCTTCTCTACTCATCAACACTCAACATACCATATACAAGAATAAGAGTACACACAATATGAAAGGTACTCAACCAATACATACACGAGTTCTCTATAGTGTGAACCCGCCGACTAAATGAGCTGGCACTATAACTATGCCAGTCTCTAGAATGGCTGTCACACAGCCTGTCATCCCACTGGCCGCATATCACCCAAGATCTCACCAACCATGCCAGTGGTGTAAGTGTGGGGCCTATCCCCCAGGCGGGTCATCAGTGGCCACCGCCTCACTAGACGAGCTCGATATCTCAACACTCCCCCTCGAGCTCAACTCCATCTCATGTACACCAAGCGAAGCCCTGAATCTGCGGAGCTTTTCTGTACCCAATGCTTTGGTGAAGATGTCAGCTACCTGATTCTCTGTGCTGACATAAACAAAGTCAAGATCTCCTACCAAGACCTTCTCTCTGACAAAGTGGTAGTGGACCTCTATGTGCTTCGTACGAGCATGAAAGACTGGGTTCGTGGCCAACTGTATACTGCTCATGTTGTCACAAAAAATGACAACTTGTCTATCCACTGATAGACCCAAATCTGCAAGTAGCTTTCTCAACCAAGCTACCTCACATGCTGCCATAGCAGCTCCTCTGTACTCGGCCTCTGTACTCGATAGAGCAATCGTAGGCTGCTTCTTGCTGCTCCAAGTCACAGCAGCACTCCCCAAAGAAAACATGAATCCACTGGTAGATCTTCTATCTGAGATACTACCAGCCCAATCAGCATCTATGTACCCATGTACACATATCTCTGTCCCAGTCTCATAGAATAGTCCACAATGCAAAGTAGACTTCACATACCTCAGTATGCGTCTCACTTCATCCAAATGCGGTTTTCGTGGAACCTGCATAAACTGACTCACCAACCCAACAGCATAGCTCAAATCTGGTCTGGTGATCGTCATGTAGATCAAACTTCCTACTATGCTCCTGTACATAGTAGGATCCTCCAAGATCTCTCCTGAATCTGCACTCAACTTGCCATTCTGATCCAATGGCACAGAAATAGGCTTACAGCCTGTCATACCATACTTGGACAACATGTCCAAGCCATACTGTCTCTGTAGTAATCCAATACCATGTGGTGACCTAATCACCTCAATGCCCAAGAAATATCTGAGCTCCCCCAGATCCTTCATCTCAAACTTCTGTCTAAGCAAGATCTTTACATCAAAGATCTCTGCATCATGGTCCCCCGTAATGATCAAGTCATCTACATAGATGACAACAAGCACAACTCCTCTATCACCATGTCTCACATACAATGAGAAATCTGCATTGGCTACATGAAAGCCAATAGTGACAAGATATTCAAAAATCTTGTCAGACCATGCTCTTGGTGCTTGTTTTAAGCCATACAAGGCTTACTTCAACCTGCAAACATGCTCGGGGTGACCCTCATCCTCATAACCAGGTGGCTGCAACATATACACCTCTTCTTGCAAATCTCCATGCAAGAATGCATTCTTTACATCCATCTGATGTAAAGACCATTGCTTTGACGCAGCCACCACTGCTATCACAACTCTCACTGTTGCCATCTTGGCAACTGGGCTGAAAGTTTTCTCATAATCAATCCCATATGTCTGCGCATATCCTTTGGCTACCAATCTAGCCTTGTACCTGTTTATGCTTCAATCACTGTTATGTTTAACTTTGTACACCCACTTGCATCCAATGGATTTCTTGCCTTTAGGCAATTTCACTAAATCCCAAGTCTCATTTCCATCTAGTGCATCCATCTCCTCATCCATAGCTTTCTCCCAACATATATTTCCAATAGCCTCATCAATGCATGTGGGCTCAACAACCTGCACAACCTTTGCCATATATGCATAGTGATGTGCCACATAACCATCATAGGTAAATCTCTGCACAGGATTTCTTACTCTCCCAGATCTTCGCAGCTTTTCATTCATGGCTTCCATAGCCTTCTTTACACCAGGTGTTCTCATAGCTGGGATCCCAAGCTCCTCATCAAGGCTCATATCTGAGCCACTAGACTCTCCATCAACATGAGAATGCCCTGCAGAAATGTCAGGCATACCAAGGGGCTCAACAACTTTCTCTTTTCCTTTACGTGATGTAGTAATCACATTTGCAGGACTGGTATTATGATGCAGCCTGCCACTCCATGGTCTATCAACAGACCCACTAGATGAGGACTCTCCTGGTCCACTCAAAGACTGTGATTGCTGACTTGCATTCTCTGCAACCACACTTCCACTCAAATCAGCCCCAACAGCTTCTTTTTCAGCAGCATACCAGCTGCTCATCTCATCAAAGACAACATCCCTGCTTACCCTCAACTCACGTGTAGCAGGGTTATAACACCTGTATCCCTTTTGCTCAAGGGAATATCCAATAAACACACATTTTTCAGCTTTCGGATCCAGCTTAGTTCTCAGCTCATCTGGCACATGCACATATGCAATGCATCCAAAAACTTTCAGATGAGACAAATCTGGTTTTCTACCAGTAAACCTCTCCTCTGGAGTTACATCATGTATGGCTGCAGTCGGAGTCCTGTTCATGATGTATACTGCTGTAGAAACAGCCTCAGCCCAATATAGCAATGCGGCATATTCTTCTCTTCCATCAATGCTCGTGCAATCTCAGCAATGTGCCTGTTTTTTTGCTCAGCAACTCCATTTTGCTACGGAGTGTATCTGCATGTAAACTATCTCCAAATACCATTCTTCTTCAAAAATTCAGAGAACTCATTGGAGAAGTATTCTCCCCCTCCATCTGACCTTAGGCACTTGACATATTTCCCTGTTTGCTTTTCAACTAAAACTCTGAAATTCTGAAAGTGAGTGAACACCTCACTCTTCTCTTTCATGAAATATACCCACACTTTCCTTGTGTGGTCATCAATGAAAGTCACATAGTACCTGCAGCCTCCCATAGATATGGTCTTCGTAGGACCCCATACATCTGAATGCACAACATCTAGTGCATTTTTGCTCACATATCTGTTACGTGGAAACACATGCTTTGTTTGCTTCCCAAATTGGCATGCTTCACATATTTTCTGCATACCTTCCACTTTAAATTTTGACAGCCCTGTCACAATTCCTTTTGTTTGCATAGACTTCAATCTCTGCACATTTACATGTCCAATTCTTTTATGCCATATGTCTGTGTCTGCAACAACTCATGAACCATTTGCAAACATCGCAGTACTCATTTCAGGCATGTCTACATTCAAAACATTCTGCCCACTCTGTTGCCTTTTGCAACCAACCTGCACTTGTCTTTGAAATCTTCAACATAACATCCATCAGGGTTAAACCGAGAACCTGCAAACCCTGCTCAATCATCTGGCCAACTAAAACCAGATTTTTTGTTATGTTCGGTACATGAAGTACATCTGCAAGGTACTTCACTTTGCCATCCTGCATAGACAATGGCACATCTCCAACGTGGGCAATTGGATGAGCAGTGTCATCCCCTGTTTCTACAAAACCTGGTCTTTTCGGGTTTTTCATCTCCTTGAACCACTCCCCATGACTCGTCATGTGGTTCGAAGCGCCTGAATCCACATACCATACATTATCTTTTTGTGCTGCATCAACATTTTCAGACATGGCATTCACAACATGCTGCATAACAAACAACCTTTCATTATCCTCATTATTTCTGCTTGAGGATGCATAGTTGTTTTGCTGCACTTTCCCATTTTGCATATCAGCCTGCTTCTTATAACATTCTGACTGCACATGTCCAGTCTTACCACAATAATAACATTCACGTGCATCATTATATTGCCTTTGCCAATTTCCACGGCCTCTTTGACTCCCCCTGCCTCTGAATTTGCCTCTTCCACCTGCGTGTTGTTGTTGTTGTTGATTCTGGGACTGTTGTTGTTGCTGCTGCTGTTGCTGCTGGCCATAATTCTGATTACCTGTTCGGCCACCTCCTTGACCACGTCCACGGCCTCCTCTACCTCGTCCTCTTCCTGAACTCGTGTAGAAGGCCTGTTGCTCTGAACTGTTTTTACTTTGTGAAGACTGTTGGTCTTCACCCAAGTTCTTCTCTTCGATAATCAGCATAGACACCAAATCTGTAAAGTTGGGAATGTTTTCCCGAGTCTGAATAGACGTCTTGAACGCCTTGTATTGTGGCCCGAGACCACATAGATAGACTTCCACCTTGTCATCATCATCTACTAACACACCAATAGATGCAAGGGATTCCACAATACCCTTTATCTTCAACGCATAGTCATTCACAGACATGCTCTTTTTCTCCACAGTATGAAGTTCATTCTTGAACTGTATCTTACGTGCCTTGGTATTTGTTTCATAGACCTTTACAAAGGTGTCCCACGCCTCCTTGGGGGACTTGGCATCCTGAATGTGCCCAATCATGGTGTCCTGTATACTAATGGAAAGCCAATACATAACCTTCCTGGCTCCTTGGTTCCAGTCTTTAAACTCTTTCACATCTGCAGCAGTCAGATTTATATCCGGTATCTCCGGTGCCTCTTCATGCTCACCTTCTATGTAGTCCCAATAGCCTTTTCCCATCAGGAAATTAGTCAACCTGAACCTCCAAGCATGGAAGTTATCCTTATCCAGCTTCTCAGCCACAATCTGTGTTATGCCATCATTAGACATCTTGCCAAACACACAATTTTACCAGAAACTGCACTCTGGTTTTTCCTGCACAACTGCTGTATTTTCTGCACAGCGGTACTGCAGTCCACTCAAATGTCACAACCAGTGACCTCAATGTGCATACTTACACCCAATGGCAACTGTAGACCTCTTTGCAGCACTCACAGTGTCTGCACAGTCAATCTATCTTCCTGCAGTTCTTAAAACAAAGTTCTGCAGAAAATCGATGACTTACCCGCAATGCTCAAAATCGCCTGCTTTCTGAAAAACGGAGGTCCAGACGCGCCCGAAACGCGTTTTCGGCCCGAAAATTGTAGTCCAATAGGATTGTATAGTTGCCCTATAGCTTTACTCCCGCGAAGAAAGCTCCTCAATCAGAGACCGTTTGCCGGTGCCTCCCGTAGAGCTCTCGACAAGGGTGTAGTCACCAACACAATAGGGAAGAGTAGTTGAAGCTCTTACCCTCGTACCGCTTCCTGTGGTTCTCTTGCTTGCAGCTCAGCCCTTAGCACGAACCAAGCTCTGATACCATGAAAAGATACAGGGGGAAGAGAGCTTGAGCTCTTGCAAGCACACACACACACTCACAAAACCCTAATAGAGAACACACAAGGTGAGAGGCTGAAATCTTCTTCTTCTCTACTCAACACTCAACATACCATATACAAGAATAAGAGTACACACAATATGAAAGGTACTCAACCAATACATACACGAGTTCTCTATAGTGTGAACCCGACTAAATGAGCTGGCGCTATAACTATGCCAGTCTCTAGAATGGCTGTCACACAGCCTGTCATCCCACTGGCCGCATATCACCCAAGATCTCACCAACCATGCCAGTGGTGTAAGTGTGGGGGCTATCCCCCAGGCGGGTCATCAGTGGCCACCGCCTCACTAGACGAGCTCGATATCTCAACATGGTTCTGGCATCATTTTTGACTGTAGCCTTTGCCTCTACCCATTTGGTCAAATAGTCAGTTGCGACTATAATATATTCAGCATGTGTGTGACGAGCTGGAGGTTTAATGGGACCGACAAAATCAATACCCCATTTTGCAAAAGCACGTGTGCTTAACATAGGCCGCAATGGCATATTGTTCTTTGTGATAGGAGGTTTGGTCCTTTGACAAACGTCACAACGTTTCACATATTCTTCGGCATCCATTTGTAAGGTTGGCCACCAAAGCCCGGACCACCTAATCAACTTAGCTGTGGTATTGCCCGAAAAGTGTCCACCCCCAACACCTGCATGTGCATGAGTTAAGATTTTCAAGTAGTCAGCTTCACATACACACATGCGTAAGTTGCCATCCTTGCCCCTCTTGTAGAGTTGGCCCTCTATCAGCATATAGTTTGCCGCTTCAACTTTAATAGCATGCTTTCGATGTTTAGGAATTTTTTGATCCATATGACCATGCTGAAGATAGTCCACAATATACTTACTCCAACTTGGTGTAGTTGAAATTTGGAATAATGTGACATTATGAATTGGCTGTTGAATTTTACATGAAGCACAGTTACGAACAAATTTCTCAGCATCCGCATGCATGGTAGGCCACCATTGTCCATCCCGAGATATACGTCGCACACAAGTAGTAGCTGATGCATGGATTCCACCGATACCCGCATGTGCCCATTCCAAGATTTCCTCATATTGGTCCGGGTTAGGTATAAGCCGCAACACTCCATCATTACCCTGACGATATAATCTCCCTGAGATTAACTTGAATGGTCGCCATAGGTCCACATTAGGACCCGCTAGTTGTATCTGCTCACTTGTCAAAATTTCTAAAATGGATTCAGACCATCTAGGAGCTGTCTCTACAAGGAAAAGTGTTGAATCTAACATATCATCATCCACACCCACAGGAGCTTCGCCAGAGGTGATTCGAGACAAATGATCTGCCCTAAGATGAGTTGTTCCTTTTCGAACTGCCACTTCAAAATCAAACTCAAGAAGGATGATAAACCACCTTACAATCCTTCCAGTTGCACAAGGCTTATTTACCAAATATAGCAATGCTTGATGGTCCACAAAAAATATGAATTTGTTTGCCAAAAGGTAATGGCGAAGCTTTTTCACTGCATATATCATGGACAATCCTTCTCTTTCTGTTGTGGTATAATTCTTCTCAGCATTGTTCAACTGTCGACTAGCATATGAGATTGGGAAATCCTTATTATGTTCTCCGGATTGAGCCAAAATACATCCAATTGCAAAGTTTGAAGCATCAATATGGACATGAAAGATTTGGTTCCAATCTGGTGCCCGTAAGATGGGTGCCGTCACTAATGCTTGCTTCAACTTTTCAAAGGATTCCTCACACTCATCAGTCCAATTAAACTTTACAAGAAGAGCATATAATGGTCTGGTTAGGACAGCGTACATGTAGATGAATCTACGGTAATAGCCACAATGTCCCATGAATGTTTGTACCCCTTTAGGGTTGATAGGCCGAGGTAATGAGACAATGACATCAATTTTATCCATATCTGTTGAAGTCCCATTGCGAGAAACAATATGGCCCAAAATTTTCCCTTGTCTTACCATGAATTTGCACTTGTCAGGATTCAAGCATATACGATAAAGTTGACACTTTTGAAACACAAGTCTGAGGTGTTCTATACGATCATCACGCTCTTGTGAGTGAACACATAAATCATCCATGAAGATCTCAAGAAATTTCCTAAGGTACTCCTTGAATACATGACTCATTAACCGCTGAAAGGTTGCTGGTGCATTTGTTAGACCAAATGGCATAACACGATAGGCAAAGATGCCATCTTCAGTAGCAAAGGCTGTTTTGTGTTGATCCTTTGGATCAATTGACACTTGATTGTAACCGGAGAATCCATCCAAGAAACTATATGCCTTTTTCCCTGCAACTCGTTCCAGAACATGATCTGTGATTGGAAGTGGGTAATGATCACGCACAATAGCTGCATTTACCTTCTTGAGGTTTACACATACTCGAAGTTTTCCATTTTTCTTGGGCACCACTACAATAGGGGAGACCCATTCAGTGTGTTCAATCTCATAGATAAATTCTGCCTCTAAGAGCTTGTCTATTTCTTCCTTTATCTTCCGTGCAAAATTTTCATTGTAGGTATAAGGACGTTGATGGCACGGAAGCGGTAAAGCTGTCTACGCCCTTATAGCATGCCACACTTCCACACACGCATGCAAACACACCAGAACACCAGACCAAAGAGCATGAACAAGACTTATATTTCAGAAAGGACCTTGACCTTTACAAAGGTGGATATCCCAAGATATCCCAGACACCAACTACACCAAGCACCCGCTCACAATCAGCCTGCTCCAGCTCCTGGTCGATCCAAATCCCTTCGTTCCTTGCTTCTCTGCAGCAGCCCCTCTCGCTCTCTACTCTGCACCTTAGTTGAAGGTTTCTGTGCTACACCACCAGCACACCTTCTTCTCCTTCACTCTGCTCTCTCTTCTCCCTACCAACCACACACAAAAAAAACAGCTCACTTGAGCGATCCCTTTACACTATCAGGTTTTATTCCTGTCTCTTTGCTTCAGCTACCAGCCAGCAACCTGCTTCAAACCTTTACACTTCCCAAGGATGATCCTCCACTCACGCTGTCCACCAGCCCATCTGCCTTTGACGCCAATAGCCACCAACCCTTGTGCAGTCACCTCAGTGGCCTTTACCTACGTTGGCTCCCAAAAAAACACCAGAGGCGGCCATTTTCCATTAGCTTCCACACGGCTCCTTTACCTTCACCCAGTCGCAGCAACCTTCTCTGCGCTCCCAGCTCTACACACCGTTTGTAGCTCCCCCCTGTGCTTGTAGCTACACATGCTCCAAAAGCCACACCAGCTCAACCTCTCCTCTGTGATCAACGCTGCACACGCCCCAGCGCTTGCAGCTCCCTCTGTCCTGTGGCTACACTAGCCACCCAAAAAAAAACAACACACGGGCCTCTCTGTTGCTGCGCTCTTCCCCCCCGTTGCTCTTCTCTGCAGCGCCTCAGAGCCCCCAGCCCTCACTTTTAAGCCACTTGTCCAGGCTCCTGTTGGGCATGTACTCGTACACTAGCAGCAGCCTCCCTCGCCCAGCTCCTCTACAGAATTACCTGCTTTTCTGCGCCCAGCTGCACACGCCACCCAAACACCGGGCTCCTCCCGTCCATGCGCTCTCTCCCATGTTCAGCAGCCCATCGCTGCTCCAGCTCCTGTGGCTACAGCAAGCCACCCAAAACACACGGGGTTCTCCCGTCCTTCGCTCTCACCTCCAAAACAAAGCGACCGCCCTCTTGGCTCACCTGCGCCGACTCTCCACTCTCTCGCAACATCCACAGAAGATGCTGGCTGGCGGCTGCCTCAATGTTCCACGTAGCTGGCCACGTTCATTTATTTCCTATTTTATTTAATTTTGAAAATTGGCCACCATATTGCTTTCACACCAATGCAAAGGCTCATGGCTCCCTTTTCTATTATTGCCCTCATGCTCCACACACACTTCAATACAACCTCGAGTGGCCGCTTACTTTTTGAGGACGCGCACACAAACAAAAACAATCGAATGGCTGACACCATCTCCAGCATAACACGCTCCGGACGAGCTGTGTCTCCAGAATTTCAACTTTGTCTCCGCACATACACTCCCATCAAAACCAAAAGCCTGACTGCCGCATCCACGACGCCCACACTGAGTCAATGGGTGCTCCCACGACTTTATCACAACACGAACATCACTCATGTACACATGTACAAGTTGAGTCTGAGGTTCTCAAAAAACTACACACATATTTAGCAACCCCCTTTCTTCTGCTGAGACATTTATGTCCAGCAGCTGCACAAATAGAAACCATTTATCCCCCTGGATCAAACAGAAACCTCGGTGCATCTACCCTCCAATCCCTCAAGCATCTTTCTTCATCAAACAGCCATTGATACACCCTGCCATGATCCTCTACTTCCAGCAACCCCCTCGACTCTTTAAATATGGCCTCATCATCATCTACTGTACTTCCTCCTCTAGACCAGCCACACAGCCTTGTGAGGGAAATAACCATTCCTCACCTTTACTCCCCTCGGACACATCTGACTCCCACCCATAGTCATGTACCGATATAACACACATCTGATGATCAACTTCCACCTCACGGTCGCAATCCAACTTACCACCCACATCATTGGCTTCCAACCCTTCCTCTGGGCAACCTGCCAGACTCGATCGATAACCAAACCATTCATCCATATGCTGAGCATCCACATGTGGTGTGTCCACCAAAGACCCATTACCCTTCAGCCCATCAACATCACTCATAGCAACCTCATGCATTGCAGACTCATCATTGTCGCTTTCCTACAGTTTCTCCAGCTTCAAGACCATTGGCGATCCTGCAAGATTCTCCACATCTTGCACAGGCATCCCTACCAAGTCCAAGCTCCCCAAACTCCCAAGCAAAGCATCTTGGTCCCCCTGACCAACAACAATAGTCTCACATGCATCCTCACCACTCACAACCACCATCTCACTCTTTTGGGCATGACAAGGAACACACACCTTATGATCAGCATCCGCACATCCACAATCTATCACACCATCATCCAAAGGAGCATCCAGCTCACCATCAGTCACACCATCACTCTCTTCCCGCACAACTGGCATGCAAGTAATCTTTTCCTTCTCCAAGGAAGCCATCTCCAACAGATCATCTAGTGCACTATCAAGTACACTATCCAACTCACCATCCACACTCTCACAGGCTGCAATATCCAACTCATCACCCGGATCATCCACTTGCACTTCATCCACAGCATCTTCATTAGTAACACCTTGATCATCACATTCCACCTTGACTGGCTGAAGTACTGGTACCTGCAAGTCATTACTCTTTTCTCAATCAAAGAGATCACCCAAATCATATCCATACTCAAACTCATCAGGCTCCACAGCACTAGCAACACTCTCACAATCCACAGCATCATCAATACTCCCATCCATCTCCTCCTCACCTTCTGAAGGCTTTTCAGGGCTGATTCTAGAAACCTCATCCTTCTTCATTTCCAACAGGCTAATCTGTCCCATACCCTGCTCTGCAAATGTGACCTTATGGACCTCACAAACACTGGGCTGAATTGCATCCTTCACCTGCATACTAGGGCCACTCACCCTATTATTCATTCCCATAGACAATTGATATATACCACCATTAGCTTTGGCTGGTCTCTCACATTGTGGACTCATATGACCCCACTCACCACAATTTCGGCATTGCACATCACACGGATACCCTCTCCCTCTTCCAATATCTGCTGAATTTCTTTCAGAACCAGATGATGCACCAGTTTTCCTTCCCATATCACCTATGCCTCGTCCTTTTCCTGTGGATTCTATCCAATTCACGCTTAAAGACTTCATGAGCTCCACTGCATCATGAACTTCCCTCTTCAATGAGTCCTCCTGTCTAGGAACAACAGCAGCTTTTCTTCCAGGATGCATACTCTCAATCTCTGGCACCCTCACAAACTTCTTTGGCTCTTCCTGCATTCCCATCTGCCTCAGACGCTTCACCTTCCACTCCTTCTCACGAGCAACTCTGACAGCCTCCTCAAAGCTATCCACGTTCTTCAGCTCCACCTTCAGACGGATCGTTGGCTCCGACCAGCCACAAACCGCTCTCTCTTTATCATCTGCGGGGGTACTTCAGGAATCAGAGCCTCACACCATAGACTCCACAGTCTACCAAACTCTATCAGATACTGATCCACATCCTGACCGTCCTTCTGCTGAATGTTACACAACTCCTTCCACACTTCATTCGGACTCTTCACATGGACAAACTTTGCCAAAAATGCAGCTCTGACTACACGGTACTCAGGATCCTGTCGATGAACATTCCTGTGTGTAGCCACAAACATTTGTAGCCATACTTTTGCATCACCCTGCAAGCAATAAGTCAAAATCCGAGAAAGGATCTCCGGGGTTGCCCTGTCTTTCATCAAAGCTGTAAACTCCATCTTCTCCAGAAACCTGGTTGCATTCTCCTGTGGCAATCCCCAATACTCCGGAAAATCCTGAGCCATCTTTCCAACCTTCTTCACACAGCCCTGTCTTCTTTCACAAACCAGAGGAAATCTGCTCCTTAGTGGGGGCACCAAAAAGTGATGGCACGGAAGCGGTAAAGCTGTCTACGCCCTTATAGCATGCCACACTTCCACACAAGCATGCAAACACACCAGAACACCAGACCAAAGAGCATGAACAAGACTTATATTTCAGAAAGGACCTTGACCTTTACAGAGGTGGATATCCCAAGATATCCCAGACACCAACTACACCAAGCACCCGCTCACAATCAGCCTGCTCCAGCTCCTGGTCGATCCAAATCCCTTCGTTCCTTGCTTCTCTGCAGCATCCCTTCTCGCTCTCTGCTCTGCACCTTAGTTGAAGGTTTCTCTGCTACAACACCAGCACACCTTCTTCTCCTTCACTCTGCTCTCTCTTCTCGCTACCAACCACACACAAAAAAAACAGCTCACTTGAGCGATCCCTTTACACTATCAGGTTTTATTCCTGTCTCTTTGCTTCAGCTACCAGCTAGCAACCTGCTTCAAACCTTTACACTTCCCAAGGATGATCCTCCACTCACGCTATCCACCAGCCCATCTGCCTTTGACGCCAATAGCCACCAACCCTTGTGCAGTCACCTCAGTGGCCTTTACCTACGTTGGCTCCCAAAAAAACACCAAAGGCGGCCATTTTCCATTAGCTTCCACACGGCTCCTTTACCTTCACCCAGTCGCAGCAACCTTCTCTGCGCTCCCAGCTCTACACACCGTTTGTAGCTCCCCCCTGTGCTTGTAGCTACACACGCTCCAAAAGCCACACCAGCTCAACCTCTCCTCTGTGATCAACGCTGCACACGCCCCAGCGCTTGCAGCTCCCTCTGTCCTGTGGCTACACTAGCCACCCAAAAAAAAACAACACACGGGCCTCTCTGTTGCTGCGCTCTTCCCCCCCGTTGCTCTTCTCTGCAGCGCCTCAGAGCCCCCAGCCCTCACTTTTAAGCCACTTGTCCAGGCTCCCGTTGGGCATGTACTCGTACACCAGCAGCAGCCTCCCTCGCCCAGCTCCTCTACAGAATTACCTGCTTTTCTGCGCCCAGCTGCACACGCCACCCAAACACCGGGCTCCTCCCGTCCATGCACTCTCTCCCATGTTCAGCAGCCCATCACTGCTCCAGCTCCTGTGGCTACAGCAAGCCACCCAAAACACACGGGGTTCTCCCGTCCTTCGCTCTCACCTCCAAAACAAAGCGACCGCCCTCTTGGCTCACCTGCGCCGACTCTCCACTCTCTCGCAACGTCCAGAAGATGCTGGCTGGCGGCTGCCTCAACGTTCCACGTAGCTGGCCACGTTCATTTTTTTCCTATTTTATTTAATTTTGAAAATTGGCCACCATATTGCTTTCACACCAATGCAAAGGCTCATGGCTCCCTTTTCTATTATTGCCCTCATGCTCCACACACACTTCAATACAACCTCGAGTGGCCGCTTACTTTTTGAGGACGCGCACACAAACAAAAACAATCGAATGGCTGACACCATCTCCAGCATAACACGCTCCGGACGAGCTGTGTCTCCAGAATTTCAACTTTGTCTCCGCACATACACTCCCATCAAAACCAAAAGCCTGACTGCCGCATCCACGACGCCCACACCGAGTCAATGGGTGCTCCCACGACTTTATCACAACACGAACATCACTCATGTACACATGTACAAGTTGAGTCTGAGGTTCTCAAAAAACTACACACAACGTTGTTTGGAGGGCTTTGCATCCTCTCGCAATGGAATTGTATGCTGACATATGCTTGGATCAACTCCTTTGAGGTCTTTATAACTCCAAGCAAAAACATCGCGATACTCCTTTATTGTTTATATTAATAACTTCTCCTCATCTAAGGACAAGTCTGTGGCAATCCACACATAGCGAGGCTCTTCTCCTGGCTTAGCAATATCAATCTTTTTTGAATCTTCTGGACCATCGTATGAAACCCCTGGCATGCTTGGTTTTTGTCACATGGGCTGTTGAAGAACAATCTTTCAATCTTGAAGAGTGTACTGTGTGAAATTGGGAGGAACATTGAGACCTTGTTCTTGTCCACTTGAGTCTTCACTCATTGAAGACCATGCGGTTTTGAGCTCTCCTTTCCCATCTTGCATCGGATTTTTTTGTTCAACCGTTGTCTTTGCACTACCGACACTCTCTTTTGAATCGGTTTTAGACTTGAGTTTTTGTTTTTGTTTCTTCGTTTTTTTACGATTTTTGCTAACTGTTGTTAGCTTTTCTCCTGCTTGGAATCCATCTGATCGTTTTACTTGGTCTTTGATACTATCTTGTGCTTGGACATAGTATAGATATCCGTTCTTTCCTGAGAAGTGAGGTGGTGGTCGAGAGTTTTCACTCTTAGACTCCTCCTTGTCTTTTTGTAGTCTTTCACATCGTTCCCGCTCATCTTGTCTACTGATTCTCTTATGGCTCTTACAGCATTTACGTTTAGGTTGGCTTCGAGAGATTTCTACTTGAACCTCCCTTCCTCTCAAGAGTAGGCATGCCTTTCCTAACTCATCCTCAGGGATTATCACATTATTATCAAAATCAGAGTCCCAGCCATCTTCCTTATCAGCATCATTAAATCCTCCACTGAGACTTCCTCGACATGCAGAGCTGTTGTGAATGTATCCCTATAGTACAAATCATCTAGAAGGGCACGTGGTTGTACCATTCGTATAGGAATAATATCATATCCATCTGAGTCACAAAATTGAATTGGCTTCGGTAAAGCACATGTCGATAATGTTGCTAGGACATGACTCCATTCTAGTGGATCAATTAAATGCTCAGGGAAGGGTTGTGGAATGTATGCCTCATCTGATACACTTCGATTACCCTTAAGTCTCTCAGTGTTGAAACCCCTACATGAGGCTCCACACATCCACAGATCTTCTCGCCCATCTGACAATGTAACTCTTGAGCCCTCAGATGAAGCAGAATCAAACTCATCTATTGGAGACCTTGTTACATCACGATATGAGTGATTCCTTAGGTTTACCCTTGTGATGACAGAATCATGTCGGAGGTACAAATAATTGTATCCCCAATCTTGAATCATTTGAAATTGTCGCATGAATGGTCTGCCCAATATCACTTCATAGTTTGGATGTTTTCCAAAATCCACTACTGCAAAGGTGTGCTCATATTCAATCCCACATGTGGTGACCAACATGTTCTGAAGTAGCCCAAGGGGATGTTCTAAGCTTCCATCTGCTAGCTGCAAGCGCATCCTGGTACTTCTAATAGCTAATTTGCCCCACTTTTTCCAAATGGACCTTGTCACAATGCCCACTCCTGCACCACTATCAAGTATTATAGTTGAAGCTACTTTTCGCACTTCCAATGGGAGGGTAGCATTTCCCTGATCGTCCTCACAAAATTTTCCTACTTTGTTGATAGGAACTGGCATAACATGCTTTGTTTCGGGGTGTATAGTACACTCATGGTGACCCTTTTGTAGCAATACCTGCTCTGACAAACATGTGGCAATATCATTCCACAACTCAGGTCGAATTTTTATCAAATCAAGCAATGGTAAGGTACAAGCCACTGGTGCTGACAAAATAGCTTGCACGATACTCATATCCTTCTCCTTTGTCAACCTTTTATGCATGGAGGGTATCCTCAAGGTTTGAGAACAGTTCTCATATTCTCCCAGATATGATGGTAAGGTTTTCATTGTATGCTTACTTCTAGGAGAAACAATTGTTTGAACTTCCTCCTAGATGCTTGGGCGTCCAAAGTTGTTTTCCGTGCCCCTGGTAAAATCCACCTCAGAGAATGGAGGCGAACTAATAGAGGACATGTTCTCATTAACTTTCTCATGAACTGCGGCCCACATCTCATTTTCCATGTCCTCATTAGCATCAATAACTTCATCATTGCATGGGAAGACAAGGCTAGGTGGTGGCAGAATACCTCCTTTCAATTGGGTGTCAATTGGTGCAGACCTTTCGCTATGAGCTTGTGAAATGAGCTCACTTTTCATTTCCCGACTTGATGACACTTCTGGTATGGTTTCTAATGTTGGCTTAAGAGAGGTTGGGCCCCGAGGAATAGGTGGTGGTGGTCCCTCAAGTATTGAGTGAGCTTCCCTAATGAGTTGCTGATGTACAGCTAGATTGATCTTCTCCTCACGAGGGTTTGGGTATTCTTGAAGCTTCTTGGGTAGCTCAGATAAAGCTGCAATGCGACTTCTATGAGCATCAATGATGGCATCTAGAGTCTCATTCACTTTATCCACAAAAACAGAACCCTCAGTCGTACTAGCCTCATCTTGTTTAGCACTAGGCCCAAGTTGAGGTTGATGTTCCTCATGCACTTCTTGGGATGTAAAAGTTTGATCCCTCATGTTTTGTTTAGAGGCATCTTGAGAACTAGTGGATGCACTTTTAGTTTGCTTGTTTCGGTTCTTTCCTCCTAGTGGTCTTTTTTCTATTGGACTGTAGGGTCTTGTCCACTAGATTTGTCTTTGCATCCCTAGTTCGAGGTGTCTCATCAGTCTGTATTTCGGCATTTCGTGTCTGTGATCTAGTCATGACTCTAAGTGGCACGACATCCTCATTCTCAGATGAAGGTGGTGATGGAAGTGCTCCTACAAGGTTGAGTGAGACCTTTGGTTGAGAGGTGCCTTCCTCATGTGGTTTCAGCAGACAATCTTTTGGGAAGTGTTCTACACAACACCCTAGACAATATCTTTCAATTGGTGGAAACTGTTGTACTGTTGTATTGGATCGAGATGCTTGCCTTGAGCGATGTGGACAATCACGAGCCTAATGGGGTTCTCCGCACTCATAACAGGGGCCCATTAGTTTGGCCTCTACTTTCCTTGGCTACCATTGACCTGAGGGGCCTGGAGTCCTAGGTTGGTAGCCGCCTAGCAACATCAAAGAGTTTTGTTCCCCTGGTTGAGCCTCCAGTGCTTGGCTTGGGTATGCGGGACTTTCAAAGAGATTTTCTTTGGATGAATATGATGCGTATTCCTTTTCCACATAGCCTGGGTTTACCAAGTCTCTACACATATTTGAATTGTCGTAGTCAACAACCCTCACAGGAGCAGTCCCAAGAGCAGGAGGCTGAGCACCAAGAACAGGTCGTGCTTGCTCTTGTGCCATCAGTGGCTTACGTTCAAAATTAGTATACTGTTGATACATTTGTGGAGCCACTCCACCCCTTGGCTGCTCACGCTCCTGTCTCATTCTTGCAATGTGAGTACATTCCTGTGTGGTATGGGTAAAGTTCCAAGCACAGGCTTGGCACCACTTCTTTGAGGGTTGGTTTGTGACTAGAGGAGAAAAGGTATTACATTCCTCTGTTTTATGGTTACCACCACATGCTCCACAAAGATGAGGACCTGTAGGTATTACACTCCTCATTCGTTGCTGCAGTTGTTGTGGCTACATGGGTGGACGATAGGTCTGTCCCAATCTCCTTAGTACTAGGTTAGCTATCTGGTCTGGATTTACTAGCGCACTAGACCCTGAACTTTGGTCATCACCCCACTGATCTCTAGGTTTCACCTCTGGGCCAGAACCATCTTGGAATTTGAAGTTTTCGGTGAAATCCATAGCATCATGGCAACACTCATTGAAATTTCTATGCTTCTTCGCATAGAGATGTGTATGCAGTGTTGAATTTTTGAGTCCTTTTAAGAAGAGAGAAATTAATCGACTTTGGGCAGGCTTCTCATCTTCTGGGCAACGATTAATGTACTGCTTCATTCTATTTACACAGTCTCTAACACTCTCATTCTCACCTTGCTTGAAAGAGTAGATGTGTGCTACCGTGTCATGTTGAATTCCCATCAAGGAAAATGCAGCAATGAATTTCTCTTCCAAAACTCGTAAAGAAGATTTGTCTGAAGCCTCTAGTGCCTGAAACCAAGCAAGGGCTTTTCCCTCAAGAGTGAGTCCAAATCCTTCAATTTGAGTATGCTTGTCATCAGCTCGAACTGCTTGCCTAAATGCTGCTACATGGTCATATGGATCTCCCGACCCTTCATACTTCTTTACCAGTTTCTGAAGAGTTGATGGCCTTACTTGTCTTGAATACTCATCATAGGGCCTACGGCCTCTCACTCTCAGTGGGAATTGTTCCTCTCTTTGGAAAGATGGTCCACATGCATCCAAAATTGGTGTGGGTACCCTATTACCAGCCTCACCAAACCCCTCCAAAGATCTTGTCACCCGCATTTCAGGAGGTGCATTTATGGAAGGCCGAGTTGGCTCCCCTACCCTCCGATTGTTATAGTGAGAAAGATGTTGTGGTGTGACCTGTGGTCGCACATTTGGTGTAGGACTATATCTTGGTGCTAGAGTTGGGCTACTAGCAGTGGTCCACTTTGATGTTGAGGGTCCCTCTCTAGTGAACTCTTGTAGGGGAGGAGCAACAGTTTCTCCAAGAAAGGCTATCTCTCCTGGTTTGGCTGTATTTGTTGAGAACACTTCCATGAATAATGGTTGTCCTTTCCACGTGAGCTCCCAAATCTCTTTCCAATCTAAGGTTCGGTATTCATTGGCCCATTTATCAATTATTCGGTTCATGTGTCCTGCAAGCTTCTCAACTACCACCACCAGTGCTAGAGGAAAATCTAGCTCCGGCAATTTAGTTGTGGCATAATATCCCTCTAAAGAGTCCTTATAGACCTCTTGAAGTGGGTCATTCTGTAAGACCTTTGTCACTGGAATTTGTCGTACAAACTCCCATTGGTTCTCAGCCCCCTGATCCATTTTGCTCTTGCCTTTCCTATCCCTTTCCAAATTTAGATCTACAAGAAGTAAATCATCTATGGATGGCTTTGAGGACTGGGCATTGGAGGGTCCAGGCATGTCCGGCTCAATGAGCCAGTCATCTCTAGACTCCCTTGCATTGGAAAGCTTCGATAAGTCAAAGAACTCGGTTTTAGAGAGCTCCCCTAATTTGTCTACATTTTCTGGATGGTAGGTGACCGTAGCGAACACCATCTCCACCCATGTACATGTTACCCTGGTCATTGACTAGAGGTGCTCTATCAAGTTCTGAGAAAATGTCTGCGATCTTAACAAGATACCGTTGTTGTGGGTCCCTAAAGATCTCAGCTCCTTGAGCATTCGTGTAGACATATTGGAGTCTCACATTGAGTGTTAACCCCATGGTGTCGGCTTCAAATGGATTACAAGATCTTGTGGCTATCCTATTTGGGGCTAAGGGATGACTATTTGTCGGCCCTAGATTGTCCATGGACAATGAGCTAGTTGTTCTGGAGGAATGGGTATCGGATTGGGATTCAGAAAGGGTTTCAGCAATATCTGCCAAATTTCCTACCGATTGGGTCCCACTTTCCTGCGTAGGTACTCTAGAAGGTGCCCTAGACGTCCCGACCGCAAGTGCATAAGGTCAAATTTTTTTGGTGTTTTATGTGTTTTTGTTTTGTTTGTTTTGTCTTTGTCTTTGTTTGTTTTTTTTTTAATAAATAAATATATATATATGTATATATATATATATATATATTTATTACCCTACTGATCTCTAAATGCAACTAAAATGAATATGTGTATACCTATCTTATTTTTTTATTTTATTTTTATTTTTTTTAAATGATTTCATGTTTTTATTTTTTTTTAATTACAAAAATTATGAATCACGCTAAAAAATACTAATTATGCACAAAGTTACAAAAATTTTTTAAAAAAATGCAAGTTACACTAATTATGCAAAAAATTAAAAAAATGAAGAATTACAAAATATGCAAAAAAGTAGACTCCTAAAAAACACTTAATTTTTTTTATTTTTTTTATTTTTTATTTTTTTTAATTTCTATTTCTTTTCTTTTGTTTTCTTCTCCTTTTGTTGTTTTTTTGTTTGTTTGTTTTTTTTAAACTAATAAATTTCGTACCAATTACACAAAATTATGAATCACACTAAAAAAATTTACTAATTATGCACACAATTTACAGAAATTCTAAAAAAATGCAAGCTATTTTAATTATGCAAAATTTTATAGAAATTTAAAAAATGAACAATGGATTCAAAATACAAACACAAAAATTATTTTTTCTTTTTTTTCTCTCCCCTTTTGTTTAAAAAATTTATTGTTTTATGTTTTTTTTCTTTTCTTTTTTTTCTATCTCTTTTTCTCTTCTTTTTTTTAAAAATAAATTTATTATTTTATGGTTTTTTTTATTTATTATTTTATTTTTTCTTCAATTAACAAAGATATTAACAAAAAAAATAAAAAATAAAAAAAATAAAAATACCACTAACCTTATCACAGCTCGCTCCGCACCGTTCGCCTTCTTCACATGCCTTCTGCAACGCGGCCCCCACACGCTTGCCTGACTTCACGCCTCCTTCACATGCCTTCTGCAACGCGCCAGGCGCCTTCACTCCTTACCAGCTTATGCGCTGCTTCTCTTGCAGACGCCCCCACTCAATACTGCCAACGCCTTCACTCCTTGCTGCCTTCCACTCCGACGCCTTCCTTTACCCGTCGACGGGCTCACACGCCTACTTCCTTCGCGAGCTGCAGCCTACTTCGCTGCCAGCCGCCTCCAGCAGCCTTCTGTCGCTTTCCCTCAGCTTGACGCCTTCACTCCATGCTACGCTCTGCAGGCTGCACTCTGACGCCTTCCTACAGGCTGCTGCCACGTCAGACGACGCCCCCCACTGTGGCGCTTCTACAGGCTACTGCCACGTCAATATATAAATATATATATATATATATATTTTTAAAGCTGTCTTCTCCTCGTCTTCACAGCTGGCTGCCCAATAGCCACGCTTCAGCGTTTATATAAATATATATATTTCCTTGCTACGCCTCCAACAGTGTAAATATATATATATATATATATATATTTATTTATATTTTAAAAAGTCGCCTCCAAAGATCTTGTTAGATGATGGAAGGAAATTTTCGCGTCACAAAGCCCTCCCAACCGCAACACAAAAACACAAATGTTAGTGTTTTAGTTGATTAGTGACGCAAGGTATGCCAAAAAATACAAAAATAGAAAGCACTTAAACCTAATTAATGGCGGGATTTCTCTACCGTAATGGGGTTTTAATTTTTTTTTGCTTCTAATCAAAAAACAGAAAACACACAAGGCGCCCTTGAGATCACCCATGCAATGCCCTTGCAAACTCTACTCTAATCTACCCTAATCCACGATTTTGCAATCAATGGAGCACTTAGTAAGAAGTAATGGTTAACACCCTTCACTAACTTAGGTGTGCGTTCCCTGGCAGCGGCGCCATTGTTTGGGACATCATAGCATAGCGGCGGAGGCTACACTCCAACCCACACACTTTGTCAATCCGTGAATGCAACCCGGTTAGCGCATAGAGGCTATCCCGAATGGGAGAAGATTAGTTAACCACACCCTAATGAATTCTAGTCCTACTCAATCCTTCTTCAACACTCAAGCAATCAATCTAACATAATCAAAGCATCAAGATTAGGCTACACTTAAGCATAAAAATGCAACCTATGCAAAGAATCTAACATGCAAAGAGCTATCACACAAGCCTCAACTACACATCATTTCATGCACAAGCTTCATCACATGCACTCTACAATTCACAAATCAGATTTTAGCATCAAAACATCATTAAGAAATCTAGATTAGCAAGTGTGTAGACCATAACCTCATATCATTGAAAATGTAGAGAATAGAGAGTACAAGATTGAAGCAAGAATGGAGATGGAGAGCCTTGGGAGAGCACATGAGAAGGAGCTATGGAGCAAGATCTCTCTATGAGCCTCTCAACCAAATGACCAAAGAGTCCCTTTAGCTCTCAAATGGGCCACCTTTTATACAAAAACTCTAGAACTCCCAAAAGTTCCCATGTGGGATTATTGTCAAGCCCTCTCCCACATTCATCTACAACTTGGAATTCTTTACAAGAGCCCTAAGTGTCTTTTTTGTTGCATCCTTGCATTGATCTTCATTCGTCATGCAACATTCTTCCTATCCAGCTTTTCACCAACAATCTATACTGGATTATCCGACATGTTTGCTTAATGCAAATACAGCTTCCGCACAATTCCAAATCTGTAAATGAGCCTTCCTCAGCTCAACCACACTCCAATGAGTGTTCCAGGTACTCCAAAATAGCCAATCTTCAAATTTGATGTAGAAAATCAACCTGTATGCATCCAAAATGAACTAGCTCATGCAGTCCGAGATACCCTTTTTTGATGCACCTTCCAAGGCTCCAAATCACAATGTAGTGGTTCAATCAAGTATGGGTAACTTGCATTGACACCTAAACAACCTCAATGTAGAGTATCAACACCATCTGACATGTGTACATATCAATTTCTGAAAACCCCTTTCTCTGTTTTGGAAAAAACCAAAAAAACCAGTAGTAATTTTGCTCTAAATTCTTCAATATTTGTCCAAATTGAGCAACCAGGCATTCATTAGCTTAGCAATGATGTCCACTAACTCCATGTAAGAGGAATTTGTCCAATTGTTTAAGACCAAATATTAATTGCTCTATTAAAATCACTCTGTTTCTCTGCAACCAGTGGGGACAGGCTTTTTAATCAGCTCATTCCCAGCCCAATTAAGCATAATTGATCAAACCAGCCATGTAGCCCTCTTCTCTAGTGTGTGTAGCAATCAATTGCTAAATCAATTGTGGAAGGAACCAAGCACCCAAGTGATAATCGATATCCTCGTACCAAAAATATCACAAAACTGCCCTGTTTCTGTTGTAGGAACTGCGCCGCCTACTGTAGGGTGGATTTGGAGAGATTATAGTGATAATTGATGATGATATTGAGTGCCTAACACACCAAGGCAAGTGTGTAACCCATCAATGCTTTGTTTTTTGCCAAAAACATGCTCCAAATGCATCAAATTTTGACTCCTTTTTCTCTGTTTTGTGAGAGCTCAAAAGACCAGAATTTTTCACACATTCAAATGCTTCCAACTTGCTCCAAAAACAGTATAGGGCTTGCATAGGAGTTGCCAATACATTCCTCCTTGTTAGATACATGTGTCTTTTTCCAGAATCACTTCTATTTCACCATACATCAGTGTTTCCAAGCTTTAATGGAAAGCTTCCAAAAACCAAAATTTTTCTTTGCTTTGATTTGCTCTAATTTGCTTTGCTTTTGCCTGAATCACCTGCAATCCACTCAAGGATGTTTAGAAGACCTTACTCGGTAGGCCAAGCTCTCAGATCTGATAGTAATTGGTGTGCTCCAAGCTTCACAACTCTAATGGCAAGCTTCACAGCTTCTCTTCACAGCTTCTTCTCCCTCTTCTCTCACTCACTCATAAACCCTAATAGACAGCACAAGGCTCTGATACCATGTTGAAAAAGCGGTAGAGGGAGAGGAGACACACACACAGGAGCAAACCCTAATGTATATTGCAAACCCTAACCATAGAGGGAAGCCATCTCCCTTCTCACACAATGCACAAAGCCATAATCCATAATACACACAACACACACTGAGTTGTGTCCACACGCCTCTAACCCTAGCTAATGTCCACACACTATGACCAGCTAGACGTGGTCATTTATGTCTCACACATGTTCCTACCTAACATGCCAGCACATAGCAAAGCTGGCTCACACTGACATCGAGCTTGAATCTCAACAACCCATCCACTCCACTTTAGCTTGTTCACATTATGGACCGCTTGTATATACTCTAGTATGTGTGTTGGTCTCTTTATCTCTTTCGCAGACCGCTTTGTTTAAAGAAGAAGAAGAACAATTTTCAACCTCTCTTCTAGGGTTTGTGTGAGTGTGTGTGTGTGCTTCCAAAGAGCTTAAGCTTTCTTCTCCCTTGCATCTTTTCAACAGTGGAAAAAGGCACATGGCCAAATAAATTGGTAAGTTGATAATCGCCATTATCATAAAACTTTTGGATAATGAACAAACCTTCCCAACGTTTTAACAATTTGGCATCATCGAGGCAACTATCATACTTGATACAAGCATGTACTTATGTATACCTTTTACCTTAAGTAAAGAATCAAGCCTTTCCTTAACATTCTAAGAATTAGTGATAAAGTGATCAATAGCTGCTTCTCTATCCAATTCCAAATGATGCAAGATTATGAGTCAATCTTGAAACACATCATCAGGGTCCCTGTTTATCTTCTTTAATAATTCAACATTTGGTAGATAAACTTTAATATAGAAGCAAGTGTTTCTTGTCCATAAACAAGATGAAAATGAGTGAATTGTGTTGAGGCTTTAAAAGTAGTCTTATATGCGCAAAGTGCCCCATCCAAATGATGTTGATTCTAAGCTTTTGGCTTAGCTTCCACATATTTAGCTATAATTTTGTATTAAATACCATTAATCTTTTTAACTAAACCATTACATTTTGGGTAATAAGGACTAGAATATCGATGTTTAATATTGAGTTTATCAAGAATCTACATCAATATTCCTTCTCGAAATCATGGAACATGGTCAAAAAACAACTCCAAAGTTGTGCCAAAACGGCAACATATATGAGAAAAAATGAATATGGAATTTGTAAGTTTTGTCAGCCTTGAATAACTTGCTGCTTTAGCCCATCTAGTCATATATTCCAAAGCAACCAAAATATAAACTTTACCATTTTGGGTTCTAGGCAAAGGTTTGATGGCATTAATACCCCATTTCTCAAATGGCCCATAAGTCACAGAATAGGTTTTCTTGGTCCATAAATCAATCTTAAACATGATAATTTTTACACCAATGAACCACATCAACTTGTAAACTAGGCCAATTATACCCTACTTGTAAGATCTTTTAAACATTCAAGTCATGTGCAAAGTGTCCACCACATACCTCATCATGACAATGTTGAAGAATACGTGGAATATCGGTAGCATTTGAAACTCTCCATAAGACCATGTCCTTCCCTTTGTGATAGAGAAGATCCCCTATAAGTAAATATGAGAGCTCATTCTTTAAAAGCCTCCGTTTTCGTATCGTTGTCAAACCAATAGGTAACTCCCCAGTTTGTAACCATTGCAAAAGTTCCTTCAATGTTTCTTCTCCTTGAAATTTGGGTTCCTTCAAAAGGCCATTTCCAACCATAACTGCCATTTTTTCTTTCACTAATTGATCTTCTTCTTGATTCTTCTCCCTATGTACATGTAACAATTGTACCACCTTGAATTGCTTAAAGAGATCTCGGATCCTTCGCACATGCTCTTTTAATTTATCATTTTTACATGCCCAGATACCAAGAACATGTTTAACAAGTAACAATGCATCCCCTTTAATGATAAACTTATCCACTCCTACTTGCTTACATCTCATCAATCCTTCTCAAGAGAATAGCATATTCAGCTTCATTGTTGGTTTGTACATTTTCTAAGACTATCTTTTCTTTCAACACAGTTTGACCATGTGGTTTATATAAGACTAAACCACCACTAACTGTCCATGTCTGTCTTTGATATGCTCCCTCAAAAAACAATAACAAGGCATTAAAGGTTTCAGAGGTTGTATCCCTTTTAGTAGTTCCTCAATTCGTAGCCATTTTTCATAAATTTTGTGAGTTAATATGTCTGCAAAAAGTGAAGCCATGTTGCTTTCTTCCACTTTAAAAGTATAGTCAAATTCCTACAATTCCAAAATCCACTTAACAATCCTATGAGACCTTGTCATATGGTAAACAACAAGTGGAAAAATTTTCTTCACAGTATCAAAATAAAGGGTTTTCTTAGCAAATATGCACGAAATTTTCTCACTTCAAATATCAAAGCTAAAACAAGCCGTTCTGTGTCAGAATAACTCTTTTCTCCAGTAGTCATCACCACCTTGCTTGAAAAATAAATGGGTCACAAAAGAGAAGTTTAATTAAGTCGTACTTCACTCATATTTTATAGATTTGGAATGGTAATGATCATTCTAGGAGCACATATCAAAGGAGAAGCACATGATCATTCTTAGGAGCACATATCAAAGGAGAAGCACATGAAGCATGAATGCCTTAATATTTTGGGAGATGGCTAATATGATCAAGATTGTTTTCCTCTTTTTTAAACCTCACAAGAAGAGAGGAAAAGACCTTTGGAAAAATAGTGAAGTTTAAGCTTTCTTGGTATATAAATAAAATTATAAGTTCATACTTTTTTAGTATTTGATTACTCCACAAAATGTCTTTCACTTTTTGGAAAGAGGAGGATGTATCTTTTCTTTATTTGCCTGCCAACTGTGGGGGAACTCTCCTTTTTTATCCCACATCCATGTTTTTTCAAGCATGTATTAATAGCCTTTATTGGCTAGAAACATGCCCTCTCTCCCACTACCTAAGAGGGGGCTTGGCAACAAGGAGCTTGTCTTGTCTTGTGGCCTTTGAATAGCCTTTATAGGCTAGAAACATGCCCTCTCTCCCACTACCTAAGAGGGGGCTTGGTAAGGAGCTTGTTTTGTCTTGTGGCCTTTATTGCTTGTGTGCCTACTAGCAAGGCATATCCATTCTTTAGCTTGTGCGAATGGGTGCTCTCTCTCTCCCCCTCGAGTACCCTCCTCAGTTGTTGAGAGTCGCGTCTTCCTTTGACGTTCATTCTTGGCCATTGTCTGTGTAGGTCTACAGTAAAGCCACGCCCTAGTTTTTGAGAAAGGAAAAGAGAGAGAGGCTGGGAGTTAAAGAGAAATCCTTTTTTCCTTTAAAAAGGGTTCTTCACAATATAAGGACATCAATTTATGCATATCAATTGCAGTACAAGTTTTTTCCAGCCAAAAGGAGAGGAGGACAATTTCTTGAGAAACTATTTAAGCAACCATGTGTGTAACTATAAGGGTATGAATGTAGAGCTGATTATTACATATAGAAGAGGAGCCATACTATTAAGGGTGTGATTTTAGAGCTGATTATTACATATAGAAGAGGAGCCCTACTCCATCCTAATTTGTGCGGGTTTATTACCAAGAGGATTTTCACTCAAGACAATCTCTACCCTCCTGATGAAGAGGATGAGATCTCCATGCTCGTCGAATCCTTGCAACATTTGTGATCATCATGTTCTAATTGCTCATCACAGATGGTGAAAATTATACTTTGTTCTTGTTTCTTGGTTGTTCAAGAAGAAGAAAATTGTTCCTCCTAGTTTCCTTAATCTCAAAAAATAATTTTGTATTCCCATGCTATAAGTAGATATATTCATGGTCTTTTTGTCATCTATATTCTTCTCAATTGAAAGTTCTTTCTTTTGGAGAGTTATATTATTCTCATTTTGGGTGAGTTTTGTTTCTTGTCAAAGGCTAAGAGTGTAGTGCCACAAGGAGTGTGTTTCTTTAAAAAAAACAACACACTAAGAGCCTCTTTTGGAACTTTATGCTCACCAACAACATTTATTCACTTCTATCTCTTCTCTAAATCTTCCCCTTCTTTTTGGATTTTGCAGCTAAGGGATTATCACTTGGCTCTTTTTATCTTGAGAGAGAATGTATGAGTGATAGACTAGGATTTATCTTCCAATGAGAGAATAGAGGATGCTATAGAGGGTTGTTCTCCTTTGTTGCCTTCACTATATATAAGAACTATATATATATATATATAAGAACTCTATATACATTTAGAATTATATGATGTGTCAAGGTTTTTTTTCTCATATATACACTCAGTCTTGCTCCATCTCCACCTCCGTCTCCGTCTCTGTCTTACTCTATCTCCACCTCCTTGATTGTGTCCCTTGATGCTGATGCCATTAATGTTGACCAATTCATAACCATGCCTAACTAGTATGTCACGTTTTTTGGTATTGATTTTGTTTCTTAATATTAATGGGGTTGAATATCAATTTCATGTTTACATAACACAGCTTGGCATAAATTTAGAAAGCAAATGGTTTGAAATATCTTTAATGTAGGTCATTACCTATGTATGCAAAGGCTATCAAATGTCATTCCATAGAGCAGGCGATAGAAGAGGTGATGCCCTCTAGTGAATGACGAGGCACATGATGCATGATATAGTGTTGCCTATTGGATGTTTCTATACTAGGTGACACTTTTTTACTCTAGTTACTTACATTGATTTTTGATGAGGCAGTGTCCTCTAGTAGTTGCATCGCTCTTTACTTACATTTCTTATTTGGTCATTCTATAGTTTTATGTGGCAGTGTCCTGTATTGGATAATAAGTCACATGATTGATGATATAGTATTGCACACTATATGGTTCCACCCTACAAGACTCTATTATACTCTAGTTAAAACATTGGTGCATACTAGTAGATGGTTCTTCTCTATGTGTTTATTCTTTTTATTATAGTCAATACATTTACTTCTTTTTTTGACATTATGAATACTAAAATACAATAGTTTACTATAGTAACGTTAAATGCATTAGCTATAGGGAAAGAGACTATGTCATCATATCATCCACTTGTTATCTTTCATAAGTTGTATGGTAAGATAGTTTTGTGGTGGCAAAATCATATTGTCATGTTCTCTTGTGTGATGTCATTGTGTGTTAAAATCTACACAAATTGATGTCACTTTCTCAAAAGCTCAAAGCTCAAAGCTCAAACTTATAACAACCCAGAGCCGATGGGGCAAAGGCCACATATTCCTACTAGGCCCGCCGGCCATGTATTCCCCCTATGGATTCAAGTAGTGGACATGATTAGCATAAGTTAGCTCTTCTAAAGTTGATTCGGTGGTGTATAATAACTAGAGCTAAGATAAAATCAAGGCTCATGTTGTGTAAAATAATGAGGAAAACTTTGAGACATAAGGAATTCTCTAAAGGAAAGGCATCCATACAAAGACATATGGCATATAAGATTAGGTAAGCACAACACTGCTGAGGCTATTTAATATATGTGCTTCTTTGAATAAAATAACTAGTCATTGTAGATGAGCTATTGATTCATCCACTTCTAGTCCCCACTTATCAACAGCATGTGTTTTCCTAATTAGGGTTCTAACTTATTTTATAATAATTATCCCCAATATGCGTGGACCTAGAATGACCATGCATAGATTACCCCTATTTTTTGGTTCGTTCGATAGCATTCCTATCTTTATCACCTCCTCTCATACTAGCAAGTGCAATTACCATGTAATCAACCAATTAAAAATCTAATATCATCTCTTCTAACCTTGTTGGAGGAGGGGACCCTATTGTATAATAGTATTTTTTGGGTCCTTGGTTATCTAAAGGTTCATACTTCTATTCCAGTAGGACTTTGTATCATTAGTTATATCATCTCCACTCTACTTAAGAAACATGTCTTCAGTTTTCAGGCATGTTGGTATGCCATGATTAGAATTGAAGTTCTTAGATTTATAGCTCAGACATATTATATGTCTATCATAGGCCTTAGACATGGCATGTGCCTACTTTATGATAGCCTACTTATTAGAACCAAGGTTCATAGTTAGATTGCCACCATTGTGGGAAGGCTCAATATAATACAGAACATGCATGTTGTATGCCATGATCAGAATTGGAGTTCTTGGATTTATTGCTCGGGCATATTATATATCTACCATAGACCTTAGATATGGCACATGCCTACTTTATGGTAGCCCGTCATGACTATCACTACTTACCAAGGTTCACTTATTATAGGTTAATTTGCAATAGGGTTTATCTTTGTGTTTACTATAGGAGAACTTATTTGTTGCAATAGGGTTTATCTTTCCGTTTACTATAGGAAAACTTATTTGCAATAGCGTTTATTTTTCCGTCAAGTTGCAATAGGGTTTATCTTTCTGTTTACTATAGGAGAACTTATTTGCAATAGGGTTTATCTTTCTGCCGCCGTCAATTTGCAATAGGGTTTATCTTTCCGTTTACTATAGGAGAACTTATTGGTTTAGTCTCGATTAATTTCGGGATATACGTTGCTCTATGTGATAGATAAAGAAGAAAAGACTTAGAACTTCAATCGAGAAGAGAGAGAAAGATGCTTTCACTCGTTCATAAAACCAATAGAGCATTTTTGGTCAAACAAGATATTTGATCCACTCATATAGATATATCTATGTACGTATTTATATGTACATATTCTTTATTCTCTATTTCATAGAACCTTTGTTCTTCATTGTTCAAACCAACTCCATGTTCCCCTATCAAATTATTCCCACATGATACAGATAATACCATACTAGCATTATCAATGTGTTATTAAGCCATGAAAAATAAAAGATGTATTGTCTCACAAACTACAAAAAAGAAAACAGAGCACAGCTTTTAAGATATGCAACTAGAATGTCCTAATGTAAATAAGCTTCAAAAAGAAATAAAAAACAACAAACTAAAAATATATGCCCTAGAATGTCCTAATGCAAATAAGCTTCAAAAACAAAATAAAAACAATAAACTAAACACATCCAAAGATCTAAAATCGTATGTTTTTTTGGAATGTCACCTCCTCATAAACATCATGTAATATTCAATGATCCTAATAGCTTGGAATAGATAGAAGAATGGACCTAAGACCTAGGCTGGTCCTCCTCGTAGACGGATGGAGAAAACAAGAGGGAGCAACCTATTCAAGCATAGCATGCAAGAATCCAATAGAACACATGCAAGCAAGAGCAGAGAAGAAGGGACAAGAAGGAAAGCTCACAAGTATTCTATTACAATGTGTCTTTCTTAGTGTCAAAATTGATTTGTATAAAAGTAGCCCACTAGTTTTCACACTAGGCTAGCTAAAACTTAAAAATGGCCAAGCCACTATTACAAGTCTTACGAAAGTATATGCATAAAGTTCTTCACCATATGCCGAACTGCTAATGTAAAGGCCAAATCACATTGATGAAGTCCCTGTTGGCCTAGTGGAAGGGTGAGGACATCCACTCAGATAGCAAAAGGAGGTCAAATGATAGCCACATTAATCCATTGCTAGCAATGGAAACCCTGAATTGTATTGGTCTTTTACATGATTTTGACACCCACCACAAGGGTGTTTTCCATGACTTTGATACAAGGCTTTCACCTTGTTACATTAAGCCAAGAAATAGCTTGGAAATTATGATTAGGAGTGGAATCTACTTCAAAAACATAAGTTTTTAGCTCCATTATAAGCGTGTATTAGGGTGGAAAAGTTAATTACATTTTATATTTTTTCATGAATTATTGAAATTAGAAACATGCAAAAGTAATAAACATAATTTTAAAAAAATCACCATAAACTAGGATTAATAACTTAATCACCCCCATCAAGTCTAAAAAACCTCAAAAAACTCCAAAAACTAGACCAAACCATCTCTCAGTTTGGGAGACATAAGCCCAACAATCTTTTGAAAAAAGATTTAAGTCAACATATTTAAGCCTAGAAATGTGAGCCATGAGTCAACATATGTGAGCCTAGAGATGTGAGCCTAGAGACATGATCCTAGAGAGTCAGCATACATGAGCCGTGAGTTAGCATACATGAGCCTGAAGACATGACCATCTCTCAGGTTGGGAGACATAAGCCCACAATCTTGTGAAAAAAGATACAAGTCAACATATGTGAGCCTGGAGACATGAACGCCATGAGTGTAGAAACATGAGTCAACAGACATGATTGGAAGGTAAACCTAATATTATACCATGAAATCAAAAAAGAGCCTTGAAGAATTGTAAAGACACATCTACCCATGTCTTATAAATATTTTCCTATCATACACAGGTACAATTTTAAAGGAAAATTCTTGTCCTTTATAGTTATTGGGGAATTAAAATTATAATTATTTCTTAATAAATGCTCACCAACTATGTTATAGGCCTATTTCATAAAAAACAAATCCATTAGCTTAGTTCATACAAAAAAGGCATAAGCCTATAGATGTGAGTCTCCAAGCATGAACCTATATCTATGAGTCTAAATATGTGAGTTTACAAGCTGAGCCTAAAGGAGTGAGTCTGCCATGCATGACATGAATCTAACTCATCATCAGACTCAAGTGAGCTTATTTCATATAAAAATTATGTAGGTCTGCCAAACGTTAGTCTAGAGGCATGAATCTGCCAAACATGAGTCTAGACGGATGAGCCTATACACATAAGCCTATAGGCATGAGCCTGTAGCCGTGAGCCTAAAGGTATGAGTTTATAACTGTGAGCCTAAAGATATGAGCCTAGATTTTTTAACTTAAAAAAATAAGAGGACAAAGGAACCAAAAAGTCAAAGTTTAAAAAAACATTTTTTTTTTGTAAGAATAAACGTGTCTAAATTCATTTTCAAACATGCTTCAAGAAGCACACTAGAGGTGATTTCACCAAGGTACAACCCTTTGATACGAACTCGATTTGGACTAATTGTTAGGAATGAACCCAATCAAAACTAATTATTACAATCGATAATACAAAGTTAACTATAGTGCATCAAACCACACCTCTTTATACCCACCTAGCCTTTGGTCCTAGTAAAATGACCAGCACTTATTAATAGAGTGTGCTACACTATTAAGACAGGATACCTTTATATCTACCTCAAGCAAGGAATTTTGGTAAGAAATGAGCTAACTAAATATATACCTGAGAGGAAGGAGGAATAGTGAAACCCTTGGAAATGGGAGCCACTATGGTCTCATTCAACGAATGGATAAATAAATAAATAAATAGTGCCATAAACTTTGTAAAAAGGGTATTAAACTGACCTATCCTTGGATATTTAAATGCTCTATCTTTGTGCAAAGCTCCAATGAAGGAGCGAGAGTAGGACCATGAACCACAAAGTTCTCATACCATGTCGAACACCACAATGTTTCAAAATATTTAGTTGTGATAATGAGATGGGTTATCCCATGCTATGGCCATGGCTTAGTAGCCCAACAACCACATCTAGCATCACAATCAGGACATGTCTCTTTTGTTATATTTTTAGGGATAGTCATTCCACAAAAATCTAATATTAAAAAGCACACACAAAGTGCAAGCAAGAATGACACCTTCTACAAGAGCCCAGTTCACCAAAGAACCAAGTTTCACTTCCTCTTTATTCGGATAAGGAACAAGGAACGTGAAGGGTAAGGAGCAAATATCTAGGACAACCTCAAAACTAAGGTATAGAGCCAATGTCTAGAACTACCTCAAACCAAAGATAAAGAGCCTATGTCGAGGACTACCTTAAACCTAAGGGATCCACAAGATTAATCACTTATTATGTTCTCAGCTACTACAATAGCAGCAAGTCTGTAGCCACAAAGCAAGACCAGTGTAAGGAAAGTGCCATTAGAAAACCACATATCCCTAACTCTATGGGATAAGAAATTCTAAACTCTGGGATAGAGGGTTTTACACAACCTTTCAAATCCTTATGTTCCACTTCAAGTGAATATGCAGAAAATATGCTTAGAATGGTGTTTGAAATGGGACGGGGGGTTACAATAAACATAGCACCTAGAGGATGAAAAATGGCTAAAACCAAGCCAATACACATCTCAAGGAGGATGATGACCAAAGTTGATAAAACTAGAGATCCCATTCATTACCTATAAAATTTTGATCAAGTGTGTGAAGCCATGGGTAGGATTGACAATCCCACCAAAATCTACTCGTTTGGACTTTACCTTGAAGGTAAAGTAGGCCAGTGGTTTAGGTCTCTAAACCCATGTGAAAATGCTAGCTTTGAGGTCTTAAGACACACCTTTATTCCAATGGAGCTAAATGATCCCCATTTCATAAATGTATAACCTCGATAAAGAGGAAGGTGAGACAATGCATGACTACATTAGTAAAACCAAGTATCTACATATGAGATGTAAGCTCCACCAAAAGATTGGATCATTTATTGCTCAGTGATCGATTTATGAGATTAAGAGGCTTCATGAGCATCTCTATAGGTCTAGACACTACATCTTTGAGGCACTACACCTTTGATTGGTCTTAAGAGCAAGAGGCTTCACGACCACCTCTAGATATGGTCTAGACTTATAGTAAACACTACAAGTCTACATCTCTATAGGTCTAGACACTATATCTCTGATGAGTGATGTCATGAGGCAATACACCTAGTAGACAATCTACAACAAGAAGATAAGGATATAAAAGCCGTCCACCTAAAGGGACGCATCATCCAATGCCTCTGTGAGTAAAGGAGTCTGACTAGCACTAGAAAAAGTCTTAGATAAGACATGAGCATAGACAAGTTGGTAAAAAAATTTGCTCAACCAAATAGGCCAATAGTGGGCAAGGCCAACCCCAAGGGTAAACTCAAGGCTAGCCATAGCGAATTCCTCAAGCCAAACACCAGAGACGGTTTAGGGTGCAATTTATCATCAAAACTATACAAGCACGAAGTGTCACCGCTCTACTGAGGCCAAGATAGCAATAGTTTTGTGCACATTATAAGCACCACGAAACCATAACACATCCCATTATTTGTACCAAGGAAACCCAACAAGGTGGACTTTAGAATCATAGCCCATGTTCTCGGTGCCAAAGTAACCCACTAACCCATTTCTGGCACAACAATACTCTACGACTCTATCAGCCAACTTTAAGACTCCAAAATAGGAGAGCTTCGAGTAAATTACCCTCAGGGAGTATTGTGGGTCTGATCTTTGTGTGGTCTTATCAATGGCATATAGTTTATATCTTTATACCCTAGTCATTATATATTCTATTCTTTATAATTTTAGATACCAATACCTATACCAAATAATTAATGATGCTTCGTATCATCACAACTATCTTCCTTTTAAGCATAAAGCATAAAATCTAATAGAGATAGATGATCTTAAAGTACAATTAAAGATTGTGTTCATCATCACAATTCTTTGTCTTTATCTCTCTACTTATAGTGTATGTTGTCTGTTAATGATGTTTGGTAATAATTGATTAGTATGTGTTAATCACTCTGTGTTGGTCATCCGCTAAATTGTCTTGCTCTAAGTTACTAAGCTCAGCATCAGTTTTTGTAGCCACTATCTAGGGTGCTTAATCTTGTTTACGTCTATCGCCCTATTATTTACTATAAGTTTCATTTGATTCAATGACCTCAATGTAGCAAAGTCAAAGAATGTCCATCTCCATAGAGAGAACACACTTCTTAGACTTCTTGTATGTTTTGCTTTGGGACCCTTGTAGCACAACATAGGGGAGCTCTAGAGAATTTTGTGGACTTTGGGGGGAATGTGTAGCATATCTACTTTAAAACTAGACTCTATTCCAACCCCAAAGCTAGGCTAAAAAGATATAGTCAACTCTCATATTTAGAAATTGTTATTTTTCTTGCTATTTCTTACAATTAAATTGAGTTAAGCAATTGAACGATTAAATTGAGTTGACCAATTGAAAATTAAATTAATAATTCTCATAATAATTTAGGACACTAAACCTAGGAAGTTCTATCTACATCTTAGGGTAAGGTTTCATTGATAATTCTCATATTCATTTACTATACTATACCCTAGGAAGGTCTATATACACCTTAGGATAAGGTTTCATTAATAATTCTCATATTAATTTACTACACTATACTCTAGGAAGGTCTATATACACCTTAGGATAAGGTTTCATTGAGGCTATATGAATCGTAACGCTTTAATACCATAAATAGACTCTTTTTTCCATAGGAATATAAATTATATTAAAGTTGATTATATTTTAACTTTTTCGAGAATGATAAGGTTTTGCACTTATCCCAAAACTAGAGAATTAATTGACCCTCATATAGCACATTAGCCTTAGACTTAATTATTGAAATATTTATTTTAGATGTGATACATAATTATGTGTTTTACACCTATATTAATCTAAGCCAGGTTTAGGCTAAGAGAATTGATCCAACCTTAGGATTGGGATTAATATTCTAGGCTTAAATCAAAGATTGCAAAGAGAGAAAAATCCCATGCACATGCAATATTTTAGAGTTCAAAATGGATAAACTGATTATAAGGGAGATTAGATTTTAAAGTAACTTGAATAATTGATTCTAGGGGTAAATTATGCTATTAATATTTCTAGAGATTAAAGAGACAAAGCCACCAATTACCACATTACCTATGGACATGTGTGCATAAAATATCACCACAAAGATGTGCAAATCCATACCCTACTTTTTGAAAAGAAATGAGGAGTAAAAGACCCATGTGAAACTAGTTTGTCATTAGTAAACATAGTTCAAATTCATAGCTTATCCCTCTAGAAATTAGGGAAGAAAATAGTGAAACCCTAGGAAGAAAACAAAAGAAAACAAAATAAAATTTTTTGGTGAGATTAGAAAAGTTTATGACAAGGAGTCTTGATTGAGGACTTTAGAGATCTTAAATAATATAAGGATATAAACTTAGGCCAAAAATGGCCAAGGAAGGACCTCAATTTGACCTTAGATAAAAGACCTCAGAAGAAAAAGATTTAAAGTGCACAAGCTCAAGTATAAGAGTATGTGAACAAGGTTTGAAACCTTAGGTTGAAACAATACTAGCTCAAGTAATATTTGGGAAGAGAGAGCATGGGAACAAACTCTAATTTTTTTTAAGTTAATATTTTATACATTATTGTGAAAATCTTGCTTTAAATGTTTTAAGAAAAGCTATTTGCTTTTTGTAAACATTGTATATAAAGGGGAAAACCATTCTCCAAGTGAGTGTTTTCGAGCAAAGGGAAAAGCCGAGCGAAACCCACCAAACAATCTACAAAAAGAAGGAAATAGGTACACTTTTTAAATATACACACACAAGCATAACACTATAATTAACATACAAATTAGATCATGTAATCGGATAGCGGTTCAGCACACAGTTGGCGCACATGATCGATTCAAGCCAAAACCTAGATGGAAAATCCTTACTTTGAATCATACATCTTGCCATTTCCATGAGTGTACAATTACGACATTCATCAGCCCCGGGGCCTCCACCTTCCAAAAAAGTTTGTATCACGTGCGTTCAAAGGCATATTTTAAAACCCCTCTGTAGCCTGATTTCCCCTATTTTATGCATACCTCCTATTACTTTTGCAATATATTATTATAACCCTCCTGTACTTTTAAAATTTCCAGCTCATAGAATTTTTTCCCCCCTCTAGTAAATTTAAATTTAAAGATATCATCCCCCTTACAATTATTGAAAAAGGTGATCACAAGAATAATCGATAAGCCTTTGTCAACTTGCATATACTACTACATCTAGAAGGATGCCGTCATGTTGTACACATTCTCACCTTGACCTTATCTTGGAATTTGTGCATTCCAAGAGAAAACAAGGGAGATCCTTAAGAACATGTCCTTTCTAAATGCCTTGAAAGAAGGCCAGCATGCAGACTTAGTGAGATTATCAAGGTCTTCCTAGAAAGTAGGAATATAAGTTTATTGAAACAAAGAATTGAATACCATGGATGCCCCCATGGTTATTCACATTGTAGTGCCATTTTAATAAGGGTTGTCTCTTTCTAGGTGGTTATGGGAGAACAAACAAAAGGATCCTCTTACCAACTCTAAGATGTAGTAGTGCATTCTTGTTGCCTACAATTTACATATGGGAAACGTAACAATTCTCTTCTAGTATCATAGGAAGTTTTAGACAAAATCCCACTATGATTCCTACTTCGCAAACTACAACAACATGATGAGCTTATGCATACCTACATGGTGCAGTTGGGGATAAGGGATTGTTGGCCCCCAGGATACCCTACCCCCAACCAGACCTATCTAGATATGTGGTTCCTTCTGTGCAAAATCTCATGATGTTGAATGCTATCAGGAAAAACAAAGCGAGAGAAGCTCTTTTCCCACAAACGAGAATGTCAAACACGGCTTGCGTATGTGAAGTTGGAGCACGGTTTGCAACCTCATACATCCTCAGAAGAAGTTTTAGGCATTTTGGGAAAAAGGCCTCTTTCCCTTAGTTTTTCCCTATAGTTTTCAACATCACGAACATCCGTAGGGAAGGCACTGCATACCTAGCTAGGTGTAGTTGGGGGCAAGGGAGTGTAGGAGCCCCTATCTATCACAAGAAGTTTTAGGCATTTTCACTATGATTCCCACATTGAGGATTGCGACAACATCATGAGCTTCCTCAGGGTGAGGTGGAGCATACCTAGCTAGATGCAGTGGAGGGCAGGGGGTTGCCGGCCCTGTGAAGGAGGGGGCTGACACCCCCTACCCCACAATGCATGCAGAGCCTCATTTGTAGAAGCTAATAATGTTGCACACTATAGGGAAACATAAGGGAACGCCTCTTTACCACATGGGAAAATGTCCAAAACTTCTACGCGGTGCCTTCCCTATGGACGCTCGTGATGTTGTCGTAATGCGCAAAGTGAGAATTATAGTGGGAACTTGTCTAAACTGTGCTTGTATCCAAACCAATATCATAAGCATCAATTTATAATAAGCATTGGCCTTCAACTATATGCAGGGCATGATGTGATGATTCCGCAATAGCTTATAATGGTGCTTGGTGTTAACCTTGGACTATATATAGGGCATGTTGTGATGATGCCATTGACTAAGCTGAGGATCCATAGAACTGACCTTTATATAGATGATGGCTATTGCCAACAAGCACATGCTGATGATGCTTGATCCAACTTACATCGTACACAAGGGACCTTGTTGACACTCCTTACTATGTTTGTAGAAGCTTACAATATTTATTATGGTGCTCTCAACATTATCTGAACTAGGCAGCTAAACAAGGTTCGACAATTGCCACACCAACCAATTCCCACTTCCAAGACTTAAAAACATCAAGAGCGGGAGGCACCATATGCCTACCTTCAGTCCAATGCGCCCTCAACCGGTTCCCTCTCTACATAAGCTCATGATGTTGAACACTATTAGGGAAACAAAAAGGGAAAGTCCCCTTTTCCCACAATGTGTATCAAATGTCTATAGACATTACAAGCATATCTAATAGAAACTATATAATCCAATGGTGTGTCCTTCATTCTTTCAACTTAAGTTGAATGATGAATCATAAGCCTAACATAACAAAAAGTACAAGCATCAAAGGGCATGTCTACAAATACAACACTAACTATAAGCATCAAAGGACATGTCTACAAATACAACACTAACTAGTTTTGCGGCCAGGGGCTTTGTTCTAGATCCAAATCATTGTCTTGTGTAAGAATTGAGAAAAAGACACACACAGACATGCATGCCACATGGTATTGAAATGACTTGTAAAAAGGGCTTTTAATAAAATGATTTTTGTAAGAATAATAATTTAAGAAGATGGCATACATGAAATACCAAAAATTTATCTGTGAAGCTAGGGGGCAATCGTGTATGCAAGCCCACTTGCAAGCTCAACACTGTTAGGGATTTGCAATTTCTAATTAAACAAGGGCTTTGACAATCAAGAATCCTTGCCAAAAAACCTTGCTCAACACTATTAAGGACTTGCCTGGAAAACCCATGCTTTGTGGATTGCTGTAATTTTTGGGTATGCTAAGCATGAAAGTCCATGCTGATATTGCAAATTTGTGCTCAAATCCTAGAGTAGGCTCTTCTACCTAGCATGACAATGTTTATTAAGACTTTGAAAGACTACATAAACATGGTAGCATTAGAAGCTAGACATGCTATATCAATCTCGTCCATGCACTCAATGACATGTAAAACAATTGTGAAAGCATAGCAGATGTTCATTGGGTCTTTGATGCAATGCCCTCTAAGAACCTTTTGAACTGGAATGCTTTGATGACTGCCTATGCTCACAATGGACAATATGATGACTGCCTATGCTCACAATGGACAATCAGCACAGGCAATAGCTGATTAAAGACTGCATCTGACAGGATGCCCTTGTGCATCATAATTTCCAAACAGCTCAATGCATGCTCACCTTGGCCGTCTTGGGAATTTCCTAACATTAGTGCTGTCTAAAAGACATCATGCTAAAAAGGAAGTCTCCTGAAAAGCTTCATTCAGCACCATGCCCATCTGCAAAAAGATCAAAATTCAATCAACTATGCCAGATTGATGTAGAAATAAAGGCTGGTTTCTCCTGCGGCTTGATTGTATGCATATGCATATGTGAGTGTGCCCATGTATTATTTTCTACATGTGTGTGTGTGTGTGTGTGTGTGTGTGTGCATACATGCTTACATGTAAATATACATACATGGTCCATGCCATGAACCTTGGCAGACATACATATGTACATACATGATACATACTTACATGCAAATATGTATCCATGCTCTCTGCCATGAGCCTTGGCAAACACACATATGTACATAGGTACATAGACACATACAAGCAAAAATACATACATTCTCTATGCAATGAACCTAGACAAACATGCATATGTATATATGCACATACCTACATGCAAATATACATACATGCTCTTTGCCATGAGCCTTGGCAAACACACATATGTACATACATACATACATGCAAATATACATACATTCTCTATGCGATGAAATGACAAACCATATGTACATATGCACATACATATGGACATTTGAAATGTGGATAGAACTCTCGAAACATCTTTATAAGTAGAACAACAAAATGGCAAGAAAGTTGGATGTCTACGTATGCCTCTTTGCTAATGAAGTTTTCCTTTAGTTTGTATGTAGGATGGTGATGTAGCCATAATCTCCACAGCTTGAAGAAGAAGACCAATTTAGCTGCAAGCACCACACGCTATCCCAAGTCTAAATATGGTGATAAGAATATGTCTATGTAGTCAGCAACAACCTGCAAATATGCCTCGATCCCTTGCATGCTCCTCTCTTTCTTTCGCATTTCCCTCATACATTTTTGCACTTGTCTAGAGACAATCCTTTGGGCTGCCCCCCATTTTTGACGATCATTTCGTTGTATGTCCCCATCTCGCAACCTGTGCTGATCAACAGAGAAAGTGTTGTAGACCATAGCAACGTGATCGAGTGTAATCCACACACGCCCAACTGCAAGCTGTTGGGTAGGACTGTCAAGAGGACTCACAAGGTTCTTTCCACAATGGACAAAATCTTGATCATGTAAACCATACACACCTCCTCTCACAAATCTTCCTTTCAACTTCCATCCAGGCCAATCAATGAAAAATTGCCTCTCTCTCTTTCCTAGGTAGTCTTCAACCATGAGCTTTCGACATCTACTGTCACCATCTGATGCATGCCCAATTATTGGACCTATCACGTCTTTGAACTTTGCATTCCACATCCGCTCCACAAGCATCCATTGGGTTCTGATGAAATCACTATCAAAGCGGTTGCATGTGCAATGCACAACTAGAGCCAATCTTGGAAGACTCTCATGAAGAGGGTTGACAATGAGGAACCTTGCATAGTGTCCCACCACGTGGTTTTGGAAGGCTTCTACTATTGTCTCATATCCTTGTGCTCCATCTCCAACGATGATGGCATCATTTGAAGAGCATTGATGATCCTCTCCTTATCTTCCACAAAACCCAATCAAAGCATCATCTTTTGCATTCCATCTACATAAAGAGAAAGATTTGCTTTCATATTTTTATTTCAGCCCACTTCATGCACAAAGAACTTTATATTTACAATCAAAGAAAGGAAGAGATATTGAAAAAAGCTTACCTAATGCGCCGCTTGATAGTTGTCTGATCTTCAATAATGCTAATTGGCACTCGTGATGTTATTCCATGTTTTCTCTTTGCTTCAACATATATCTTCCCAATTGCATCAAAGATATATTCATGCTCCCCTGACTGAAAGTAAGATGATTTTCTTCGGGGTCTCCTAGTGGTTGACATGGATGGCCCTCCAAGGTTTACACTCAAAAAATCATGTAAGCGTGGTCCACCCCATAGCTTCACGACTTCAAAAATGGTCTTTGTTGATTCTGTGAATCTTTGACCCTTTTCAGATCTTAATGCATTCTTTGCAATGTCTTGAAGAAAGTCCCATAAAGCTGATTTGCCTCCAAATTTACCTTGCCTGCAAGCCTCAATGATGTTATTGCAAAATCGCCTCACATCCTTTCTATTAATGCTTTCATAGTTGGCCTCTTTCAAGGATCTGATTCTCACAGAAAGCACCACAATCTTTGCCTTCAGCCCACCATAAATTTCTACCTGCTTCTCGTAATTTCTTCTTGGTCCCAACTGAGACACTTTTCAGCTCTTCAATTCCAAGGTAATCTAGCCGCATTCCTTTGCCCGTTTGCCTTTCTCCTCTCTTCTCAATGGAAATACTCTCCCGATACACTCTCATGTGAAAATCACCACATGATGGAATTGTCTTGCAATGCTTGCATGTAAAACTTCGAAAAGGCATTCCAATGCTTGAGATACGAAGGCAATGTATATGCCTAAAGCATCCATCTACCATGTACTCCATATCTCCATCATGCAAAGATGCTTTTGTATATGGCTCACGAAACCACTCTCGTCCCATCTTTAGATCTTGTAGGAGAGGTTTTATATCAACCTCACGACCACTAACATGAATTGTATGCTGCCATAATCCCCAATACAAGATAGTAAGATTGGATGAAGGCAAGCATGATGTACCTGTGGGGATAGAAGGCGCTTTTGAACGCTCTTTTGTTGATGTGAGAAAAGCACCCAAGGTTTGTTGGTGTGGATCTTTGTCACAATGCTTTTTAGGTCGCCCACAAGATCCAGTCAAGAGTGAAGAAGACTGATGTGGTGTGGTCTTGCTCCATGCAATGGTGTGAGACTTTCCATTAATATGTTCTATTAGAATTGTAGGCAAATCTAAACCACGAGGACATAAGTGCAGCCACTTCCCATCATACTTACACACCACTCTAACAGCGCTTCTATCTTTGTAATCATGCAAGGTGGCTTCAACCAACTGAAAATCAGCCCCTACATGAAGAAACAAGATCTTGAGAGAAGAAAAGAAAAGAAAAATCAACTGAAAATCAGCCCCTACATGAAGAAACAAGATCTTGAGAGAAGAAAAGAAAAGAAAAATCAGCTGAAAATTAACACTAAAAAGAACAAGCAAAAATCCTTTAAAAAAAACCAATACAAGGGGCTGAAATTAGTGTCTTTCATGAGCTTAACAAAGGTGTTACATAAAGAAGATAATAGTTTGGTTGCAAAGAATTAAGAAATAAGTTGATGCTTACCTTCATGAGTGTTATTGAAATTATTCATCTCCTCGATAGCCACCAAAATTGCCACCGCATCATCACAATCATCTTCTTTGTCCTTTGTACTACTTCCTTGAGTGTCTATTACATCGATCTTTAGCCCTCGATTGGAAAGGTACCGTTTTGTATGGGATTGTCCTTGAAGAATGTGAAATCTTAAGAAGTTTGATAAGCATGAGTATGCGGTCTGCTTGCCTCCAGTCATTCCCGATCCATAAAAGCTTTTACATTCATCACACCAAATTCAAATCAAAGGCTTGTCATTGACATCTTCGGTTGTAAGCTGAAAATTGTCATCTCTAGGTGGATTTCTGTTCCTCAAATTCTTACGAGTCTTGTCACATTGGACCTCCCAAAGGTCAAGAGTTTCTTTTGGTAGTAAAGAACTCTTGAGAATGTTGACCTTGCTACCATGAACATTCTCACCCTCTTCCCTTGCATTCATGTCACTAGTTTCTAAGGCAACATTTAAGCTTCTACAAATGCGCTTGCGGGCCCGCCACCATCAGCCATGCTTAAACACCTCTTTATGCCAACACTTTTGTTGCTCTCCACTTGCCAACGCTCTTCTTGTGTGGCATTCAATGTGCACACTCCATCATCATCTTCATCTTCAATAACAAACTCAAAAGATTCACTTACAATGCCATCTTGCACAATCTCTTTGCGTATGGCACTATAGGTATAATCTCCCATCACTCTAACATAACCCAACAACTTCTTTTCACTATCCCCATGGTCAAACACCTTAATGCGAGCCTTGGATGCCATGAATGATCGATCCTACATTCAAAAGAACCATAAAAGAGAAAATATCAAACATTATGAGGGATGCCAATAAATAGTTTAATGGGCATAAAATATCTACAAGGTCTCTATTTATTGAAAAAATATGAAAGAAAAACTAAAAGAAATTTCTTCTCTCTTGTAATAGGACCACACTCATTTTCTTTGATTTCAACCATAAAGCTTGAGAAAGCTTGCAAAAAATAAGGCAAATCTACTTTACTTGAGAGCTACATAAAATTCTATTGGAAAAAAATGCATGAGGATTACTACTAGATTGAATTCTTAGTATTCTAAAACACTATAGAAATCCTTCTCTATAAATTTATATAATCCTTCTCTATTAGTTTATATGAAAGAAAAAATCATGAACTCTAAAGCACACTCACCTTCTCTTTGAGTTGTAAAATTTGTAGATAATAAACTTCTTCTTTTCTTGTACCTGTAAATATTGCAAATAAGAAGCAATAATTAGAGAATATTTTCCCTGCACAATAAGAGAACTAGCTATTTAGGAAGAAACTTCTCACTGCATATAAAAATTAGTTTTAAAAGAAAACGTTAATACACTTTATGTTTAGGAAAATCAAGTGAGGGAGTAAAATTTATAGAAGAAGTGCATAGTGATTCATTCAATCACTTCATTGTAAAGGTTTATTGATTGAAGAAGAGATTTGGGAACTTCTTTCACCTTTGAAAAGAAGAATAAGAGGAAAGAAATCAGCCCATTAGTAGAAGAAGAAAGCAATCTTCCTATTATCCAGCAAGAATGAAAATCTCAACCCATAGAAACTCTTTGAGATAACCCACAAGCAGCCCATTAGTAGCAATATGCCCATTGTCCTCCTACAAGAATCAAAACCCTCTTTGAGCTAACCCACAAGCCCATTAGTAGCAATATGCCCATTGTCCTCCTGCAAGAATCAAAACCCTCTTTGAGCTAGCCCACAAGCCTTTAGAGTGAAGAGTGAACCCACAGTAGAATAGATTATACAAGGGGATTTGAAAAAAATCAGAGCACAAAGATAGAGAATGTAAGATTCCTCCCCCACCCCCTTTTTGATGTCTAGTATCTTTCCCTGTAATCAATCCCTCTTCAGAAATATAAAGACCTTGTTTCTATCTGTTTTAGCCTAGAGAGAGAAAAATATTCTAGAGAGAGAATATTCAGATTTTGAATATTTTTGGATAGAAAAATATCTCTTCTAATTCAGATGAGTTCCCCTGAAACAGAAATTAAAAAAGAATTTTCCAATGTGCAATTGGAATTATTTGAAAATAGGTATAAAGAACCTTAGCCTAAGGGTCTAGATTTTCAGAAATCTTTAGACTATGGTCCAATAAAGGTTCCTATGGACCAATAGCATCAATCCATGTGTAGGGAGGAGATAAATCCAACTTGTAAAAAGAAAATACCCAAAAATGAGTAAATGCTCACATGAGGTGAAGAGTTGAAAATGTACAAGGTTTATTAGAAAAAAACTATGTGCAATATTAAAAATATGAGATATTTTGGGTATAATGATTTTATTATGACACATATGTAAGGAAGAGGAGTCCCTTAAATGCTCACATAAGATGAAGAGTTGAAAATGTACAAGGTTTATTAGTAAAAAAACTATGAGCAATATTAAAAATATGAGATATTTTGGGTATCCAAAAATGAGTAAATGCTCACATAAGATAAAGAGTTGAAAATGTACAAGGTTTATTAGTAAAAAACTATGAGCAGTATTAAAATGATTCCATTATGACACATATGAAAGGAAGGGGAGTTCTTTAAAGGAGGTGCATATTTCACATAAGATGAAGAGTTGAAAATGTACAAGGTTTATTAGTAAAAAAACTATGAGCAATATTAAAATGATTCCATTATGACACATATGTAAGGAAAGGGAGTTCTTTAAAGGAGGTGCATATTTCACATGCTTGAATGAGTTTTAAACTCATAAAAATTGAGATATTTCATCTCTCCTCTCTCCTCATTCAAGTCTAGTTCCAAAAAGTTAGCTTAACTGACCTAAAAATGGTCAAATATTGACCAAACTGATTTAGAAAATTCTAGAATCAGTTTGTTTGGTTAGGAGCTCAATTTTTCCTATAAATAGAAGCCTCCCCCTTATTGAAAAATATATAGTGTTTATGCATCGTTACTCTACTCCACCTAAGCCAAGAACTGTGAATTCATTTAATAATTCACTAGTTTTTGGAGCTTCCCTCTTTCTTCAATCCCCATTGGTGGCTCCATCAACATACTTAACCAATTGATTGGTTGGGGGCCTCTACCGTGAACAAAGAATCAAGCAATTTGTAAGGTAATTAGTGAATATTGATCTTTTCAATAATTTCTCAATGTTTCTCTCTTCTCAACCCCTCTCAAGCTAATGTAAGATTCCTCCCCAGCCTTCGAGGTATACAGGAGTAAGAATCTCCCTTTCTGATCTTATAATTATTCCCTCTCTAAAATAAAAGAAAGTTCTGTTTAACAAAGGAAGACCCTTTTCCTAGAATACTTCTCAAGAGTCCCACCTGTTTTAAGGATTCAGAACAATGAGTTCAGAAGTGAGAATCGATGTTTTGGATATCAAGGTTTTGGTCTTCATTCGAGTACGGCCCAAAAGAAGTTCTTTATCTCTTGGGGAGTATATGAAGTTATCCCCCAGATATTGTGAGCCTTATATCTGAATTCAATGAAAGTAGGTGACTTAGCCTACAAGCTTCTTTTATCTCTTCATCTCAAAATTCTTAATGCCTTCTATAGAAAAATGTGTCAAACCCAAATCATGGAAAGACGGTAAAACTTCAGTGGCAAGTTACCGTTGGCTTCTAAGTTACGCTAGCTCCTTCCTTTATATAAGTCGTAACTTTTACTTGTTGCTCACAGTAATCTTACTTCCATCGATCTCCTTTCTTTCTTAATCTCCTTCATGGCTTGGCAACAAGAACTAGTTTTATCCATAATGATTCCTCACCTTCAAGACGCAAGTGAATCTGTGAAGAAGGATTTTATAGAGCAGTATGAGTGCTCACTTTTCCCTCACTTGGGAACTTCTGTAGCACAAACCAAATGGCGGACCTATCAAAACATAACTAGGGTAACACCCTGGGGTCAGCAGCACTTTCGTAACAATGTCCGCTTGGCCATGGTTATTGAAGCTTTGGGTTTGGGTCCCCGATACTACTGTGTCATGAGATCAAGGCATCTTGGGTTTTCTGAGCGGGTCTTCTTACTGGCATGTTTTCTTCCTCATGAGAAGATATGCCTTTATCCCGTTTTTGGCTTGCCTCTCAGAGGTCCTTTTGTTAGATCACCTCATACCACTGAGATAGGTGCAACAATAACCAACAGAATTATTCCCATAGATGAGTTACCTTATACTTGTGCAGCTTGTGAGGACTGCTTTTGTGATCATATGATGGACGGGCTTATGGAAGTGTAAAGAGTTCTTCTATCTTTACTGTATAAGTTTCGAGAATGAATAAAGTTTAAATCTTGTTCTTATTTTGAATCTTGCTCTCTTTAAGACGTTTCTTGGTGGTTAATCTTGATTAAAATTTTTCTCTAAGTCTCATATTCGTGCATCTTGCGAAATTATCCCAGTTTGCGAGATGAGGACATCTCGCATTTTTTAAGTGGGGTAGAATGTAAGATTCCTCCCCCACCCCCTTTTTGATGTCTAGTATCTTTCCCTGTAATCAATCCCTCTTCAGAAATATAAAGACCTTGTTTCTATCTGTTTTAGCCTAGAGAGAGAAAAATATTCTAGAGAGAGAATATTCAGATTTTGAATATTTTTGGATAGAAAAATATCTCTTCTAATTCAGATGAGTTCCCCTGAAACAGAAATTAAAAAAGAATTTTCCAATGTGCAATTGGAATTATTTGAAAATAGGTATAAAGAACCTTAGCCTAAGGGTCTAGATTTTCAGAAATCTTTAGACTATGGTCCAATAAAGGTTCCTATGGACCAATAGCATCAATCCATGTGTAGGGAGGAGATAAATCCAACTTGTAAAAAGAAAATACCCAAAAATGAGTAAATGCTCACATGAGGTGAAGAGTTGAAAATGTACAAGGTTTATTAGAAAAAAACTATGTGCAATATTAAAAATATGAGATATTTTGGGTATAATGATTTTATTATGACACATATGTAAGGAAGAGGAGTCCCTTAAATGCTCACATAAGATGAAGAGTTGAAGATGTACAAGGTTTATTAGTAAAAAAACTATGAGCAATATTAAAAATATGAGATATTTTGGGTATCCAAAAATGAGTAAATGCTCACATAAGATGAAGAGTTGAAAATGTACAAGGTTTATTAGTAAAAAACTATGAGCAATATTAAAATGATTCCATTATGACACATATGAAAGGAAGGGGAGTTCTTTAAAGGAGGTGCATATTTCACATAAGATGAAGAGTTGAAAATGTACAAGGTTTATTAGTAAAAAAACTATGAGCAATATTAAAATGATTCCATTATGACACATATGTAAGGAAGGGGAGTTCTTTAAAGGAGGTGCATATTTCACATGCTTGAATGAGTTTTAAACTCATAAAAATTGAGATATTTCATCTCTCCTCTCTCCTCATTCAAGTCTAGTTCCAAAAAGTTAGCTTAACTGACCTAAAAATGGTCAAATATTGACCAAACTGATTTAGAAAATTCTAGAATCAGTTTGTTTGGTTAGGAGCTCAATTTTTCCTATAAATAGAAGCCTCCCCCTTGTTGAAAAATATATAGTTTTTATGCATCGTTACTCTACTCCACCTAAGCCAAGAACTGTGAATTCATTTAATAATTCACTAGTTTTTGGAGCTTCCCTCTTTCTTCAATCCCCATTGGTGGCTCCATCAACATACTTAACCAATTGATTGGTTGGGGGCCTCTACCGTGAACAAAGAATCAAGCAATTTGTAAGGTAATTAGTGAATATTGATCTTTTTAATAATTTCTCAATGTTTCTCTCTTCTCAATCCCTCTCAAGCTTGAGAAGCTTAACTGGTATGGTTTTTTAAATGCTATTAAAGTTAACTTTTATTTATGTTTAAATTCTAATGGTTTTTACGTAATTTCTCTCTCTCACTCAAGAAATGGTCATACTCATGACCCATTCTCAATCCAAATGAAGCTTTTCATAAAGCTTTTCCTTAATCCAAGATTAAGCTATGCTTGAGGCCAAATTAATGGTTTTTTTTCTATGCTTTTAGTTTATGCATATTGATGATTCAATCCATTATAGATTAATGATCCAATTGGAGATCATTTTAATTATTTCCTTAATGATAAGCTTTATCCCTTAGAAAAAAATTGAGATTTATCAGTCATAGCAGCGGAGCTATGGCAAAATTTTTATAAAAATTATGCATAAAATAATTTCATTCAAAGCATAAAAAGAGGACTTCCTACCATATTCTAGGAATTATCATCCTAGATTAATTGAAAGAATTTCATTATAATCATGGAGAAATTGAATTTTAATATCATGCATAAAGGATAATTTTTTATATCAAAAGTGTTACTTTTATCATTTTTAATTTTCATGCATAGAAGTATGCATAAAGGAAAAAAAAAATTTATCAAAAGTGTTACTTTTATCATTTTTAATTTTCATGCATAGAAGTATGCATAAAGGATAATTTTTTTTTATATATCAAAAGTGTTACTTTTATCATATTGGATTTCATGCATAGAGGTATGCATAAAAGATATGGGAAGTGATAAGATATGATAAGATGCATGTGGATGTGGATATGGATGTGTATGTATGAATGTGGATATGGGATGTGGATGTATAAATGTGGATATGGGATGTGGATGTATAAATGAGGATGTGAAAATGGAGATAAGCATGTAGATGTGGATGTATGGATGTGAATGTGGATGTGGATGTGGATGTATGAATGTGGATGTATGGATGTATGAATGTGGATGTATGGATGTGAATGAGGATGTAGATGTGGATGCATGGATGTAAATGTGGATGTGGATGTATGGATGTATGAATGTAGATGTGGATGCATGAATGTGGATGTATGGATGTGAATGAGCATATAGATGTGGATGTATGGATGTGAATGTGCATGTAGATATGGATGTATATATGTGAATGGGAATGTGGATGTGGATGTATGTATGCATGTGGATGTGGATATGGATGTGTATGTATAAATGTGGATATGGGATGTGGATGTATAAATGAGGATGTGAAAATGGAGATAAGCATGTAGATGTGGATGTATGGATGTGAATGTGGATGTGGATGTGGATGTATGAATGTGGATGTATGGATGTGAATGTGGATGTATGGATGTGAATGAGGATGTAGATGTGGATGCATGGATGTAAATGTGGATGTGGATGTATGGATGTATGCATGTAGATGTGGATGCATGAATGTGGATGTATGGATGTGAATGAGGATATAGATGTGGATGTATGGATGTAAATGTGCATTAGATATGGATGTATAGATGTGAATGGGAATGTGGATGTGGATGTGGATGTATGTATGTATGTATGTGGATGTGGATGTATGAATGAGGACGTGATAATGAATGTATGCATGTGGATGTGGATATGGATGTGTATGTATGAATGCGGATATGGATGCGGATATGGATGTGGATATGGATGTGTATGTATGAATGTGGATATGGGATGTGGATGTATAAATGAGGATGTGAAAATGGAGATAAGCATGTAGATGTGGATGTATGGATGTGAATGTGGATGTGGATGTGGATGTATGGATGTCGATATGGATGTGAATATATGATATGTGATGCGAAGGAATCTGAAGTGAAGAGATGGAAAATGATATGATTGGATGAGTACACATATAAATGAAATGTGGAATAAGTAATGTGGATTGTATGAGGGATAATGTGGAAAAATGAGAGTTAATATAGAAATTGTATTTGTAAACTGTTTGTAAATGCTGTTTGTAAATGGCTATTTTATGTCAAGAATGCTGGGAAAGCATTTTGACCGTCTTGTGATTAAGGTCGTGGAGACCTAACTGATAAAGTTGCAACTGCTGACGGAGAGTCAATGGAGGACGTCTCGCATAGCAAGGTCGGCCGAGGTCTTGACCAGCCTCGGTTCGATTAAAATGGTGAGCTTCCGGTACGGTGGATGAGGGACCAAGGAAGCGGCCTATGAGTGAAGCGCTAGGTCACCTGCGAAGGATCCTAGAGGGTGCTGACCATACGGTGCTCGGGCTTTGGGTCGCCCAGGATACCCACGCGTGCGTCGAGGAAGATATTGGAACAAGGAGTAAGAGTTGTTTTCTGTAACCGGGCATGGATCTGGTTGACTGACCTTGCTGGTCCTCAACGGATGAGTCCATGGCTCTTTTATATGGATCTGTTGGTTGATCTTGCTGATCTTCAACGAGAGTCCATCTTGATAAGTGATTATATTGTTGAGTATTATGGGCTAGGAACTATTGAAACGGCCCCTGTGTGGACAGGTGGTGAGCGTTCTAGTTGCCAATGATGCCATAGATACTCTGATGAACGAATGATGGGAAATTATGAATCAACTGGATAAATTGGGAGATTGTGATCAGTGGTACTATGGTTTCATTAAAGGATTGTTTTAAAGTTAGCTGATGCTAAGAAAAAGGCAATTTTCATATTGGGTGTGTAAGTGGTGTGGCTAGTTTTATGTTTGCATGAAATTCCGGCTAGGGGGCCTTGGAACTCTTTTCCTTGGTACCCGGGACAAAACCTAACCAAATTCCAAATTGGATCCCATCACTACAGTGGTTGGGCGGTTGGCTAACCCATGGGATCGGATGGGGTTAGGCTGGGCTGATGGATCCGTAAATCGAGACTCAATTTCTGTTATTACGATAAATAAAGTAAATCCCGGATAGTAATTGTTCTATGGATAGGAATCAACGGCTGTGCCTCCTTGGTGGGGAAAAAAGCGTTGATCCCAATGATCCAAGTGCAAGTTTCTTCCTTGATCTGACCAAGTATCTTTATAGATGCAGTCGGATCTGTTTGATCAGTAAGGGTTTTGACTACGTTAGAGTAAAAATTATCCTGGTGGAATCGCCCGTGCTTTCCAGATAAGGGAAGTTTTTCCGGGTCTGGTTTTGGAAAAACCGACGGATTAGTCTTTTGTCCGGATATCCGTGGACGAGGCCCCGAGTGTGGGACCCTGCCTCGCGCAAGAAGTGCTACTTCCGCTGCTAGTACCCCGAATCCGTTGCGCGGTGGGAACAGGGATCTCACAGTTGGTATCAGAACATTTGGTTAATAAAGATCAACTAAGAAGACAAATATGTCAAAAATTTATCAAGAAGCACAAAAAGGTTGTAATTGTGTGATATAATTCATACAATTTGATATTCAAACTGAAATTCGTAATTTGGTAATTGGGTCTTCAGATGGAAGTACCGCAATTATATAGAATCCCTGACTTGCTTGAGGCCTAGACATGATGGTATTTACCTTATAATTCCAAGAGCCACGACTACCCGTATATACCGAGAGTATACTGCAGCTCTTTACTGACAGTATATACGAGTAAATCTAAGACTTGAAATTATAAGCGTTAATGCTATCCAGATGACGAATTCGAATGTGGTTGATATGATTTTTAATTCTGTTTGAGAATTGATGAATTGATTTGGATTCTGATTGAAAAATGATGATTTTCAAAATTTAGTTGAAATGTAATAAGCTGAGCGAAACCACAATGAGGATGAATGGGACGAGTCCCAGTGATGATATTCATAACTGGAATGATGATAATGAATTCAGCAAATCACTATGAGATTAGTGGGTTGTGCTGTCAAATTGTTACTGTTAACACTTGATCAGTAGATCAAGTTAAGGGATGACAAATTGAGAACTTGCTTGACTGAAATTCCCGTGGAGGAATGTTCAGAAGGAAATTTTTCGGTCTAATGGACCATTATCATGTTAAAGATATGAATGATATGATCTGAATATTAATGATGAGTTCTATATAAGGGATATTTATCCCAGTATTCTGTTGGGTTGACCAGAATATAAGGAACCCCAAAATAAAATTGGATGTTAAGAAAAAGAGTTGTCCTCTACCTTGCGAGATGAGGACATCTCGCACTTTTTAAGTGGGGTAGAATGTAAGATTCCTCCCCAGCCTTCGAGGTATACAGGAGTAAGAATCTCCCTTTCTGATCTTATAATTATTCCCTCTCTAAAATAAAAGAAAGTTCTGTTTAACAAAGGAAGACCCTTTTCCTAGAATACTTCTCAAGAGTCCCACCTGTTTTAAGGATTCAGAACAATGAGTTCAGAAGTGAGAATCGATGTTTTGGATATCAAGGTTTTGGTCTTCATTCGAGTACGGCCCAAAAGAAGTTCTTTATCTCTTGGGGAGTATATGAAGTTATCCCCCAGATATTGTGAGCCTTATATCTGAATTCAATGAAAGTAGGTGACTTAGCCTACAAGCTTCTTTTATCTCTTCATCTCAAAATTCTTAATGCCTTCTATAGAAAAATGTGTCAAACCCAAATCATGGAAAGACGGTAAAACTTCAGTGGCAAGTTACCCTTGGTTTCTAAGTTACGCTAGCTCCTTCCTTTATATAAGTCGTAACTTTTACTTGTTGCTCACAGTAATCTTACTTCCATCGATCTCCTTTCTTTCTTAATCTCCTTCATGGCTTGGCAACAAGAACTAGTTTTATCCATAATGATTCCTCACCTTCAAGACGCAAGTGAATCTGTGAAGAAGGATTTTATAGAGCAGTATGAGCGCTCACTTTTCCCTCACTTGGGAACTTCTGTAGCGCAAACCAAATGGCGGACCTATAAAAACATAACTAGGGTAACACCCTGGGGTCAGCAGCACTTTCGTAACAATGTCCGCTTGGCCATGGTTATTGAAGCTTTGGGTTTGGGTCCCCGATACTACTGTGTCATGAGATCAAGGCATCTTGGGTTTTCTGAGCGGGTCTTCTTACTGGCATGTTTTCTTCCTCATGAGAAGATATGCCTTTATCTCGTTTTTGGCTTGCCTCTCAGAGGTCCTTTTGTTAGATCACCTCATACCACTGAGATAGGTGCAACAATAACCAACAGAATTATTCCCATAGATGAGTTACCTTATACTTGTGCAGCTTGTGAGGACTGCTTTTGTGATCATATGATGGACGGGCTTATGGAAGTGTAAAGAGTTCTTCTATCTTTACTATATAAGTTTCGAGAATGAATAAAGTTTAAATCTTGTTCTTATTTTGAATCTTGCTCTCTTTAAGACGTTTCTTGGTGGTTAATCTTGATTAAAATTTTTCTCTAAGTCTCATATTCGTGCATCTTGCGAAATTATCCCAGTTTGCGAGATGAGGACATCTCGCATTTTTTAAGTGGGGTAGAATGTAAGATTCCTCCCCCACCCCCTTTTTGATGTCTAGTATCTTTCCCTGTAATCAATCCCTCTTCAGAAATATAAAGACCTTGTTTCTATCTGTTTTAGCCTAGAGAGAGAAAAATATTCTAGAGAGAGAATATTCAGATTTTGAATATTTTTGGATAGAAAAATATCTCTTCTAATTCAGATGAGTTCCCCTGAAACAGAAATTAAAAAAGAATTTTCCAATGTGCAATTGGAATTATTTGAAAATAGGTATAAAGAACCTTAGCCTAAGGGTCTAGATTTTCAGAAATCTTTAGACTATGGTCCAATAAAGGTTCCTATGGACCAATAGCATCAATCCATGTGTAGGGAGGAGATAAATCCAACTTGTAAAAAGAAAATACCCAAAAATGAGTAAATGCTCACATGAGGTGAAGAGTTGAAAATGTACAAGGTTTATTAGAAAAAAACTATGTGCAATATTAAAAATATGAGATATTTTGGGTATAATGATTTTATTATGACACATATGTAAGGAAGAGGAGTCCCTTAAATGCTCACATAAGATAAAGAGTTGAAAATGTACAAGGTTTATTAGTAAAAAAACTATGAGCAATATTAAAAATATGAGATATTTTGGGTATCCAAAAATGAGTAAATGCTCACATAAGATGAAGAGTTGAAAATGTACAAGGTTTATTAGTAAAAAACTATGAGCAATATTAAAATAATTCCATTATGACACATATGAAAGGAAGGGGAGTTCTTTAAAGGAGGTGCATATTTCACATAAGATGAAGAGTTGAAAATGTACAAGGTTTATTAGTAAAAAAACTATGAGCAATATTAAAATGATTCCATTATGACACATATGTAAGGAAGGGGAGTTCTTTAAAGGAGGTGCATATTTCACATGCTTGAATGAGTTTTAAACTCATAAAAATTGAGATATTTCATCTCTCCTCTCTCCTCGTTCAAGTCTAGTTCCAAAAAGTTAGCTTAACTGACCTAAAAATGGTCAAATATTGACCAAACTGATTTAGAAAATTCTAGAATCAGTTTGTTTGGTTAGGAGCTCAATTTTTCCTAAAATTATAAGCCTCCCCCTTGTTGAAAAATATATAGTGTTTATGCATCGTTACTCTACTCCACCTAAGCCAAGAACTGTGAATTCATTTAAGAATTCACTAGTTTTTGGAGCTTCCCTCTTTCTTCAATCCCCATTGGTGGCTCCATCAACATACTTAACCAATTGATTGGTTGGGGGCCTCTACCGTGAACAAAGAATCAAGCAATTTGTAAGGTAATTAGTGAATATTGATCTTTTCAATAATTTCTCAATGTTTCTCTCTTCTCAACCCCTCTCAAGCTTGAGAAGCTTAATTGGTATGGTTTTTTAAATGCTATTAAAGTTAACTTTTATTTATGTTTAAATTCTAATGGTTTTTACGTAATTTCTCTCTCTCACTCAAGAAATGGTCATACTCATGACCCATTCTCAATCCAAATGAAGCTTTTCATAAAGCTTTTCCTTAATCCAAGATTAAGCTATGCTTGAGGCCAAATTAATGGTTTTTTTTCTATGCTTTTAGTTTATGCATATTGATGATTCAATCCATTATAGATTAATGATCCAATTGGAGATCATTTTAATTATTTCCTTAATGATAAGCTTTATCCCTTAGAAAAAAATTGAGATTTATCAGTCATAGCAGCGGAGCTATGGCAAAATTTTTATAAAAATTATGCATAAAATAATTTCATTCAAAGCATAAAAAGAGGACTTCCTACCATATTCTAGGAATTATCATCCTAGATTAATTGAAAGAATTTCATTATAATCATGGAGAAATTGAATTTTAATATCATGCATAAAGGATAATTTTTTATATCAAAAGTGTTACTTTTATCATTTTTAATTTTCATGCATAGAAGTATGCATAAAGGAAAAAAAAAATTTATCAAAAGTGTTACTTTTATCATTTTTAATTTTCATGCATAGAAGTATGCATAAAGGATAATTTTTTTTTATATATCAAAAGTGTTACTTTTATCATATTGGATTTCATGCATAGAGGTATGCATAAAAGATATGGGAAGTGATAAGATATGATAAGATGCATGTGGATGTGGATATGGATGTGTATGTATGAATGTGGATATGGGATGTGGATGTATAAATGTGGATATGGGATGTGGATGTATAAATGAGGATGTGAAAATGGAGATAAGCATGTAGATGTGGATGTATGGATGTGAATGTGGATGTGGATATGGATGTATGAATGTGGATGTATGGATGTATGAATGTGGATGTATGGATGTGAATGAGGATGTAGATGTGGATGCATGGATGTAAATGTGGATGTGGATGTATGGATGTATGAATGTAGATGTGGATGCATGAATGTGGATGTATGGATGTGAATGAGCATATAGATGTGGATGTATGGATGTGAATGTGCATGTAGATATGGATGTATATATGTGAATGGGAATGTGGATGTGGATGTATGTATGCATGTGGATGTGGATATGGATGTGTATGTATAAATGTGGATATGGGATGTGGATGTATAAATGAGGATGTGAAAATGGAGATAAGCATGTAGATGTGGATGTATGGATGTGAATGTGGATGTGGATGTGGATGTATGAATGTGGATGTATGGATATGAATGTGGATGTATGGATGTGAATGAGGATGTAGATGTGGATGCATGGATGTAAATGTGGATGTGGATGTATGGATGTATGCATGTAGATGTGGATGCATGAATGTGGATGTATGGATGTGAATGAGGATATAGATGTGGATGTATGGATGTAAATGTGCATTAGATATGGATGTATAGATGTGAATGGGAATGTGGATGTGGATGTGGATGTATGTATGTATGTATGTGGATGTGGATGTATGAATGAGGACGTGATAATGAATGTATGCATGTGGATGTGGATATGGATGTGTATGTATGAATGCGGATATGGATGCGGATATGGATGTGGATATGGATGTGTATGTATGAATGTGGATATGGGATGTGGATGTATAAATGAGGATGTGAAAATGGAGATAAGCATGTAGATGTGGATGTATGGATGTGAATGTGGATGTGGATGTGGATGTATGGATGTCGATATGGATGTGAATATATGATATGTGATGCGAAGGAATCTGAAGTGAAGAGATGGAAAATGATATGATTGGATGAGTACACATATAAATGAAATGTGGAATAAGTAATGTGGATTGTATGAGGGATAATGTGGAAAAATGAGAGTTAATATAGAAATTGTATTTGTAAACTGTTTGTAAATGCTGTTTGTAAATGGCTGTTTTATGTCAAGAATGCTGGGAAAGCATTTTGACCGTCTTGTGATTAAGGTCGTGGAGACCTAACTGATAAAGTTGCAACTGCTGACGGAGAGTCAATGGAGGACGTCTCGCGTAGCAAGGTCGGCCGAGGTCTTGACCAGCCTCGGTTCGATTAAAATGGTGAGCTTCCGGTACGGTGGATGAGGGACCAAGGAAGCGGCCTATGAGTGAAGCGCTAGGTCACCTGCGAAGGATCCTAGAGGGTGCTGACCATACGGTGCTCGGGCTCTGGGTCGCCCAGGATACCCACGCGTGCGTCGAGGAAGATATTGGAACAAGGAGTAAGAGTTGTTTTCTGTAACCGGGCATGGATCTGGTTGACTGACCTTGCTGGTCCTCAACGGATGAGTCCATGGCTCTTTTATATGGATCTGTTGGTTGATCTTGCTGATCTTCAACGAGAGTCCATCTTGATAAGTGATTATATTGTTGAGTATTATGGGCTAGGAACTATTGAAACGGCCCCTGTGTGGACAGGTGGTGAGCGTTCTAGTTGCCAATGATGCCATAGATACTCTGATGAAGGAATGATGGGAAATTATGAATCAACTAGATAAATTGGGAGATTGTGATCAGTGGTACTATGGTTTCATTAAAGGATTGTTTTAAAGTTAGCTGATGCTAAGAAAAAGGCAATTTTCATATTGGGTGTGTAAGTGGTGTGGCTAGTTTTATGTTTGCATGAAATTCCGGCTAGGGGGCCTTGGAACTCTTTTCCTTGGTACCCGGGACAAAACCTAACCAAATTCCAAATTGGATCCCATCACTACATTGGTTGGGCGGTTGGCTAACCCATGGGATCGGATGGGGTTAGGCTGGGCTGATGGATCCATAAATCGAGACTCAATTTCTGTTATTACGATAGATAAAGTAAATCCCGGATAGTAATTGTTCTATGGATAGGAATCAACGGCTGTGCCTCCTTGGTGGGGAAAAAAGCGTTGATCCCAATGATCCAAGTGCAAGTTTCTTCCTTGATCTGACCAAGTATCTTTATAGATGCAGTCGGATCTGTTTGATCAGTAAGGGTTTTGACTACGTTAGAGTAAAAATTATCCTGGTGGAATCGCCCGTGCTTTCCAGATAAGGGAAGTTTTTCCGGGTCTGGTTTTGGAAAAACCGACGGATTAGTCTTTTGTCCGGATATCCGTGGACGAGGCCCCGAGTGTGGGACCCTGCCTCGCGCAAGAAGTGCTACTTCCGCTGCTAGTACCCCGAATCCGTTGCGCGGTGGGAACAGGGATCTCACAGAGAAAGGGGGAAGAGGCGTCCAAAAGGAAGGAGGGAGTAGTAAAGAGAGATCATCATTATGTGAGATGTTTCTTTATTGCTTCTCTCTTTTATAGCAACTAATTTAAAACACTTCACTTCAAATTTAAAAAACGTTAAATAGAGTGTGGAGCAAAAGAAGAACTTTAAAGTGTGGGGCCAAAAAACACTACTAGATTTGAACCCTCTACCTAGACCCCAACAAAATTATGTCATACCACTAGAATAGTACCCTACTTCTGAAGTTTCATGAATAAAAACACTCCTTATTTTATTTTTTCCAGGCACAATTGTAATACCCCTCCTTTCTTTTTAAAACTGTAAGTGAGATTTATATTAAAACCCATCCTTTTGAATGCACGTGCTACACCTACAGGTCTATAAGGTGGAGGCCCTGGGTCATCAGCCACACCATTCTATTGTGGTGTATAAGGAGTAGTACACTAATGAGAAATACCACATGACTGCATAAAAGCTATAAATTCATGTGACAAATATTCCCCCCATCGATCAATACATGCAATGGCAGGAGGTTATGGCTGCAAGCATTTTCAGCCATAGGGAGAAATTGACAAAAAGCTGAAAATTCGTCTAATTTGGATTTCAAACCATACACCCAACAAAAATGGGTGTAATAATCAACGAAAATCATAAAGTACATATGTCCTATAGAACAAGTGTGGTAATATAAAATATCATCACCCCCCCTAGGTGCATAAATTGCTACTCTCAGGTGGTCACGTGTGATTTTTAAAAAAACATAATACAAAGGACTAGGTCTACTTATTATCAGTGAACTTTTACAATAATGGGCTAAGGTGGTGAGGCTTGTTGATGTAGCTTTGGTTTAGAAGAGATGCTCGTCTCACGAGACCACCTCTTTTCTTGAGATGAAGCCTCCACATAGTTTGCCTCCTTGTTCTTCAGTTTGCATTCTTCTTCCTTGTGCCTGAGCTTGTTGCAATGTCCATATTTAGGCTTGTGCTTGAGCCTGCATTCACTTTTAAAGTGCCCTTTCCTTCTACAATGGTAGCATTCTTTTATGCCCTTTTTGGTGTAAAAAGCTTATTTCCTTGATGAACTTTGTATTCCATTGTTCTCTTCTTCAACAATTAGTGTGATGAAATATAACCCTCAAATGTTGGTAGCATTCTTTTATGCCCTTCTTGGTGTAGAAAGCTTGTTCCCTTGATGAACTTTGTATTCCATTGTTCTCTTGTTCAAGTGCTGATGAAATACAACCCTCAAATGTTGGTTAAGGTAAATTCTTTAGAGTGGTTACTAGTGCACCATATTCCTCTGGCATGATTTTTATGAGTATGGCAAGTGCATCCTTTTCACCAATATTTGCATCAATGCCATCTAGCTGGGTTATGATACTTTTCATTTTGCTTATGAATTGTGCACGAAATTCCATCTTGAAGCCAAAAAAATCTATTTTTAAATGAATTTATTGCTTTTTGGCCTTGGAACCAAATATTAAATTCAACTCATCTCATGCTTGTTTTGTCATGGTTTTGGAATCAATCTGATGAATAATATTATTGTCCAAGTACAAAATGGCAGTGCGTGTTCATCTTTTTCAATCCAATCCCTAGTTGGATTAGTAGGTCCATTTTCTTTAATTAGTTTCCATAGCTTCTTGTGCATGAGAAGATACTTTATTTATGTGGCCCAAGTGTAAAATTCTTCCTAGAGAGCTTCTCAAAATTTGTGATACTTCCTGACACCATTGCAAAGGTCTTCTCAGAGTTTGACTCTCGCTAGTGTCTAATTGCGTACAAATTTGGCGTTTAAAAAAATTGCTCAAATTCTTTCGAGTGTTAACCCAAGTGACAAAATGATGTGATTTTATGCTCAACTAGGACCAATGCAACCCAAGAAGCTTAATTTTAACCTTTAGTTAAACCAATTTCTACTAATGACCATCTTAATTATAATGATTAGTGCTATAAATAGTGATTAATATCAATTGATTTTGGAGGATCAAATTGAGCATGTATAAGGTAGATTTGATGGGGATTTTGGCACACCTATATTGCCCTTGGTTGAGAGAGAGTCTCCAAGCCTAGAAACTCCTTCAATGGCACCTTAAATTGGCGCAAATGGGTGACTTAACCCGATTGGTCTTTTGCAGAGTTTGGCTCAACCCTTGGTTGATTTGAGCTCAGCTTTGAGATGTAGGTAGCTTAAATGCTATGGCTAACCTTGCCCTAAGAAGAATTAAGCTAATTATGATGCTACGTAGAGAATGGAGCAAATGTTCAGTTGCTTGCAAACGACGATTTCTGGTTGTAGTGTGAAAATATGGCAAACTCCCTTCATAAGATGAAGCACCTAGGTGTGGGAAAGATCTTCCAAAATTTTAAGAGGCAATGGTGGCCTGTGGAGTGAGAATTGAGCCTCAAAAATTTGAGCCACAAGGGGGATGAGAGGATAAGATTAAGATAAGTGAATGATTAGTGACTTAAAGACATTAATGAGTTGAGATAAACTAAATAGAGTTATTAGAAGAAGCCCAAGGGAGAGAGGGAGGCTTGATACCATGATGAAATTATGAAACTCTAATCAAAGGCTATGCAAGATAACCCTAATCACACTAATTAAGTTAATATAATCCAAGGATGAAGCCTAATTAATAACAACAGAATGAAAATCCTAATGACTTAATCCCAGAGGATTCACTCTTTGAAAACTAATGATATCACGTGAGTGTACAAGAGGGGTTTTTTTAAATGAGGCATAAGCTTATAAGGTAGGGGTAAGGCCATGTATTTAGGTGAATCCTAAATCTTAAATTTAAGTTAGGGGGAGGGGGCCTTGGTAGTACTTACTTTCATGATGCATGTATGGTAATGATCTAATGATATCTAGAAATGATCACAACATGCTTCAATAATGATTCAAGTAGGTTGTGGTGACTTACAATGACGATTTGCTAGTACTTAACATCTATTTCTTGTTGGTAGCATGCATGTACTTATGTTTGCTTAATAAGGCTCAAAGTACTTATGTTTGCTTAATAAGGCTCAAAGTACTTATGTTTGCTTAATAAGGTTCAAAGTAATATACTTTAATATAAGGAGAGGGGGTGTGTAAATGCTAGAGAAAAAACATAGATATAAGAAAGGGGGTGACATAGTCATTTTTAAAGGTATCCTTATAAGCTTAAATAGGGGGGTGTTATCATCTTATGAGAATCATATATAGGGGGTTTTCTTGAGGTTCATGCACGTAGGTGATGTCCCTCTTTATTGCGAGCAAATCCCTTAGGATTGACATATGTAACTAGACTTAGTGAAGGGGGATGAAGCCCACGGTCGTGTCAGTAAATCATGCTTGCTACTAATTCCTTGACCCACCAAAATTGCTTCCCATTAAAGAAACATTAGGAAAGAATGCGTTGATCTTGGAAAGGTTCAACAAATGACAGATAAAATTTCTCTCGTCAAATCACATGCATCCATGTAGTTGTAAGATTCCTCTCCACCCCCTCAAAATATCCAGCATCTTCCCCTGTAATCAATCCCTCCTTAGAAATATAAAAGACCTTGTTTCTAACTATTTTAACCTAGAGAGAGAGAATATTCAGATTTTTAACATTTTTGGATAGAAAATTATTTCATCTTATTAAAATAAGTTCCCCTGAAACAGAAATTCAAAAAGAACTTTCCAATGTGCAATTGGAATTAATTGGAAATGGGTATAAAGAACCTTAGTCTAAGGGTCTAGATTTTCAGAAATCTCTGGATTATGGTCCAACTAAGGCTCCTGTGAGCCAATAGGATCATTCCATGTGTGGGAAGGAGATAAATCCAATTTTGTAAAAGAAGATACCCAAAAATGAGTAAATGCTCACATAAGATGAAGAGTTGACTATGTACAAAGTTTATTAGTAAGAAACTGAGTAATTTTAATAGTAGGAGATATTTGGGTATAATGATTTCATTTTGACACATATGTAAGGAAGGGGAGTCCCTTCAATACTCACATAAAATGAAGAGTTGACTATGTACAAAGTTTATTAGTAAAAAACTATGAGCAATATTAAAAATATGAGATATTTTGGGTATGCAAAAATGAGTACATGCTCACATAAGATGAAGAGTTGAAAATGTACAAGGTTTATTAGTAAAAAACTATGAGCAATATTAAAAATATGAGATATTTTGGGTATAATCATTCCATTTTGACACATATGTAAGGAAGGGGAGTCCATTAAAGGAGGTGCATATTTCACATGCTTGAATGAGTTTTAAACTCAAAGATAATGTGATATTTTTATCTCTCCTCTCTCTCGAACCAAACCAAATAAAAAAGGAACCAAACCGAATCAAAAAAGTAACCCAACTAGGTCCAAATCTAGTCCAAATTCAACCAAACTGAATCTGGAAAATTCTAGAAATCAGTTAGCCTTGGTTAGAGCCTCCCTCTCCTATAACTAGAACTTGAGTCCTTTGAAAAAAAGGAGGAGAATTTTACTATTCTAGAACTATGCTGAAATAATGTTAATATTTACTATTCTCTAAAATTCTCTCCAATTTGTAAGAAATTGGAGCTTCCCTCTTTGTTCAATCCCCATTGGTGGCTCCATCAACATACTAAACCAATTGATTGGTTGGGGCCTCTACCGTGAACAAAGAATCAAGCAATTTGTAAAGTAAGTGGTGAATTTTGATCTTTTCTATAATTTCTCAATGTTTCTCTCTTCTCAACCCCTCTCAAGCTTGAGAAGCTTAATTGGAATGGTTTTTGAATGCTATTGAAGTTAATTGATGAATGGTAGTAAATCATTACATAAATTGATGAATGTTATTGAAGTTAATTGATGAATGATAATGCTATAGAATTAATTGATGAATGATAATGATAATGCTATAGAAGTAATTAATGAATGTTAGTAAAGAATTACATAAATTTCCATTTATGCTTAATTCTAATGGTTTTTATGTAATATCTCTCTCTCACTCAAGAAATGGTCATACTCATGACCTATTCTCAATCCAAATGAAGCTTTTCATAAAGCTTTTTCTTAATCCAAGATTAATCTATGCTTGAGACCAAATTAATGGCTTTTCCTATGCTTTTAGTTTATGTATTTCATGAATGTTGATGATTTAATCCATTATGGGGTAATGATCCAATTAGGGATCATTATAATCATTCCCTTAATGATAAGCTTTATCTTTTAAGATAATTGAGATTTATCAGTCATAGCAGCGGAGCTATGGTAAAATTTTTATAAAAATTACATATAAAATAATTTCATTCAAAGCATGAAAAGAGGACTTCCTACCATATTCTAGGAATTATCATCCTAGATTAATTAAAAGAATTTTATTGTATGCATGGAGATGTGGATGTATGCATGTAGATGTAGATGTATAGATGTGGATGTGAATGTGGAGGTGGATGTATGCATGTAGATGTAGATGTATGGATGTGAATGGGAATGTAGATGTAGATGTATAGATGTGGATGTAAATGTGGAGGTGGATGTATGCATGTAGATGTAGATGTATGGATGTGAATGTGAATGTGGATGTGGATGTATGCATGTAGATGTAGATGTATAGAAGTGGATGTGAATGTGGAGGTGGATGTATGCATGTAGATGTAGATGTATGAATGTGAATGGGAATGTAGATGTAGATGTATAGATGTGGATGTGAATGTGGAGGTGGATGTATGCATGTAGATGTAGATGTATGGATGTGAATGTGAATGTGGATGTGGATGTATGCATGGAGATGTGGATGTATGCATGTAGATGTAGATGTAAAGATGTGGATGTGAATGTGGAGGTGGATGTATGCATGTAGATGTAGATGTATGGATGTGAATGGGAATGTAGATGTAGATGTATAGATGTGGATGTGAATGTGGAGGTGGATGTATGCATGTAGATGTGGATGTAGGAATGAGGATGTATGAATGTGCATGTAGATGTGGATGTATGAATGTGGATATGGATGTATGCATGTAGATGTGAATGTATGCATATAGATGTGGATGTATGGATGTGAATGTGCATGTAGATGTGGATGTGAATGTATGCATATAGATGTGGATGTATGGATTAGGTGTGGATGTTGGAAAATGATGTGATTGGATGAGTACACATATAAATGGAATGTGGAATAAGTAATGTGGATTGATGAGGGATAATGTGGAAAAATGAGAGTTAATATAGAAACTGTATTTGTAAACTGTTTGTAAATGCTGTTTGTAAATGCTGTTTATAAATGGTTGTTTTATGTCAAGAATGCTGGGGAAGCATTTTGACCGTCTTGTGATTAAGGTCGTGGAGACCTAACTGATAAAGTTGCAACTGCTGAGACGGAGAGTCAATGGAGGACGTCTCGCGTAGCAAAGTCGGCCGAGGTCTTGACCAGCCTCGGTTCGATTAAAATGGTGAGCTTCCGGTATCTGGAGAGTCAATGGAGGACGTCTCGCGTAGCAAAGTCGGCCGAGGTCTTGACCAGCCTCGGTTCGATTAAAATGGTGAGCTTCTGGTATGGTGGATGAGGGACCAAGGAAGCGGCCTATGAGTGAAGCGCTAGGTCACCTGCGAAGGATCCTAGAGGGTGCTGACCATACGATGCTCGGGCTCTAGGTCACCTAGGATACCCATACGTGCGTCGAGGAAGATATTGGAACAAGGAGTAAGAGTTGTTTTCTGAAACCGGGCATGGATCTGGTTGATTGACCTTGCTGGTCTTCGATGGATGAGTCCATGGCTCTTTATATAGATCTATTGGTTGATCTTGCTGATCTTCAACGAGAGTCCATCTTGATTTTTATAAGTGATTATATTGCCGAGTATTATGGACTAGGAATTATTGAAAAGACCCCTGATGAGTGGACAGGTGGTGAGCGTTCTAGTTGCCAATGATACCATAGATACTCTGATGAAGGAATGATGGAAAATTAAGAATCAACCGGATAATTTGGAAGATTGTGATCAGTGATACTATGGTTTCATTAAAGGATTGTTTTAAAACTGGTTGAATCTATGAAAAAGGCAATTTCATATTGGGTGTGTGAGTGGTGTGACTAGTTTAATTTTTGCATTAACATCCGGCTAGGGGGCCTAGGAACTCTTTTCCCTAGTACCCGGGACAAAAATCAAATTCTAAATTGGACCCATCACTACAGTGGTTGGGAGGTTGGCTAACCCATGGGACTGGATGGGGTTAGGCTGGACTGATGGATCCGTAAATCGAGACTCAATTTCTGTTATTACGATAGATGAAGTAAATCCCGGATAGTAATTGTTCTATGGATAGGAATCAACGGCTATGCCTCTTGATGGGGAAAAAAGCGTTGATCCCAATGATCCAAGTGCAAGTTTTTTCCTTGATCTGATCGAGTATCTTTATAGGTGCAGTCGGATATGTTTGATCACTAATGGTCTTGACTACGTTAGAGTAAAAAGTTATCCTGGAGGAATCGCCCGTGCTTTCCGGATAAGGGAAGCTTTTTCGGGTTCGGTTTTGAAAAAACCGATGGATTAGTCTCTTGTCCGGATATCCGTGGACGAGGCCCCGAGTGTGGGACCCTGCCTCATGCAAGAAGTGCTACTTCCGCTGCTAGTAACCCGAATCCGTTACGCGGTGGGAACAGGGATCTCACAGTAGTTTTATTCAAAGCTCCTTTAGATATTGAAAGAAAGAGCATTACATGTAGGCCAAAAGCACAAAGTGTAGAAGGGTGGAAACAATTGATTATTGTTGAAAATGAGCACGAGGGAGACCGGTAAGTTCTTACAAGCATAAGAGATTGTTGCTACAGCCAATGACCTCTAGAAGATATGCAAGAATGAGATCAAAAGTGAGGGGAAAGGTGAGAACCCTTATATATCCCTCCAGAGAGCTGATTGGCCAGCCGACAGCTATCCAGTAGTACAAAATGACTAAAAATGGTAGAAAATGACTAAATAATATCTACTAAATATGCCAATGTAGGGTGTCGTAAAATCAATAAAGCATTTTTGGTCAAACAAGATATTTGATCCACTCATATAGATATATCTATCTATGTACGTATTTGTATGTACATATTCTTTATTCTCTATTTCATAGAACCTCTGTTCTTCATTGTTCATACCAACTCCATGTTCCCCTATCAAATGATTCCCACATGATATGGGTAATATCATACATAAAAGATGTATTGGCTCACAAACTAGTTACAGAAAAGAAAACAGAGCACAGCTTTTAAGATATGCAACTAGAATGTCCTAATGTAAATAAGCTTAAAAAAGAAATAAAAAACAACAAACTAAAAATATATGCACTAGAATGTCCTAATGCAAATAAGCTTCAAAAAGAAATAAAAACAATAAACTAAACACATCCAAAGATCTAAAACCGTATGTTTTTTGGAATGTCACCTCCTAATAAACATCATGTAATATTCAATGATCCCAATAGCTAGGAATAGATAGAAGAATGGACCTCAACCCTAGGCTGGTCCTCCTCATAGACAGATGGAGAAAACAAGAGGGACCAACCTATTCAAGCGTAGCATGCAAGAATCCAAAAAAACACATGCAAGAAAGAGTAGAGAAGAAGGGATAAGAAGGAAAGCTCACAAGAATTCTATTACAATGTGTCTTTCTTAGTGTCAAAATTGATTTGTATAAAAGTAGCCCACTAGTTTTCACACTAGGCTAGCTAAAACTTAAAAATGGCCAAGCCACTAAAGTATATGCATAAAGTTCTTCACCATAAGCCGAACTGCTAATGTAAAGGCAAAATCACATTGATGAAGTCCCAGTTGGCCTAGTGGAAGGGTGAGGACATCCACTCAGATAGCAAAAGGAGGTCAAATGATAGCCACATCCATCCATTGCTAGCAATGAAAACCCTGAATTGCATTGGTCTTTTACATGATTTTGACACCCACAAGGGTCTTTTCCATGACTTTGATACACACAAGGCTTTGACCTTGTTACATTAATCCAAAAAATAGCCTGGCAATTATGATTAGGAGTGGAATCTACTTAAAAAACATAAGTTTTTAGCTCCATTATAAGTGTGTATTAGGGTGGAAGCTAATTACATTTTATATTTTTTCATGAATTATTAAAATTAGAAACATGCAAAAGTAATAAACATAATTTTAAAAAATCACCATAAACTAAGATTAATAACCTTAATAACCCCCATCAAGTCTAAAAAACCTCAAAAAACTCCAAAAACTAGATCAAACCATCTCTCGGTTTGGGAGACATAAGCCAACAATCTTTTGAAAAAAGATTTAAGTCAACATATTTAAGCCTAGAAATGTGAGCCAGTCAACATATGTGAGCCTAGAGATGTGAGCCTAGAGACATGATCCTAGAGAGTCAGCATACGTGAGCCGTGAGTTAGCATACATGAGCCTGAAGACATGACCATCTCTCAGGTTGGGAGACATAAGCCCACAATCTTGTGAGAAAAGATACAAGTCAACATATGTGAGCCTAGAGATGTGAGCCTGGAGACATGAACACCATGAGTGTTGAAGCATGAGTCAACAGACATGATTCGTATTATACCATGAAATCAAAAAAGAGCGTTGAAGAATTATAAAGACACATCTACCCGTGTCTTATAAATATTTTCCTTTCAAACATAGGTACAATTTTAAAGGAAAATTCTTGTCCTTTGTAATTTCTGGGGCATTAAATTTATAATTATTACTTAATAGATGCTCACCAATTATGTCATAGGCCTATTTCATAAAAAACAAATCCATTAGCTTAGTTCATACAAAAAAGGCATAAGCCTATAGATGTAAGTCTCCAAGCATGAACCTATATCTATGAGTCTAAATATGTGAGTTTACAAGCTGAGCCTACTAAAGGAGTGAGTTTGCCATGCATGACATGAATCTAACTCATGAAGCTCATGTGAGCTTATTTCATATAAAAATATGTAGGTCCATCAAACGTGAGTCTAGAGGCATGAATCTACTAGACATGAGTCTAGAGGGACGAGCCTATACACATAAGCCTATAGGCATGAATCTATAGCTATGATCCTGAAGGTATGAGTTTATAACTGTGAGCCTAAAGATATGAGCCTAGATTTTTTAACTTAAAAAAATAAGAGGACAAAAGAACCAAAAAAAGTCAAAGTAAATTTTTTTTTTTTTGTAAGAATAAAAGTGTCTGAATTCATTTTCAAACACGCTTCAAGAAGCACACTAGAGGTGATTTCAACAAGGTACAACCCTTTGATACGGACTCGATTTGGACTAGTTGTTAGAAAAGAACCCAATCTAGACTAATTGTTAGAATCGATAATACAAAGTTAACTATAGTGCATCAAACCACACCTCTTTATAACCACCTAGCCTTTGGTCCCAATAAAATGACCAGCACTTATTAATATAGTGTGCTACACTATTAAGACAAGATACCTTTATATCTACCTCAAGCAAGGAATTTTGGTAAGAAATGAGCTAACTAAATATATACCTGAGAGGAACGAGGAATAGTGGAACCCTTGGAAATGGGAGCCAGCATGGTCCCCCAAGCCTCACATTCAACAAATGGCTAACTAAATAAATAAATAGTGCCATAAACTTTGTAAAAAGGGTATTAAATTGACCCTCGCGGGGGTCACTCACTAAAAAATGTGAATATCATGTGCGTTCAACAGAAGCATATTTTTAATTTATGAAACTTACAGAAATATATTTACATAAGGGTATGATTTAATTTTTTTTTTTTAAATTACATATTCATAAAGAAAAGGGGATATTATATAGATAAAAAAATTCACAGATAAGGGATTTAAAATATAGGCCTTGAACGCACGCAATAGGGGTATTCTACATATAGTGACCCCCCCGAGAATTGACCTATCCTTGGATATTAAAATGCTCTATCTTTATGCAAAGCTCCAATGAAGGAGCGAAAGTAGGACCATGAACCACAAAGTTCTCAAACCATGTAGAACACCACAATGTTTCAAAATATTTAGTTGTGATAATGAGATGGGTTATCCCATGCTATGGCCATGGCTTAGTAGCCCAACAACCACATCTAGCATCACAATCGGGACATGTCTCTTTTGTTATATTATTAGGAATAATCATTCCACAAAACATCTAATATTAAAAAGCACACACAAAGTGCAAGCAAGAATCCCACCTTCTACAAGAGCCCACTTCACCAAAGAACCAAGTTTCACTTCCTCTTTATTCGGATAAGGAACAAGGAACGTGAGGAAGGGTAAGGAGCAAATATCTAGGACCTCAAAACTAAGGTAAAGAGCCAATGTCTAGGACTACCTCAAACCAAAGATAAAGAGCCTATGTCTAAGACTACCTTAAACCTAAGGGATCCACAAGATTAATCACATAACATGTTCTCAGCTACTACTACAACAGTAACAAGCCTGTATAGCCACAAAGCAAGACCAGTGTAAGGCAAGTGCCATTAGAAAACCACATATCCCTATGGGATAAGAAATTCCAAACCCTCGGATAGAGGGTTTTACACAACCTTTAAAATCCTTACGTTCCACTTCAAGTGAATATGCAGAAAATATGCTTAGAATGGTGTTTGGAATGGGAAGGGGGTTTACAATAAACATAGCACCTAGAGGATGAAAAATGGCTAAAACCAAGCCAATATACATCTCAAGGATGATGACCAAAATTGATAAAACTAGAGATCCCGTTTATTACCTATAAAATTTTGATCAAGTGTGTGAAGCCATGGGTAGGATTGACAATCCCAACAAAATCTACTTGTTTGGACTTTACCTTGAAGGTAAAGTAGGCCAGTGGTTTAGGTCTCTAAACCCATGTGAAAATGCTAGCTGTGAGGTCTTAAGACACACCTTTATTTTTCTCATCCAATGGAGCTAAATGAGCCCCATTTCATAAATGTATAACCTCAAGAAGGAGGAAGGTTAGACAATGCATGACTACATTACTAAAACCAAGTATCTACATATGAGATGTAAGCCCCACCAAAAGATTGGATCGTTTATTGCTCAGTGATCGATTTATGAGATTAAAAGGCTTCATGAACATCTCTATAGGTCTAGACACTACATCTTTGAGGCACTCCACCTTTTATTGATCTTAAGAGCAAGAGGCTTCATGATCACCTCTAGATATGGTCGACCTATAGTAAACACTACAAGTCTACATCTCTATAGGTCTAGACACTATATCTCTGATGAGTGATGTCATGAGGCAATACACCTAGTAGACAATCTACAACAAAGATAAGGATATAAAAGCCGTCCACCTAAAGGGATGCATCATCCAATGCCTCTGTGAGTAAAGGAGTCTGACTAGCACTAGAAAAAGTCTTAGATAAGACATGAGCATAGACAAGTTGGTAAAAAAATTGCTCAACCAGATAGGCCAATAGTGGGCAAGGCCAACCCCAAGGGTAAACTCAAGGCTAGCCCTAGCCAATTCCTCAAGACAAACACCTATAATTATTGCCATAAAGAGACATGGTTTAGGTGCAATTTATCATCAAATCCATACAAGCACGAAGTGTCCACCACTCTACTGAGGCCAAGATAGCAATAGTTTTGTGCACATTATAAGCACCACAAAACCCTAACACATCCCATTATTGGTACCAAAAGGAAACCCAACAAGGTGGACTTTAGCATCATAGCCCATTTTCTCGGTGCCAAAGTAACCCACTAACCCATTTTTGGCACAACAATACTCAATGACTCTATCAGCCAGCTTTAAGAGTCCAAAATAGGAGAGCTTCGAGTAAATTACCCTCAGGGAGTATTGTGGGTCTGATCTTTGTGTGGTCTTATCAATGGCATATAGATTATATCTTTATACCTTAGTCATAGTATATTCTATTCTTTATAATTTTAGATACCAATACTTATACCAAATAATTAACACTAGTTCTGTAATTGGACACTTAAGTGTCCTGAGACACTAAAGTGTCCAGCATTTTTTTTGCATTTTTGTGGGCAATCTATTAAGAGTTTTGAAATGCTTAACATCCACATATGTTCCTCAAGACCCAAAAAATCCTTGAGATTTTTTAAATTGCACTTTTCTTAGCTTTTGCAATATTTTAATTTTCTTAGACACATGCTGATAAAACGCATGATTTTTGCTGTTTTCAAAATAGTAGTAATTTGGACATAACTTTTAGAAGGGACATAGTTTGATCATGAAACTTGGCTTGATGGAAAGCCCATGATGTAAACTAAATCCTGGAATCATCAAACGATAATTATTGGATAAATTTTTGACTCGCTAATATTGAAATGACGTTTTTTATACAGGTGGAGCATGAATTTTTCTCCTTCCATATGCAAGCTAATAATGTAAAACTTGAGGTGCACCCATGTTATATAGGGTAAATACTACTTTGTTTTGAATTTTCCAAAACTTTAGAGCCACTTTTTGGGCCTCTTCTCATACATGGCCTTTTACGCAACCTGTTTTTAATACATAAAATGTCTAATTATGAGCCTAATTTTAAAGAGAGAGGCTGGGAGTTAAAGAGAAATCCTTTTTTCCTTTAAAAAGGGTTCTTCACAATATAAGGACATCAATTTATGCATATCAATTGCAGTACAAGTTTTTTCCAGCCAAAAGGAGAGGAGGACAATTTCTTGAGAAACTATTTAAGCAACCATGTGTGTAACTATTAAGGGTGTGAATGTAGAGCTGATTATTACATATAGAAGAGGAGCCATACTATTAAGGGTGTGATTTTAGAGCTGATTATTACATATAGAAGAGGAGCCCTACTCCATCCTAATTTGTGCGGGTTTATTACCAAGAGGATTTTCACTCAAGACAATCTCTACCCTCCTGATGAAGAGGATGAGATCTCCATGCTCGTCGAATCCTTGCAACATTTGTGATCATCATGTTCTAATTGCTCATCACAGATGGTGAAAATTATACTTTGTTCTTGTTTCTTGGTTGTTCAAGAAGAAGAAAATTGTTCCTCCTAGTTTCCTTAATCTCAAAAAATAATTTTGTATTCCCATGCTATAAGTAGATATATTCATGGTCTTTTTGTCATCTATATTCTTCTCAATTGAAAGTTCTTTCTTTTGGAGAGTTATATTATTCTCATTTTGGGTGAGTTTTGTTTCTTGTCAAAGGCTAAGAGTGTAGTGCCACAAGGAGTGTGTTTCTTTAAAAAAAACAACACACTAAGAGCTTCTTTTGGAACTTTATGCTCACCAACAACATTTATTCACTTCTATCTCTTCTCTAAATCTTCCCCTTCTTTTTGGATTTTGCAGCTAAGGGATTATCACTTGGCTCTTTTTATCTTGAGAGAGAATGTATGAGTGATAGACTAGGATTTATCTTCCAATGAGAGAATAGAGGATGCTATAGAGGGTTGTTCTCCTTTGTTGCCTTCACTATATATAAGAACTATATATATATATATATAAGAACTCTATATACATTTAGAATTATATGATGTGTCAAGGTTTTTTTTCTCATATATACACTCAGTCTTGCTCCATCTCCACCTCCGTCTCTGTCTTACTCTATCTCCACCTCCTTGATTGTGTCCCTTGATGCTGATGCCATTAATGTTGACCAATTCATAACCATGCCTAACTAGTATGTCACGTTTTTTGGTATTGATTTTGTTTCTTAATATTAATGGGGTTGAATATCAATTTCATGTTTACATAACACAGCTTGGCATAAATTTAGAAAGCAAATGGTTTGAAATATCTTTAATGTAGGTCATTACCTATGTATGCAAAGGCTATCAAATGTCATTCCATAGAGCAGGCGATAGAAGAGGTGATGCCCTCTAGTGAATGACGAGGCACATGATGCATGATATAGTGTTGCCTATTGGATGTTTCTATACTAGGTGACACTTTTTTACTCTAGTTACTTACATTGATTTTTGATGAGGCAGTGTCCTCTAGTAGTTGCATCGCTCTTTACTTACATTTCTTATTTGGTCATTCTATATTTTTATGTGGCAGTGTCCTGTATTGGATAATAAGTCACATGATTGATGATATAGTATTGCACACTATATGGTTCCACCCTACAAGACTCTATTATACTCTAGTTAAAACATTGGTGCATACTAGTAGATGGTTCTTCTCTATGTGTTTATTCTTTTTATTATAGTCAATACATTTACTTCTTTTTTTGACATTATGAATACTAAAATACAATAGTTTACTATAGTAACGTTAAATGCATTAGCTATAGGGAAAGAGACTATGTCATCATATCATCCACTTGTTATCTTTCATAAGTTGTATGGTAAGATAGTTTTGTGGTGGCAAAATCATATTGTCATGTTCTCTTGTGTGATGTCATTGTGTGTTAAAATCTACACAAATTGATGTCACTTTCTCAAAAGCTCAAAGCTCAAAGCTCAAACTTATAACAACCCAGAGCCGATGGGGCAAAGGCCACATATTCCTACTAGGCCCGCCGGCCATGTATTCCCCCTATGGATTCAAGTAGTGGACATGATTAGCATAAGTTAGCTCTTCTAAAGTTGATTCGGTGGTGTATAATAACTAGAGCTAAGATAAAATCAAGGCTCATGTTGTGTAAAATAATGAGGAAAACTTTGAGACATAAGGAATTCTCTAAAGGAAAGGCATCCATACAAAGACATATGGCATATAAGATTAGGTAAGCACAACACTGCTGAGGCTATTTAATATATGTGCTTCTTTGAATAAAATAACTAGTCATTGTAGATGAGCTATTGATTCATCCACTTCTAGTCCCCACTTATCAACAGCATGTGTTTTCCTAATTAGGGTTCTAACTTATTTTATAATAATTATCCCCAATATGCGTGGACCTAGAATGACCATGCATAGATTACCCCTATTTTTTGGTTCGTTCGATAGCATTCCTATCTTTATCACCTCCTCTCATACTAGCAAGTGCAATTACCATGTAATCAACCAATTAAAAATCTAATATCATCTCTTCTAACCTTGTTGGAGGAGGGGACCCTATTGTATAATAGTATTTTTTGGGTCCTTGGTTATCTAAAGGTTCATACTTCTATTCCAGTAGGACTTTGTATCATTAGTTATATCATCTCCACTCTACTTAAGAAACATGTCTTCAGTTTTCAGGCATGTTGGTATGCCATGATTAGAATTGAAGTTCTTAGATTTATAGCTCAGACATATTATATGTCTATCATAGGCCTTAGACATGGCATGTGCCTACTTTATGATAGCCTACTTATTAGAACCAAGGTTCATAGTTAGATTGCCACCATTGTGGGAAGGCTCAATATAATACAGAACATGCATGTTGTATGCCATGATCAGAATTGGAGTTCTTGGATTTATTGCTCGGGCATATTATATATCTACCATAGACCTTAGATATGGCACATGCCTACTTTATGGTAGCCCGTCATGACTATCACTACTTACCAAGGTTCACTTATTATAGGTTAATTTGCAATAGGGTTTATCTTTGTGTTTACTATAGGAGAACTTATTTGTTGCAATAGGGTTTATCTTTCCGTTTACTATAGGAAAACTTATTTGCAATAGCGTTTATCTTTCCGTCAAGTTGCAATAGGGTTTATCTTTCTGTTTACTATAGGAGAACTTATTTGCAATAGGGTTTATCTTTCTGCCGCCGTCAATTTGCAATAGGGTTTATCTTTCCGTTTACTATAGGAGAACTTATTGGTATAGTCTCGATTAATTTCGGGATATACGTTGCTCTATGTGATAGATAAAGAAGAAAAGACTTAGAACTTCAATCGAGAAGAGAGAGAAAGATGCTTTCACTCGTTCATAAAACCAATAGAGCATTTTTGGTCAAACAAGATATTTGATCCACTCATATAGATATATCTATGTACGTATTTATATGTACATATTCTTTATTCTCTATTTCATAGAACCTTTGTTCTTCATTGTTCAAACCAACTCCATGTTCCCCTATCAAATTATTCCCACATGATACAGATAATACCATACTAGCATTATCAATGTGTTATTAAGCCATGAAAAATAAAGATGTATTGTCTCACAAACTACAAAAAAGAAAACAGAGCACAGCTTTTAAGATATGCAACTAGAATGTCCTAATGTAAATAAGCTTCAAAAAGAAATAAAAAACAACAAACTAAAAATATATGCCCTAGAATGTCCTAATGCAAATAAGCTTCAAAAACAAAATAAAAACAATAAACTAAACACATCCAAAGATCTAAAACCGTATGTTTTTTCGGAATGTCACCTCCTCATAAACATCATGTAATATTCAATGATCCTAATAGCTTGGAATAGATAGAAGAATGGACCTAAGACCTAGGCTGGTCCTCCTCGTAGACGGATGGAGAAAACAAGAGGGAGCAACCTATTCAAGCATAGCATGCAAGAATCCAATAGAACACATGCAAGCAAGAGCAGAGAAGAAGGGACAAGAAGGAAAGCTCACAAGTATTCTATTACAATGTGTCTTTCTTAGTGTCAAAATTGATTTGTATAAAAGTAGCCCACTAGTTTTCACACTAGGCTAGCTAAAACTTAAAAATGGCCAAGCCACTATTACAAGTCTTACGAAAGTATATGCATAAAGTTCTTCACCATATGCCGAACTGCTAATGTAAAGGCCAAATCACATTGATGAAGTCCCTGTTGGCCTAGTGGAAGGGTGAGGACATCCACTCAGATAGCAAAAGGAGGTCAAATGATAGCCACATTAATCCATTGCTAGCAATGGAAACCCTGAATTGTATTGGTCTTTTACATGATTTTGACACCCACCACAAGGGTGTTTTCCATGACTTTGATACAAGGCTTTCACCTTGTTACATTAAGCCAAGAAATAGCTTGGAAATTATGATTAGGAGTGGAATCTACTTCAAAAACATAAGTTTTTAGCTCCATTATAAGCGTGTATTAGGGTGGAAAAGTTAATTACATTTTATATTTTTTCATGAATTATTGAAATTAGAAACATGCAAAAGTAATAAACATAATTTTAAAAAAATCACCATAAACTAGGATTAATAACTTAATCACCCCCATCAAGTCTAAAAAACCTCAAAAAACTCCAAAAACTAGACCAAACCATCTCTCAGTTTGGGAGACATAAGCCCAACAATCTTTTGAAAAAAGATTTAAGTCAACATATTTAAGCCTAGAAATGTGAGCCATGAGTCAACATATGTGAGCCTAGAGATGTGAGCCTAGAGACATGATCCTAGAGAGTCAGCATACATGAGCCGTGAGTTAGCATACATGAGCCTGAAGACATGACCATCTCTCAGGTTGGGAGACATAAGCCCACAATCTTGTGAAAAAAGATACAAGTCAACATATGTGAGCCTGGAGACATGAACGCCATGAGTGTAGAAACATGAGTCAACAGACATGATTGGAAGGTAAACCTAATATTATACCATGAAATCAAAAAAGAGCCTTGAAGAATTGTAAAGACACATCTACCCATGTCTTATAAATATTTTCCTATCATACACAGGTACAATTTTAAAGGAAAATTCTTGTCCTTTATAGTTATTGGGGAATTAAAATTATAATTATTTCTTAATAAATGCTCACCAACTATGTTATAGGCCTATTTCATAAAAAACAAATCCATTAGCTTAGTTCATACAAAAAAGGCATAAGCCTATAGATGTGAGTCTCCAAGCATGAACCTATATCTATGAGTCTAAATATGTGAGTTTACAAGCTGAGCCTAAAGGAGTGAGTCTGCCATGCATGACATGAATCTAACTCATCATCAGACTCAAGTGAGCTTATTTCATATAAAAATTATGTAGGTCTGCCAAACGTTAGTCTAGAGGCATGAATCTGCCAAACATGAGTCTAGACGGATGAGCCTATACACATAAGCCTATAGGCATGAGCCTGTAGCCGTGAGCCTAAAGGTATGAGTTTATAACTGTGAGCCTAAAGATAGGAGCCTAGATTTTTTAACTTAAAAAAATAAGAGGACAAAGGAACCAAAAAGTCAAAGTTTAAAAAAACATTTTTTTTTTGTAAGAATAAACGTGTCTAAATTCATTTTCAAACATGCTTCAAGAAGCACACTAGAGGTGATTTCACCAAGGTACAACCCTTTGATACGAACTCGATTTGGACTAATTGTTAGGAATGAACCCAATCAAAACTAATTATTACAATCGATAATACAAAGTTAACTATAGTGCATCAAACCACACCTCTTTATACCCACCTAGCCTTTGGTCCTAGTAAAATGACCAGCACTTATTAATAGAGTGTGCTACACTATTAAGATAGGATGCCTTTATATCTACCTCAAGCAAGGAATTTTGGTAAGAAATGAGCTAACTAAATATATACCTGAGAGGAAGGAGGAATAGTGAAACCCTTGGAAATGGGAGCCACTATGGTCTCATTCAACGAATGGATAAATAAATAAATAAATAGTGCCATAAACTTTGTAAAAAGGGTATTAAACTGACCTATCCTTGGATATTTAAATGCTCTATCTTTGTGCAAAGCTCCAATGAAGGAGCGAGAGTAGGACCATGAACCACAAAGTTCTCAAACCATGTCGAACACCACAATGTTTCAAAATATTTAGTTGTGATAATGAGATGGGTTATCCCATGCTATGGCCATGGCTTAGTAGCCCAACAACCACATCTAGCATCACAATCAGGACATGTCTCTTTTGTTATATTTTTAGGGATAGTCATTCCACAAAAATCTAATATTAAAAAGCACACACAAAGTGCAAGCAAGAATGACACCTTCTACAAGAGCCCAGTTCACCAAAGAACCAAGTTTCACTTCCTCTTTATTCGGATAAGGAACAAGGAACGTGAAGGGTAAGGAGCAAATATCTAGGACAACCTCAAAACTAAGGTATAGAGCCAATGTCTAGGACTACCTCAAACCAAAGATAAAGAGTCTATGTCGAGGACTACCTTAAACCTAAGGGATCCACAAGATTAATCACTTATTATGTTCTCAGCTACTACAATAGCAGCAAGTCTGTAGCCACAAAGCAAGACCAGTGTGTAAGGAAAGTGCCATTAGAAAACCACATATCCCTAACTCTATGGGATAAGAAATTCTAAACCCTGGGATAGAGGGTTTTACACAACCTTTCAAATCCTTATGTTCCACTTCAAGTGAATATGCAGAAAATATGCTTAGAATGGTGTTTGAAATGGGACGGGGGGTTACAATAAACATAGCACCTAGAGGATGAAAAATGGCTAAAACCAAGCCAATACACATCTCAAGGAGGATGATGACCAAAGTTGATAAAACTAGAGATCCCATTCATTACCTATAAAATTTTGATCAAGTGTGTGAAGCCATGGGTAGGATTGACAATCCCACCAAAATCTACTCGTTTGGACTTTACCTTGAAGGTAAAGTAGGCCAGTGGTTTAGGTCTCTAAACCCATGTGAAAATGCTAGCTTTGAGGTCTTAAGACACACCTTTATTCCAATGGAGCTAAATGATCCCCATTTCATAAATGTATAACCTCGATAAAGAGGAAGGTGAGACAATGCATGACTACATTAGTAAAACCAAGTATCCACATATGAGATGTAAGCTCCACCAAAAGATTGGATCATTTATTGCTCAGTGATCGATTTATGAGATTAAGAGGCTTCATGAGCATCTCTATAGGTCTAGACACTACATCTTTGAGGCACTACACCTTTGATTGGTCTTAAGAGCAAGAGGCTTCACGACCACCTCTAGATATGGTCTAGACTTATAGTAAACACTACAAGTCTACATCTCTATAGGTCTAGACACTATATCTCTGATGAGTGATGTCATGAGGCAATACACCTAGTAGACAATCTACAACAAGAAGATAAGGATATAAAAGCCGTCCACCTAAAGGGACGCATCATCCAATGCCTCTGTGAGTAAAGGAGTCTGACTAGCACTAGAAAAAGTCTTAGATAAGACATGAGCATAGACAAGTTGGTAAAAAAATTTGCTCAACCAAATAGGCCAATAGTGGGCAAGGCCAACCCCAAGGGTAAACTCAAGGCTAGCCATAGCGAATTCCTCAAGCCAAACACCAGAGACGGTTTAGGGTGCAATTTATCATCAAAACTATACAAGCACGAAGTGTCACCGCTCTACTGAGGCCAAGATAGCAATAGTTTTGTGCACATTATAAGCACCACGAAACCATAACACATCCCATTATTTGTACCAAGGAAACCCAACAAGGTGGACTTTAGAATCATAGCCCATGTTCTCGGTGCCAAAGTAACCCACTAACCCATTTCTGGCACAACAATACTCTACGACTCTATCAGCCAACTTTAAGACTCCAAAATAGGAGAGCTTCGAGTAAATTACCCTCAGGGAGTATTGTGGGTCTGATCTTTGTGTGGTCTTATCAATGGCATATAGTTTATATCTTTATACCCTAGTCATTATATATTCTATTCTTTATAATTTTAGATACCAATACCTATACCAAATAATTAATGATGCTTCGTATCATCACAACTATCTTCCTTTTAAGCATAAAGCATAAAATCTAATAGAGATAGATGATCTTAAAGTACAATTAAAGATTGTGTTCATCATCACAATTCTTTGTCTTTATCTCTCTACTTATAGTGTATGTTGTCTGTTAATGATGTTTGGTAATAATTGATTAGTATGTGTTAATCACTCTGTGTTGGTTATCCGCTAAATTGTCTTGCTCTAAGTTACTAAGCTCAGCATCAGTTTTTGTAGCCACTATCTAGGGTGCTTAATCTTGTTTACGTCTATCGCCCTATTATTTACTATAAGTTTCATTTGATTCAATGACCTCAATGTAGCAAAGTCAAAGAATGTCCATCTCCATAGAGAGAACACACTTCTTAGACTTCTTGTATGTTTTGCTTTGGGACCCTTGTAGCACAACATAGGGGAGCTCTAGAGAATTTTGTGGACTTTGGGGGGAATGTGTAGCATATCTACTTTAAAACTAGACTCTATTCCAACCCCAAAGCTAGGCTAAAAAGATATAGTCAACTCTCATATTTAGAAATTGTTATTTTTCTTGCTATTTCTTACAATTAAATTGAGTTAAGCAATTGAACAATTAAATTGAGTTGACCAATTGAAAATTAAATTAATAATTCTCATAATAATTTAGGACACTACACCTAGGAAGTTCTATCTACATCTTAGGGTAAGGTTTCATTGATAATTCTCATATTCATTTACTATACTATACCCTAGGAAGGTCTATATACACCTTAGGATAAGGTTTCATTAATAATTCTCATATTAATTTACTACACTATACTCTAGGAAGGTCTATATACACCTTAGGATAAGGTTTCATTGAGGCTATATGAATCGTAACGCTTTAATACCATAAATAGACTCTTTTTTCCATAGGAATATAAATTATATTAAAGTTGATTATATTTTAACTTTTTCGAGAATGATAAGGTTTTGCACTTATCCCAAAACTAGAGAATTAATTGACCCTCATATAGCACATTAGCCTTAGACTTAATTATTGAAATAATTATTTTAGATGTGATACATAATTATGTGTTTTACACCTATATTAATCTAAGCCAGGTTTAGGCTAAGAGAATTGATCCAACCTTAGGATTGGGATTAATATTCTAGGCTTAAATCAAAGATTGCAAAGAGAGAAAAATCCCATGCACATGCAATATTTTAGAGTTCAAAATGGATAAACTGATTATAAGGGAGATTAGATTTTAAAGTAACTTGAATAATTGATTCTAGGGGTAAATTATGCTATTAATATTTCTAGAGATTAAAGAGACAAAGCCACCAATTACCACATTACCTATGGACATGTGTGCATAAAATATCACCACAAAGATGTGCAAATCCATACCCTACTTTTTGAAAAGAAATGAGGAGTAAAAGACCCATGTGAAACTAGTTTGTCATTAGTAAACATAGTTCAAATTCATAGCTTATCCCTCTAGAAATTAGGGAAGAAAATAGTGAAACCCTAGGAAGAAAACAAAAGAAAACAAAATAAAAATTTTTGGTGAGATTAGAAAAGTTTATGACAAGGAGTCTTGATTGAGGACTTTAGAGATCTTAAATAATATAAGGATATAAACTTAGGCCAAAAATGGCCAAGGAAGGACCTCAATTTGACCTTAGATAAAAGACCTCAGAAGAAAAAGATTTAAAGTGCAGAAGCTCAAGTATAAGAGTATGTGAACAAGGTTTGAAACCTTAGGTTGAAACAATACTAGCTCAAGTAATATTTGGGAAGAGAGAGCATGGGAACAAACTCTAATTTTTTTTAAGTTAATATTTTATACATTATTGTGAAAATCTTGCTTTAAATGTTTTAAGAAAAGCTATTTGCTTTTTGTAAACATTGTATATAAAGGGGAAAACCATTCTCCAAGTGAGTGTTTTCGAGCAAAGGGAAAAGCCGAGCGAAACCCACCAAACAATCTACAAAAAGAAGGAAATAGGTACACTTTTTAAATATACACACACAAGCATAACACTATAATTAACATACAAATTAGATCATGTAATCGGATAGCAGTTCAGCACACAGTTGGCGCACATGATCGATTCAAGCCAAAACCTAGATGGAAAATCCTTACTTTGAATCATACATCTTGCCATTTCCATGAGTGTACAATTACGACATTCATCAGCCCCGGGGCCTCCACCTTCCAAAAAAGTTTGTATCACGTGCGTTCAAAGGCATATTTTAAAATCCCTCTGTAGCCTGATTTCCCCTATTTTATGCATACCTCCTATTACTTTTGCAATATATTATTATAACCCTCCTGTACTTTTAAAATTTCCAGCTCATAGAATTTTTTCCCCCCTCTAGTAAATTTAAATTTAAAGATATCATCCCCCTTACAATTATTGAAAAAGGTGATCACAAGAATAATCGATAAGTCTTTGTCAACTTGCATATACTACTACATCTAGAAGGATGCCGTCATGTTGTACACATTCTCACCTTGACCTTATCTTGGAATTTGTGCATTCCAAGAGAAAACAAGGGAGATCCTTAAGAACATGTCCTTTCTAAATGCCTTGAAAGAAGGCCAGCATGCAGACTTAGTGAGATTATCAAGGTCTTCCTAGAAAGTAGGAATATAAGTTTATTGAAACAAAGAATTGAATACCATGGATGCCCCCATGGTTATTTACATTGTAGTGCCATTTTAATAAGGGTTGTCTCTTTCTAGGTGGTTATGGGAGAACAAACAAAAGGATCCTCTTACCAACTCTAAGATGTAGTAGTGCATTCTTGTTGCCTACAATTTACATATGGGAAACGTAACAATTCTCTTCTAGTATCATAGGAAGTTTTAGACAAAATCCCACTATGATTCCTACTTCGCAAACTACAACAACATGATGAGCTTATGCATACCTACATGGTGCAGTTGGGGATAAGGGATTGTTGGCCCCCAGGATACCCTACCCCCAACCAGACCTATCTAGATATGTGGTTCCTTCTGTGCAAAATCTCATGATGTTGAATGCTATCAGGAAAAACAAAGCGAGAGAAGCTCTTTTCCCACAAACGAGAATGTCAAACACGGCTTGCGTATGTGAAGTTGGAGCACGGTTTGCAACCTCATACATCCTCAGAAGAAGTTTTAGGCATTTTGGGAAAAAGGCCTCTTTCCCTTAGTTTTTCCCTATAGTTTTCAACATCACGAACATCCGTAGGGAAGGCACTGCATACCTAGCTAGGTGTAGTTGGGGGCAAGGGAGTGTAGGAGCCCCTATCTATCACAAGAAGTTTTAGGCATTTTCACTATGATTCCCACATTGAGGATTGCGACAACATCATGAGCTTCCTCAGGGTGAGGTGGAGCATACCTAGCTAGATGCAGTGGAGGGCAGGGGGTTGCCGGCCCTGTGAAGGAGGGGGCTGACACCCCCTACCCCACAATGCATGCAGAGCCTCATTTGTAGAAGCTAATAATGTTGCACACTATAGGGAAACATAAGGGAACGCCTCTTTACCACATGGGAAAATGTCCAAAACTTCTACGCGGTGCCTTCCCTATGGACGCTCGTGATGTTGTCGTAATGCGCAAAGTGAGAATTATAGTGGGAACTTGTCTAAACTGTGCTTGTATCCAAACCAATATCATAAGCATCAATTTATAATAAGCATTGGCCTTCAACTATATGCAGGGCATGATGTGATGATTCCGCAATAGCTTATAATGGTGCTTGGTGTTAACCTTGGACTATATATAGGGCATGTTGTGATGATGCCATTGACTAAGCTGAGGATCCATAGAACTGACCTTTATATAGATGATGGCTATTGCCAACAAGCACATGCTGATGATGCTTGATCCAACTTACATCGTACACAAGGGACCTTGTTGACACTCCTTACTATGTTTGTAGAAGCTTACAATATTTATTATGGTGCTCTCAACATTATCTGAACTAGGCAGCTAAACAAGGTTCGACAATTGCCACACCAACCAATTCCCACTTCCAAGACTTAAAAACATCAAGAGCGGGAGGCACCATATGCCTACCTTCAGTCCAATGCGCCCTCAACCGGTTCCCTCTCTACATAAGCTCATGATGTTGAACACTATTAGGGAAACAAAAAGGGAAAGTCCCCTTTTCCCACAATGTGTATCAAATGTCTATAGACATTACAAGCATATCTAATAGAAACTATATAATCCAATGGTGTGTCCTTCATTCTTTCAACTTAAGTTGAATGATGAATCATAAGCCTAACATAACAAAAAGTACAAGCATCAAAGGGCATGTCTACAAATACAACACTAACTATAAGCATCAAAGGACATGTCTACAAATACAACACTAACTAGTTTTGCGGCCAGGGGCTTTGTTCTAGATCCAAATCATTGTCTTGTGTAAGAATTGAGAAAAAGACACACACAGACATGCATGCCACATGGTATTGAAATGACTTGTAAAAAGGGCTTTTAATAAAATGATTTTTGTAAGAATAATAATTTAAGAAGATGGCATACATGAAATACCAAAAATTTATCTGTGAAGCTAGGGGGCAATCGTGTATGCAAGCCCACTTGCAAGCTCAACACTGTTAGGGATTTGCAATTTCTAATTAAACAAGGGCTTTGACAATCAAGAATCCTTGCCAAAAAACCTTGCTCAACACTATTAAGGACTTGCCTGGAAAACCCATGCTTTGTGGATTGCTGTAATTTTTGGGTATGCTAAGCATGAAAGTCCATGCTGATATTGCAAATTTGTGCTCAAATCCTAGAGTAGGCTCTTCTACCTAGCATGACAATGTTTATTAAGACTTTGAAAGACTACATAAACATGGTAGCATTAGAAGCTAGACATGCTATATCAATCTCGTCCATGCACTCAATGACATGTAAAACAATTGTGAAAGCATAGCAGATGTTCATTGGGTCTTTGATGCAATGCCCTCTAAGAACCTTTTGAACTGGAATGCTTTGATGACTGCCTATGCTCACAATGGACAATATGATGACTGCCTATGCTCACAATGGACAATCAGCACAGGCAATAGCTGATTAAAGACTGCATCTGACAGGATGCCCTTGTGCATCATAATTTCCAAACAGCTCAATGCATGCTCACCTTGGCCGTCTTGGGAATTTCCTAACATTAGTGCTGTCTAAAAGACAGCATGCTAAAAAGGAAGTCTCCTGAAAAGCTTCATTCAGCACCATGCCCATCTACAAAAAGATCAAAATTCAATCAACTATGCCAGATTGATGTAGAAATAAAGGCTGGTTTCTCCTGCGGCTTGATTGTATGCATATGCATATGTGAGTGTGCCCATGTATTATTTTCTACATGTGTGTGTGTGTGTGTGTGTGTGTGTGTGTGTGTGTGTGCATACATGCTTACATGTAAATATACATACATGGTCCATGCCATGAACCTTGGCAGACATACATATGTACATACATGATACATACTTACATGCAAATATGTATCCATGCTCTCTGCCATGAGCCTTGGCAAACACACATATGTACATAGGTACATAGACACATACAAGCAAAAATACATACATTCTCTATGCAATGAACCTAGGCAAACATGCATATGTATATATGCACATACTTACATGCAAATATACATACATGCTCTTTGCCATGAGCCTTGGCAAACACACATATGTACATACATACATACATGCAAATATACATACATTCTCTATGCGATGAAATGGCAAACCATATGTACATATGGACATTTGAAATGTGGATAGAACTCTCGAAACATCTTTATAAGTAGAACAACAAAATGGCAAGAAAGTTGGATGTCTACGTATGCCTCTTTGCTAATGAAGTTTTCCTTTAGTTTGTATGTAGGATGGTGATGTAGCCATAATCTCCACAGCTTGAAGAAGAAGACCAATTTAGCTGCAAGCACCACACGCTATCCCAAGTCTAAATATGGTGATAAGAATATGTCTATGTAGTCAGCAACAACCTGCAAATATGCCTCGATCCCTTGCATGCTCCTCTCTTTCTTTCGCATTTCCCTCATACATTTTTGCACTTGTCTAGAGACAATCCTTTGGGCTGCCCCCCATTTTTGACGATCATTTCGTTGTATGTCCCCATCTCGCAACCTGTGCTGATCAACAGAGAAAGTGTTGTAGACCATAGCAACGTGATCGAGTGTAATCCACACACGCCCAACTGCAAGCTGTTGGGTAGGACTGTCAAGAGGACTCACAAGGTTCTTTCCACAATGGACAAAATCTTGATCATGTAAACCATACACACCTCCTCTCACAAATCTTCCTTTCAACTTCCATCCAGGCCAATCAATGAAAAATTGCCTCTCTCTCTTTCCTAGGTAGTCTTCAACCATGAGCTTTCGACATCTACTGTCACCATCTGATGCATGCCCAATTATTGGACCTATCACGTCTTTGAACTTTGCATTCCACATCCGCTCCACAAGCATCCATTGGGTTCTGATGAAATCACTATCAAAGCGGTTGCATGTGCAATGCACAACTAGAGCCAATCTTGGAAGACTCTCATGAAGAGGGTTGACAATGAGGAGCCTTGCATAGTGTCCCACCACGTGGTTTTGGAAGGCTTCTACTATTGTCTCATATCCTTGTGCTCCATCTCCAACGATGATGGCATCATTTGAAGAGCATTGATGATCCTCTCCTTATCTTCCACAAAACCCAATCAAAGCATCATCTTTTGCATTCCATCTACATAAAGAGAAAGATTTGCTTTCATATTTTTATTTCAGCCCACTTCATGCACAAAGAACTTTATATTTACAATCAAAGAAAGGAAGAGATATTGAAAAAAGCTTACCTAATGCGCCGCTTGATAGTTGTCTCATCTTCAATAATGCTAATTGGCACTCGTGATGTTATTCCATGTTTTCTCTTTGCTTCAACATATATCTTCCCAATTGCATCAAAGATATATTCATGCTCCCCTGACTGAAAGTAAGATGATTTTCTTCGGGGTCTCCTAGTGGTTGACATCGATGGCCCTCCAAGGTTTACACTCAAAAAATCATGTAAGCGTGGTCCACCCCATAGCTTCACGACTTCAAAAATGGTCTTTGTTGATTCTGTGAATCTTTGACCCTTTTCGGATCTTAATGCATTCTTTGCAATGTCTTGAAGAAAGTCCCATAAAGCTGATTTGCCTCCAAATTTACCTTGCCTGCAAGCCTCAATGATGTTATTGCAAAATCGCCTCACATCCTTTCTATTAATGCTTTCATAGTTGGCCTCTTTCAAGGATCTGATTCTCACAGAAAGCACCACAATCTTTGCCTTCAGCCCACCATAAATTTCTACCTGCTTCTCGTAATTTCTTCTTGGTCCCAACTGAGACACTTTTCAGCTCTTCAATTCCAAGGTAATCTAGCCGCATTCCTTTGCCCGTTTGCCTTTCTCCTCTCTTCTCAATGGAAATACTCTCCCGATACACTCTCATGTGAAAATCACCACATGATGGAATTGTCTTGCAATGCTTGCATGTAAAACTTCGAAAAGGCATTCCAATGCTTGAGATACGAAGGCAATGTATATGCCTAAAGCATCCATCTACCATGTACTCCATATCTCCATCATGCAAAGATGCTTTTGTATATGGCTCACGAAACCACTCTCGTCCCATCTTTAGATCTTGTAGGAGAGGTTTTATATCAACCTCACGACCACTAACATGAATTGTATGCTGCCATAATCCCCAATACAAGATAGTAAGATTGGATGAAGGCAAGCATGATGTACCTGTGGGGATAGAAGGCGCTTTTGAACGCTCTTTTGTTGATGTGAGAAAAGCACCCAAGGTTTGTTGGTGTGGATCTTTGTCACAATGCTTTTTAGGTCGCCCACAAGATCCAGTCAAGAGTGAAGAAGACTGATGTGGTGTGGTCTTGCTCCATGCAATGGTGTGAGACTTTCCATTAATATGTTCTATTAGAATTGTAGGCAAATCTAAACCACGAGGACATAAGTGCAGCCACTTCCCATCATACTTACACACCACTCTGACAGCGCTTCTATCTTTGTAATCATGCAAGGTGGCTTCAACCAACTGAAAATCAGCCCCTACATGAAGAAACAAGATCTTGAGAGAAGAAAAGAAAAGAAAAATCAACTGAAAATCAGCCCCTACATGAAGAAACAAGATCTTGAGAGAAGAAAAGAAAAGAAAAATCAGCTGAAAATTAACACTAAAAAGAACAAGCAAAAATCCTTTAAAAAAAACCAATACAAGGGGCTGAAATTAGTGTCTTTCATGAGCTTAACAAAGGTGTTACATAAAGAAGATAATAGTTTGGTTGCAAAGAATTAAGAAATAAGTTGATGCTTACCTTCATGAGTGTTATTGAAATTATTCATCTCCTCGATAGCCACCAAAATTGCCACCGCATCATCACAATCATCTTCTTTGTCCTTTGTACTACTTCCTTGAGTGTCTATTACATCGATCTTTAGCCCTCGATTGGAAAGGTACCGTTTTGTATGGGATTGTCCTTGAAGAATGTGAAATCTTAAGAAGTTTGATAAGCATGAGTATGCGGTCTGCTTGCCTCCAGTCATTCCCGATCCATAAAAGCTTTTACATTCATCACACCAAATTCGAATCAAAGGCTTGTCATTGACATCTTCGGTTGTAAGCTGAAAATTGTCATCTCTAGGTGGATTTCTGTTCCTCAAATTCTTACGAGTCTTGTCACATTGGACCTCCCAAAGGTCAAGAGTTTCTTTTGGTAGTAAAGAACTCTTGAGAATGTTGACCTTGCTACCATGAACATTCTCACCCTCTTCCCTTGCATTCATGTCACTAGTTTCTAAGGCAACATTTAAGCTTCTACAAATGCGCTTGCGGGCCCGCCACCATCAGCCATGCTTAAACACCTCTTTATGCCAACACTTTTGTTGCTCTCCACTTGCCAACGCTCTTCTTGTGTGGCATTCAATGTGCTCACTCCATCATCATCTTCATCTTCAATAACAAACTCAAAAGATTCACTTACAATGCCATCTTGCACAATCTCTTTGCGTATGGCACTATAGGTATAATCTCCCATCACTCTAACATAACCCAACAACTTCTTTTCACTATCCCCATGGTCAAACACCTTAATGCGAGCCTTGGATGCCATGAATGATCGATCCTACATTCAAAAGAACCATAAAAGAGAAAATATCAAACATTATGAGGGATGCCAATAAATAGTTTAATGGGCATAAAATATCTACAAGGTCTCTATTTATTGAAAAAATATGAAAGAAAAACTAAAAGAAATTTCTTCTCTCTTGTAATAGGACCACACTCATTTTCTTTGATTTCAACCATAAAGCTTGAGAGAGCTTGCAAAAAATAAGGCAAATCTACTTTACTTGAGAGCTACATAAAATTCTATTGGAAAAAAATGCATGAGGATTACTACTAGATTGAATTCTTAGTATTCTAAAATACTATAGAAATCCTTCTCTATAAATTTATATAATCCTTCTCTATTAGTTTATATGAAAGAAAAAATCATGAACTCTAAAGCACACTCACCTTCTCTTTGAGTTGTAAAATTTGTAGATAATAAACTTCTTCTTTTCTTGTAGCTGTAAATATTGCAAATAAGAAGCAATAATTAGAGAATATTTTCCCTGCACAATAAGAGAACTAGCTATTTAGAAAGAAACTTTTCACTGCATATAAAAATTAGTTTTAAAAGAAAACGTTAATACACTTTATGTTTAGGAAAATCAAGTGAGGGAGTAAAATTTATAGAAGAAGTGCATAGTGATTCATTCAATCACTTCATTGTAAAGGTTTATTGATTGAAGAAGAGATTTGGGAACTTCTTTCACCTTTGAAAAGAAGAATAAGAGGAAAGAAATCAGCCCATTAGTAGAAGAAGAAAGCAATCTTCCTATTATCCAGCAAGAATGAAAATCTCAACCCATAGAAACTCTTTGAGATAACCCACAAGCAGCCCATTAGTAGCAATATGCCCATTGTCCTCCTACAAGAATCAAAACCCTCTTTGAGCTAACCCACAAGCCCATTAGTAGCAATATGCCCATTGTCCTCCTGCAAGAATCAAAACCCTCTTTGAGCTAGCCCACAATCCTTTAGAGTGAAGAGTGAACCCACAGTAGAATAGATTATACAAGGGGATTTGAAAAAAATCAGAGCACAAAGATAGAGAAAGGGGGAAGAGGCGTCCAAAAGGAAGGAGGGAGTAGTAAAGAGAGATCATCATTATGTGAGATGTTTCTTTATTGCTTCTCTCTTTTATAGCAACTAATTTAAAACACTTCACTTCAAATTTAAAAAACGTTGAATAGAGTGTGGAGCAAAAGAAGAACTTTAAAGTGTGGGGCCAAAAAACACTACTAGATTTGAACCCTCTACCTAGACCCCAACAAAATTATGTCATACCACTAGAATAGTACCCTACTTCTGAAGTTTCATGAATAAAAACACTCCTTATTTTATTTTTTCCAGGCACAATTGTAATACCCCTCCTTTCTTTTTAAAACTGTAAGTGAGATTTATATTAAAACCCATCCTTTTGAATGCACGTGCTACACCTACAGGTCTATAAGGTGGAGGCCCTGGGTCATCAGCCACACCATTCTATTGTGGTGTATAAGGAGTAGTACACTAATGAGAAATACCACATGACTGCATAAAAGCTATAAATTCATGTGACAAATATTCCCCCCATCGATCAATACATGCAATGGCAGGAGGTTATGGCTGCAAGCATTTTCAGCCATAGGGAGAAATTGACAAAAAGCTGAAAATTCGTCTAATTTGGCTTTCAAACCATACACCCAACAAAAATGGGTGTAATAATCAACGAAAATCATAAAGTACATATGTCCTATAGAAGATGGTGCTCTCATAGGGCCACATACAAGCTGCAATGGCTGAGTAGCGGCACATTGTCATCTTTCGAAAAGGAGTGACGATGCATCTTTCCCAATATTGATGAAATTATGAAACCCTAATCAAAGGCTATGGAAGCTAATCTAATCCTATGGAGGGTGAAGCCTATTTAACAACATAATGAAAATCCTATTGACTTAATCAAGCTTGAATTAAGCACAATTAGGTTATGAGATGGAAATGTATTCTCGTAGAGAGACTTGAGATCTGCTTATGTTCATCGCTTCATTGCTTGGAAATGAACCTTTTAACATGAAGGTACACCTATTACAAATATGCTCATGTGGGATAATGCCCAAGTGTGATGTGGCTGGATGCTCATGATCCTAGTCCTCTACTCATACCTCACCCTTAATGGCACCACAAATTTCAACACCCCCCCTTGGTGCCATGATGTATAGGCTACTGCAAGGTGGTTGGATGTGAGTTATAAAAGATCCATCACCCCCCCTTAATGCGTGCTCACCAAGTGTGGTAATATAAAATATCATCACCCCCCCTAGGTGCATAAATTGCTACTCTCAGGTGGTCACGTGTGATTTTTAAAAAAACATAATACAAAGGACTAGGTCTACTTATTATCAGTGAACTTTTACAATAATGGGCTAAGGTGGTGAGGCTTGTTGATGTAGCTTTGGTTTAGAAGAGATGCTCGTCTCACGAGACCACCTCTTTTCTTGAGATGAAGCCTCCACATAGTTTGCCTCCTTGTTCTTCAGTTTGCATTCTTCTTCCTTGTGCCTGAGCTTGTTGCAATGTCCATATTTAGGCTTGTGCTTGAGCCTGCATTCACTTTTAAAGTGCCCTTTCCTTCTACAATGGTAGCATTCTTTTATGCCCTTTTTGGTGTAAAAAGCTTATTTCCTTCATGAACTTTGTATTCCATTGTTCTCTTCTTCAACAATTAGTGTGATGAAATATAACCCTCAAATGTTGGTAGCATTCTTTTATGCCCTTCTTGGTGTAGAAAGCTTGTTCCCTTGATGAACTTTGTATTCCATTGTTCTCTTGTTCAAGTGCTGATGAAATACAACCCTCAAATGTTGGTTAAGGTAAATTCTTTAGAGTGGTTACTAGTGCACCATATTCCTCTGGCATGATTTTTATGAGTATGGCAAGTGCATCCTTTTCACCAATATTTACATCAATGCCATCTAGCTGGGTTATGATACTTTTCATTTTGCTTATGAATTGTGCACGAAATTCCATCTTGAAGCCAAAAAAATCTATTTTTAAATGAATTTATTGCTTTTTGGCCTTGGAACCAAATATTAAATTCAACTCATCTCATGCTTGTTTTGTCATGGTTTTGGAATCAATCTGATGAATAATATTATTGTCCAAGTACAAAATGGCAGTGCGTGTTCATCTTTTTCAATCCAATCCCTAGTTGGATTAGTAGGTCCATTTTCTTTAATTAGTTTCCATAGCTTCTTGTGCATGAGAAGATACTTCATTTATGTGGCCCAAGTGTAAAATTCTTCCTAGAGAGCTTCTCAAAATTTGTGATACTTCCTGACACCATTGCAAAGGTCTTCTCAGAGTTTGACTCTCGCTAGTGTCTAATTGCGTACAAATTTGGCGTTTAAAAAAATTGCTCAAATTCTTTCGAGTGTTAACCCAAGTGACAAAATGATGTGATTTTATGCTCAACTAGGACCAATGCAACCCAAGAAGCTTAATTTTAACCTTTAGTTAAACCAATTTCTACTAATGACCATCTTAATTATAATGATTAGTGCTATAAATAGTGATTAATATCAATTGATTTTGGAGGATCAAATTGAGCATGTATAAGGTAGATTTGATGGGGATTTTGGCACACCTATATTGCCCTTGGTTGAGAGAGAGTCTCCAAGCCTAGAAACTCCTTCAATGGCACCTTAAATTGGCGCAAATGGGTGACTTAACCCGATTGGTCTTTTGCAGAGTTTGGCTCAACCCTTGGTTGATTTGAGCTCAGCTTTGAGATGTAGGTAGCTTAAGTGCTATGGCTAACCTTGCCCTAAGAAGAATTAAGCTAATTATGATGCTACGTAGAGAATGGAGCAAATGTTCAGTTGCTTGGCAAACGACGATTTCTGGTTGTAGTGTGAAAATATGGCAAACTCCCTTCATAAGATGAAGCACCTAGGTGTGGGAAAGATCTTCCAAAATTTTAAGAGGCAATGGTGGCCTGTGGAGTGAGAATTGAGCCTCAAAAATTTGAGCCACAAGGGGGATGAGAGGATAAGATTAAGATAAGTGAATGATTAGTGACTTAAAGACATTAATGAGTTGAGATAAACTAAATAGAGTTATTAGAAGAAGCCCAAGGGAGAGAGGGAGGCTTGATACCATGATGAAATTATGAAACTCTAATCAAAGGCTATGCAAGATAACCCTAATCACACTAATTAAGTTAATATAATCCAAGGATGAAGCCTAATTAATAACAACAGAATGAAAATCCTAATGACTTAATCCCAGAGGATTCACTCTTTGAAAACTAATGATATCACGTGAGTGTACAAGAGGGGTTTTTTTAAATGAGGCATAAGCTTATAAGGTAGGGGTAAGGCCATGTATTTAGGTGAATCCTAAATCTTAAATTTAAGTTAGGGGGAGGGGGCCTTGGTAGTACTTACTTTCATGATGCATGTATGGTAATGATCTAATGATATCTAGAAATGATCACAACATGCTTCAATAATGATTCAAGTAGGTTGTGGTGACTTACAATGACGATTTGCTAGTACTTAACATCTATTTCTTGTTGGTAGCATGCATGTACTTATGTTTGCTTAATAAGGCTCAAAGTACTTATGTTTTCTTAATAAGGCTCAAAGTACTTATGTTTGCTTAATAAGGTTCAAAGTAATATACTTTAATATAAGGAGAGGGGGTGTGTAAATGCTAGAGAAAAAACATAGATATAAGAAAGGGGGTGACATAGTCATTTTTAAAGGTATCCTTATAAGCTTAAATAGGGGGGTGTTATCATCTTATGAGAATCATATATAGGGGGTTTTCTTGAGGTTCATGCACGTAGGTGATGTCCCTCTTTATTGCGAGCAAATCCCTTAGGATTGACATATGTAACTAGACTTAGTAAAGGGGGATGAAGCCCACGGTCGTGTCAGTAAATCATGCTTGCTACTAATTCCTTGACCCACCAAAATTGCTTCCCATTAAAGAAACATTAGGAAAGAATGCGTTGATCTTGGAAAGGTTCAACAAATGACAGATAAAATTTCTCTCGTCAAATCACATGCATCCATGTAGTTGTAAGATTCCTCTCCACCCCCTCAAAATATCCAGCATCTTCCCCTGTAATCAATCCCTCCTTAGAAATATAAAAGACCTTGTTTCTAACTATTTTAACCTAGAGAGAGAGAATATTCAGATTTTTAACATTTTTGGATAGAAAATTATTTCATCTTATCAAAATAAGTTTCCCTGAAACAGAAATTCAAAAAGAACTTTCCAATGTGCAATTGGAATTAATTGGAAATGGGTATAAAGAACCTTAGTCTAAGGGTCTAGATTTTCAGAAATCTTTGGATTATGGTCCAACTAAGGTTCCTGTGAGCCAATAGGATCAGTCCATGTGTTGGAGGGAGATAAATCCAATTTTGTAAAAGAAGATACCCAAAAATGAGTAAATGCTCACATAAGATGAAGAGTTGACTATGTACAAAGTTTATTAGTAAGAAACTGAGTAATTTTAATAGTAGGAGATATTTGGGTATAATGATTTCATTTTGACACATATGTAAGGAAGGGGAGTCCCTTCAATACTCACATAAAATGAAGAGTTGACTATGTACAAAGTTTATTAGTAAAAAACTATGAGCAATATTAAAAATATGAGATATTTTGGGTATCCAAAAATGAGTACATGCTCACATAAGATGAAGAGTTGAAAATGTACAAGGTTTATTAGTAAAAAACTATGAGCAATATTAAAAATATGAGATATTTTGGGTATAATCATTCCATTTTGACACATATGTAAGGAAGGGGAGTCCATTAAAGGAGGTGCATATTTCACATGCTTGAATGAGTTTTAAACTCAAAGATAATGTGATATTTTTATCTCTCCTCTCTCTTGAACCAAACCAAATAAAAAAGGAACCAAACCGAATCAAAAAAGTAACCCAACTAGGTCCAAATCTAGTCCAAATTCAACCAAACTGAATCTCGAAAATTCTAGAAATTAGTTAGCCTTGGTTAGAGCCTCCCTCTCCTATAAATAGAACTTGAGTCCTTTGAAAAAAAGGAGGAGAATTTTACTATTCTAGAACTATGCTGAAATAATGTTAATATTTACTATTCTCTAAAATTCTCTCCAATTTGTAAGAAATTGGAGCTTCCCTCTTTGTTCAATCCCCATTGGTGGCTCCATCAACATACTAAACCAATTGATTGGTTGGGGGCCTCTACCGTGAACAAAGAATCAAGCAATTTGTAAAGTAAGTGGTGAATTTTGATCTTTTCTATAATTTCTCAATGTTTCTCTCTTCTCAACCCCTCTCAAGCTTGAGAAGCTTAATTGGAATGGTTTTTGAATGCTATTGAAGTTAATTGATGAATGGTAGTAAAGCATTACATAAATTGATGAATGCTATTGAAGTTAATTGATGAATGATAATGCTATAGAATTAATTGATGAATGATAATGATAATGCTATAGAAGTAATTAATGAATGTTAGTAAAGAATTACATAAATTTCCATTTATGCTTAATTCTAATGGTTTTTATGTAATATCTCTCTCTCACTCAAGAAATGGTCATACTCATGACCTATTCTCAATCCAAATTAAGCTTTTCATAAAGCTTTTTCTTAATCCAAGATTAATCTATGCTTGAGACCAAATTAATGGCTTTTCCTATGCTTTTACTTTATGTATTTCATGAATGTTGATGATTCAATCCATTATGGGTTAATGATCCAATTAGGGATCATTATAATCATTCTCTTAATGATAAGCTTTATCTTTTAAGATAATTGAGATTTATCAGTCATAGCAGCGGAGCTATGGTAAAATTTTTATAAAAATTACATATAAAATAATTTCATTCAAAGCATGAAAAGAGGACTTCCTACCATATTCTAGGAATTATCATCCTAGATTAATTAAAAGAATTTTATTGTATGCATGGAGATGTGGATGTATGCATGTAGATGTAGATGTATAGATGTGGATGTGAATGTGGAGGTGGATGTATGCATGTAGATGTAGATGTATGGATGTGAATGGGAATGTAGATGTAGATGTATAGATGTGGATGTAAATGTGGAGGTGGATGTATGCATGTAGATGTAGATGTATGGATGTGAATGTGAATGTGGATGTGGATGTATGCATGTAGATGTAGATGTATAGAAGTGGATGTGAATGTGGAGGTGGATGTATGCATGTAGATGTAGACGTATGAATGTGAATGGGAATGTAGATGTAGATGTATAGATGTGGATGTGAATGTAGAGGTGGATGTATGCATGTAGATGTAGATGTATGGATGTGAATGTGAATGTGGATGTGGATGTATGCATGGAGATGTGGATGTATGCATGTAGATGTAGATGTATAGATGTGGATGTGAATGTGGAGGTGGATGTATGCATGTAGATGTAGATGTATGGATGTGAATGGGAATGTAGATGTAGATGTATAGATGTGGATGTGAATGTGGAGGTGGATGTATGCATGTAGATGTGGATGTAGGAATGAGGATGTATGAATGTGCATGTAGATGTGGATGTATGAATGTGGATATGGATGTATGCATGTAGATGTGAATGTATGCATATAGATGTGGATGTATGGATGTGAATGTGCATGTAGATGTGGATGTGAATGTATGCATATAGATGTGGATGTATGGATTAGGTGTGGATGTTGGAAAATGATGTGATTGGATGAGTACACATATAAATGGAATGTGGAATAAGTAATGTGGATTGATGAGGGATAATGTGGAAAAATGAGAGTTAATATAGAAACTGTATTTGTAAACTGTTTGTAAATGCTGTTTGTAAATGCTATTTATAAATGGCTGTTTTATGTCAAGAATGTTGGGGAAGAATTTTGACCGTCTTGTGATTAAGGTCGTGGAGACCTAACTGATAAAGTTGCAACTGCTGAGACGGAGAGTCAATGGAGGACGTCTCGCGTAGCAAAGTCGGCCGAGGTCTTGACCAGCCTCGGTTCGATTAAAATGGTGAGCTTCCGGTATGGTGGATGAGGGACCAAGGAAGCGGCCTATGAGTGAAGCGCTAGGTCACCTGCGAAGGATCCTAGAGGGTGCTGACCATACGGTGCTCGGGCTCTGGGTCACCTAGGATACCCATACGTGCGTCGAGGAAGATATTGGAACAAGGAGTAAGAGTTGTTTTCTGAAACTGGGTATGGATCTGGTTGATTGACCTTGGTGGTCTTCAATGGATGAGTCCATGGCTCTTTATATGGATCTGTCGGTTGATCTTGCTGATCTTCAACGAGAGTCCATCTTGATTTTTATAAGTGATTATATTGCCGAGTATTATGGGCTAGGAACTATTAAAATACCCCTGAGTGGACAGGTGGTGAGCGTTCTGGTTGCCAATGATGCCATAGATACTCTGATGAAGGAATGATGGGAAATTAAGAATCAACCGGATAATTTGGAAGATTGTGATCAGTGATACTATGGTTTCATTAAAGGATTGTTTTAAAACTGGTTGAATCTATGAAAAAGGCAATTTCATATTGGGTGTGTGAGTGGTGTGACTAGTTTTATTTTTGCATGAACATCCAGCTAGGGGGCGTGGGAACTCTTTTCCCTGGTACCCGGGACAAAAATCAAATTCTAAATTGGATCCCATCACTACAGTGATTGGGAGGTTGGCTAACCCATGGGACAGGATGGGGTTAGGCTGGACTGATGGATCTGTAAATCAAGACTCAATTTTTGTTATTATGATAGATGAAGTAAATCCCAGATAGTAATTGTTCTATGGATAGGAATCAACGGCTGTGCCTCTTGATGGGGAAAAAAGCGTTGATCCCAATGATCCAAGTGCAAGTTTCTTCCTTGATCTGACCGAGTATCTTTATAGGTGCAGTCGGATCAGTTTGATCACTAATGGTCTTGACTACGTTAGAGTAAAAAGTTATCCTGGAGGAATCGCCCGTGCTTTTCGGATAAGGGAAGCTTTTTTGGGTTCGGTTTTGGAAAAACCGACGGATTAGTCTCTTGTCCGGATATCCGTGGACGAGGCCCCGAGTGTGGGACCCTGCCTCGCGCAAGAAGTGCTACTTCCGTTGCTAGTAACCCGAATCCGTTGCATTGTGGGAACAGGGATCTCACAGTTTGTATCAGAGCGATTTGGCTAATAAAGATCAACTGAGAAGACAAATATATCAAAAATTTATCAAGAAACACAAAAGGTTGTAATTGTGTGATATAAGTCATACAATTTGATATTCAAATTTGGTAATTGGGTCTTCAGATGGAAGTACCGCAATTATATGGAATCCCTGACTTGCTTGAGGCCTAGACATGATGGTATTTACCTTATAATTCCAAGGGCCGTGACTATCCATATATACCGAGAGTATAACTGCAGCTCTTTACTGACAGTATATACGAGTAAATCTAAGACTTGAAATTATAAGTGTTAATGCTATCCAGATGATGATTTTGAATGTGGTTGATATGATTTTTAATTCTGTTTGAGAATTGATGAATTGATTTGGATTCTGATTGAAAAATGATGATTTCTAAAATTTAGTTGAAATATAATAACCTGAGCGAAACCACAATGAGGATGAATGGGACGAGTCCCTGTGATGATATTCATAACTGGAATGATGATAATGAATTCAGCAAATCACTATGAGATTAGTAGATTGTGCTGTCAGATTGCTACTATTAACACTTGACCGGTAGATCAAGTTAAGGGATGACAAATTGAGAACTTGCTTGACTGAAATTCCCGTGGGGAGGAATGTTCAGAAGGAAATTTTTCAGTCTAATGGACCATTATCATGTTAAAGATATGAATGATATGATCTGAATAAATTGTTATTTAATGATGAGTTCTATATAAGGGATATTTATCCCAGTATTCTGTTGGGTTGACCAGAATATAAGGAACCCCAGAATAAAATTGGATCTTAAGAAAAAGACTTGTCCTCTACCTTGCGAGATGAGGACATCTCGCACTTTTTAAGTGGGGTAGAATGTAAGATTCCTCCCCAGCCTTCGAGCTATACAGGAGTAAGAATCTCCCTTTCTAATCTTATAATTATTCCCTCTCTAAAATAAAAGAAAGATTCTGTTTAAAAAAGGAAGACCCTTTCCCTAGAATACTTCTCAGGAGTCCCACCTGTTTTAAGGATTTAGAACAATGAGTTCAGAAGTAAAAATCGGTGTTTTGGATACCAAGGTTTTGGTCTTCATTCGAGTACGGTCCAAAAGAAGTTCTTTATCTCTTGGGGAGTATAAGAAGTTATCCCCCAGATATTGTGAGCCTTATCAGAATTCAAAGAAAGTAAGTAACTTAGCTTACGAGCTTCTTTTACCTCCTCATCTCAAAGTTCATAATGTATTTCATGTAAGTCTTCTATAGAAATATGTGCCAAACCCAAATCATGGAAAGACGATAAAACTTCAGTGGCAAGATACCGTTGGCTTCTAGGTTACGCTAGCTCCTTCCTTTATATAAGTCATAACTTTTACTTGTCGCTCACGGTAATCTTACTTCCATCGATCCCCTTTCTTTCTTAATCTCCTTCATGGCTTGGCAGCAGGAATTGGTTTTATCCATGATGATTTCTCACCTTCAAGACGCAAACGAGTCTGTGAAGAAGGATTTTATAGAACTGTATGAGCGCTCACTTTTTCCTCACTTGGGAACTTCTGTAGCTCAGACCAAATGGCGGACCTATCGAGATATAACTAGGGTAACACCGTGGGGCGACAGCACTTTCATAACAATATCCGCTTGGCTATGGTTATTGAAGCTTTGGGTTTGGGTCCCCGATACTACTACGTGATGAGATCAAGGCATGGTCGATTTTCTGAGCGGGTCTTCTTACTCGCGTGTTTTCTTCCTCACCAAAAGATATGTCTTTATCCCGTTTTTGGCTTGCCTCTTAAAGGTCCTTTTGTTAGATCACCTCATACCACTGAGGTAGATGCTGCAATATCCAGCCGAATTATTCCCATAGATGAGTTACCTTATACGTGTGCAGCTTGTGAGTGCTGCTTTTGTGACCATATGATGGACGGGCTTATGGAATTGTAAAAAGTTCTTCTATCTTGCTGTATATAAGAGTGAATAAAGTTGAAATCTTTGTTCTTGTCTTGAGTCTTACTCTCTTTGAGACTTCTCTTGGTGGTTAAGATTCCTCCCCAGCCCCTCAAAATGTCCACCATCTTCCCTTGTAATCAATCCCTCCTTAGAAATATAAAAGACCTTGTTTTTAACTATTTTAACCTAGAGAGAGAAAATATTCTAGAGAGAGAATATTCAGATTTTTAACATTTTTGGATAGAAAATTATTGGAATTAATTGAAAATGGGTATAAAGAATCTTAATCTAAGGGTCTAGATTTTCAGAAATCTTTGGATTATGGTCCAATTAAGGTTCCTGTGAGCCAATAGGATCAATCCATGTGTGGGAAGGAGATAAATCCAATTTTATAAAAGAAGATACCCAAAAATGATTAAATGCTCACATAAGATGAAGAGTTGACTATGTACAAAGTTTATTAGTAAGAAACTATGAGTAATTTTAATAGTAGGAGATATTTGGGTATAATGATTTCATTTTGACACATATGTAAGGAAGGGGAGTCCCTTCAATACTCACATAAGATGAAGAGTTGACTATGTACAAAGTTTATTAGTAAAAAACTATGAGCAATATTAAAAATATGAGATATTTTGGGTATCCAAAAATGAGTAAATGCTCACATAAGATAAAGTGTTGAAATAGTACAAGGTTTATTAGTAAAAAACTATGAGCAATATTAAAAATATGAGATATTTTGGGTATAATCATTCCATTTTGACACATATGTAAGGAAGGGGAGTCCATTAAAGGAGGTGCATATTTTACATGCTTGAATGAGTTTTAAACTCAAAGATAATGTGATATTTTTATCTCTCCTCTCTCTTGAACCAAACCAAATCAAAAAGGAACCAAACAAAATCAAAAAAGTAACCAAACTAGGTCCAAATCTAGTCCAAATTCAACCAAATTGAATCTGGAAAATTCTAGAAACCAGTTAGCCTTGGTTAGAGCCTCCCTCTCCTATAAATAGAACTTGAGTCCTTTGAAAAAAAGGAGGAGAATTTTACTATTCTAGAACTATGCTGAAATAATGTTAATATTTACTATTCTCTAAAATTCTCTCCAATTTGTAAGAAATTGGAGCTTCCCTCTTTCTTCAATCCCCATTGGTGGCTCCATCAACATACTAAACCAATTGATTACCATGAATAAAGAATCAAGCAATTTGTAAAGCAAGTGGTGAATTTTGATCTTTTCTATAATTTCTCAATGTTTCTCTCTTCTCAACCCCTCTCAAGCTTGAGAAGCTTAATTGGAATGGTTTTTGAATGCTATTGAAGTTAATTGATGAATGGTAGTAAATAATTACATAAATTGATAAATGCTATTGAAGTTAATTGATGAATGATAATGCTATAGAAGTAATTAATGAATGTTAGTAAAGAATTACATAAATTTTCATTTATGCTTAATTCTAATGGTTTTTATGTAATATCTCTCTCTCACTCAAGAAATGGTCATACTCATGACCTATTCTCAATCCAAATGAAGCTTTTCATAAAGCTTTTCCTTAATCCAAGATTAATCTATGCTTAACACCAAATTAATGGCTTTCCCTATGCTTTTAGTTTATGTATTTCATGAATGTTGATGATTCAATCCATTATGGGTTAATGATCCAATTAGGGATCATTCTAATCATTCCCTTAATGATAAGCTTTATTTTTTAAGATAATTGAGATTTATCAGTCATAGCAGCGGAGCTATGGTAAATTTTTTATAAAAATTACACATAAAATAATTTCATTCAAAGCATGAAAAGAGGACTTCCTACCATATTCTAGGAATTATCATCCTAGATTAATTAAAAGAATTTTATTGTATGCATGGAGATGTGGATGTATGCATGTAGATGTAGATGTATAGATGTGGATGTGAATGTGGAGGTGGATGTATGCATGTAGATGTAGATGTATGGATGTGAATGGGAATGTAGATGTAGATGTATAGATGTGGATGTGAATGTGGAGGTGGATGTATGCATGTAGATGTAGATGTATGGATGTGAATGTGAATGTGGATGTGGATGTATGCATGGAGATGTGGATGTATGCATGTAGATGTAGATGTATAGAAGTGGATGTAAATGTGGAGGTGGATATATGCATGAAGATGTAGATATATGGATGTGAATGGGAATGTAGATGTAGATGTATAGATGTGGATGTGAATGTGGAGGTGGATGTATGCATGTAGATGTAGATGTATGGATGTGAATGTGAATGTGGATGTGGATGTATGCATGGAGATGTGGATGTATGCATGTAGATGTAGATGTATAGATGTGGATGTGAATGTGGAGGTGGATGTATGCATGTAGATGTAGATGTATGGATGTGAATGGGAATGTAGATGTAGATGTATAGATGTGGATGTGAATGTATGCATGTAGATGTATAGATGTGGATGTGAATGTGGAGGTGGATGTATGCATGTAGATGTGGATGTAGGAATGAGGATGTATGAATGTGCATGTAGATGTGGATGTAGGAATGTGGATATGGATGTATGCATGTAGATGTGAATGTATGCATATAGATGTGGATGTATGGATGTGAATGTGCATGTAGATGTGGATGTATGAATTTGGATGTGAATGTATGCATATAGATGTGGATGTATGGATTAGGTGTGGATGTTGGAAAAAGATGTGATTGGATGAGTACACATATAAATGGAATGTGGAATAAGTAATGTGGATTGATGAGGGATAATGTGGAAAAATGAGAGTTAATATAGAAACTGTATTTGTAAACTGTTTGTAAATGCTGTTTGTAAATGCTGTTTGTAAATGGCTGTTTTATGTTAAGAATGCTGGGGAAGCATTTTGATCGTCTTGTGATTAAGGTCGTGGAGACCTAACTGATAAAGTTGCAACTGCTGACGGAGAGTCAATGGAGGACGTCTCGCGTAGCAAAGTCGGCCGAGGTCTTGACCAACCTCGGTTCGATTAAAATGGTGAGCTTCTGGTATGGTGGATGAGGGACCAAGGAAGCGGCCTATGAGTGAAGCGCTAGGTCACCTGCGAAGGATCCTAGAGGGTGCTGACCATACGATGCTCGAGCTCTAGATCACCTAGGATACCCATACGTGCGTCGAGGAAGATATTGGAACAAGGAGTAAGAGTTGTTTTCTGAAACCGGGCATGGATCTGGTTGATTGACCTTGCTGGTCTTCGATGGATGAGTCCATGGCTCTTTATATAGATCTGTTGGTTGATCTTGCTGATCTTCAACGAGAGTCCATCTTGATTTTTATAAGTGATTATATTGCCGAGTATTATGGACTAGGAATTATTGAAAAGACCCCTGATGAGTGGACAGGTGGTGAGCGTTCTAGTTGCCAATGATACCATAGATACTCTGATGAAGGAATGATGGAAAATTAAGAATCAACCGGATAATTTGGAAGATTGTGATCAGTGATACTATGGTTTCATTAAAGGATTGTTTTAAAACTGGTTGAATCTATGAAAAAGGCAATTTCATATTGGGTGTGTGAGTGGTGTGACTAGTTTTATTTTTGCATTAACATCCGGCTAGGGGGCCTAGGAACTCTTTTCCCTAGTACCCGGGACAAAAATCAAATTCTAAATTCACTACAGTGGTTGGGAGGTTGGCTAACCCATGGGACTGGATGGGGCTAGGCTGGACTGATGGATCCGTAAATCGAGACTCAATTTCTGTTATTACGATAGATGAAGTAAATCCCGGATAGTAATTGTTCTATGGATAGGAATCAACGGCTATGCCTCTTGATGGGGAAAAAAGCGTTGATCCCAATGATCCAAGTGCAAGTTTTTTCCTTCATCTGATCGAGTATCTTTATAGGTGCAGTCAGATATGTTTGATCACTAATGGTCTTGACTACGTTAGAGTAAAAAGTTATCCTGGAGGAATCGCCCGTGCTTTCCGGATAAGGAAAGCTTTTTCGGGTTCGGTTTTGAAAAAACCGATGGATTAGTCTCTTGTCCGGATATCCGTGGACGAGGCCCCGAGTGTGGGACCCTGCCTCGTGCAAGAAGTGCTACTTCCGCTGCTAGTAACCCGAATCCATTACGCGGTGGGAACAGGAATCTCACAGTAGTTTTATTCAAATCTCCTTTAGATATTGAAAGAAAAAGCATTACATGTAGGCCAAAAGCACAAACTGTAGAAGGGTGGAAACAATTGATTATTGTTGAAAATGAGCACGAGGGAGGCCGGTAAGTGCTTACAAGCATAAGAGATTGTTGCTACAGCCAATGACCTCTAGAAGATATGCAAGAATGAGATCAAAAGTGAGGGGAAAGGTGAGAACCCTTATATATCCCTCCAGAGAGCTGATTGGCCAGCCGACAGCTATCCAGTAGTACAAAATGACTAAAAATGGTAGAAAATGACTAAATAATATCTACTAAATATGCCAATGTAGGGTGTCGTAAAATCAATAAAGCATTTTTGGTCAAACAAGATATTTGATCCACTCATATAGATATATCTATCTATGTACGTATTTGTATGTACATATTCTTTATTCTCTATTTCATAGAACCTCTGTTCTTCATTGTTCATACCAACTCCATGTTCCCCTATCAAATGATTCCCACATATGGGTAATATCATACATAAAAGATGTATTGGCTCACAAACTAGTTACAGAAAAGAAAATAGAGCACAGCTTTTAAGATATGCAACTAGAATGTCCTAATGTAAATAAGCTTAAAAAAGAAATAAAAAACAACAAACTAAAAATATATGCACTAGAATGTCCTAATGCAAATAAGCTTCAAAAAGAAATAAAAACAATAAACTAAACACATCCAAAGATCTAAAACCGTATGTTTTTTGGAATGTCACCTCCTAATAAACATCATGTAATATTCAATGATCCCAATAGCTAGGAATAGATAGAAGAATGGACCTCAACCCTAGGCTGGTCCTCCTCATAGACAGATGGAGAAAACAAGAGGGACCAACCTATTCAAGCGTAGCATGCAAGAATCCAATAAAACACATGCAAGAAAGAGTAGAGAAGAAGGGATAAGAAGGAAAGCTCACAAGAATTCTATTACAATGTGTCTTTCTTAGTGTCAAAATTGATTTGTATAAAAGTAGCCCACTAGTTTTCACACTAGGCTAGCTAAAACTTAAAAATGGCCAAGCCACTAAAGTATATGCATAAAGTTCTTCACCATAAGCCGAACTGCTAATGTAAAGGCAAAATCACATTGATGAAGTCCCAGTTGGCCTAGTGGAAGGGTGAGGACATCCACTCAGATAGCAAAAGGAGGTCAAATGATAGCCACATCCATCCATTGCTAGCAATGAAAACCCTGAATTGCATTGGTCTTTTACATGATTTTGACACCCACAAGGGTCTTTTCCATGACTTTGATACACACAAGGCTTTGACCTTGTTACATTAATCCAAAAAATAGCCTGGCAATTATGATTAGGAGTGGAATCTACTTAAAAAACATAAGTTTTTAGCTCCATTATAAGTGTGTATTAGGGTGGAAGCTAATTACATTTTATATTTTTTCATGAATTATTGAAATTAGAAACATGCAAAAGTAATAAACATAATTTTAAAAAATCACCATAAACTAAGATTAATAACCTTAATAACCCCCATCAAGTCTAAAAAACCTCAAAAAACTCCAAAAACTAGATCAAACCATCTCTCGGTTTGGGAGACATAAGCCAACAATCTTTTGAAAAAAGATTTAAGTCAACATATTTAAGCCTAGAAATGTGAGCCAGTCAACATATGTGAGCCTAGAGATGTGAGCCTAGAGACATGATCCTAGAGAGTCAGCATACGTGAGCCGTGAGTTAGCATACATGAGCCTGAAGACATGACCATCTCTCAGGTTGGGAGACATAAGCCCACAATCTTGTGAGAAAAGATACAAGTCAACATATGTGAGCCTAGAGATGTGAGCCTGGAGACATGAACACCATGAGTGTTGAAGCATGAGTCAACAGACATGATTCGAAGGTAAACCTAATATTATACCATGAAATCAAAAAAGAGCGTTGAAGAATTATAAAGACACATCTACCCGTGTCTTATAAATATTTTCCTTTCAAACATAGGTACAATTTTAAAGGAAAATTCTTGTCCTTTGTACTTTTTGGGGCATTAAAATTATAATTATTACTTAATAGATGCTCACCAATTATGTCATAGGCCTATTTCATAAAAAACAAATCCATTAGCTTAGTTCATACAAAAAAGGCATAAGCCTATAGATGTAAGTCTCCAAGCATGAACCTATATCTATGAGTCTAAATATGTGAGTTTACAAGCTGAGCCTACTAAAGGAGTGAGTCTGCCATGCATGACATGAATCTAACTCATGAAGCTCATGTGAGCTTATTTCATATAAAAATATGTAGGTCCATCAAACGTGAGTCTAGAGGCATGAATCTACTAGACATGAGTCTAGAGGGACGAGCCTATACACATAAGCCTATAGGCATGAATCTATAGCTATGATCCTGAAGGTATGAGTTTATAACTGTGAGCCTAAAGATATGAGCCTAGATTTTTTAACTTAAAAAGATAAGAGGACAAAAGAACCAAAAAAAGTCAAAGTAAAAAAAAAACTTTTTTTTTGTAAGAATAAAAGTGTCTGAATTCATTTTCAAACACGCTTCAAGAAGCACACTAGAGGTGATTTCAACAAGGTACAACCCTTTGATACGGACTCGATTTGGACTAGTTGTTAGAAAAGAACCCAATCTAGACTAGTTGTTAGAATCGATAATACAAAGTTAACTATAGTGCATCAAACCACACCTCTTTATAACCACCTAGCCTTTGGTCCCAATAAAATGACCAGCACTTATTAATATAGTGTGCTACACTATTAAGACAAGATACCTTTATATCTACCTCGAGCAAGGAATTTTGGTAAGAAATGAGCTAACTAAATATGTACCTGAGAGGAACGAGGAATAGTGGAACCCTTGGAAATGGGAGCCAGCATGGTCCCCCAAGCCTCACATTCAACAAATGGCTAACTAAATAAATAAATATTGCCATAAACTTTGTAAAAAGGGTATTAAATTGACCCTCGCGGGGGTCACTCACTAAAAAATGTGAATATCATGTGCATTCAACAGAAGCATATTTTTAATTTATGAAACTTACAGAAATATATTTACATAAGGGTATGATTTAAATTTTTTTTTTAAAATTACATATTCATAAAGAAAAGGGGATATTATATAGATAAAAAAATTCACAGATAAGGGATTTAAAATATAGGCCTTGAACGCACGCGATAGGGGTATTCTACATATAGTGACCCCCCCGAGAATTGACCTATCCTTGGATATTAAAATGCTCTATCTTTGTGCAAAGCTCCAATGAAGGAGCGAAAGTAGGACCATGAACCACAAAGTTCTCAAACCATGTAGAACACCACAATGTTTCAAAATATTTAGTTGTGATAATGAGATGGGTTATCCCATGCTATGGCCATGGCTTAGTAGCCCAACAACCACATCTAGCATCACAATCGGGACATGTCTCTTTTGTTATATTATTAGGAATAATCATTCCACAAAACATCTAATATTAAAAAGCACACACAAAGTGCAAGCAAGAATCCCACCTTCTACAAGAGCCCACTTCACCAAAGAACCAAGTTTCACTTCCTCTTTATTCGGATAAGGAACAAGGAACGTGAGGAAGGGTAAGGAGCAAATATTTAGGACCTCAAAACTAAGGTAAAGAGCCAATGTCTAGGACTACCTCAAACCAAAGATAAAGAGCCTATGTCTAAGACTACCTTAAACCTAAGGGATCCACAAGATTAATCACATAACATGTTCTCAGCTACTACTACAACAGCAACAAGCCTGTATAGCCACAAAGCAAGACCAGTGTAAGTGCCATTAGAAAACCACATATCCCTAACTCTATGGGATAAGAAATTCCAAACCCTCGGATAGAGGGTTTTACACAACCTTTAAAATCCTTACGTTCCACTTCAAGTGAATATGCAGAAAATATGCTTAGAATGGTGTTTGGAATGGGAAGGGGGGTTACAATAAACATAGCACCTAGAGGATGAAAAATGGCTAAAACCAAGCCAATATATATCTCAAGGATGATGACCAAAATTGATAAAACTAGAGATCCCGTTTATTGCCTATAAAATTTTGATCAAGTGTGTGAAGCCATGGGTAGGATTGACAATCCCAACAAAATCTACTTGTTTGGACTTTACCTTGAAGGTAAAGTAGGCCAGTGGTTTAGGTCTCTAAACCCATGTGAAAATGCTAGCTGTGAGGTCTTAAGACACACCTTTATTTTTCTCATCCAATGGAGCTAAATGAGCCCCATTTCATAAATGTATAACCTCAAGAAGGAGGAAGGTTAGACAATGCATGACTACATTACTAAAACCAAGTATCTACATATGAGCAGTGTAAGCCCCACCAAAAGATTGGATCGTTTATTGCTCAGTGATCGATTTATGAGATTAAAAGGCTTCATGAACATCTCTATAGGTCTAGACACTACATCTTTGAGGCACTCCACCTTTTATTGATCTTAAGAGCAAGAGGCTTCATGACCACCTCTAGATATGGTCGACCTATAGTAAACACTACAAGTCTACATCTCTATAGGTCTAGACACTATATCTCTGATGAGTGATGTCATGAGGCAATACACCTAGTAGACAATCTACAACAAAGATAAGGATATAAAAGCCGTCCACCTAAAGGGATGCATCATCCAATGCCTCTGTGAGTAAAGGAGTCTGACTAGCACTAGAAAAAGTCTTAGATAAGACATGAGCATAGACTTTGTCCTTTTTTGGGATAAAAACTCCCGATTCCTCCTGAGTAACAAACCAAGAGCCACAGTGAAAAGCCCTAATATCCCAACAAGCTAACCATGTCTCCAATGCAGGAATCTCTCCCTACACAACATGGCTAGAAAACCAAAACTTTCTAATCTCATTTTTACTTTCTACACAACACAGACTTGTGTTCCTCAATGATGGATGGTCGAATACACTTACACGAGTGCCTCACCATACTTTGTTATAGTGGGCAAGGCCAACCCCAAGGGTAAACTCAAGGCTAGCCCTAGCCAATTCCTCAAGACAAACACCTATAATTATTGCCATAAAGAGACATGGTTTAGGTGCAATTTATCATCAAATCCATACAAGCACGAAGTGTCCACCACTCTACTGAGGCCAAGATAGCAATAGTTTTGTGCACATTATAAGCACCACAAAACCCTAACACATCCCATTATTGGTACCAAAAGGAAACCCAACAAGGTGGACTTTAGCATCATAGCCCATTTTCTCGGTGCCAAAGTAACCCACTAACCCATTTTTGGCACAACAATACTCAATGACTCTATCAGCCAGCTTTAAGAGTCCAAAATAGGAGAGCTTCGAGTAAATTACCCTCAGGGAGTATTGTGGGTCTGATCTTTGTGTGGTCTTATCAATGGCATATAGATTATATCTTTATACCTTAGTCATAGTATATTCTATTCTTTATAATTTTAGATACCGATACTTATACCAAATAATTAATGATGCTTTGTATCACAACTGTAATCCTTTTAAGCATAAAGCTTAAAATCTAATAGAGATAGATGATCCTTTTAAGCATAAAGCATTGTAAGATTCCTCCCCAACCTTCGAGGTATACAGGAGTAAGAATCTTCCTTTCTGATCTTAAAATTATTCCCTCTCTAAAATAAAAGAAAGATTCTGTTTAAAAAGGGAAGACACTTTCCCGAGAATACCTTATCAGGAGCCCACCTGTTTTAACAATTCAGAACAATGAGTTCAGAAGTGAGAACCGGTGTTTTGGATGCCAAGGTTTTGGTCATCAATTAAAAGACTGCCCGACTCCTGCCATGACAAGGGCACAGGGAAGTCAAGAACCCAAATTCAGAGACCAATTCCTTCATACCAATCTAATCATGGTCCGCCGTCTCGGACAAGAGTACTTAACTCCATTAACTAGGTCCGACACATTGATTAGGGTCGAGATAACCAGTCAAATGCTTGATGACATAGAGCAACAGATGCAAGTAATTCTTAAAGATATAAAAGCTGCCCAGGATCGACAGAAACAATATACAGATAAGAAGAGGACAGTCAGAGAATTCAAAGAAGCAGTTATGGTCTTCAATTGAATACGGACCAAAAGAATTTTTTTATCTCTAGGGGAGTATAAGTAGTTATCCCCCAGATATTGTGGACCAAAGAAAGTAGGTGACTTAGCCTACGAACTTCTTTTATCTCCTCATCTCAAAGTTCTTAATGCCTCCTATAGAAATATGTGCCAAAACCAAATCATGGAAAGACGGTAAAAACTTCAGTGGCAAGATACCGTTGGCTTCTAGGTTACGCTAGCTCCTTCCTTTATATAAGTCGTAACTTTTACTTGTCGCTCATAGTAATCTTACTTCCATCGATCTGCCTTCTTCTTAATCTCCTTCATGGCTTGGCAACAGGAGTTAGTTTTATCCATGATGATTTCTCACCTTTAAGACGCAAGCGAAGAAGGATTTTATAGAACTGTATGAGCGCTCACTTTTTCCTCACTTGGAAACTTCTGTAGCTCAGACCAAATGGCGGATCTATCAAGACATAACTAGGGTAACACCCTGGGGTCAGTAGCACTTTCGTAACAATGTCCGCTTGGCCATGGTTATTGAAGCCTTGGGTTTGGGTCCCCGATACTACTGCATCATGAGATCAAGACATCTTGGGTTTTCTGAGCGGGTCTTCTTACTAGCGTGTTTTCTTCCTCATCAGAAGATATGCATTTACCCCATTTTTGGCTTGCCTCTCAGAGGTCCTTTTGTTAGATCACCTCATACCACTGAGATAGGTGCGGCAATAACCAACAGAATTATTCCCATAGATGAGTTACCTTATACATGCGCAGCTTGTGAGTGCTGCTTTTGTGATCATATGATGGACGGGCTCGTGGAAGTGTAAAGAGTTCTTCTATCTTTACTGTATATGTTCCAAGAATGAATAAAGTTGAAATCTTTGTTCTTGTCTTGAGTCTTGCTCTCTTTGAGACTTTTCTTGGTGGTTAATCTTAATTAAATTTTTCTCTAAGTCTCATATTCGTGCATCTTGTGAAATTACCCCCAGTTTGCGAGATGAGGACATCTCACGTTTTTCAAGTGGGAGAGAATGTAAGATTCCTCCCCAGCATCTTCCCCTGTAATCAATCCCCTCTTCAGAAATATAAAAGATCTTGTCTCTGCCTGTTTTTGGCATAGAGAGAGAAAATATTTTAGGGAGAGAATATTTAGATTTTGAATATTTTTGGATAGAAAAATATCTCATCTTATTAAAATGAATTCCCTTGAAACAGAAATTCAAAAAGAACTTTCCAATGTGCAGTTGGAATTAATTAGAAATGATTATAAAGGACCTTAGCCTAAGAGTCTAGATTTTTAGAAATTTTTGGATTATGGTCCAATTAAGGTTCCTATGGGCCAATAGCATCAATCCATGTGTAGGGAGGAGATAAATCCATTTTGTAAAAGAAGACACCCAAAAATGAGTAAATGCTCACATAAGATGAAGAGTTGACTATGTACAAGGTTTATTAGTAAGAAACTATGAGTAATATAAAAAATATGAGATATTTTGGGTATCCAAAAATGAGTAAATGCTCACACAAGATGAAGAGTTGAAAATATACAAGGTTTATTAGTAAAAAACTATGAGCAATATTAAAAATATGAGATATTTTGGGTATAATGATTCCATTTTGACACGTGTAAGGAAGGGGAGTCCCTTAAAGGAGATGCATACTTCACATGCTTGAATGAGTTTTAAACTCAAAAATCATGTGATATTTTTATCTCTCCTCTCTCTTGAACCAAACCAAATCAAAATGGAACCAAACTGAATAAAAAAGAAACCAAACTAGATTCAAATCTAGTCCAAATTCAACCAAACTAAATTTGGAAAATTCTAGAATTCAGTTAGCTTTGGTTAGAGCTTCCCTCTCCTATAAATAGAACATGAGTCCTTTGAAAAAAATAGAAGAATTTTACTATACTAGAGTTATACTGAAATAATGCTAATTTCTACTATTCTCTAAAATTCTCTCCAAATTGAAGAAATTGGAGCTTACTGTAAGATCCCTATTCCCACCGAGAAACGGATTCGGGGTACTAGCAGCGGAAGTAGCACTTCTCGCGTGGGACAGGGGTCCCACACTCGGGGCCTCGCCCACGGATATCCGGACAAGAGACTAATCCGTCGGTTTCTCCAAAACCAAACCCGAAAAAACTTCCTTTACCCAGAAAGCATGGGCGATTCCACCAGGATAACACTTTACTCTAACGTAGTCAAGACCATTACTGATCAAACTGATCCAACTGCACCTATAAAGGTACTCGGTCAGATTAAGGAAGAAACTTGCACTTGGATCATTGGGATCAACGCTTTCTTCCCCATCAAGAGGCACAGCCATTCATTCCTATCCATAGAACAATTACTATCCAAAATTTACTTCATCTATCGTAATAACAGAAATTGAGTCTCGATTTACGGATCCATCAGTCCAGCCTAACCCCATCCAGTCCCATGGGTAACCACTAGAGTGAAGGGATCCAATTAAGAATTTGGTTAGGTTTTGTCCCGGGTACCAAGGAAAAGAGTTCCAAGGCCCCCTAGCCGGAAGTTCATGCAAACATAAAACTAGTCACACCACTTACACACCCAATATGAAATTGCCTTTTTCTTAGCATCAGCTAACTTTAAAACAATCCTTTAATGAAACCATTATGTCACTCATGACAATCCTCAAAGTCTCTGGTTGAATCCTTATTTCCAGTCATTCATTCATCGGTATACTTATGGCATCATTGGCAATCAGAACGCTCACCACCTGTTCACTCAGGGGCCTTTTCCATAGTTCCTAGCTCATAGTAACCATCAATATATTCATATAATAGAATGGAATCTCCGTGGAAGATCAGCAAGATCAACCCACAGATCCATATAAAAGAGCCATGGACTCATCCGTTGAGGACTAGCAAGGTCAATCAACCAGATCCATGCCCTATTTCAGAAAACAACTCTTACTCCTTGTTCCAATATCTTCCACGATGCACGTGTGGGTATCTTTGGCTTCTCAGTTGATCTTTATTAGCCAATTGGCTCTGATACCAACTGTAAGATCCCTATTCCCACCGAGCAACGGATTCGGGGTACTAGCAGCGGAACTAGCACTTCTCGCGCGGGACAGGGGTCCCACACTCTCGGGGCCTCGCCCACGGATATCCGGACAAGAGACTAATCCGTCGGTTTGTCCAAAACCAAACCCGAAAAATTTCCTTTACCCAGAAATCACGGGCAATTCCACCAGGATAACACTTTACTCTAACGTAGTCAAGACCATTACTGATCAAACTGATCCAACTGCACCTATAAAGGTACTCGGTCAGATTAAGGAAGAAACTTGCACTTGGATCATTGGGATCAATGCTTTTTTCTCCATCAAGAGACACAGCCGTTGATTCCTATCCATAGAACAATTACTATCCGGAATTTACTTCATCTATCGTAATAACAGAAATTGAGTCTTGATTTACGGATCCATCAGTCCAGCCTAACCGCATCCAGTCCCATGGGTTAGCCAACCGCCCAACCACTGTAGTGAAGGGATCCAATTAAGAATTTGGTTAGGTTTTGTCCCGGGTACCAAGAAAAAGAGTTCCAAGGCCCCCTAGCCGGAAGTTCATGCAAACATAAAACTAGTCACACCACTTACACACCCAATATGAAATTGCCTTTTTCTTAGCATCAGCTAACTTTAAAACAATCCTTTAATGAAACCATTATGTCACTCATGACAATCCTCAAAGTCTCTGGTTGAATCCTTATTTCCAGTCATTCATTCATGTTATGGCATCATTGGCAACCAGAACGCTCACCTCCTGTTCAGGGACCTTTTCCATAGTTCCTAGCTCATAGTAACCGTCAATATATTCATATAATAAAATGGAATCTCTGTGGAAGATCAGCAAGATCAATGCACAGTTCCATATAAAAGAGCCATGGACTCATCCGTTTTGAGGACCAGCAAGGTCAATCAACCAGATCCATGCCCGGTTTCAGAAAACAACTCTTACTCCTTGTTCCAATATCTTCCACGATGCACGTGTGGGTATCTTCGGCGACCCAGAGCCCGAGCACCGTATGGTGACCACCCTCTAGGATCCTTCGCAGGTAACCTAGCGCTTCACTCATAGGCCGCTTCCTTGATCCCTCATCCACCGTACCGGAAGCTCACCATTTCAATCGAACCGAGGCTGGTCAAGACCTCGATCGACCTTGCTACGCGAGACGTCCTCCATTGACTCTCCGTCAGCAGTTGCAACTTTATCAGTTCGGTCTTCATGACCTTAATCCTCAAGATGGTCAAAATGCCTCCCCAGCATTCTTGACATAAAACAGTCATTTACAAACAGTCACAAAATACAGTTTCTATAACGAACTCTCGTCTTTCCACATTATCCATTCTCAGACCACATTACTTATGCCACATTCCATTCAATGTGTACTCATTCTCATCCATTCACTCATATAGACTACACATTATTTCACATACACCTTCACATTCATTAATCTACATACATATCCATGTTCGTACGTCCACATCATACTTCCAATTTCACATTCATACATACACATCTACATGCATACATCCACATCCACATTCATACATCCATACTTCCATTTCCACTTCCACACATCCACATTCACATTCACATGCATACATCCATTTTCACATCCTCATTCATACATCCACATTCACATACATACATCCACATCCGTTTCTACATCCATACATCCACATCCACATCTTCATTCACATTCACATCCATACATCCACGTCTACATACATACATCCATTTTCACATCCTCATTCATACATCCACATCCACATACATACATACACATCCGTATCTACATCCATACATCCACATCCACATCCACATTCACATTCATACATACACATCTACATGCATACATCCACATCCACATTCATACATCCACACTTCCATTTCCACATCCACACATCCATATTCACATTCATACATCCATATTACATCCATTCACGTCCTAACACATCCCATATACATCTTATCCCATCAGATACACTCTCTAACTCATCCCATACACATCTTAACACATCCTAACTTATCTTAACACATTCTATCACATCTCATACACCTCTTATCATATCCTATCACATCTCATACACATCTTATCACATCTTTTCACATCTCATACACCTCTTATCACATCCTATCACTTCCCATACGCATCTTATCACATCTTATCACATCTCATACACCTCTTATCACATCTTATCACATTTCATATCTTTTTATAGAATACAAGAGAATTCTTATATTTGATATAAGATTTCTCTACACATTTATTTATGCATAAATTCCATTTAAGGAGACTAACTTTTTTGAAATAAAAATCAATCTTTTATGCATCTTCCTATGCATAAATTCATTTTAAATGAAAATGACACTTTTGAATTAAAATTCCATCTCTTATGCATCTTCCTATGCATAAACTCAATTTAGATGAGAATTGACACTTTTGAATTAAAAATCCATCTTTTATGCATCTTCCTATGCATAAATTCAATTTGGATGAGAATAACACTTTTGAATTGAAATTCCATTCTTTTATGCATCTTCCTATGCATAAATTCAATTTAGATGAGAATGACACTTTGAATTTAAAATTTAATCTTTTATGCATCTTCTTATGCATAAATTCAACTTGGTAAGAATTACACTTTTAGAATAAAAGAATTTCTCTTATGCATCTAAGTCATGCATAAAATCCATTTATGATGAAAATCACACTTTTAGTATAAAAAGAATATCTTTTATGCATACCTCTATGCATGAAATCCAATATGATAAAGTAACACTTTTACAATAAAATAATCAACTTTTATGCATACCTCTATGCATAAAATTCAAATATGATAAAAGTCACACTTTTATAATAAAATAATCAACTTTTATGCATACCTCTATGCATGAATTTCAAATATGATAAAAGTCACACTTTTATAATAAAATAATCAACTTTTATGCATACCTCTATGCATGAAATTTAAATATGATAAAAGTCACACTTTTATAATAAAATAATCAACTTTTATGCATACCTCTATGCATGAAATTCAAATATGATAAAAGTCACACTTTTATAATAAAATAATCAACTTTTATGCATACCTCTATGCATGAAATTCAAATATAATAAAATGTCACACTTTTATAATAAAATAATCAACTTTTATGCATACCTCTATGCATGAAATTCAAATATGATAAAAGTCACACTTTTATGATAAAATAATCAACTTTTATGCATACCTCTATGCATGAAATTTAAATATGATAAAAGTCACACTTTTATGATAAAATAATCAACTTTTATGCATACCTCTATACATGAAATTCAAATATGATAAAAGTCACACTTTTATAATAAAATAATCAACTTTTATACATACCTTTATGCATGAATTTTAAATATGATAAAAGTCACACTTTTATAATAAAATAATCAACTTTTATGCATACCTCTATGCATGAAATTCAAATATAATAAGTCACACTTTTATAATAAAATAATCAACTTTTATGTATACCTCTATGCATGAAATTCAAATATGATAAAAGTCACACTTTTATAATAAAATAATCAACTTTTATGCATACCTCTATGCATGAAATTTAAATATGATAAAAGTCACACTTTTATAATAAAATAATCAACTTTTATGCATACCTTTATGTATGAATTTTAAATATGATAAAAGTCACACTTTTATAATAAAATAAGCAGCTTTTATGCATACCTCTATGCATGAAATTCAAATATAATAAAACTCACACTTTTATAATAAAATAATCAACTTTTATGCATACCTCTATGTATGAAATTCAAATATGATAAAAGTCACACTTTTATAATAAAATAATCAACTTTTATGCATACCTCTATGCATGAAATTCAAATATGATAAAAGTCACACTTTTATGATAAAATAATCAACTTTTATGCATACCTTTATACATGAAATTCAAATATGATAAAAGTCACACTTTTATAATAAAATAATCAACTTTTATACATACCTTTATGCATGAATTTTAAATATGATAAAAGTCACACTTTTATAATAAAATAATCAACTTTTATGCATACCTCTATGCATGAAATTCAAATATAATAAAAGTCACACGTTTATAATAAAATAATCAACTTTTATGCATACCTCTATGCATGAAATTCAAATATGATAAAAGAAACACTTTTATATTAAAATAATAATCTTTTATGCATACCTCTATGCATGAAATCCAAATATGATAAAAGTAATACTTTTGTAATAAAATAATCATCAATTATGCATAACATAAAAATCAATTTCTCCATGATTACAATAAAAGTCTTTCAAATAATCTAGATGATAATTCCTAGAATATAGTAGGAAGTTCTCTTTTCATGCTTTGAAAGAAATTATTTTATATGTAATTTTTTTAAAAATTTTGCCATAGCTCCGCTACTATAACTGATAAATCTCAATTTAATTTGAAAGATAAAGCTTATCATCAAGGGAATGATTAGAATGATCCCTAATTGGATCATTAACCCAATAATGGATTGAATCATCAATATTCATGAAATACATAAACTAAAAGCATAGAAAAAAGCCATTAATTTAGCCTCAAGCATAGATTAATCTTGGATTAAGAAAAAGCTTTATGAAAAGCTTCATTTGGATTGAGAATGGGTCATGAGTATGACCATTTCTTGAGTGAGAGAGAAATTACATAAAAACCATTAGAACTAAGCATAAATGAAAATTTATGCAATTCTTTGCTATCATTAATCAATTAACTTCAATAGCATTCATCAAATTATGTAACTCTTCACTACCATTCATCAATTAACTTCAATAGCATTCAAAGACCATTCCAATTAAGCTTCTCAAGCTTGAGAGGGGTTGAGAAGAGAGAAGCATTGAGAAATTATAGAAAAGATCAAAATTCACCATTTACCTTACAAATTGCTTGATTCTTTGTTCACGGTACAGGCTCCCAACCACTCAATTGGTTAAGTATGTTGATGGAGCCACCAATGGGGATTGAAGAAAGAGGGAAGCTCCAATTTCTTCAATTTGGAGAGAATTTTAGAGAATAGTAGAAATTAGCATTATTTCAGCATAACTCTAGTATAGTAAAATTCTTCTATTTTTTTCAAAGGACTCATGTTCTATTTATAGGAGAGGGAAGCTCTAACCAAAGCTAACTGAATTCTAGAATTTCCCAAATTCAGTTTGGTTGAATTTGGACTAGATTTGAATCTAGTTTGGTTCCTTTTTGATTCGGTTTGGTTCCATTTTGATTTGGTTTGGTTCAAGAGAGAGGAGAGATAAAAATATCACATGATTTTTTAGTTTAAAACTCATTCAAGCATGTGAAGTATGCACCTCCTTTAAGGGACTCCCCTTCCTTACATGTGTGTCAAAATGGAATCATTATACCCAAAATATCTCATATTTTTAATATTGCTCATAGTTTTTTACTAATAAACCTTGTACATTTTCAACTCTTCATCTTGTGTGAGCATTTACTCATTTTTGGATACCCAAAATATCTCATATTTTTTATATTACTCATAGTTTCTTACTAATAAACCTTGTACATAGTCAACTCTTCATCTTATGTGAGCATTTACTCATTTTTGGGTATCTTCTTTTACAAATTGGATTTATCTCCTCCCTACACATGGATTGATGCTATTGGCCCATAGGAACCTTAATTGGACCATAATCCAAAAATTTCTGAAAATCTAGACCCTTAGGCTAAGGTCCTTTATACTCATTTCTAATTAATTCCAACTGCACATTGGAAAGTTCTTTTTGAATTTCTATTTCAGGGGAATTCATTTTAATAAGATGAGATATTTTTCTATCCAAAAATATTCAAAATCTAAATATTCTCTCTCTAGAATATTTTCTCTCTCTATGCCAAAACAGGCAGAGACAAGATCTTTTATATTTCTGAAGAGGGGATTGATTACAGGGGAAGATGCTGGACATCTTGAGAGGCTGGGGAGGAATCTTACATTCTCTCCCACTTGAAAAACACGAGATGTCCTCATCTCGCAAACTGCGGGTAATTTCGCAAGTTGCATGAATATGAGACTTAGAGAAAAATTTAAAGCTGCGCTCGTATAAGGTAACTCATCTATGGGAATAATTCTGTTGGTTATTGCCGCACCTATCTCAGTGGTATGAGGTGATCTAACAAAAGGACCTCTGAGAGGCAAGCCAAAAATGGGGTAAAGGCATATCTTCTGATGAAGAAGAAAACACGCCAGTAAGAAGACCCACTCATAAAACCCAAGATGTCTTGATCTCATGACGCAGTAGTATTGGGGACCCAAACCCAAGGCTTCAATAACCATGGCCAAGTGGACATTGTTACGAAAGTGCTGCTGACCCCAGGGTGTTACCCTAGTTATGTCTTGATAGGTCCGCCATTTGGTCTGAGCTACAGAAGTTCCCATGGGCAGCTTTTATATCTTTAAGAATTTCTTGCATCTGTTACTCTATGTCGTCAAGCATTTGACTGGTTATCTCGACCCTAATCAATGTGTCGGACCTAGTTAATGGAGTTAAGTAATCTTGTCCGAGACGACGGACCATGATTAGATTGGTATGAAGGAATTGGTCTCTGAATTTGGGTTCTTGACTTCCCTGTGCCCTTGTCATGGCAGGATTTCAAAAGAGTTATTCTCATCAATTTTGATTTTTTTGCATAGAAAAGGTACCTAATACATCAACACCAACAAGTGTTGAAAAGAAGGAGTCAGTAAACTATACACAAGATGATTTGGCATTCATTATGCATTAGAGTTATGAACCTTCTATCTATGATGTATGAACCTTCTATCTATTATGCATTAGAGTTATGAACCTTTATCTATGATGTATGCATGTTACATTGACATGTTTGGTACTTTTAGAATGGTTCTAGCAAGCACATTGCTTCTTAGTATGATTTGTTTTCCTCCCTTAAGTATATTCTTCAAGGAGGCATAGTCACATGTATAAGCAACTCCTCATATTTAGTAAAAAGATTTGGTGAAGCTGTACTCATAGCTACATACAGTGAGACAATCACTCTCTCAAAAAGTCTCGTATTTATTCTAGGCATTAAAAAATAACTTGTTGTCTATCTCTTCCATGGCTAGGGTAGGCCTAGTGGGAAGATTTGTTTTGATGGGTGTACAGTTTATGATCAGAGTGATAAGAGACATGGTATCTACTAATCTAAGCCATGAGCTTTAAAGGTTAGAAATGTATGAGAGATTGGTACATGTGCTATGAGTGATGCATGGCTATGGTATACTCACTTTGACTTTGATAGTTTTTTGCACCTTAAAAGATAAGAGATGGTGTTAGAGTTTCCAATGCTTGAGACCCATGTCAAACATGTATGTGAGGGGTGCATTTTGGGCATGATTCTCGAAAGATAGATTAATAAGGACTATCCAAAATTTATAGGTTATACATAGTGTGTGGTCCTATGGACACCATTAATCAGGGGATACCTCTATTTTGTGACTTTTATTTGCTGACTACTCCAGGCACACTTCATTGTATCCTTTTCGAGACAAAGTCTGAGGTTTTTGCATGCTTTAGACACTTTGTTTCTATGGTTAATAATGTGTCTACATGTAAAGTTAGCACAAAAGAGTTTCATGTATGTGGTAGAAAGGGGTATAAAACATCAGTGCACGGTGCCTCATAGTCCTTAGGAAAATGGTGTAGTTGAGATAAAGAAGAGCTCTCACGGAGATGGCATGTTACATGGTTAAAGGCCAAGTTTACCTCATGTTTTTTGGTTGGAGGAAGTTATGTGTGCCACTTATGTGCTAAATAGATGTCCCACCAAGGCCTTATAGCCCCTTATAAATCTTGGAATGGCAAGAAGCCCTCTTGGCTCAATTACATGTTCTCGGCTACCTTGCTTATGCTCTTGTGCCTGAGCAACAACGTAATAAGCTAGATGATAAGGTGGTGACCAAAACCTTGGCATCCAAAACACCGGTTCTCACTTCTGAACTCATTGTTCTGAATTCTTAAAACAGGTGGGCTCGATAAGGTATTCTGGGGAAAGTGTCTTTCCTTTTTAAACAGAATCTTTCTTTTATTTTAGAGAGGGAATAATTTTAAGATCAGAAAGGGAGATTCTTACTCCTGTATACCTCGAAGGTTGGGGGAGGAATCTTACATTCTACCCCACTTAAAAAGGTGCGAGATGTCCTCATCTCGTAAAGTAGAGGACAACTCTTTTTTTTAAGATCCAATTTATTCTGGGGTTCCTTATATTCTGGTCAACCCAACAGAATACGGGAATAAATATCCCTTATATAGAACTCATCATTAAATAACAATTCATTTCAGATCATATCATTCATATCTTTAACACGATAATGGTCCATTAGATCAAAAAATTTTCTTTCTGAACATTCCTCCACAGGAATTTCAGTCAAGCAAGTTCTCAATTTGTCATCCCTTAACTTGATATACCGAGTCAAGTGTTAACAGTGGTAATTTGACAGCACAATCCACTAATCTCATAGTGATTTGCTGAAATCATTATCATCATTCCAGTTATGAATATCATCACAGGGACTCGTCCCAATAATCCACATTGTGGTTTCGCTCAGTTTATTACATTCAATCCATTTTTAGGGATCATCATTTTTCAATCAGAATCCAAATCAACTCATCAATTCTCAAACAGAATTAAAAAATCATATCAACCACATTCGAAATCATCATCTGGATAGCATTAATGCTTATAATTTCAAGTCTTGGATTTACTCGTATATACTGCCGGTAAAGAGCTACAGTTATACCCTCGGTATATACGGTAGTCACGATACTTGGAACTATAAGGTAAATACCATCATGTCTAGGTCTCAAGCAAGTCAGGGTTCCATACAATTGCGGTACTTCCATTTGAAGACCCAATTAGTAATTTACGAATTTTCAGTTTGAATATGAAATTGTATGAATTATATCACACAATTACAATCTTTTTGTGCTTCTTGATAAATTTTTGACATATTTGGCTTCTCAGTTGATCTTTATTAGCCAATTGGCTCTGATACCAACTGTAAGATCCCTATTCCCACCGAGCAACGGATTCCGGGTACTAGCAGCGGAACTAGCACTTCTCGCGCGGGACAGGGGTCCCACACTCTCGGGGCCTCGCCCACGGATATCCGGACAAGAGACTAATCCGTCGGTTTGTCCAAAACCAAACCCGAAAAAACTTCCTTTACCCAGAAATCACGGGCGATTCCACCAGGATAACACTTTACTGTAACGTAGTCAAGACCATTACTGATCAAACTGATCCAACTGCACCTATAAAGGTACTCGGTCAGATTAAGGAAGAAACTTGCACTTGGATCATTGGGATCAATGCTTTTTTCTCCATCAAGAGACACAGCCGTTGATTCCTATCCATAGAACAATTACTATCCGGAATTTACTTCATCTATCATAATAACAGAAATTAAGTCTCGATTTACGGATCCATCAGTCCAGCCTAACCGCATCCAGTCCCATGGGTTAGCCAACTACCCAACCACTGTAGTGAAGGGATCCAATTAATAATTTGGTTAGGTTTTGTCCCGGGTACCAAGAAAAAGAGTTCCAAGGCCCCCTAGCTGGAAGTTCATGCAAACATAAAACTAGTCACACCACTTACACACCCAATATGAAATTGCCTTTTTCTTAGCATCAGCTAACTTTAAAACAATCCTTTAATTAAAACAATATGTCACTCATGACAATCCTCAAAGTCTATGGTTGAATCCTTATTTCCAGTCATTCATTCATCGGTATACTTATGGCATCATTGGCAACCAGAACGCTCACCACCTGTTCACTCAGGGGCCTTTTCCATAGTTCCTAGCTCATAGTAACCGTCAATATATTCATATAATAAAATGGAATCTCCGTGGAAGATCAGCAAGATCAATCCACAGATCCATATAAAAGAGCCATGGACTCATCCGTTGAGGACCAGCAAGGTCAATCAACCAGATCCATGCCCGGTTTCATAAAATAACTCTTACTCCTTGTTCCAATATCTTCCACGATGCACGTGTGGGTATCTTCGGCGACCTAGAGCCCGAGCACCGTATGGTGACCACCCTCTAGGATCCTTCGCCAGGTAACCTAGCACTTCACTCATAGGCCGCTTCCTTAAACCCTCATCCACCGTACCGGAAGCTCACCATTTAAATCGAACCGAGGCTAGTCAAGACCTCGATCGACCTTGCTACGCGAGACGTCCTCCATTGACTCTCTGTCAGGCAGTTGCAACTTTATCAGTTCGATCTTCTCATGACCTTAATCCTCAAGATGGTCAAAATGCCTCCCCAGCATCCTTGACATAAAACAGTCATTTACAAACAGTCACAAAATACAGTTTCTATAACGAACTCTCGTCTTTCCACATTATCCATTCTCAGACCACATTACTTATTCCACATTGTTGGAGCTCTATATATGGCTCACTCTACCTAACTTGGTCTCACCTATATATATGTATCTTGTCCTCAATATGAATCAGTCTTTGGGAGCGTACATGATGTGTCTCTTGTCTCGTCTCTTTCTCTCTACATTTCAACATGGTATCAGAGCATCTATAAGGGAAGCATCTATGTCTTCTTGTTAAATTCATGATTATAATTTCATGTCTTACAAGATTGTTCTTTGATTATGTGTTGTCTACATGATTTTATAGCTTAACTTGTTGTAATTAGAGTTGTTTCTTAATCGTGTCCTTAACTTGGTGCGTAGATTGTATTGTGCTGGTGAATCCTATCAAAAAAGTTTGTCAAACGGAGTTGTGAGTCAAAAGTTATGACAGTTCAAGCAAACTGCATCTGTAACAGCAAAACAGGTTCTTTGAATAAGCAAACAGGTTCTTTGTGTGAGCACACAGGTTTCGTCTTTGTCAAGCGTCTTTGTGAGCACACAGGTTTTGTCTTCGTCAAGCGTCTTTAGCAAACCGCCAAATCTAGCTTCTTCGTCAAGCGTCTTTAGCAAACCGCCAAATCTAGCTTTTTCGTCAAGCGTCTCTTATTATTTTGCTATTTTTAGCAAAACAACCAATCTATCTTTTTCATCAAGCGTCTATCAATGAATCTTGTGTCCCACGTCTCGCTATTTTAAGGACTCTTTTCTTATTGACGTCTCTTATCTCTTGCGGTCGTCCTTGTCTATGGGGTGTGCAGATTTTGTGATTTTATCTTATACGTCTTCTCGCAGATAGATATGGCTATGACTGTTCTCGTCAATGGTTTTCCTTCTGGCCAACGTTCTATTCCTTCTTTTCAAGGCCAAGGGTTTCCCGGTTGGAAAGCAAAGATGCTGTTAATTCTTGAAGGCGATGAGCTTTCAAATGTTGTTATTGGCGATGCTCTATGTCCGTCTCAGCCTACTATTCCGGATTCTGAAAATCTTATCACGGAAGGCCCTGTTTTTGATGCATGGCGTCTTGCTTATATGGATTGGCAGAGGCGTGATAAAGCAGCTTGTCGGTACATTCTTTCTGCTCTTAGTGATTCTCTCATGCTTGATGTGTATGACTTTCCTACTTCCATGACGTATGGGAGTATCTTATAGCAAATTTTCAGAAAAAGTCTGTTACAGAAACACTTTATTTGAGAGGTTTGCTTTCAAAGTTACAGTATGAAGTTGGTACTGCTATGACGGGGCATATTGATTCTTTCAAATCTATTATTAATCAACTTGCTGCTGCGGGTGATCCTGTTCCACGAAAGCAACTTATTACAATTCTTCTTGATACGATAAAGGAT